>NC_084850.1:60208888-60956300 GCF_033115175.1 Lepus europaeus
AGCCCTAGAATGCAAGACATCAGAGGCTTGGTCTCTCCCTATCCACCAGCCTCTCTGAAGTAAAACTTCAGTTCTTCTACTCTCTCCATTGTATCCTGTCTTGTAAATCTTCATCGACACCAGGACACAAACTTGAACTCATCTCACCAGGTTTCCTGTAATAGTATGTGCCAGTAACCATGTTGCATTGACCTTTGTATTCTCTGTGGTGTCAGAGGATTATTATTCCCCCAAGCCACCGCACCTAAACTGAGACGAAGTAAGAGCAAGCAGTAAGAGCAGGATGCTTGCTGTGCACACGTAGCTCGTCCCTTTGGATTGGCGTGTCGCCTCTACACTCTGCTTCATTAGAAATCCTGGAGTCACCCAGGCCAGAGTCTCTTGTCTCTAGGAGCTTGAGTCCAGTGACAGAAATTGATACACACACACAGACCTCTGTGATAGAGGAACTTATGAAGGGCTATGAGCCATACATGTAGGAAGAAGCAAAGAGTTTTGTATTAGAAGGTTATAGAAGCTACAAAAAATGTGACTTGAGAAATGGAAAAATGTTCTGGGTGAAGAGAAGACGTTTGTAGTATGAGAAGATCAGAGATGCCAAACAGGAGTCATGCAAGCAGTAAGTAAGGGGAGCTGGCTAGGCCAAGAAGCAACAGGGAACCATGGGGCCTTGCCCTGTTGACTAGGTGGCATCTGCTGACAGTTGGGACACTGGGATGCAGGTGCAACATTACCAGAACTTCTTATTCTTTATAGAAGCTGGACTGGACATCTAGGGCCTTCTAGATCCAAATTTATTTATTTATTTATTCATTTTGTAATGTTGTACTTTGCCTTCTTTTTTACAAATTGAAGGTTTGCGGCAACACTGCATCAAATAAATCTATCAGCTCAGATGATTGTTAGCACTTTTTAGCAATACATTTTTTTCATTAAGGTGTGTACATTATCTTTTTTCAAGATATAACTGATTTTATTTGTTTTCTTTTATAGATTTTCATAGTAATAAATATGTTTAAGTATATACTCTGCTTTGTCATCTTTAGTGCATTTACACAGACATTATTTGCTTGTGGTGTTACAATTTTCTTTTATGCAAATGAACATAAACACTTATTATATGATGTGTTTATTATATGATGTGGAGTAAACAAAATTGCCCTCAAGGGACAGTCAGCCCGAAGATGGTCAGCCAACTAGTGGTGCTGGAGCTCCAAGTGACCTGGTAGTCTGGCTGGAGATAAAACTGGGAACAACATGAGGAAGCTATCCTCTGTAGCGCTAAAGGGGAGGGGTGACACTAAAAAAGCTGAAGCTGGGGAGTGAAATGATTGGATTTGCACATTGGGATGCTCTGTCTCGTGGAGAAAAGATCTTCAGGGCCAGTTTGAAAACCATTGCTATAGTCTAAGGGAAAAGTAATAAGGATTTGAAAGAGGACCGTGGAGGTAGAGAGGGGAAGAATAGATGTTAATAGCTTAGTAAGCCACTGCATGGTTAGAGAGGAACTGGAGGTGCTACATACAGGAAAGGGAGGTGTCAAGAGTGAGTACTCTTAGCATTGATTTTTCACTAATTCTGCACAGAGGCTGGGGGCCAAGTACAAAGGATAACAAAGGGTTTTCTCAACTTTAGTGTTATCGTCATCTGGCACAGGATAAATCTTTGTTGTGGGGGGCTGTCCCATGTATTACATTTAGCAACATCAATGACCTCTACTCATCAGATGCCAGGAGCTTGTCTTTCCCACCTCCAAGTCAAGACAATCAAAAATATGCCAAGCCTTTGCAGTCATTTGAGGAGTGAGTCAGCAGATCAAAGATATGTCTCTCTGTCACTCTACCTGTCAAATAAATAAACAGATCTTTAAAAAAATTTTTTACTACCTCCAGACATTACTAAATGTCCTCTAGAAGGCAAAATTACCCCTGGTTGGGAACCATCATTCGGGAGTCAGAAGGAGGGAAATTTCCCGTTTATGCCTTTCTTTTTCTCTTTGTATTGCACTGATCTGAGGATCTGTTTGCTTTTTGTTTAATTTTATGATCTTTTAGATAGAGGCTCTTATGTTAGATGTTTTGCCTAAGGCACCAGCATTTTTAGCTAAGTCCACAGTATATGAGGGGTATTAAAAAAATTCATGGAAAATGTGAATTATGAAAAAACCATACATGGGTTTCAAATTTTTTGAACTAAATAAACATTTTTAATTCCATTTTCCATGAATTTTTAAAAATTTTTATTTAATTGAAAGGCAATATGACAGACAGAAAGGGGGAGAGAGGAGAGAAAACAGAGAGATAGGGAGATACATTTTCATCCTCTGGTTCACTCCCCAAATGCCTCCAACAACCAGGACAAGTCCAGGCTTAAGCTGGGAGCCAGGAACTCAATCCTGGTGTTTCAAGTGAGGGACAGGAACCCAAGTACTTGGGCCATCATCCATTGCCTCTCAGGCACATTAGCAGAAAGTTGAAACTAGAAGCAGAGACAGGATTCAAATTCAGGACCTCTGATATGAAATGCAAAGATCCCAAGTGGCATCTTAACCGCTGCACCAAATGCCTGTCCCTTGATATTTTCTGTTCTATGACCTTTTGTACATTCACTTACAGAAAAGGAGAAAACCTTAGTGAGAAGCATAAAGATCAAAACAGTTGTGGGCCAGTATTGTGGCACAGCAGGTTAAGCCACTGTGGGTTAAGACACGGCTTGCAATGCTAGCATCCTATGCCAGAATGCCAGTTTAAGTCTTGGCTGCTATGCTTCTGATCCAGTTCACTGTTAGTGGGCCTGCGTGGGTGATGGAGGTGGCTCCTGCCATCCATGTGGGAGTCCTGTATGGAGTCTCAGGCTCCTGATTACAGCATGGCTCAGAACCCAGCCCTTACAGCCATTTGAGAGTGAACCAACAGATGGGAGATCTCACCCTCCGTCTCTTTCTCTGCCTTTCAAATCAATCAATAAATATTTTTTCAAAAATATCAGGACAGTTAACTATAGCAGCTGAAGTACACAGGTCAGTCCAGAACTTTAGCCGCCCTATGCCAGAAAGAAACAAAGGCGACTGGTAGTCTCATACCCAAGTCAGGGCTCTAAGGGTTAAAGCTAAACTTGATGTTGCCTCATCATTTTGATTATGCAAAGCCAAATTGGGAATTTTTTGTTTACTGCAGTTCCTGGACAGCCTTCCATTTGTCTTCATTCTTACTGCAGACCCGGACATGGCCTAATTCAATCCAAGATGTTCTTTAAATAAAAGTACAGAGTGATTACAAATAAAAGATTTAGTTGTGGAACAAACAGCATTCCTAACCCTCTCCATCGCCTTCAAAAAACGCTTTTTCAATGTGGCTTGATATTTAGAGTTGGGAAGAAACAGCAGTGACTATATAGCCGTACTCATGAACAGCCAGCCAGAGGTGGGTTTGGGAAGGGAAACCAGGTTCCTCCCCTTACTACATCGCTCTCTGCCTTTTTTCTGACAATGCTCAAGGCTCAGGACCTTTTCTGGAGTCTCACGACAAGTTGTGACTCTTATTTGTCTAATCATTTGCTACCATTAGCGTTCATTTCATTATGTGCTCAATTTATGCCAAGCAGTGCCCATAATGGCACTCAGCCAGTCCCCAGAGGCTGCCATTCTAATTAGACTCCTTAAAAGGCAGATGACATAATCATTTTGGAAATATTATAAACGTATTACATGATGTTTATAGTAAATGTCAACAAGTGTATATGTCTGTAGGGAGGAGGGAAGGAAGCCTTGGGTTGAGAGTGGTCCACTTATTTTGGGGGTATTTATAAATAATAGTAATAATTCTCAGTTCTTCAGACTTGATGACTTACAAACTATTTTCATAAACATTATTTTGTTCATGTTACACACAGGCAAGGATTTATTCTGAACCCTTAAACTTCACGAACCAGTATCCCAGGATTCAACACGGACAGGTCTTTTTCCTGGAAGCTTTCCTTGCTTTCTCCCTCCCTTGAACAGTCCTTGTTTGTATCTCAAAATTCCTTGTCCTTGTTCTATGATAGCCTCCCAAACCAGCTGCAGCTCTTTGTTGGCAAGTCTGCTTTTACAAAATGTGGTTATTTATTTCAGAGACAGAGAGACAAGAGAAATCACCTATCTACTGGTTTACTCCTGAAATGCCTGCAACATACGGGGTTGGCAAGCAGTAGCCAGGACCCAGGAACTCAATTCAGGTCTCCCATGTAGGTTGCAGAGAACCAACCATTTGAGCCATCACCTGCTGCCACTCTGGGTCTGCATCAGCAGGAAGCTGGAGTCTGGAGTGGGAGTGCAGGCGGGACTTAAACCCAGGCACTCCAATGTGAGAAGCAGGCATCCACACAGCTTTATGAAAAGCCCACCTCCCAGGTCTGCTATGAGGACTTCATAAATATTTATTGAACTTCAGTACATTACTTCCAAGAATGGAGCCTTTATTTTGGATACATTAAATACTCCCTTGCCCTTTGCATAGGGTCCAGCATTTTGATTGCCATAATTTTTGTAATTGCTTTCAGTTGTATACTGCACACTGGCTTAATCAGACCAAAATACACTGCAGTTAGTAGTTATATCATCCTGTCCTAAATAGCACTCTGGCCTCAGAATCAGCCCTTAAAGGCATTCGGATCTGGCTCAAGAGCCCATGAGAGTATTTTAGGCATGGAAAGCCAAGACACTCTGGAAAAAAAAAAAAAGAAGAAGACCTGAATGAAAGATCTCTGCAAGTGAGATCCCAGTGGAAAGAATGGGGCCATCAAAGAAGGAGGTACCTTTCTCTGAAGGGAGGAGAGAACTTCCACTTTGACTATGACCCTATTGGAATAAGATCAAAGTCGGCAAACCCTAAAGGCTTCCATAGCCTTGGCATCTCATGACTAGAGCCTAGGGAGATTACTGATGCCATAAACAAGAGTGTCAAATTGTTAAATAAACAACAGGAGTCACTGTGTACTTTCGTCTCATGTGGGATCTGTCCTTAATGTGTTGTCCAATGTGAAGTAATGCTATAACTAGTACTGAAACAGTATTTTACACTTTGTGTTTCTGTGTGGGTGCAAACTGATGAAATCCTTACTTAGTATATACTGAATCAATCTTCTGTATATAAAGATAATTGAAAATGAAAAAAAAAAAAAACCTTGGTTTTAAATTGGAAATTGTGGCCGGCGCCGTGGCTTAACAGGCTAATCCTCCGCCTTGCGGCGCCGGCACACCGGGTTCCAGTCCCGGTTGGGGCGCTGGATTCTATCCGGGTTGCCCCTCTTCCAGGCCAGCTCTCTGCTATGGCCCGGGAAGGCAGTGGAGGATGGCCCAAGTCCTTGGGCCCTGCACCCACATGGGAGACCAGGAGAAGCACCTGGCTCCTGGCTTCGGATCAGCGAGATGCGCCGGCCGCGCCGGCCATTGGAGGGTGAACCAACGGCAAAAAGGAAGACCTTTCTCTCTGCCCCTCTCTCTCTCTCACTATCCACTCTGCCTGTCAAGGAAAAAAAATTGGAAATTGCATAGAAAATTAATCAATTTTTAAAAAATATCATGTAGGATCTCTGTCCTTAATGTGCTGTACATTGTGATTTAATGCTATAATTAGTACTCCAACAGTATTTTTCACTTTGTGTTGCTATGTGGGTGCAAACTGTTGAAATCTTTACTTAATATATACTAAACTGATCTTCTGTATATAAAGAGAATTGAAAATGAATCTTGATGTGAATGGAAGGGGAGAGGGAGCGGGAAAGGGGAGGGTTACGGGTGGGAGGGAAGTGTGTGGGGGGCAAAAGCCATTGTAATCCATAAGCTGTACTTTGGAAATTCATATTCATTAAATAAAAGTTAAAAAATAAATAAATAAATAAGATAAAAATAAAAAGTAGTTACATCATCCATCACACACATCCACCTCTTTTTTAGGTGTAGAGGGCAGTCAAATAAGAATAATTACCCCTAACACCATTTACTGTCAGAACATAGCAGGTACAGTAAGTGAAGAATAATTACCCCCCCCAACCCACACACACTATGGTCATGCCTTAATCCCCAACAGTTGTGAATATGTGTCTTCACACATAAAGACTTTACAGAAATGATTCAAGCATTTTTTTTTTGACAGGCAGAGTTAGACAGTGAGAGAGAAAGAGAGAAAGGTCTTCCTTCCATTGGTTCACTCCCCAAATTTATGCTACGGCCACGCCGATCTGAAGCCAGGAGCCAGGTGCTTCCCTCCTGGTCTCCCATGCAGGTGCAGGGCCCAAGCACTTGGGCCATCTTCTACTGCCTTCCCGGGCCACAGCAGAGAGCTGAACTGGAAGAGGAGCAACCAGGACAGAACCGGCGCCCCAACTGGGACTAGAACCCAGAGCACCGGCGCCGCAGGCAGAGGATTAGCCTAGTGAGCCACGGTAACGGCCCAAGCATTTTGAGATAGGAAGATTATTGTGGATTACTGGTAATCACAGTCTAATCAAAAGGGTCTTATAAAATTATTTATGTATTTGAAAGGCAGAGACACAGAGACAGAGAGAGGAAGAGAGAGACAGAGTTCTTTCATCCACTGGCTTATTCCCCAAATGCCCAAAATGGCTGAGACCAGCCAGGAGCATGAAATTACATTCAGGTCTTCCATGTGGGTGGCAGGGACTCAAGTACTTGAGCCATCAACTGCTGCTTCCCAGGGTGTGCATTAGCAGGAAGCTAGAATTGGGAGCAGAGTTGGGACTCTGATATGGGATGCAGGCATCCCAAGCAGCAAACTACCAGGCCAAACACCACCCCACAAGGAAAAAGAGGGAAGGTGGAAGGCCAGAGTCAGAGAAAGAAATGTGACAAGGGAAGCAGAAATCTGAGTGGTGTAGCAATAAGCCAAGAAATGCTGGCAGTTTCTAGAAGCTGTCAAGGACCCAGATTCTCCCTAGAATCTCCAGAAGGAATGCAGTTCTGTCCACACCTTGAACTCAGTGAGACTTCTGTCCTCTAGAACTGTAATACATAAATGATGATAAGTCACTAAATTTGTGGTAATTTGCTACAGCAGCAGTAGGGAACTCATCATGGTTCTCATTTTCTTTCCTCCCCATTCTCATTGACCTGTGTAGGCACCCAATTTCATGTATTCAGCATGTATCCTTTCAACTCACCTTCTATCCTCTTTAAAACAAATCTATAGAAAGTTGGAGGGGCTGCTGCTTGCAGTGCCAACATCCCCGGCTGTTCTACTTCCGATCCAGCTCTCTGTTATGGCCTGGGGAAACAGTAGAAGATGGCCCAAGTGCTTGAGCCCCAGCACCCACATGGGAAATCTGGAGGAAGCTCCTGGCTTTGGATCGGCACAGCTCCAGCCGTTGTGGCCATCCGGGGAGTGAACAAGCAATGGAAGACTCACTCTCTCTGCCTCTGCCTCTCTAACTCTGCCTTTCAAATAAATAAATAAATCTTCATAAATAAATAAATAAAGTTGGTTGTATGCTTTTAAAAATACAAGTTTTGCCGGCGCCACGGCTCACTAGGCTAATCCTCCGCCTTGCGGCGCCATCACACCGGGTTCTAGTCCCGGTCAGGGCACCGGATTCTGTCCCGGTTGCCCCTCTTCCAGGCCGGCTCTCTGCTGTGGCCCGGGAGTGCAGTGGAGGATGGCCCAAGTGCTTGGGCCCTGCACCCCATGGGAGACCAGGATAAGCACCTGGCTCCTGGCTTCAGATCAGCGCAGTGTGCCGGCCACAACAGCCATTGAGGGATGAACCAATGGAAAAAAGAAGACCTTTCTCTCTCTATCACTGTCTACTCTGCCTGTCAAAAAAAAAAAAATACAAGTTTATGGTATTTTCGATGTTATTTTTTAAAAAATCAGAGTCAACATATAAATATATCATTACATAAACTGATGAGCCTGGATTCAATCTGGGCTCAGGCTCTTGATTCCAGCTTTCTGCTTAAGTGGACCCTGGGAGGCAAAGGTGGCCTGTGTCCCCACTGCAAGCATGTAGGGAGTCAGCCAGGGGATGAGAGCTCTTTTTTTATTTCATTTTTTTAAAGACTTAAGTATTTATTTGAAAGGCGTCTTCCATCCCCTGGTTCACTTCCCAAATGGCCACAACAACCAGGGCGCCAGGGTTGGGCCAGGCCAAAGCCAGCAGCCTGGAACTTCATCTGGGTCTCCAACGTGGGTGGCAGGGGCCCAAGGATTTGGACCATCTTCTGCTGCTTTCCAAGGTGCATTCCCAAAGAACTGGATTGAAAGTGGAGCAGCCGGCGCTGTGGCTCACTAGGCTAATCATCCTCCTGTGGCGCCGGCACCCCAGGGTTCTAGTCCCGGTCGGGACGCAGGGTTCTGTCCTGGTTGCTCCTCTTCCAGTCCAGCTCTCTGCTGTGGCCTGGGAAGGCAGTGGAGGATGGCCCAAGTGCTTGGGCCCTGCACCCGCATGGGAGACCAGGAGGAAGCACCTGGCTCCTGGCTTCGGATAGGCGCAGCGCACCGGCCTTAGCGGCTATTTGGGGGTGAACCAACGGAAGGAAGACCTTTCTCTGTCTCTCTCTCTCACTGTCTAACTCTGCCTGTCAAAAAAAAAAAAAAAAAAAAGTGGAGCAGCTGGGACTCGGACCTGCACCCAGACGGGATGCCGCCTTTGCAGGCTGGGCTTTAACCTGCTACGCCATGCCTGCAATGCCATTTGTACTTATCACAAAGCACGGCGTGCACCAAGTTCCCTACTTGGCCTTCCCAAGTCCACCTAGTGAAGTAGGACTGGGAATACTAATCCTGGAGTCAGAGTTTAGTTAACAGCGGCTCAGAGGCCAAGGGCCTCTAGACGCCAGGTTTCCAAACTCCCAGGACAAAGTTCTTTCCCTAGATGACCCAGCCCTTGGTACCTCTGAGGCCTTGACAAGACTGCACGCAGAGGTGAGGAAGAGGGAGCGGAGGGCCCGGACTGGGCCGGAACGTGGTCAAGGAAGTTCGGTCGGGTCGTGGACTGGGTTCAGGAGCGGCAGGCGGCGGCGGCGGCGCAGCAGCGAGGTCAGGTGTGGCGCGGCAGGAGCCGCCGCGCCCCGCCTCTCCGCCCCCGCGCGCCGTCTCCGGTTACCTGAGGCCGGTGGGCGGGGCCGCCTTCCCGTCTGCGCCGGCCCTCAGCCTCCAGGGAGGCTGAGCCGGGAAGTGGGAGAGGGAGCGGAGGAGGCGGAGACTGCCGAGGTTCCAGCCCGGCCGGGCTCCGAGGCGAGGGGCTGCATGGAGCGGCCGGCTTGGTTCTGCGGGCTGTTGGCACTGTTGCTCTGCGCCGGCGGCGGCGGCGACGCCGCGCCCACAGGTGAGTGCGACCCCCGGGTCTGCGGCGGCGGTTGGAGGGACCGCGGTGGTGGGGGTCTAGGCCAAGAGGCCCTCAAGGGTTCTGCGGGGCCGAGGACCGCGCCGCGGGTGCGCTCTGGGGGTTGCCTTCGAGACGCCCGTCCCTCAGCGACCGCCGTTTTCCGCGCCTGGGCTCCAGGGCCCGGCGCTCGCGTTCGGATCGAGGTGGGTGAGCCGGGAGCGACGGGGTTTTCCGGACACCAGGCGCGGCAGCGGAGCAGGCGGACGGCGGGTTGCTGTCACACTGAAGTTGCGCCGTCGGGAAGAGTGGACGAGGCTGGCGCAGGAGGGCAGGACCGAAACATGCCCGCCGCGTCCGAGGGCCGTGGGTCAGCGTCAAGAAGGTCGCCTGTGAGAGCCCAGGAGGGGCTGAGGACCCAGAAGTCGGCAGAGACGGCGACCCGAGTCCGAGCGGGGCGGGACTGCTTGTCAGATCCTGGCTATCCAATAGTAGCTCCGGGGGTAGAAGTGGAAGGGACTGATATCAGTCCCGGTGGAAAAAGGATGTGAGAGTCACAACCTCCTGTGGCCTCCAAGGAATCCCATGGGGAACCCGGAGCAGCATCAGGACAGATGCTTTTTTTTTTGTTCCCTCCCTCCCCCGTTAACAAACTTTGTAATTTGGAATAATTTTCATATTTGTGAAAAAGTTGCAAAATTAGTTCAGAAAGTGTTGTGCAGCAGCTTACTTCCTCAACCCGGCACAGTTGCTGTAGAAAATTGAGGACAACCCCTGGCACACATGAGCTTCTAGACATTTTGCAGGACACCGGTAGCTTTGACTGGTATACGTTTTATGATCCCATTGATACAGTTCGCTTGCTGCATTTTTGCCAGCGTGTTGTGTTTTAAAATCCAAGTTGGAATGTTGATTAGGAAACTTTAGTGCTCTCTGTTAATTTAGCCAACAAAATCTATGCAGTCTGCTCTGTGCCAGGCAGTGTCGTAGGGGCTGAGAATGTAGCAGTGAACACAACAGATCAAGTCCCTGCCCTGTGGAGCTAAGCATATTAATGGGGAGGGACTGGAATGGGATATAAACTACATGATATGTTAGGATGGTGCTAAGTACTATGGAGAAAAAGCAAAGCAGGGAAGGATTTGAAACATTCATTTATTTGTTTATTTGAAGGGGGGTGCAGAGATCTCCCAAGCACTTGGGCTGTGACCCGCTGCTTCCTAGGGTTTGCATTAGCAGGAAGCTGAATTGGACTCAAACCCAGGCAACTCTGACAGGCGAAGTGGGCATTCCAAGCAGCATCTTAACTGCTATGCCAGACACCCGGCTCCCAGGGAAGGAGTTTGTCAAGGTGGGGTGGGAAGACCTCACGGGAAAAAGTAGCATTTTTTGAGTAGAGACCTGAAGGAGGCTTGAAGTTTGTCGGTGGATAAATTGCTCAGGTGTCTGCCTTGTCTGGTACTGACCTAGGCTCTGAAAGTTGACATAGACCTTTAAGAGTGTACCGTAGAGTAGGGCACGGAGTGCCACTATGTTCCTAAAGCGGGAAAAAGTAAATATATGAAACTTGTATAACTTAAATAAAATATTTATATATTAAGAGAGTGTACAGCAGAATCCTAACCCCCAAATTACCTCTAGTGCAGTTGAAAACATCGGATTTCCATAATCGTGTGGTGATATTTCACTCCAGAGGAAGGGAAGGGACTTATCTAAGGTCACCCATCTCATCTGTCTCCTGATTTTCACAGTACTACTCCAGCACCCTCCCTCCTACAAATGCCTACCTACACATAACCTCAAACAACATCTGGCCTTCGAGACAGTAGTGGAAATCCCAACTTAATCAGTTTTGTCCCGGTGGTTTGTTAGTAGCCTGGTTACTTAGCATACAGAACTGTATTTCCCCATTAGAAATATCAATACAGTTGCATTGAGGTATGGTGAGGAAAAAAACATTAACTATCTCTAGTCAAGAGACTTGAGTCTTACCAGTGCTGACCGTTAGCAGCTGTGAGACTCTGGGCTAGTCCATTGGTCCCTTCATTCTGCCAGAGTTTTCTCATGTGCAAAATGAGGTGATTGAACTCATTAAGTTCTGAGAGCTCCTGCAGCTCTGGTCATCTGAGTGTTTATAAAAGTGATTAGATTATCAGTGTGATTTAGTCTGTCCAGATCAATAGTACATAGTGTGGCATTTCTTAATACCAACAGCTAGCATTTTATAGGGCTTACTCTGTGTCCCGCAGATCTCAAAGTACTTTATTTATACTATTTCGTTTAATATTTACAAACAAGCTAACCCATTGGTGCTGTTATGAGTCTCGTTTTGTATATGAGGAAGCTCAGGCACAGGAAGGCCAAGATCCTTGCCCACAATCGGGGAGATCCAAGCTTCCAACCCTGGCGGCCTGCTTCCAGAGGCCATGCCATTAACCCCTATCTATATTCAGTACCTCTCTCAATAGAAAGGAGGAGAGTCCTTAGCTGGCAGAGAAGCTCCACATCTCCCAGGGTAGCAGAGCAAAACTGGTTAGATCCCATAAAAGGATGAGGGCACTTCAGGTTCATGCATATATTTTTTTTCATAATACATCTTTTCCATGAACTTTTTGAAGATCCCCTTACCTGCAGGCCATTTGTTAAGAAGCAAATGATCATATATTGGAGACTCACTTTATAATGGCCAGATTGTAGTTCAAGTAGTAAGTACTGTTGGCATTCAGAAGAGAGGAAATTGTGAGTGATGGTAGTTTCATGGAAGAGGTAAATAAAACTTGAGCTAGCCCTTCAGTCTGGAGGGAATTTGAATAGGTGGAAAAGTTTTTCCCAGTGAGAGGGATGGCAGGAACAGAGACCCAGAAATGAGGCTGAGAGTGCTCCTTTGTGATCAGTAAGAAGACTGGTTGGGCAGGAAGGAGTGTTAGCAAAGTCAATTCAGGCAGAAGAGCTTGGCGCAGGGCAGAGCATGAAGGAAATGGCACTTGGAGGAGAAGCAAGTGGGGAGACTTCACCGAGAAGGGAAGCCACTGGAGTGCGAAGCAACTTGGGAATCTCAGGGTACTGGTCTTCACTAGAAGGATGTGCCCGCAGCGCCTCTTGTCCAGGGCCATGATTTACTTGTGTTTGCCTGCTGCATAGGGCAGGCCAGAGCACATAAGTATGTTTGGGTTGATTAAGAAAGATGTTGCAAGAAAAAGTGGACAAGAGTTAATGACTGAGTGGATGTGAGGAAAGGAAATGGATGACTCATATGACTCTTGTGATTTCCTTAACTTTTCCCGAAATGTGCATGACTCTGTCCGTCCCTGTGATTGGACAGGAGAGAGAAAAAGCTGTAAGCTAAGCACAGTGTTTTATAATTAAGGAGTATTGATTGTATTACCTCCTACTTCAAATAGGATGTTGTGCTAAATGATTAAACAGACTGACTCTTTCGGGGGTCTCAAGATTAGCTGAATCCTTTCCTCCTTCCGTCTCCCCTTCTGAAGTCAGTGGTCAACCCCCAAGAAATAGTTGTAATGAGATGTTTAAGGAAAGCTTGTCAGATAAAATGGATGCTTTTTCCATCTCAAAGGTACAAGTCAGATTCAGGGAAACCCAAAGCAACTGTTCAAAAAGAAAGCAGGTAGCTAACACTTACATAGCACTTGCTTTGTGCAAGTACTGTTCTAAGCATTTTGCCTGTATTATCTCATTTAGTCTTTTACTTTGTTTTTAAAAAGACTTATTTTGCTTACTTATAAGTCAGAATTACACAGAGAGAGATGTCTTCCATTTGCTGGTTCACTCCCCAAATGGCCTCAATGGCCAGGGCTGAGCCAGACCGAAGCTCGGAGCTTCTTCCAGGTCTCCCACATGGGTGCAGGGACCCAAGCACTTGGGACGTCATCCGCTGCTTTCCCAGGGGCATTAGCAGAGAGCTGGATTGGAAGTTGAGCAGCTGGGACTGGAACCAGCGCCCACATGGGATGCCAATGCTGCAGCTGGTGGCTTAACCCCACTTGCCTCAGCACTGGTCCTCATTTAGTCTTTATAACAACCGTTTGCAATAGATTACTATTATCATTCTCATGTTACAGTGGGTTAAAGCCCCTGCATGCATCACTGGCATCCCATATGGATGTTGGTTCAAGTCCTGGCTGCTTCACTTCTGATCCAGCTCTCTGATAATGCTCCCGGGAAAGCAGTGGAGGATGATACAAGTCCTTGGACCCCTGCACCCACCTGGTAGACTGGGGAGAAGCTCCTGGCTCCTAACTTCGAATTTGCTCATCTCAAACCGTCATGGCCATTTGGGGAGTGAACCAGCAGATGGAAGACCGCACTCTCTCTCTGCCTCTGCCTCTCTGTAACTCTGCCTTTGAAATAAATAAATCTTAAAAAAAGAGTATTTATTTGAAAGGCACGGTTGCAGAGAGAAAGGCAAAGACAGAGAGAGATCTTCCTATCCACTAGTTCACTCCCCCAATCACCACAATGGCCAGCGCTGGGCCAGGCCAAAGTCAGGAACCAGGAACTCCATCTGGGTCTCATATGTGGTGACAGAGGTCCAAGGACTAGGACCATCTTCTGCTGCTTTCTCAGCTGCATTAACAGAGAGCTGGATCAGAAGTAGAGCAGCTGAGACTTGAACTGGCATGCTCCTGAGATGCTGACATCATGGTCAGCAGCTTAACCCACTGCGTCACAATGCTAGTCATGTTTTGTTTCTTTTCTTGTTGAGTTTTAGTTCTGTGTACCCTGATTATTAATTTCTTATCAGATATATGATTTAAAAATATCTCCTCCCATTCTGTGGGTTGCATTTTTATTCCACTGATATCTTTTGGTGCACAAATTTTTAAATTTTCCATTAAGTCTAATTTGTCAAGTTTATCTTCTGTTACCTGTGTCTTTGTCATATCCAAGAAGTCATTGCCAAATTCAATGGCATGAAGCTTTTCTCCTCTGTTTTCACCTAAGAGTTTTATAGTTTTGAGTCTTAAGTTTCAGTATTTGGTCCATTCTGAGTTAATTTTTGTATTGGGATTAGATAAGGGCCAACTTCATTCTTTTTGCATGGATAACCAGGTTTCACAGCACTTGTTGAAAAGACTGCCTTTTCCCCTTTAAGTGGTCTTGGCACTCTCATCAAAAGTCATTTGACTATGTGTGTGGTGGTTTATTTCTGGGCTGTCTTTTCTATCCTATTGGTCTGTGTGTCTTTATTCCAGTACCACTTGTTTTGATGATAATGGCTTTGTAGTAGTTTTTGAAATTGCTGTGAGTCCTTTTGAATGAATGAATGAATAAATAAATAAATAAATCTTTTAAAAAATATATAGTTTAACTCTTTCAAATAAATAATAATAAACATTTTTTAAAAAATGGGGCCGGCGCTGTGGCCTAGAGGGTAAAGCCGCCGCCTGCAGTGCTGGCATCTCATATGGGTGCTGGTTCAAGTCCTAGCTGCTCCACTTCCAATCCAGCTCTCTGCTATGGCCTGGGAGAGCAGTGGAAGATGGGCCAAGTCCTTGGGTCCCTGCACTGGCATGGGAAGACCTGGAGGAGGCTCCTGGCTCCTGGCTTCAAACCAGTGCAGCTCTGGCTGTTGCGGCCAACTTGGGAGTGAACCAGCAGATGGAAGACCTCTCTCTCTCTCTCTCTCTCTCTCCCCCCCTCACCTCTCCCCCTCTCCACCTTTCCCCCTCTCCCCATCTTCCCCCTCTCCCCCTCTCCTCTCTGTGTGTAACTCTGTCAAATAAATACTAATAAACATTTTTTAAAAATTGCTGTGAGTCCCTCACATTTGTATTTTTTTCTAAGATTATGTTGGCTATTCAGGGTCCCTTGGCAATTCCGTGTGAACTTTAGGATGGACTTTGCAATTTATACAAAAAATATCATTGGGATTTTGATAGGAATTTCATTGAGTGTGTTGTTCACCTTGGGTTATATTGACATCAGTGTTAAGTCTACTAAAATGTGAACATGGATATGCTTCCATGTACTTAACATCTAATTTCTTTCACAAATGTTGTAGTTTTCATTGTACAAAACTTTTACCTTCTTGGTTAAACTGATTCCTGAGTATTCTAGTCTTTTTGATGCTATTATAAATGCATTTGCTTTGTAATTCCCTTTTCAGATTCTCCATTGTTAGTGTATAAAAATGACGACTGAGCTTTTTGTATGTTGACTTTGTATCCTGCCACATTGCTAAATTCTGTTATTAGCTCTATTTTTTGTGTGTGGAACTTGAGGTTTCCTGCATCTAAAATCATATCATCTGTGAATGGAAATAATTTTACATCTTCCTTTCCAGTTGAACGTCTTTGTCTTTCTTATTTAACTGATCTGGCTAGAACTCCTGTTATTATGTTGAGTGGAAGTGGCAAAAAATAGGCATCCTTATATTGTTCCTGACTTTAGAGGAAAAGCTTTCAGCTTTTTATCATTGACTCTGATGTCTGCTGTGGGGTTTTTATATATAGATGTTATTATTTCAAAATAGTTTCCTTGGATTCCTAGTATGTTGAGAGTTTTTATTATGAAAAGGTGTTGAATTTTGTGAAATGCTTTTTCTGCATCAATTGAGATGATCATGTTTTTCCCTTCATTCTGTTAATGTGATGTATTACAGTGATTGATTTTTGTTTGTTGAACTTTCCTTATGTTACAGGAATAAATCTTAGTTGGTAATGATATGTGATCCTTTTGGTATGCTTCTAGATTTACTTTGCTGGCCTTTTTGTTGAGTATTTATGCATTGCTGCCCATAAAGTATATAGGTCTATAGTTTTCTTTTTAAAAAGATGTATTTATTTGAAAGTCAGAGTGAAAGAAAGAGATCTTCATCCACTGGTTCACTCCCCTAATTGCCACAACAATCACGGCTGGGCCAGGCCAAAGCCAGGATCCTGAAACTCCATCTGGATCTCCCACATGGGTGCAGGGGCCCAAGCACTTGGGCTATCATTTGCTGCTTTTCCAGACACATTAGCAGGGAGCTGAATAGGAAGCAGAGGACCTAGAACCCTGGCTGATGCTCAAATATGGGATGCCTGAGTTGCAAGCAGCAGCTCAACCTGCTGTGCCACAGCACTGGCCCCCAAGGACTTTCTGTGTCAGAAGATGTTTGATTACCGATTTACTCTCCATACCAATTATAGGTCTGTTCAGATTTTCTTTGTTGTCATAATTTAATTTTGGTAGGCTTTGTATTTCTAGGAATTTTTTTTCCATTTCATCTAAGTTATCCAATTTATTTGTGTACAGTTCAAAGTACTCTCTAAACATTTTTATTTCTGTAGAATTGATAACACACTCAGTTTCATTTCTTATTTTTTTATATTTATTTTTATTCATTTTAAAGAGTTACAGAGAGAGGTAGAGACAGAGAAGTAGAACAGTGGGACTTGAACCAGAGCCCATATGTGATGCTGGCGCTATAGGCCAGGGAGTTACCTTGCTGTGCCAGAGCGCCAGACCCATTTCTAGTTTTAGTAAGTTCAGTTTTCCTTTTTTTCTTAGTTCATCTAGCTAGAGATTTGTTAATTTTGACAGTCTATTCAGAAAATCAACTTTTGATTTTGTTGGTTTTTCATATTTTTCTGTTACCTATTCCATTTATCTCGCCCAATCTTCATCATTTCCTTCCCCCCCCTTTTTTTTAAATTTATTTGACAGGTAGAGTTACCATGAGAGAGACAGAAAGAAAGGTCTTCTTTCCATTGGTTCACTCCCCAAATGGCCACTACAGCCAGTGCTGCGCCGATCCGAAGTCAGGAGCCAGGTGCTTCTTCCTGGTCTCCCATGTGGGTACAGGGGCCCAAGCACTTAGGCCATCCTCCACTGCCCTCCCTGGCCACAGCAGAGAGCTGGACTGGAAGAGGAGCAGCCGGGACTAGAACCTGGTGCCCATATGGGATGCTGGCGCCCCAGGCAGAGGATTAGCCAAGTGAGCCACAGCGCTGGCCCCTCCTTCCTTCTAGTAGCTTTGGATTCAGCTCATTTTTTTCCCCTAGTTTCTTAAGTTGGGTTGTTGATTTGAAGGCATTGTTGTTTATTTTTTAAAGATTTATTTTATTTATTTGAAAGGGAGAGTTAGAGAGAGGGAGAGAAGTCTTTCATCCACTGGTTCACTCTCCAAATGGCCACAAAGGCCAGGGCTGGGCCAAGCTGGAGCCAGGAGCTTCTTCCAGGTCTCCCACATAGGTTCAAGGGCCCAAGCACTTTGGCCATCTTCCAGTGCTTTCCCAGGTGTACTAGCAGGGAGCTGGATCAGTAGTAGAGCAGCCAATACTCGAACCGGGGCCCACATGAGATGCTGGTGCTGTAGGCGGCTGCTTAACCTGCTATGCCACAACGCCAGCCACTTTCTTGTTTTTTAATGTAAGTATTTATAGCTATAAATTTTCCTATTCTGTCTCCTAAGTTTTAAATGTTTACATTTGTGTTCTTCATCAAATTTGAGAAGTTTTAATCCATCAGTTTTAAAATTCTTTTTCTGCCCTTTTAGTTTTCTCTGTTCCTTCTGGGACCCCTACAGTGCTTGTTAGCCCTTGGATGGTTCAGTCTCTTTTCCTCCTCTTTCTCAGACTCAGTAATTTTCCTTATCCCATCTTCATGTTTGCTGACTATTTCTTCTGCCTTCTCAAATCTGCCTTTGAATTTCTGTAGTGAATTTTTCATTTCAAGTTACTGGAATTTTCATCCTTAGAATTTCTTTTTGATTTGTTTGTAGGCTTTTATCTCTTCATTGATATTTGGGTTTTTGATTGACAGAATTTATTCTACATCTTTATGGGGTACAGTGTTTTGTGTTAGTACACTTCTATATTGATCTACTTGGGATATTTAGGTCAGATATTTCCATTTTGTTTATACATCATTTTCTTGAGTGTTTCCATTTTCCTTTAGTTCTTCAAACATCTGTAAGATATTGTTTGAAAGTCTGTCTAGTTTCTGAGCCATCAGATCTTTTTCAGAGATCATTTCTCTTGATTATCTTTTTGAATTTGAATTGTCATATTTTCTTCTTCTCTTTTTAATGCCTAGTTTTTAGTTGTTGAAAACTGAACATTTTAATCTAATATGTAGTAACTCCAGAAAGAATGTTCTCCCCCTTTCCCAGAGGATTTTTTTGGTTACTATTTTTGTTTATTGTTATTTTTATTGTTGTGGGCTGTCTCTGTGTTGAGGAACAGCTTGTAGCATGACCAGTGGCATGCATAGTCACTTTCTAATTGTCCACATATGTGCAATCGTTTTTGAAGATCCTAGTCTTTAATGTCTAAGCTCCTAAACAGGAAAAGGGGAAAAATGCTGGGTAGGAAAGAGCCCAGTTTTTTAAATCCCCTAGAAAGCACTTTAGCTTGGTGGAGGGGTGTTTGTAACACCGAGGGAGGTACTACAGCAAAGACCACCAGTCATTTTGCAGAAGGAACAATTAACAATCAGGTTACAGATCACTAATATTTCAAGGACAAAGTCCTTTCTGCTCACCCTGGCTCCTGCAAGGTGTTCACAGGCTGTTCCAGAACCATGGGCACAATTGTTTGCCGTGGGATTGAGACTGATGGATGGATAGCTACTACTGTGCTAAAAGCTAAACTTGAACAAAATTGATTGAAGTGAATTACAATTTACAGTCCAAGCCTTCCTCTAGAAATTGACAAACCTTCTAATTGACTCCAGAGTTCCAAAACAGTTACATCAGACAGATTTTGCCAGTATAGTTGTCTAGGTGATGAGACAGATTCCTGGTGCTTCCTACTTTGCCATGATCCCCAAATGGATATGTGTGCTTTCAAAGTTACAGGTACTTTAAAATTTACTGTATATGGGTGAAATGATCATTTTTCCATTCAATTACTGTTTGTAGCCATTGTCTATATTCCCACTGAGGGCCCTTTTACCTTTTATTTGTAAAACTTCTTAGTTGGTGAAGCATTAACCCTTTTTACTATAATGTAAATTTAAAATATGTCATCTCAAAAACTAAAGAAAAGGAGAGGGAGAGAGGAGGAGGGAGGGAGGAAGGGAATAGCATTATATTCTTAGAATTGTATCTGTGAACTATATTGAACCTGTTAAAAACTAATTAAAAATAAAAAATTAAAACCTTTCAAAGGAGAGAGGGATGGAGAAAAACCCCTGGCTTGGGGGGAAGGGAAGTATTGCAGATAGCTCCAAGTATCCTAGAATGTAAACCAGTGCAAATATTTGAGTAAATAATACTTGAAAACAGATGAGAAAAATTAATTCTGTCTGAGAGATTAGAAGTAGAATATTGCTCTATTTCAAAATCAAGATTAAAAAAGTAGGTTTTGGAGCCGGTACTGTGGCATAGTGGGTTAAACTGTCACCTGCAGTACCGGCATCTCATATGGGCATCAGTTTGAGTTCCAGCTGCACCTCTTCAGATCCAGCTCTCTGCTAATGTACCTGGGAAAGCAGTGGAAGATGGCCCAAGTGCTTGGGCCCCTGCACCCATGTGGGAGCTCCTGATGAAGCTTCCTGGCTTCGGCCTGGCCTTTATAACCATTTGGGGAGTGAACCAGTAGGTGGAAGATTCTCTCATTCTCCCTCTCCCACTCTATCTTCCATCCTCTCTCTGTCACTGTGCCTTCCAAATAAATAAAAATAATAAATATTTTTTAAAAATAGATTTTAGGGGCTAGGTGCAGTGGCACAGTGGTTAAATTGCTGCCTTTGATACCTGCAGCCCATATCAAAGCATCTGAGTTCCAGTCCCAGCTTTACTTCTGATCTAGCATCCTGGTAATGCACACTCTGGGAGGCAGCAGGTGATGGCTCAAGTGCTGGGAGACCTGGGTGAACTTAAGGCTCCTGGCTTAGTCCTGGCTAATTGTGGACATTTGGGAAGTAAATGAGTAGATGGGAGATAATCTTTCCCCCATGCCCTTTTCAAATAAAATAAATAAATAAAAATTTTAAAATAGGTTTCAAAAGGTCTTAAATTAACTTGAAAACTGAGATACAGTTGAAATTAATCCTAAAGAGGTAATGTTATTGTTAGGACTACTTTTACTTTTGTGTGGGAATGGGTGGTGAATGGGTAGATAGAGCATCAGGAAGTGCCAATCCAGATTTCTTAGGTTTTTGCTACACTGTGTTTCTGGAAACTACAGAATAAAGCCAGTGGTCCTAAAACTGATTGTAGGCCGGCGCCATGGCTTAACAGGCTAATCCTCCGCCTTGCGGCGCCGGCACACCGGGTTCTAGTCCCGGTTGGGGGCGCCGGATTCTGTCCCGGTTGCCCCTCTTCCAGGCCAGCTCTCTGCTATGGCCCGGGAAGGCAGTGGAGGATGGCCCAAGTCCTTGGGCCATGCACCCGCATGGGAGACCAGGAGAAGCACCTGGCTCCTGGCTTCGGATCAGCGAGAAGCGCCATTGGAGGGTGAACCAACGGCAAAAAGGAAGACCTTTCTCTCTGTCTCTCTCTCTCACTATCCACTCTGCCTGTCAGAAAAACAAAAACAAAAACAAAAATTTTAAAAAACTGATTGTAGTCTCTAGTAGAAATAAAGTCTTTGGGGGCTCTCTACCTGAAAAATGATTTGACTTCAAAAATACTATGACATATAAGAAAGGCTAAAATGAAATTGCCTGTCATTGCTTGAAGTCCTAATGATACTGTTGTTGCCTGAGCCATTTGTGCACCTTGGTAGTAGCCAGTTTTTTTTTGTTTTGTTTTGTTTTGTTTTTTCATTTTATTAGAAAGAAAGAGGGTGGGAAAGGCTAGCAAGATTCCATCTGCTGGCTCACTCCCCAAATATGCATAACAGCCAGGGCTGGGCCAGGTTGAAGCCAGGAGAATGAAGTCAACCTGGGTCACCTATGTGGATGGCAGGGACCCAAGCACTTGAACTATTATCTGCTGTCTCCCAGAGTGCACATTAGCAGGAAGATGGATTGAAAGCAGAGGAGCCAGGACTTGAACCAGGCACTTCAATGTGGGATATGAGTGTCCCAAGCAACTAAACTGCTGTGCCATACACCCATCCCACTAGTTGGATTTTTAATGTGACACACTAGGAATTCTTTACTTATACATGGCCTTGTCCTGCTCTGGGCTCCCCCTCCTGTGGTTGGGCCTTTGGAAAAGATAGCAATAGTAGAGTTGGAAGAGAAGGAATGAATATTGTAGACTGCCAACCAAGTAGCTGCTATGTATGGAGTTGACAGGGAAATCCCAAATATGTAGTGCTCTGTGATATTACTGTTTTGGGACAAATGTAATTTTTGGCTTAGAGAAGAAGATAAAAATATGAATATTGCTGATTTTTTAAGAAGCCTAGTATTGGGCATCAAATATAAAATTTAGCTTTTATTTCATAAATGTCTGTAACTGTGGTCTTTGATAATGATTGAGTTTTCTACTTTAGAAAATTTGGGAGATGATTTTTAAATGTTTAATAAACTTTATTTTAGAATAATTTTTATTTAAAAAATATTCTTGTATATCCCTTGCCCAGTTTCTGGGGGATGATTTGATAGTCCTGGTCTCAGGAGAAGTTCTCAGGAAAGATTAAAATTATGTTTCTTGGTTTCTCTTCTTTCCCTTCCCTCTTCCAGCTTTTAGAATCAGACCTCAGGGGAAAAACAAAGGCTGCTAAATCTCTTTCTCAGTACTTCTTTGGAAAAGCTATAAAAACAATTACCAGATCGTGTTAGCAAGTACAATTCAAGATGAATTTCTTAAATGCACAGAACTGCTGAAAGTGAACTATATATCTATATATACGAGTGAGATGTGGAACCCAAGTGTAGGGAAGCAGAAATTCCTTGGAGGTACTAATGTGCTCAGGCTAGCGTTGTGGCACAGTGGGTTAAGCTGCCTCCTGCAGCACTGGCATCCCATATAGGTACCAGTTCTAGTCCTGGCTGCTCTGCTTCCTATCCAGCTCCCTGCTAATGGCCTGGGAAAGCAGTGGAGGATGGCCCAGTTGCTTGGGTCCCTGCAACCACGTGGGAGACCTGGATGACGCTCCTGGCTTTGGCCTGGCCCAGACTGGTCATTGTGGCCATCTGCGGAGTGAACCAACAGATGGAAGATATCTCTCTCTCTCTCTCTCTCTCTCTCTCTCTCTCTCCTTTTCTCTTCTCTCTCTGTGACTCTGCCTTTCAAATAAATAAATCTTAAAAAAAAAAAAGTGTCTTCTCTGTGTCCACAGTATAGCAAGTACAGTCATCTTTCTGTATCTGTGGGTTCTGCATCTGTAAATTCAACCAACTACAGATAGAAAATATTTTTAAAAAATGTCCCTGTACTGAATATGCAGAGAGTTTTTCTTGTCACTATTCCCTACACAAGTCTTTACATATCGTGCACATTGTATTAGCTACTATAAGTAATTGAGAGAAGCTTTAAATTACACAGAATGATGTGTGTAGATCATATGTAAGTACTGCAGCATGTTATGTAAAGGATTTAAGCATGTGCTGAAACAGAAGGAGGGGACTGTTCTTGCATTTACTGGCCATGTAATATGTGCCAAGTGACCTCAGTCATTTCATCTTTAACATGGGGCTAATAGTAGTCCGTGTGCCAAAGGTCATTTTGACGATTAAACAGATCCATAAGTGTAGAATATTTAGAATATCAGCTGGTTCAGTAAATGTTAGATGTTATTAACTCAGCTATTATTTTTCTTGGACTCTAGGACTTGTGAGAATGGATTGAATAAACCATTACAAATACTGGCTGGGATTGATCAGTTTATTTCTTGTGCTTGATTTGAACAGAAACTCAGCCACCTGTGACAAATTTGAGTGTCTCTGTTGAAAATCTGTGCACAATAATATGGACGTGGAATCCTCCTGAGGGAGCCAGCCCGAATTGTAGTCTACGGTATTTTAGTCACTTTGGTGACAAACAGGATAAGGTAAGTTTTGTGATATATGTTGTATTGATGTAGTAAAGTGAATGCCATGAACTGGAACTAAGAGTAAACCAAATTCTAATCTTCCAAGTGGGACTTTTATTTTGAGTTGTTTGTGTCCAGATTTCAGTTGGGACAATTATAGACACAACTATTGACAAAATTGGACATTTAAAAACATTTGGTAGGGACCAGCACTGTGACATAGTAAACTAAGCCTCTGCCTGCTGTGCCAGCATCCCACATGGCATCGGTTTGTTTCCTGGTTGCTCCTCTTCCAATTCAGTTCTTTGCTTATGGTCTGGGAAAGCAGTAGAAGATGGCCCAAGCCCTTGGGTCCCTTCACCCATGTGGGAGACTTGAAAGAAACTCCTGGTTCCTGCCTTCAGATCGCCTCACTCTGGCTGTTGTGACCATTTGGGGAGTGAGTGACCATTTGGGGAGTAAGTGAACCAGCGGATGCAAGACCTTTTTCTCTGTCTCTCCCTCTCTCTGTAACTCTACCTCTCAAACAAATTAATAAAAAAATTTAAAAAAAGAATTTATCTATAAAACACATTGAATCTGTAAAGACTAATTAAAATTTTAAAAGCATTTGTTTGTTATTTGATAATGAAATGCTATTGAGATTGCTCTGATATGAAATATGAGATATCTTTACCTATTAGGACTTCACTAAATAATTATGTCATCGCTCAGATTTGTTCCTGTGTTCCTACCTGTAGCTGTATTGCCTTGTATCTGTATAACACTTTCAATTTTTCAGGGAATTTTCACACTTGCTATCTTCCTTATCACATGTACAAATATGCAAGAACTTTATGGTATAAGAGTATATGAGCATATGGAAAGTGAAAAAATGGGATGTCGATGGCAGTTGGGTTTGAGTACAGTTTCCTGAAGGCTGAGGAAAAATGAAGGAAACTTTGAACCTATCCAGTCAGATGTAGGCAACTGATTGAAGCAAATTTTTATTAACACAGTTGGATAATTTCAGGTTATGTTAATGATATTCAGCTATTTTATATCTTTGTACCTTCTTTGAGAGAGAGAAAGAGATGAGGTGTTTGGGCTTGAATTTGTCTAGGATTGTGAGGAGGCAGAATGAGAAGTTATTAGCAACCGTACTTTGGTCACGCAATGCACATTCATGAGGAACCTGGCACTAAACCATTCATAGATGACCTCTTTCTGGATCAGGGTTTTATATGTAGCAGAGCAACTCCCTCACTGCAATCTATTGAAACTCAGCCCTCAACACAAGGGTTTGTAAAAACACACATGCACGCATGCCGGGAAAAAAAAAAGTAATTAAATAAATAGTACTTTGGAACTGTGAATCGTGAAATCACTATGTTCAAGCAGCTTTGATGGCAGAACTAGATTCTAGTTGGTATAGTACTCTTAGATGACTCACTGGGCTGGGGTAAGTTACTTAGCTGCTCCAAGCCCTAACATTGTTGTATAGAAAGGATGGCCCTACTCACTTTTCTGCCTTGCTGGGACATGGAACACAGTGTATGTGAAAGTTTAATAGTGAGGATAGAATAGGCTTTCTGACTGGAAAGAAATTTGTTCATCTGTCTTACTATCCCCTTCCCAGCTGAGGTGTTCATTTATGCCTTAGGTGTTGATTGACAGAATTGAGGCAGGTTGGAAGTATTTGCATTTTAAAATAGCTGCTCTAAATAAGAAAGACTAGATACTTGTAGCTTGAAACTTCTAGCACTTCCCTTTTATGTATTGTTGGCTTCCTCCTGTTCCTAAGGCACTTGCCTTAGGCATATAGGGCCTTTGTGCTGATTTGTTGTAGCCCAGCCTGGAGAAAATCCCTAAAAGACTGTTAGGTGTCTGTAGATCTAAACCCCATAGTCACTAAGTATCTAACCAAGACCCTGAGGAGACATCACCTTTCAGACCCCTTTGCTTTAGCCTGTCAAGCATCAATCAGGTAGACATGCTGATATTCTAGCCCAGAAAGGGAGCTACTTTCTCAGCATACCTACAGAAATCTAGACTTAAAGAAACTTTAGCAGGCAGTGGGATTAGAATTATGTTTGATGGGGTTGGCTCCATGGCGCAGTAGGTTAATCCTCCACCTGTGGCACCGGCATCCCATATGGGTGCCAGTTCTAGTCCTGGCTGCTCCTCTTCCGATCCAGCTCTCTGCTATGGCCTGGGATAGCAGTAGAGGATGGCCCAAGTCCTTGGGCCCCTGCACTGGCGTGGGATACCCGGAAGAAGCTCCTGGCTCCTGGCTCCTGGCTTCAGATCAGCGCAGTTCCCGCCATTGCGGCCATTTAGGGAGTGAACCAACAGAAGGAAGACCTTTCTCTCTGTCTCTCCCTCTCACTGTCTGGAACTCTACCTTTCAAATAAATAAATAAAATCTTTAAAAAAAGAGAATTAGGTTTGAAATTTTCTCTTTCCCATTTCAAGTGTGTGACCTTGAGCAGATAGATCCCTTTATTAACCTCTCTGAGTCTCTTGATTTCTTGCTTGAAAAATTCGGGTGACATGAGGGGCAATAATAATACCTATTCATATGGATAATGTCTGTATTAGAGGGGATAATGTTTGTAATGTACTTGACACAATGTTAGTGCTAAGGACTTAGGATACTTCAAAAAGTTTGTAGAAAATGCAGTTAAAAGATAATTTATCAAGATCCCTGGTTTTTCACAATATGTTTTCCATGAACTTTTTAGTAACCTTTATAATTGCTAGTTTTTATACTGTTTGGTTGAACTGCATGAAATTGCCACTTGTGTAGGACAAAATTCTGAGTATTGTCAGTAGCCTGTAAATCAGCCAAATATCTTGTTTTCCCTGAAGAGACCAGATGGAGACTGCAAAGGGTGACTTCTGCCCAAGACCTCCTCAGTTATTTTAGCCATTTGGCAATGTTGGTGGCCATCACCCTGCAGTTATGATAAAATGCCGATAGAATGTGATAAAATTCCTTCCAATTCAATGAAGGAGCATTTCTTGTTTAGCCTTTTTGAAATTTGCCATCCTGAGCCTAAATATGAGTGACAGGAGTAATTTTCTTGCCTCTTTGTCCTTTGCATGTAGCACTAACATCACCAGGCAAAACTGGGACATATATATCCTTGAAGCATGTTGCAGCAATGGCATCATGATAGTTTGTCCATATTAGGGGCCTTAGGCCAATGTCTAAAGGTCCCAATTTGCTAAATGAAATAAATTGTGGAGGTCATTTCAGTGTTCAGATTGGAGGCTGATCAAGATGACAGAAAGGGATTTATAGATGATTTTTAAGAAAAGATTAGTTAACTGGCTGTCCTCCATCTTTGTTTTATTAATGCCTGTTCTCCAATTTGACAAGTAGAAGACAGATCTAGCTTTCCTACCAAGACATAGGAAAGTCCCACTAGGCTAATTAATCAAAAGGCCATTCTGTGCAGTCATCTAGAGAGGCAGAAGCTGAAGCTGATGATTGTCCTTTTGGAAAGGAATTATGGAATTGCGAAAGGTGTGATGTAGCCAAGTAAACATTGGTCCTGAGAGGGAAGAGATCAGTTCAAGACTTTGGTCATTTTTTAAAAAAGATTTATTTATTTGAAAGAGTAAGAGTGAGAGAGAGAGAGAGAGAGAGAGAGAGAGAGAGAGAGAGAGAGAGGTCTTCCATTGCTGGTTTACTCCGCAAATGGCTGCAACCACCAGAGCTGAGCCAGGAGCTTCCCCTGGATCTCCCACTTGGGTATGGGAGCCCAAGGACTTGGGCCATCCTCCTCTGCCCTCCTAGGCATACCAGCAGGGAGCTGGATTGGAAGTGGAGCAGCCAGGACTTGAACCGGCACCCATATGGGATGCCGGTGCTACAGGCTGGGGCCTTAACCCACTGTGTCACAGCGCTGGTCCCGGTCATGATTTTTGATAAGTTTTCAAAGGAGACCAGATACCCTGAGAGGTGGACTGTAATGTCATACAACAGCTACCAGTGAGATGCAAAGAAGCATACACATGTCATCAAGATCTGATGGGAAAAATTTATTTCCTTGTCTGACAGATACAAGTGTGCTTGACTTGGCAAACACTGATAATCAAGGTTCCTACATTACTTGCGTCAATTTAATAGTGTTTGCCTTAATCTTTAAAAGAGATTTTTAAAACTTAAAGATTGAATATCCCTTATACAAAAGCTAGAGACCAGAAGTATTTCAGATTTTGGAAGTTTTCAGCTTTGCAGTATTTACATAGATTTCATGGATTGCATATGCTTAATCTGAAAATCCAATTTTAAAGCATTTGAGATTTCAGATTAGGATGCTCAACCTGAATTTTTTTTTAATCTTTACTGTCTCTTTTTTTTAAAAAAAAAAGTATCTATTTATTTATTTGAAAGTCAGAATTACAGAGAGAGGGGGAAAGACACAGAAAGAGATCTTCCATTTGCTGGTTCACTCCCCAGATGGCTGCAACAGCCAGAGTTGTGCCAGACCAAAGCCAGGAGCCAGGAGCTCCATCTGGGTCTCCCACATGGGTGGCAGTGGCCCAAGCACTTGAGCCATCATCTGTTGTCTTTCAGAATGTAGTAGCAGGAAGCTGGATTGGAAGCGGAGTAGCCAGGACTCCAGTCAGTACTCTGTTATGGGATGTGGATGTCCCAAACAGAGGTTTAATCCACTGTGCCATACTGCCCACCCCTATAATAAAATTTTTTGTGTAATAAAATTCCTCAACTCTCTAACTGGAACAATATCTTAGAAAAGAATTGAGTTTTTTTCCTGATGATTCTAATTTATGGTATTTGACCATACATCTTTCTCCAGTGTCTTCAAGGAACAAATGCAACTCCCAAACAGGAATTATCGAGGTCCTTGTGTCATGGTGGTTCCTTCAGGGATGCGTAGGAATTGTATTTATTAAAATTGTGAGGTTGGTGAAATTTGCATTCAAGCCTTCCTTCTACCATGTTCATGGTCCATAAGTGGGGGGAGTGTGTCTGGTCTTTAGCTTCAGATTCGGAAACCTTATTTCCTTAGCACATACTCATCTCTCTCAAAGCAAATCCATATTTTTCTGTGAAAAGTATAATGGGGAAGCATTTTAGAAGGACTTTTCTCCTAAACAGATGGAACTGTTGCGTTCCATCTCTGTAGGCAAAGCCTATGTGGGAAGCCAAATGATAAGTAGATTTCTTGGAAAGGAATCAGGAATTAGTTGTAAAAATGTACTTGGCTAAGAATAGCTGGATGCCCCATGGAGGGTAAGCATAACTTTGCCAGGACAAATATTCAGTGTCCACATACTAAATCACCCTCTCTTTTCTCTCTGCCAGGATTTTTGCTCATAGATCTATGTATTTTTTTAAAATTTATTTATTTGAAAAGCAGTGTTACAGAGAAAGAGGAGGGGGAGAGGAGGAGAGGGAGAGAAAGAAAGAGAAAGACAGAGAGATCTCTTCCAAACACTGGTTCACTCCCCAAATGGACACAATGGCCATTTTTTGATTATTGATTTGCTAGCTACTTCTCAGAGAGCATCCTATGTCCTGCTTGTGAGGGTACCTCATATTTGCCCTCATGATCACCTGACAGCAGACATATGAAATAGTGGAATAGCTCCTTTGGGTGGTGTAAAAAGCTAACTATGATAGATTTTCTCTTCCGTGGCCATCAGCATGTTGTGAAAGGACATACTGTCTCGAACTTGAGTCTGAAACTATTGCAAAACAGGAAGCACTTTTTAAAAGTAGCTCTGTTCTTAATTATTCCAGCTCTGTCACCTTGAGAAATTTAATTTCCTAGAAAGGCCTTTAATTTTATTACTTTAAATCATAATAGTCACATTTGTGATTTATGTCTCCATAATGATAAGTTGGCTTTCTGTGGTTCCACAAAGCTTATTTACTTCTCAGAATAAGAGTGTATATACTCAATGTATATAACAACCCTTGAAATTTATGCATGTATGAGATTGTGGTGGGATGATGGAGATCTTGATGCTTATATCATGTTGAAGAAGAATTTGCAAGCTGACAGGGTCAGTGAGCAAAGCGAAGTTTATTGAAAGTGAGAAGCCTGCTATAGCAGTCAGGAAGGGGAATCCAAGGGAGGAGTTGCTGAAAAGTGAGTACAGATTTAACCAATCAGGAGAGGAGCAGAATAATAGCCAATCAGAAGGTAAGGAGAACAATCAGGAAGCCAGAATAGCAACCAGGAAACTAAAAGTGTATGCTAATAAGGCATGTTTCAACAACCAGACATTGGAGTAGCCTGTTGTACACTAAAGTGTGCTGAGTTTCAATTAGGTCTGGTCCCTCCACTCAACATCTGAAGATTACATTGTGTATGTTTCCCCAACTCTAATCTCCCCCTCCCTCAGGGCTCCTGAAGAGTTACATCATGTGTTTCTTTTTTTCTTAATACTTTTTTTTAAAGATTTAGTTATTTACTTGAAAGTCAGAGTTACACAGAGAGAGAAGGAGAGGCAGAAAGAAAGAGAGGTCTTCCATCCGATGGTTCACTCCCCAATTGGCCGCAATGGCCGGAGCTGCACCAATCTGAAGCCAGGAGCCAGGAGCTTCCTCTGGGTCTTCCCACATTGGTGCAGAGGCCCAAGGGCATGGACCATCTTGTACTGCTTTCCCAGGCCATAGCAGAGAGCTGGATAGGAAGTGGAGCAGCTGGGACTCAAACCGGTGCCCATATGGGTTGCCGGCACTGCAGGCAGCGGCCTCACTGCTACGCCACAGTGCCAACCCCAACTTATGTGTTTCTTTGCTGTTTTTCCTTCCTGTCCAGGGGCCCCTGGAATCCCTAACAAGATAGTGGATATAGTCCAACAATCTAGCATGATATTTAATGGAAAGGCTGTCTTTAGCTCTAGGGCCCATTCCTTCACTTCCTCTCCCCAGAGGTAACCATGAGTACTGAATTCTTAAAGCACCCCCACAACCCCACCCCCACTTTTTTAAATCTTCGTGTTACTCTGCATCTGTTTGGAATTTAATGTTGATAATCATTTTGTGTCTCCTTTAAAATTTCTTTGACAGTTCACATGTTTGTACGGTAGAATTATAGGTAAATTTCATGATGATTATACATTTGAAATGTGAGAATCCTATTTTATCTGTACCAGAGTTTTTCATTATTCTCACTATTGACATTTGGCACATATTAATTCTTTTTTATTTTTAAATTTTAACTAATGTTACAAATTACATATTTAAGAAGTATTATTGATGTTTCTAGACACACATCCATGTGTAATACTCAACTCAGGATAAATATATCTTCTCAAAATGTTTATCATTTCTTTATGGTAAAAAATTTTTAAAACCTTTCTTCTAGTTTAAAAAATATATACAGTACATTTTTTTTAAAAAAAGATTTATTTATTTATTTATTTATTTGAAAGCCAGAATTACAGAGAGGCTGAAGCTGAGGCAGAGAGAGACAGAGGTCTTCCATCCTCTGACTCATTCCCCAAATGGCTGCAATGACCAGAGCTGAGCTGATCTGAAGCCAGGAGCTAGGAGTTTCTTCTTGATCTCCCACTCAAATGCAGGGGCCCAAGGACTTGGGCCTTTTTCTGCTGCTTTCCCAGGCACACCAGCAGAGAGCTGGATCAGAAGTGGAGCAGCCAGAACTCAAACTGGTGCCCATAGGGGATGCAGAAACTGAAGGTGGCAGCTTTACCCGCTATGCCACAGTACCTGCCCCAATAGTACATTATTGTTATCTATAGTTGTCCTACTGTAAAATAGATTATCAGAACTTCTTACTGTTTTCAACCTGTAACTTAGTACCCATTGATCAATCTTCCTCCATCCTACCCTCCACTCTATTCTCTCCAACAGCTGCTAACCACCATTCTACTCTCTTCTTTGTGTGAGAGCAACATTTTTAGACTCTACATATGAGAAAGATCATGTAGTGGTTGTCTTTGTGGGTCTGGTGTATTTTACTTAACATAATAACCTCTAGTTCCACCTTTTTTTTTTTAAAGGATTTATTTATTTATTTGAAAGGCAGAGTTAGAGAGAGAGAGATATCATCCATCTCCTTGTTCCCTCCCCAAATGTCTGGAGCTGGGCCAATCTGAAGCCAGGATCTTCCTCTTCTGAGTTTCCCCTGTGGGTACAGGGGCCCAAGTACTTTGACCATCCTTTGCTGCTTTCTCAGGTGCACTCGCAGGGAGCTGGATTGGATGTGGAACAGCCAGGGCTCAAACAGTACCCATATGGGATGGTGGCACTGCAGGCAGAGGCTTTACCCACTATGCCACAGTGCTGGCCCCAGTTTCATCCTTTTTTATGGCTAAATAGTATTCCTGTGTGTGTGTGTGTACACACATATTTATATATATGTTTCCACATCCTGCTAATGCACTTGAGAAAGCAGTAGAAGATGGCCCAAGTCCTTGGGCCCCTGCACCCACATGGGAGACCCGGAGGAAGCTCCTGGTTCCTGGCTTCAGCCTGTCCAAGCTCCAGTCATTGTGGTCATTTGAGAAGTGAATCATTAGAAGGAAGATCTCTTTCTCTCTCTCTCTCTCTGTCTCTACCTCTCTCTGTAACTCTACCTTTCAAATAAATAAAATGAATCTTTAAAAAAAAGTTTTATAATTCAGATGCGTTCTTTATATAGTCTGGATATTGACCCCTTGTCAGGTGTATAGCTTGCAGACATTTTCTTGCATTCTGTATGTTTTCTCTTCACTCTGTTGATCTTTATTTATTTATTTATTAAAGATTTATTTTATTTATTTGAAAGTCAGAGTTACACAGAGAGGTAGAGACAGAGAGAGAGGTCTTCCATCCGCTGGTTCACTCCCCAAATGGCCACAATGGCCAGAGCTGTGCCCATCTGAAGCCAGGAGCTAGGAGGTTCTTCCGGGTCTCCCATGTGGGTGCAGGGGTCCAAGGACTTGAGCCATCTTCTGCTCTCCCAGGCCATAGCAGAGAGCTGGACTTGAAGAGGGGCAGCCAGGACTAGAACTGGCGCCCATATGAGATGCTGGCACTTCAGGCTAGGGCTTTCACACACTGTGCCACAGCGCTGGCCCCAACCTTTTTTATTTTTAAAAAAAGATTTATTTATTTTGTTTGAAAGGCTAACTTATAGCAAGAGAGAAGCAGGGAGATCTTTTATCTACTGGTTCACTCTGCAGATGGCAGCAACAGCTGGAATTGGGCCAATCCGAAGCCAGGAGCCAGGAGCTTCTTCCTAATCTCCCACAGGGGTGTAAGGGCCCAAACACTTGGACCATTGTCTGCTGTTTTCTCAGGCACATTAGCAGGGAGCTGGATTGGAAGTGGAGCAGGGACTCGGACTGTTTATATTTTATTTTTTAAAGATGTGCAGAACTTTTTAGTTTGATAACATCTCATTTCTCTGTTTTTGCTTCCATTTCCTGTACTTTTGAGGTCTGATCCCCCCCCCAACCACCAACAAAAAAAATCCTTGCACATTCTAATATCCTGAAGCATTTACTATATTTCTTCTAGTTGTTTCATAGTTTTTGGTCTTAAATTTAAGTCTTTAATCCATTTTTAGTTGATTTTTGTATTTGATGAGAGAGAGGGGTCTCAGTTTCATTCTTGTCCATGTGAATATCCCATTTTGATTCAGGGTGATTCTTTACTTTGGTAGGATGGAGGGCCATCCTGTTTATTACAGGCTGTTTAGCATCATCCCTGAACTTTATCAACTAGATGCTAATAGCCTCCTATTCCCAAATTATAACATCCATGGACATTACCAAATATCCCTGAGGGTAGTAGGGGGAGCAAAATCATCCCTGGTTGAGAATCAGTGATGTATACCATTTGAGAGCTTAACTTAACATTTTTGGTACACATTTGAACATGCTAATATTTTATTATTTAGATATATTTCTGTGTGTCTGCTGTAAAAATGCCTTTTTTTCTTTATGTCCTAATCTTAGAAGATTGCTCCAGAAACGCATCGTTCAAAAGAAGTACCCTTAAATGAGAAGGTTTGTCTGCAAGTGGGATCCCAGTGTAGCACCAGTGAAAGTGAGAAGCCTAGCATTTTGGTGGAAAAGTGCATTTCACCTCCTGAAGGTAACAACTGGGCACACTGTCTTCTTAATATTTAGGGTATAAATCCATATTCTCCATATGCTTGCATTCATTGTCTGTTAATTCATTCAGTTCTCAAAGATTTGCTGAGTCTAGTAAGTGCCAAGCACTGTACTAGGTCTTGGCAAGACAATGGTAAGTATGTGGGTGTTGCTGCCATCACTGGGCTCAAGGACAATTTGAATAGCAAGGCCTAATAGTTACGTAAAACTTAATGATTCGAAAAAGAATACATACACACACACACACACACTTTTCTTAAATCAAGCCTCACAAGCTTATCTTGTGAAGCAGGTATGGCATGTATTACTCTAATCCATTTTACAAGGAATAAAAAAGGGAACAGAGTGATTTGCTCTTGGCTTTCAGATTCCAGATGTGGTGATTTGAAAAAAAAAAAGCCAAAATACTATTTTATTCATTATATATGGAGATTAGTTTTATAAACAGCATTTCTTTGGGATATAGATATTAAAAAAGAAAAATAAACATGCCAGCCCAGCAAGTTGATTGTTGTCCCCCATTGTCACATCACCCAATGTCCTTCTGACTCTTATGTTACATACAAAGAGTAGCATATACTGATTAAGAATGTTTAAGTCCCAGATCTGCTAGCTACTAGTTGTGACCTTGGACAGTTTGCTTATTAGCCCTTCCTCACCTCAGTTTCTTCATCTACAAAATGGGAATGATGTTACCTACCTTCTACAATTGTTGAGAGGATTTTGTAAGTCAGCATGTGTAAGCTGCTTAGATTAATGCCTCGTAGAAAGTAAACACTGTATACATATTGTCTATAATATGATGTCTCTTGTTTGGACAAGGCAGGACCTCATCTCCCATCTCCAAATCTTATATCATATAGCAGCCTGTGCTCTGGGCCATTTGCTTTACCAGCCTTGAAGTGTTCAAAAACATATATACTGTTTATAAAAATTATATAAATCAGGACTACTAGGAAGCTAGGAGCATGGTTTAAAACAATTTACCTGTCCTATTCTCATTTATTTAGGAGTTTAATACTCTGGGAAAACTGTCTATGTTACACTATAATAAATATTCTGGGAAAAAAGCCCAAGTTATACTTGGATATAAAGTTGTTGATGATGGCTCAATGTAGTACTCCTTCAAGGGTCATAAGGGATACTAGATTTATATATTATCTAAAGACACTTCTTTTTCCCCCCTCTTTTTTTATTTATATTTACTTTATTTTTTTCTTTTTAAAGTTTGTTTAATGAATGCATTTTTTCATATATAAAACTTTAGGAATATAGTGGTTCTTTCCCCCATACCTACCCTCCCTCCCCAACTCCCATCCTACCTCCTACTCCCTCTCTCACCTCCCTCTTCATTATGGTTCATTTTTAGTTTGATTTCTATATACAGAAGACCAACTCCATGTTAAGCATAGATTTCAACAGTTTGCACACACACACACACACAACATATATAGTTTGAAAACAAGATTTGCAGTCAATTCTCATAGTATAACTCATTAAGGATGGAGGTCCTACATGGAGAGTAAGTGCACAGTGACTTCTGTTGTTCCTTTAACAATTAACACTCTTACTTATGATGTCAGTGATCACCCAAAGGCTCTTGCTGTGGGCTGCCAAGGCTATGGAAGCCTTTTGTGACCATAGACTCCATCAGTATTTGGACACGGCCATAAGCAAAGTGGATGTTCTCTCCTCCCTTCAGAGAAGAGTACATCTTTCAACTAAAAACACTTAATTTAGAGACATGGTACCTTAGCTAACTAAAATCGCTTTATAAAGATAGAGACTTTTTTTTTAAAGATTTATTTTATTTATTTGAAAGGCAGAATTAAAGAGAGACATCTTCCATCTACTGGTTCACTCTCCAAGTGGCCATAACAGCCAGGGCTGTGCTAGGCTGAGCCATGAGCCAAGGGCTTCTTCTGAGTCTCCCATGTGGGTACAGGGGCCCAATTGCTTGGGTTGTCTTCCACTGCTTTGCTAAACCATTAGCAGGGTAGCTGGGTCAAAAGTGGAGCAGCTGGGACTCAAACTGGCACCCATATGGGACATCAGCATTGCAGGCTGCAGCTTTACCCGCTGTACCACAATGCTGGCCTCAAAGATAGAGATTTTAAGTCAGAAAGGTTTTACTGCTCCTAAAGTCACAACTCACAATAGGCTTCTACTAATGGTTAAGTTAGGCTTACTTTTACTCGGAATTGCTTTGGGAGAAATGTTCACCTTTTAACACTAGATGTGTCAATGTTGATCAATTGTACCTTAATAAATTTGTACCTTAATAAAAGTTTTTAAGATCAGTAGACAAATGGATTGGTTGTGTTGACACATTCATTTAGGAATTCCATAGTCATTGCCTATGATGAAAATGCTATTTGATCTTTAGCCTATCCCTCCTTTAGGGGTACAAGAGTTAAGTCCCTCAGATAAGGCAAAAAGATGTTTCTTTGTATCAGTGAAGTGAGAGAGAAGGTTGTAAACAAATGAGATTTGGGTTTTCTCTGTCCTGAGTGTCTTCTGGGTAAAATGGTAAGAGTGTGAGAGATGAGGAGGGATTAGCTTTCTTTTTTCTTTTTTCTTTTTTCTTTTTTTTTTTTTAGCAGAGTGATAAGGCTTTATTGGGGATAGGGCATCCATCAGAACAGAAGGGCCAGAGAGAGAGAGAGCGCCCAGTCACTCAGACTGGGGGAGAGCTAGGTTACATGGTTGAATGGAGAGAATATACCTGGGCAGGCCAGGCAGGCAGCTCAGCAGAGAAGCAGAGGGCTGAGCTCGGTGGGAGTAGCTTTCATTAAACACCCACAACCCTTCCACGTGCCACAGAACCATTGGGTGGTTTTTAGTTTTATGTGGGAAGAAGATTTCTAAACTCTTGGCCTGGATATTCTAGGTGATCCTGAGTCTGCTGTAACTGAGCTCCAATGCATTTGGCACAACCTGAGCAACATGAAATGTTCTTGGCTCCCTGGAAGGAATACAAGTCCTGACACTAACTACACTCTCTACTATTGGTGAGTATGTATAATAGAGTGACTGGAGGACCAATTATGACTGTCGGGAGCTTCTGGATTCAACCCAGTCAAAAGAAGCGACTGAACAGCCTGCAAAAAGTGGGCGATTTACCAGTGAAAAATGCATCTGCTTTGTGTGATTGCTCTTTAAAACTTTGTTTTTAACTATAGAGCCACAGGATGGTACCAAAAATGTATGGGGAGATTCTGTATACCCATCACTCAGCTTCTCCCAATGGCAATATCTTATGTAACTATAGTACAATATCAAAACCAGAAAATTGGCATTGGTAGGGTCTACCAACCTATTCATATGTTACCAGTTTTACATATACTTGTATGTGTGTGCATAGTTACATGCAACTGCAGCACATGTGAAGATGTGGAACGGTTCCATGAGCACAAAGATCCCTCAAGTTGCCCTTTTATAGGCACACTCACCTCCCTCTTGTACCCCCTCTCATTCAGGACTAGGCTCTCTAATCTCTGGGGACCACTGATCTGTTATACATCTCTTAATGTCATCATTCCAGGAACGGAATCCCACAGTATATAACCATTTAAGAATGCTACTTTAGTACCCTTGAGATCTATTTACATTATTGTGCATATCAACAGTTCATTCCTTTTGTTGCTGAGTACCAGTCCATTATGTGCCTCTGTTTGTTTAACCATTCATTGATTGAAGGATATCTCAGTTGTTTACAGCGTTTTGCTGTTGTGAATAAAGTTACTATAGATATTCATGTCCAGGTTTTTATGTAGACATAACTTTTCATTTCTCTGGAATCAATGCCTAAGAATACAATTGCTCATTCATGTGGTTATTGTGTATTTAGTTTTATAAAAGCTTCCAGATTATTTTCTAAAGTGGTCGGATCATTTTACATTCCCACATGCAGTATATGAGTTTTTGGTTTCTGCTTTTAAAAAATTATTTGATACCCAGGTCAACAAATAGTTTAGCTTCAAACTGAATAACTTTAGGGGCCGGCACTGTGGCTCACTTGGTTAATCCTCCGCCTGCAGCGCCAGCATCCCATATGGGCGCTGGGTTCTAGTCCCAGTTGCTCCTCTTCCAGGCCAGCTCTCTGCTGTGGCCTGAGAAGGCAGTGGAGGACGGCCCAAGTCCTTGGGCCCTGCACCCGCATGGGAGACCAGGAGAAGCACCTGGCTCCTGGCTTCGGATCAGCACAGCGCTGGCCGTAGCAGCCATTTGGGGGGTGAACCAATGGAAGGAAGACCTTTCTCTGTTTTTCTCTCTCTCACTGTCTATACTCTACCTGTCAAATAAAAAAAAAACTGAATAACTTTGATAGTTTTATATTTAATACTCTGGTATTGTGGTGTTTGGTATGTGTGACTATGACTTTGTTAAATTTCCAGATTAATGTATAATCACTTCCTTTCCTTAGATCTAATATTATTAACAGCAGAACAAGAGAGAAAGGGCCACATTAATCCAGTTCAATTCATTAAACATTTACTAGCACACATTGTAGGTAAAACACTGATTGGGCAACAGAGATAAGAAACATGTCTGTGTACTTAAAGCTTAAAATGAAGAAGGAGAGAGAGTGCACACCACAATTACCTATATGAAGATAACACAGTGTATGCCAAATGCAGTTATATAGACAGACACTTGAGGGAAGCTAGGGTAGAGGCTGTGGTGGTGGGTGGCCCAAGAGGCTAGGAAGCTCTGGAGAAGGGGACAGATTGCCCACATGCAGAGTTTCTCAGAGGCTGAACTCTGGGGAAGGGCGTTCTGAGGAATGGAGATACTGAGTCATTGGAGACCAGGGTAGATGTGGGGATATCTAGCATCAGCAGTCTGCCCCCCACAAGCCTTGTCTCCCTTTCTAATATTTGTTAAAACTTTTTTAAAAGATTGATTTTATTTATTATTTGAAAGGCAAAGTGGCAGGGGGGGGGGACAGAGAAAAGAGATCTTCCATCCACTGGTTCACTCTCTAAATGGCTGCAACAGGAGCCAGGAACTCCATCTAGATCTCCCACATGGGTGCAGGGGCCCAAGCACTTGGACCATCTTCTGTTGCTTTCCCAAACACTTTAGCAGGGAGTTGGATCGGAAGTGGAGCAGGCAGGAATCAAACCAGTGCTGCAATATGGGATGCTGGCATCACAGGTGGTGGCTTAACCCTCTTGCCACAATGCCAGCCCCTAAAACTACTTCTGAGAGGGCAAGATCTGGGGCTTCTGAAGCTATAGGATGACCATAGGGTTTTGTTCTAGAGTATCCATATTACCTGATGACTTCATGCAAAGTAGTTTGGCATATTAAAACACTCAGGGCTATATCATGAAAAGCAATGCCCAAAAATCATGTGAATTTTTGAACAAAAATCTACAAAGTTTGCTTGGGAATTCACATTCACTCTCCCCAGTAGAAGGATCCTTCTGGCAAAGTTGAAAAGCACTGCAGGTGAACCAAATGACACTGAGATGGTGTAGTTCTATTTGTAGGTTTTTTTTCCCTGATGGAAATAAATCTCCTTTGAGATTTTGTAGTTTTTCACTTGCCCACTCGGTAGCTGTTGTTTTTCCTTTACTTAAAACCCTTCAGCAGTTCTCCAGTGGCTTCAGGGTAAATCCAAACGTCAGCATGACAGACAAAACCCATTATGACTTGGCCCCTGTTGGCCTCTCTAGCCTGGGTCTCATCTTCCTCCTTGCACCCCTGCCCCTCTTGCAACCCAGCATTAGCTAACATTTCACTTCTTTCAGTTCCTCAAATGGACTGTTCGAACTCTCAAGCAGAATAGTGGAATTCAAACAATATTCAGACAGAACAGTGGAAACATTCTGCATCTCCTCCTAGCTCATACCTTGTCCTTTCTCTTGATGCCTCTTTAGTTCTCTTCATTTAGCTCAGATACCATTTCCACTCCAGAAAACCTTGCTTAACCTCTCAAGTCTACATAACTGTCCCTTCATTGTCTCCCACGGGAACTTGTACTTTGGTGTGCCATAGTGTGCAACATGGCGCATTGTCATTTCCTGTTTACTTGATGCTGTCCTGCCCCAAGCTTCAATCTCCTTTGAGAGCCGGAACAATGTCCTGTTTCCCCCAGTGCCTAACACTTGGTAGGTGTTCCATAAATCTTGTGAATGTTTGTTAGAATCCAAAGGGAGAGGACATGCAGAGTTGGGGTGAGGACTCAGGAAGGATACGCAATTTAGGAGTATTACAGTTTAGGAATAAGAAGAAGGATTAAATCAGTCTGGCTTCCTGAAGACTTGGGATTGAAGAAGCCAAAGAACTATGCCTTAGAATAGTCCCTGTTGTTCTGTGTGATTTAGGGAGAGCTATTAACAGAAGCTTTTAAAAAGCCCTGTAAGTTGATAATGTCCCTGCATTAATTCCATTGTTTTCCCTGGAGTCATTATTTGTAAAACCACAGGGAACACCTTTTAAAGGGTCTGTGTCTATATAAAGAGTAGGAAAGGAAAGCAAGAAATCTTAAACGGTATCTCATTCCATGGCAGCCTGTGCAGGAAAATTACCAAACTATTAGAATCAGGGTGGCATTGGAGGCAGATAGTGCCCTAATCCTTGGGGTTCCTATAAGAAAAAAGAAAGAAATGCCTTAAGGGTATATTAGCACAAACCAAGTCTCAGTGCAAATTGCAAAAAGAGTATACCCTCTGGGTGAATGAATTACAAAAATCCGGACTGACCAATTAGAAAAATCATTCCTCTTCCTCTGGGCTGATTCAGGCTCTTGCCACAGTTGACAGAAGGCAGTGCTTGGGCTGGCTTTCCGCCCTCAGTTGATGCCTTTTTGCAGGTCACAATCTGTACAACCGTTGGAAGTGCCTCAAGAAGCAATCCCAAGAGAATGGTACTTAGTGGTACCCAAGAGGGGCAGGTATAAAGGGATCCTGCTTCTTGTCATACGCGTTTCCATGCTGGTCGTCAGCATGGTCTCTTTCTGTAGTATAGATCTGTGTTGTTCAGTATAGGAGTCGCTAATTATATGTGGCTATTTACATTTTAATTTATATTAAAATAAAATTGAACTAAGACTTAAGTTGTTCAGTCTAACTAGCTAGTTTTACAAGTGACCACTGGCTCTTGTATTGTACAACACAGCTCTGGAAGATTTCTATAATCCCAGAAAGTTCTGTTGGACAGTGTAAGTGTAGATTCCATATTTTTTGCCTTCACAACCTGCAGCTGATTCGTTCTGGAGCCCCACTGCTTATGTTCAAATCCTGATTCTCTTACTAGGATTGTGATTTTGGGCAAGTCCCTTTTCTCTGAGCCTCAGAGTTTTTTGTTTGTTTGTTTAAAAGATTTATTTATTTATTTGAAAGGCAGAGTTACAGAGACAGAGATCTTCTATCTGCTGGTTTACTTCCCAAATGGCCGCAATGGCCAGAGCTGGGTCAATCCGGAGCCAGGAGCCAGGAGCTTTTTGTGGGTCTCTCACATGGGTGCAGGGGCTCAAGCACTTGTGCCTTCCACTGCCTTCCCAGGTGCATTAGCAGGAAGCTGGATCAGAAATAGAGTAGCCAGGATTCCAACCAGCACTTATATGGGATGCTAGCACTGCAGTCAGTGGCTTTACATGTTATACCACAACTTGGGCCCCTGAGCCTCGGTTTTCTAATTTGTAAAATGAAGATAGTAGAAATAGTTCGTGCTTCTTTTTTAAAGTTTTACTTATTGATTTATTGATTTTTTGAAAGGCAGAGAGACAGATATGAACACAGAGAGATATTTCATCTGCTGGTTCATTCCCCCAAATACCCACAACAGTAGTGGCTGGACTAGACCAGAGCCAGGAACCAGGAACTCAGTCTAGGTTTCTTAGATTTCAGGGACCCAAGTACTTGAGCCATCACTGTTGCCTCCCAAGCTGTGCATTAGCAGGAAGCTGGGATTAGAGTAGACCTGGGATTTGAACACAGTGTTATGGGATGTGAGCACCTCAAGCAGCGTCTTCACTGCTTCTCTAAGTGCCCATTCCAGTTTGTACTTCTTTGTTGTTGTTTTTTTTTTTTTAACACTTGATCTTAGTCAAAAGGCCAAGAAGTGATTCTTATTAAAAAAATTATTTGAGAAGCAGAGTTATAAACAGAGAGAGGGATGGAAGGACAGAAGGAGGTTCACTCCGCAAATGGCTGCAACGGCTGGAGCTGGGCCAATCCAAAGCCAGGAGTCAAGAGCTTCTTCCAGGTCTCCCACACGGGTGCAGGGGCCCGAGCACTTGAGCCATCTTCCATTACTTTCCCAAGCTATTAACAGGGAGCTGGATCAGAAGTGGAGCAGCCGGGACTCAAACCGGTGCCCATATGGGATGGCAGCACCGCAGGCACAGGCTAAGCCTACTAAGCCACAGCACTGGTCCCCATATCTGGTTTTTATTATTCCTTCCCATGCCCTTGCAGATGTAGTCAGTACACAGTGCTGAGGTCTTCCCTCACCTCACAGAAGTAGCACATAGCCTATACCCCCTCCTTCCATGCTCTTCCCTGGATAGATCCTTTGCAATCAAAACCACCAAAGAGCGGGCAGTCAGCCCAGAGTGCTCGTTAGCAAGTACCCAGGAATGTTTTAGTGTAAATGATGTTATATAGACTGCCAAAGATGATTTCCCTCCATCTCCAGCTAGAAAATATGGAGTCATTTTTTTTTAATTCAAAATAATTCTTTGAAGCCCTAGGACAATGGCTTCTGTCCCTGCAGAGAGAGAGTGGCATTGAAAGAAGCCTCACCTAAACAGCTCCAAACGAATCATGCCAATGAATTTTAGGGAATTTCTTACCACATTAGTCATCTTCAGAGTTGGAGGAATAGTCTTTCCCTCCTCATGCCTACAGTGTAATCCTGTGGAGGAATTCAGTTTATTAATTTTAACAGGAAACACCTTCTATCTTAGGTCATCTAATTTTTTTCAAGAAGTATAAAAAGCCTGTTCAAAGCCAGTATTTTCATTTTATTATTATTTCTGCATTATAACAGTTGTTTTGAAATCATATCAGGAGCACCTGAGCATATGGGAAATACTCAGAGTCCAAAGATGAAAAAGATCTAAAAGACTGCCTGTTGGAGGAGTTCTTTAATTATTTTAAAAAACCCACTAATTTTATACATAATAATATTCTTTACTTATGTAAAAAGAATTTTGTAAGTTTCTTTAGTTTCTGTTTCTTACTAAGCCTGGAAAACACTCCAGGACTGTCTGATCCAAGAACTAGCCATGATAATAGCTTCATATTTAAACACTGTTGGCTTTCACAAACCACAGGGGCCTGAGACTAAGAGGAAAAGCTTTTATGCTATTTCTTGAAGACAAGAGCATTTTTACTATTGAAGCATTTCTTTGTATAACCTTTGAAGGAGTAAATGCTTTAGATGTGAGTTTTTGTTTTTTTTTAAGATTTATTTATTTATTTGACAGGCAGAGTTGCAGAGAGGAGAGAGAGAAAGAGGGAGCAAGAGGGAGAGAGAAAGAGAAATCTTCCATCTGCTGGTTTACTCCCCAAACAGCTATAACGGCCAAAGCTGAGCCAGGTGGAAATCAGGAGCCAGGAGCTTCTTCCGGGTGCCCCATATGGGTGCGCAGGGGCCCAAGCACTTGGGTCGTCCTCCACTGTTTTCCCAGGCACATTAGCAGGGAGCTGCATCTGAAGTAGAGCAGCCATGACTTGAACTGGCACCCGTATGGGATGCCGGCACTATAGGCAGCAGTTTAACTCAACACGCCACAGCGTTGGCCCCAGATCTGAGGTTTTTAAAAACTGTTTGTAGCAGCCTACGCTGGAGAATTGCTGTCAGAAAGCTAATTCTTAGGTCCTGGAAAAAGCTTCTAGGTTTGATTCTCTGGGAGAGGATTTGAGAAATACGCATTTCAGGGTACTACAGATATTTCTGAGGTTTGTGATTCTTTTGGTTCCTTTTTTTTTTTTTTTTTTGAGATGCAGGTACGAAGGGAAGGAGGGAGAGAGAGAGAGAGAAACAGAGAGATCTCTGCTTGTTTACTTCCCAAATGCCCACAACAGCTAGGGCTGGGCCAGGCTGAAGCTAGAAACCAGGAACTCAATCTGGGTCTCTGATGTGGGAGTCAGGGACCCAGTCACTGAGCCATCACTGTTGCCTCCCAGGGTGCGCATTAGCAGGAAGGTGGAATCAGAAGCAGAGCTGGGACTCGAATGCAGGCTCTCTGATAATGGGATGTGCAAGTCCGAAGCGGTGTCTTAATTGCTGTGCCAAACACTCAACCCTTAGTTCATTTTTAAAATTGTCTTCCTTTTCTGCAGAACTTTTTCACATCTCCCACTGTGGCTGATTATGTAAGGCTTGACTATGTCTTCTGCCAGTTAAAAAAAACTGAGTTCTCTGATAGCCTAGACAAAAAAGTATAATGAGAACATTCTGTCTGCCTGTACTATGCTAGATGTGGATAATCACTAGGGAAGGTATGTGTAGAAGTGAAATGGGAAATAAGATACCAGCAGTACCACTTATGAGAGGCATTTAAAGCCACCCAGTGGATTAAGATACTTAGAAAGCTGTTCTGGGGGCTAGTGTTGTGGCTCATCAGGTTAAGCCACTACCTGTGATGCTGGCATCCCATATGAACATGGGTTCCAGTACTGGCTGTTTCACTTCTGATCCAGCTCCCTTCTAATGCACCTGAGAAGGCAGTGGAAGAAGGCCCAAGTACTCAGGCCCCTGATACCCATGTGGGTGACCCAGATGGAGTTCTGGCTCCTGGCTTCAGCCTGGCCCAGCCCTGGTTGTTGCAGCCATTTGGGGAGTGAGCCAGCAAATGGAAACTCGCTCTCTTCCCCCCTCTCTCTCTATAACTCTTCTGTCCAAATAAATAATTTTTTAATTAAGCTGTTCTGGATCATTGGTCTGGTGATGATTGAAGGACACTAATAAAGGAAGGTCAAAGAGGTCAAATACTGCATATTCTCCCTTATATGTGGGAGCTAAAATTAAAAACAAAGCAAGCAAGAAAGAAATGCCCGTATGTGTGTATCAGTATTGCTGCAAACATAGTTTTGTAAAACTTTTATACTTAAGAATATTATACTATTGGGGCCGGTGCTGTGGTATAGCTGGTAAAGCCACCACCTGCAGTGCCAGCATCCCATATGGGTACCAGTTTTAGTCCTGGCTGCTCCACTTCTGATCCAGCTCCCTGCTAATGGCCTGGGAAAGCAGTGGAAGATGGCCCAGGTACTTGGATCCCTGAACCTATGTAGGAGTCCCAGAAGAAGCTCCTGGTTCCTGACTTCAGATCGGCCCAGCTCCAGCCTTTACAACCATTTGGAGAGTGAACCAGTGGCTGGAAGAGCTCTCTGTCTCTCTGTAACTCCGCTTTTCAAATAAATAAATGAATCTTTTTTTTTTGTAAAAAGACAATGTTATACTATTATAGTTTTAATGATTTGTGATTCTTTTAAAATTTACTGTATATGAACGAAATGGTCATTTTTCCATCCAATTTTTTTTAAGATTTATTTTTATTTATTTGAAAGGCAGAGTTACAGAGAGGCAGAGGCAGAGAAAGAGAGAGAGATATCTTCCATCCACTGGTTCACTCCCCCAAATGACTGCAACTGCTGGAGCTGAGCTGATCCAAAGTCAGGAACCAGGAGCTTCTTTCGGGTCTCCCATGCAGGTGCAGGAGCCCAAGCACTTGGGCCACCCTCTACTGCTTTCCCAGGCTATGACAGAGAGCTGGATAGGAAGTGGAGTAGCCAGGACTTGAACGTGCTGCAGGTGGCCACTTTACCTGCTATGCCACAGTGCCAGCCCCATCCAATTATTGTTTATAACCATTGTCTATATTCCCACTAGAGTCTGTTTACATTTTACTTATTAAGCTTCTTATTTTGTGAAGCATTAAGCCTTTTTACTGTAATGTAAATTTAAAAGATGTTATTTCAAAAACTAAAAAAAAAGGGAGAAGGTAGAGGGAAATTATGTTCTTAGTAGTATATCTATGAACTATATGAAATCTGTTAAAATCTAATGAGAAATTAAAATTTAAAATAAATTTAAAAATAAATATTTAAAAAAAACAACAAGAAGACCTGAAGAAGACTTGAAGCCTAAAGTGATGAGGTCACAAAATAGGGTGTGGACAATGGGAATATCACAAAAGATACGAATCCAAAAAGCTTCGCAAAGGCAGAAAGAACAGAATTTAATGATAGATACAGTGAATATAGGGAAAGGAGAAAAAGGCGATTTCAAAGTATCTTATCTAGGAGTTAAGTGGGAGTCCAAAGAAAATGAGCTCTGAGTGATGGAAGCGGGAAGATTGGAAGAAAAGTCAGTTTGGTATGGAAGAGGACACATAAGTGGACACTGAATCTGAGGCAAGAGTGGAAGACGCAAATGTAGCAATTAGAAATCTGTGACTAGCTCTGAGATGGGAAGTCAGGGCTAGAAATATCCAGCATAGACATTGCAGTTTGGGCATGGGAGTGAGAAATTGGAGATGTGTAGATAACGAGTCTGAAATAGAGAAGAATGTCAGTATACCACGCCTGGGAAGAGGGAGGAAGGAGAAGCAACCAAGAACACAGGAAGGAATTTGGTAGATAACCATTTTCAAGAAGCATAAAACTTCTAATCCTGGTTTCAGAACATCTGCTTTTATACATTAAAGGAAATTATTGGAAATCCTGTAGTTTCCATAGCTCTTGACAGTACCAATGTTCATGAAAAAGAAATAGTCTTTCCTTCCTAGAGTTTGAAGTGAGCAAAATTGTAAAAAAGGAGTTTTTTTTTTTAAAAAAAACTATCTTGCTTTGTTAAGAAGTAATACTTTTCGGGGACATCTCTTTCAGTCATTAAAAAAAAAAAAATTCCTGGAGCAGGCGTGTAACTCAGTGGTTAAGGTGCCAGTGCCCTTGGGGCTGGTGCCGTGGCCCACTTGGCTGATCCTCCGCCTGTGGTGCCAGCATCCCATATGGGCACTAGGTTCTAGTCCCGGCTGTTCCTCTTCCAGTCCAGCTCTCTACTGTGGCCTGGGAGGGCAGTGGAGGATGGCCCAATGGCTTGGGTCCCTGCACCTGCGTGGGAGACCAGGAAGAAGCACCTGGCTCCTGGCTTCGGATCAGCGCAGCGCCAGCCATAGCGGTCATTTGGGGAGTGAACCAACGGAAGGAAGACCTTTCTCTCTGTCTCTCTCTCTCACTGTCTACAACTCTACCTGTCAAAATAAAATTTAAAAAAAATTAATTAAAAAAAAAAGATGCCAGTGCCCAGCATCAGAGTGCCTGGGTTCAGTTCCTGGTTTCCGACTCCAATTTCCTGCTTTTTTTTTTTTTTTTTTTTTTTTTTTGACAGGCAGAGTGGATAGTGAGAGAGAGAGACAGAGAGAAAGGTCTTCCTTTTTGCCGTTGGTTCACCCTCGAATGGCCGGCGCGGCCAGCGCATCTCCACTGCCTTCCCGGGCCATAGCAGAGAGCTGGCCTGGAAGAGGGGCAACCGGGATAGAATCCGGCGCCCTGACCGGGACTAGAACCCGGTGTTCCGGCGCCACAAGGCGGAGGATTAGCCTGTTGAGCCACGGCGCCGGCCCCAATTTCCTGCTTAATATGGACTCTGGGAAGCAGCAGTGTTGGCTCAAGTGATTAGGTTCCTGCCACCCACATGAGAGACGTGGATTGTATTTCTGGCTATGGGCTGCAGCCCTGGCTCAGTCTCAGCTATTGCAGGCATTTGGGAAGTGAACCAGTGGGTGGGACCACTCTCTATTTCTGTCTTTGTCTCTGTCTCTCCATCTATTTCTCTGCCTCTCAACCTCTCAAATAATAATTCTGAAATAAGAAATTCTGAATTCTGAATAAGAAATTCTGCCCCAGTTTCTTGAATAACCTTGTTAAAAGCAATGCAGAAGTTTGTCCCATTTTTATGTTGTAGGCACAGCAGCTTGGGAAAAATTCTTCAATGTGAAAACATCTATAGAGAAGGTCAACACATTGGTTGTTCATTTGATCTGACTAAAGTGAAGGATTCTACTTCTGAACAACATGGTATCCAAATAATGGTCAAGGATAATGCAGGAAAAATTAGACCATCTTTCAACGTAGTGCCTTTAACTTCCCATGGTAAGTTTAAGAAGTCATCTGTGGCAATGTGGATAAATGTGTGTTATAGGGAGGCTAGCATTATAGCATAGCAGGTAAAGCTGTCACCTGCAGCGCTGGTATCCCGTATAGGTGCAGGTTTGAGTCTCAGCTACTCTACTTGTGATCCAACTCTCTGCTAATGACCTAAGGAAAATCAGCAGAGGATGGCCCAAGTACTTGTGCCCCTGCCACTCACATGGGAGACCCGGATGAAGCTCCTGGCTCCTGGCTTCTGTCTGGCCCAACCCTGGCCATTGAGGCCATCTGGGGAGTTAACCAGCAGATGGAAGATCTCTTTCTCTTTCTCTCTCTCTCTGACTTTCAAATAAATAAATACATCTTTTTTTTTTAAAAAAAAGAAGTATGTTATAGCTTTTGAACAATTAATGTAAATAATAAAAATTATGATTTTGGTCTTAAGAGTTTCCTCAAACAAGGGGCTATATTTATGTAAACCTTTCTTTGATAGATTTTTTTAAAGAAGCAAACTTGGACATTCTAGTATATACTGAACACATATGCCAGATGTTTTATCCTTGTTAACTTAGGACTCCACTGAGACTTAGAGTAGTTGTAGAGCCAAGAGTGGAACACTGTCTGACTCTGAGGTCTATTCTCTTTACAGTTATGATATTGAGAGGATAATGCTTATATGATGATATATAATTCCTGAGTAATTTACCTCTTCATTAGAAAAAGCTTAGGCTTAAGGTGATATAATCGGGGTGATATTCAAAATACTTACCACTCTGTACAGCATAGGCACTGATCTGTTGGAACAGTTAACATAGCTATATGTGGGTATACCAACCAGGTATTGGCATACTAGAAACATGAACACAAATTATCTGATTGAGAGCTTGTCTCCTCCACTTTGGACAAGGCATATCAGCCCTCCTGCAAGTGATCCCTTATGTATAAAACAGAATATATAGTTCCTTTTGACCTCGAAGGATTGTTGTAAAGTTAAATGATACAAGGTATATAAAGAAGTTTTTATATATCTCTAAAACAAAATACCATAGTCATATGCATTATTTGTTGTAATATCTTAATAGGGAACTCATATCTGGCTAAGTGGTATACAAGTGATTTATTGATAAAGGCTCCTGAGTCTGTGAGTAGAACACTGTTTACCACCTCTTCGTGTAGTCAAGGAAGTGAATTCTAATAGGAGACCAATGGCAGCTATTTGCAGTCCACGAGGGTGAGGGCAGGGTAATTTGCCAAATATGGTGAAATGAAGCAAAGCTCTTCTCTTTTCACTGCCTTGTTTGGGTGGTTGTCCTAGATGAACAGTTCTAAGGCTTATTTTACTTCTTCCTGGACTTTGATAGTGGCATAAAGAAAACTGCTCAGCTAGAAGGTACACATCATCAAGTTTTCTGTAAATCATCCATTATTATCAGTTATGTAGCCTTAAAAATAGCTGACTTCTGAAAAAGTAAATTGAACAGGCTGATGTTCTTTTTTTAAAAATTTATTCCAAATTGTGATTCTACTCATGTAACATTGCATTTATCATCACAAATGTTTTTTTAAAGATTTTTATTTATTTAATTGAGAGGTAGAGTTACAAACAGTGAGAGGGAGAGACAGAGAGAGAGGTCTTCTATCCACTGGTTCACTTCTGAAATAGCAGCAACAGCTGGAGCTGAGCCGATCCGAAGCCAGGAGTCTCTTCCAGGTCTCCCATGTGGATGCAGGGGCACAAGCACTTGGGCTATCTTCTACTGCTTTCCCAGGGCTTAGCAGAGAGCTCGATTGGAAGAGGAGCAGCCTGGATTGGAACCGGTGCCCTTAGGGGATGCCGATGCCACAGGCGGAGGGTTAACCTACTGCGCCACAGAGCCAGACCCGACAAATGCTTTTAAGTATACAATTCAGTAGTGTTAAGTATATTCACAGTGCTGTACAACAGATCTCTAGAATATTTTCATCCTGCAAAACTGAAATGTGCCCATAAGCATTGATTTCCCCTTCGTTGACAGCTTCCTTTCTGCTGTCTGTTTCCTCTTTTAGATACCTCATATCTAAATATGAGGGGAATATATAGTATTGGTCATTTTGTGACTAGCTTATTTCATTGAGCATAATGTCTTTGAGTGGCATAAATGTTGTAGCATGTCAGAAAGCTTAGGCTAATGTTTTAAGTGTGATCTTTGCTTGGCATGAGTGAGTGACAGCTGGGGAATACCCTTGGATCCAGTGCCTTGTCACTCATCAAGTAGAAGCATATCTGGATTGAAGCACTTCTTTATTCCTTCTGCTGCAGCTTCATCACACCCTGGGCCAGCTTCTAACCAGGATGCAGGCCAGAGTTCCTGCCATTTCCCAGAAACCCACAAAGACTCCCCTTACATCCATTTGATGAAGCAGTTCAAGATAAACTGCCTCTACAACTTATTTTGTAGCTAATCAAATTCTGAAACTATGTATCTGATCATGTAAGGCTATTAAAGAACATCAACTCTATTTTGATTTAACTTTGTGACATTATCCCTATATTATGTATGTATGTATATAAATAAACAAACTCTGGATATTTTCTTTTTCTTTCAGTGAAACCTGATCCTCCACATATTAAAAATCTCTTCTTCCAAAATGATAACTTACATGTGCAGTGGGAGAATCCACGGAATTTTACTAGCAGATGCTTATCTTATGAAGTTGAAGTCAATAACAGTCGATCTGAGACATGTGATATTTTCTATGTAAGTGTTTTAGATTATTGTTTGGAGATTTTCTTTCACTTGAATTTCTCACTCTGAAATATCAATGAAATATAGCTCTTACAGTTGTCATCTGATGATGGTGGTGGAACTTCTTCTCTAATATAAGGCATGATGGAAGATTTGGTTGCAATATTCAAGCCATTCATTAATTCTCTTGCTCACCAAAGTTTTATTTTGTGTTTACTATGTACTAGATACTGTTTTATGTGCTGGGGATAACATAGTGTACATGATGACTAATGAACAGCTTTTTTTCTTCAGGAAGCTTACATACTAGAAAATAAGTATGTAAACAAGTACACTAATCTCAGGAAGCATGAATGCTCTGAAAAAAATGAAATGGAGTGATGTTGTAGAGTGGCCGGGAACACCTGGAGGAATGCTAGGTCAGGAGAACATCTGAAGTAATGACATTTGAGTCCAACCAGAATACTGAGCAGGAAGTAACTCCCTTAAAGATCTGGGGGTAGAGGAGACTTCCAGGGCTTTGAGGCAAGACTGAGCTTGGAACGTGTGAGAAAGCAGAACCGAGGGTGATATGGCCAGAATATATCTATTTTGGAAAAGATGTCTTAGCAGTAGAACAGTAGGTAGGGATTAGATCATGTAGATGCAGGTAATCTCCGACTTATGATGGTTCAACTCATGGGGTGAAAGTGATACATATTCAGTTGAAACTATATTGTGAATTCTGAGATTTGATCTTTTCCCAGGCTAGTGATACACAGTACCATCAGTCCATTCTTATATTCTGGGCAGTGCAGGTAGTCACAGCTCCCAATTAGCCCAGAACTCATGAAGGGAAATAACCAGACTGTACAGTCTGCGGTGCTGCTAAGCTTCACTGGTTGGTTAGTTAAGGATAGTAAATGTATTTTTTACTTAATACTTGAATTTAAAATGAGTGTATTAATAGTATGTAATCCCATCATAAGTTGAAGAGCATCTGTGCTTGGAGGTTCTAGTAAGGCTATTCCATTTTCTTAGATTCTAGACAACTAAAGCACTAAATGAATAGTCAGTACATGTTGGATTATGCACATGTGTGTGATTCATAGTCTAATACAAAGCATGCCAATTAGAGGTCCCTGTGGGGCATTGATCAGCATGTGCTAGAACCTCAAGGCTCCAGTGCCATTGCTATGTTTTAGAGTAGAGGTCACAAACTAGGCCCTTACACATTTTACTTAGATTACAAAGTGGGGTGTTGTTTGTTTATTAAATTTGAATTTTTGCCCAGATTTAAAATCATGTTACTTAAGGAGTGTATTTCCATAGGACGGTACCTCCAGCCCATGAGGACTACACCACTCACTCACATGCTGTCTGCCCGTACCCTTTGCGCATTTGAGTTTTAGAAGTTAGAAGCCAAAGGGCCAGTGTTGTGGTGTAGCCGGTAAAGCTGCCGACTACAGCACCAGCAAGCATCCCATAGGGGCACTGGTTCGTATCGCAGGTGCTCCGCTTCCAATCCAGCTCTCTGCTAATGGCCTGGGAAAAGCAGCAGAAGATGGCCACAGTGTTTGGGTCCCTGCCACCCACATTGAGAAATCCAGGTGAAATGCCTGGCTCCTGTCTTCAACTTGGCCCAACCCCAGCCATTGCGGTCATTTGGGGAGTGAACCAGCAGATGGAAGACCTCTTTGTCTTCCCTTCTCTCTCTGTAACTCTATCAAATGAATGATCTCTGTGAGTGAGATCCCAGTGGAAAGAACGGGGCCATCAAAGAAGGAGGTACCCTTCTCCGAAGGGAGGAGAGAACCTTCACTTTGACTATGACCCTATCGGAATAAGACCAAAGTCAGCGAACTCTAAAGGCTTCCATAGCCCTGGCAACTCATGAATAGAGCCTAGGGAGATTACTGACGCCATGAACAGGAGTGTCAAATTGTTAAGTCAGCAACAGGAGTCACTGTGTACTTACACCCCATGCGGGATCTGTCCCTAATGTGTCGTCTAAAGCCAAGTGATGCTATGACTGGTACTGAAACAGTATTTTTATACTTTGCGTTTCTCTGTGGGCGCAGACTGATGAGGTCTTTGCTAATTATATACTGAAGTGATCTTCTGTATATAAAGAGAATTGGAAATGGAAAAAAAAAAAAACAACCTGGTGTTAAAATGGAAATGGCATAGAAAATTAATTATTTTGAAAAAAAAAATTTTGTAGGATCTCTGTCTTTAATGTGCTGTACATTGCTATTTAATGCTATAATTAGTAATCCAATGGTAGTTTTTTCACTTGATGTTGCTATATGGGCAAAATGTTGAAATCTTTACCTAATATATACTAAATTGATCTTCTGTATACAAAGAGAATTGAAAATGAATCTTTACATGAATGGAAGGGGAAAGGGAGCGGGAGAGGGAAGGGTTGCGGGCGGGAGGGAAGTTATGGGAGGGAGGAAGCCATTGTAACCCATAAGCTATACTTTGGAAATTTATATTCATTAAATAAAAGTTTAAAAAAAATTAAAAATAAAAAAAAAATTAAAATAAATAAATGTTAGATATTTAAAAAAAAAATGCAAGTGTTCTATATTTGGCTTTTAAAGCAGCCCAGCATCTTACAAGTGAGCAAATTCCCAGAACCAGTGTTTGGATCAACATTAAACTTTCAAAATGCTTATTAAAATCAGCCAGTTTGGGGCCAGCACTGTGGCATAGCCGGTAAAGCTGTTTCCTGTGGTGCTGACATCCCATTTGGGCACCAGTTCAAGTCCTGACTGCTCCACTCCTGACCCAGTTCCCTGCTGATGCACCTGGGAAAGCAGTGGAGGATGGCCCAAGTGCTTGGGCCCCTGCACCCAAGTGGGAGACCCAGAAGAAGTTCCTGACTCCTAGATTGGCCCAGCTCTGGCCTTCGGGGCCATTTGGGGAGTGAAACAGTGGATGGAAGACTTCTCTCTTTCTCTCTTTCCCTCAGTCTCTCTAACTGTGCCTTCCAAGTAAAGAAATAAGTATTTTTAAAAAACTCAGCCACTTTTAACAGGCTGTAACTCCAGAAGGAGTAACCAGGTCTACAGCAGAGCAGAGCTCTTCTGGGCATTTGCAGATGAAATCTATTAATCGTTACTACTAGAAACCAGACATGCCCATGGGAAAGAAAAAGGGCTTCCACGTGGTGAGGATTTCACTTGGATTTATAACAAAGTGAGTTATCAGAAAGCTGCAATATACTTGACTACCCCCAGCCTCTATGTTCTTCTGCTGAAATCCTGAGACATCAGCTATTTGTAGTACTTACTTTACCACAGTTATGTTTCTCTGTTTCAGTTGATCACATGTATGCCTCTTCTGTCTTGTGAAAATATAAATTCCTATTGGGAAGAGTCAGATGGTATCTGCTGTATGTTGCTATTCCTGCTACTAATAGCAGCTAACATTACACATTGAATGATTACTATGTACTAGCATTTTAATAGGCAGTGCATCTGGATTGTCTTATTTAGTCCTCACAGTAACCCCAAGGATCTAGGACCTGTTGTTGTGGTCCCCATTTTATAGATGAGAAAACTTAGTTTCTCCTAAGATCATATTTCTAGTGATAGAATTAAGATTTAAGCAAACTTCTGAATCCAAAGCTTGTATTTCTTTTTTTTTTTATTTGACAGGTAAAGTTATAGACAGTGAAAGAGACAGAGAGAAAGGTCTTCCATCCGCTGGTTCACTTCCCAAGTGGCCACTACGGCCGGCACTGCGCCGATCCGAAGCCAGAAGCCAGGAGCTTCTTTCTGGTCTCCCATGCGGGTGCAGGGCCCAAGCACTTGGGCCACCCTCCACTGCCTTCCCAGGCCACACCAGAGAGCTGGACTGGAAGAGGAGCAACTGGGACTAGAACCCGGCGCCCATATGGGATGCCGGCGCTGCAGGCAGAGGATTAACCAAGTGAGCCATGCTGCCGGCCCCAAAAGCTTGTATTTGTTAACCATTGGAGACCACCTCAGTATTTCTTCTTTTTCTTAAAAAAAAGTTTTATGTGTTTATTTATTTGAAAGACAGAGTGAAAGGGGGGGGGGGGGGAGACAGAGAAGTCCATAACAACTCATGAAATAGGTACATATTTTAGCCTACATTTTATTGAGAAAATAAGGCTCAGAGAGGACAACTAATTTGTTACAGGTCACACAGCTAGTAAGTCAGTATGGCTTCAATGGTGGGTTGATCTCCATGTATTAAATTTTTTTAAAAGATTTTATTTATTTATTTGAGAGGTAGAGTTAAATACAGTGAGAGGGAGAGACAGAAAGGTCTTCAATCCACTGCTTCACTCCCCAAATGACCACAACAGCCGGAGCTGAGCCGATCAGGAGCCAGGAGCTTCTTTTGAGTCTCCTACACGGGTGCAGGGGCCCAAGGACTTGGGCCATCTTCTACTGCTTTCCCAGGCCACAGCAGAGAGCTGAATAGGAAGAGGAGCAGCTGGGACTAGCACCCATATAGGATGCTGGTGCCACAGGCGGAGGATTAACCTGCGCCACAGCACCAGCCTCCCATGTATTAAAATTTGACCAAGAGTACTTGTGTATACACCATGTGCACAATCGTTGCTTAATAAAATCTTGTTGAATAGAGTTGCTTTTGTTTTTTACAGACTTCTGTAATGAAGAAAGCACATACAGTATGGAAGTTACTGAAATCAGAACTATAGTCTATTTGGAATTAAATCTGTTTATATACTTGAGTTTAATGCTCTCTTTCCTAGCAGATGTTTGCCAGCTGCTTCCTCCCCTTAGAATGTCATGAGCTTTTTGTGTGCTCACTGATTTCAAGCTCTGCTAGTTAGACTTTTTTTATGTTTTCAAGAATATTTGAGGAATTATTTTGTGTGGTAATAACATTTAAGAGGGGGAAGTAAGCTGGAACATAAACGGGTGCCATCACATGGGGCCTGTGGCAAGATGAAGCTTATAACAGAATCACAAAGAACAAAACAACTTGTTTTTGACATGCCCGCCTCCCTCCAACCCTATCCCATCCCTGCTATCTACTTGGTGCTCTGTGCCTTTGCCTTACTTTTACTTCTCAGAGTCATCTGAGGAACTGATCATCTATGCAAGAGGATTTACATTTGGACAAGAGCCTGGAGACGTGAATCTACATAATGTTTTGCTAACTTTGGAATTTCTCAACTTGAGAGGTGGTCCAGGGTAGGAAGATCCATCAGTCTTCACCCTTATCCCTCAAGGGTTGATTGATACTTGTGATTCCCCAACAGGCCTGTGATTCCAAATGGCCAGCAATGGGACACATTCAGCCCTGGGTGACTTTTTCTCTGCCTCTGTGTGAAATATTGAAAAAAGTCACCCTTATTCATTCCACTGGCTTTTCAGCTTGTCACAGATGCTGATAGGAAACCTTTTAATGAATGACATTGAATCCCAAAATTAATAGCTAGGTATCTGATCTTTTCCCTATGTTTAAATGTTTCTTTGGGGGCCGGCGCTGTGGCATAGAGAGTAAAGCCGCCACCTACAGTGCCAGCATCCCATATGGATGCCAATTCCAGTCCCAACTGCTCTAGTTCTGATCCAGCTCTTTGCTATGGCCTGGGAAAGCAGTGGAAGATGGCCCAAGAGCTTGGGTCCCTGCACTCGCGTGGGAGACTTGGAAGAAGCTCCAGGCTCCAGGCTTCAGATTGGCCCAGCTCTGGCTGTTGGCAGCCATTTGGGGAGTGAATCAGCAAATGGAAGACTGACCTCTTTCTCTCTCTGCCTCTGTGTAACTCTGCCTTTCAAATAAATAAATCTTTTAAAACAAAATATTTCTGTGATAGACGTTGACTATGTAAACTAAGGAACACAAATATTCATGCATTGATTTTTTTTTAAAAAAAGTATTTTTGTTCAAAATACATTTACGTAACTGATTCGTATCTGTAAACTAGATAAAAAGTGACTTATACTATGTGGAGAGGAATTTTGCATTATACTTTGTTTTCTCCTACTCAGTCATTTTTTTATATCTTATACTCTTTTTATTTTTTCAACTTTTTTTTTTTTTTAATTTTTGACAGGCAGAGTGGACAGTGAGAGAGAGACAGAGAGAAAGGTCTTCCTTTTGCCGTTGGTGCACCCTCCAATGGCCGCCGCGGTAGGCGCGCTGCGGCCGGCGTACCACGCTGATCCGATGGCAGGAGCCAGGTGCTTCTCCTGGTCTCCCATGGGGTGCAGGGCCCAAGCACTTGGGCCATCCTCCACTGCACTCCCTGGCCACAGCAGAGAGCTGGCCTGGAAGAGGGGCAACCGGGACAGGATCGGTGCCCCGACCGGGACTAGAACCCGGTGTGCCGGCGCCGCAAGGCAGAGGATTAGCCTAGTGAGCCGCGGCGCCGGCCTCTTATACTCTTTTTTTAAAGGCAGGTTTTTTTTTTTTTTTTAAGATTTGTTTTTTATTTATTTGAAAGGCAGAGTTACACAGAGAGAGAGAGATGTCCATCCATTGATTTACTCTCCAAATGGCCACAATGGCCAGGGCTGCCAAAGCCAGTTACCAGGAGCTTCTTCCAAGTCTCCCACATGCATTTGGGCCATCCTCTGCTGCTTTCCCAGGCATACTATTAGGGAGCTGGATTAGAAGTGGAGCAGCCAGGACTCCAACCAGTGCCCAGGGATGCCAGCACTGCAGATAGCAACTTTACCCACTATACCACAATGCCAGCCTCCTACCTTATATTCTTAACAAAGGAGATTAGTCTTGTTCTTTCTCAAAACTCCTTATTGATGAATAGTCCAGAATAGTAAAATCACACCAATCATGATTTGTTCAATGATTTTTCACAAATGATTAACCAGCACACCAAAAGCCCAGTCATGACCCCTTTCTCCTCTCTCAGAGAACCACTGCTTTTCTGACTTCTAATCCCATACATATTTTTATTGTTACTTTGAAAACTATGTGAATGAAATTATCCAAAGTGTATTTTCTTTCTTTCTCTCAACATTGTTTATAAGATTCACTAATACTGTTTCCTATAGTTTTAGATGGTTCATTCTCATTGCATTCATTCCATTGTGTGAATATGCTATATTTTAGTTATCCATTCTTCCATTGGTACACATTTTTACAGTTTTAGTTGGGGTTTTATTAATAGAGTTTTTATGAACATTTGTGTGTCTGTCTTGTGCACTTGTATTTACATTTCAATTGGGCATATATGCAAGGGGACTTCTAAAAGTTCACGGAAAAATTTTGAAATACCTGCCTCATTTTCTCATAATACTCAGTTTCCAAGAACTTTATGAAGATCCTTTGTATGAATGCATTTCCTAATTTTTTGCACCAAAATAAATTTATGATAATTTTATTTTTCCATGAACTTTTCAAGGTGCCCTTGCATATGTCATAAAGAGTACTTAGAATTTTTAAAAGATTTATTTAGTTAATTTTTCAGATTTGTTTATTATCTTTAAATATTCATTTATTTATTTGGAGAGCAAAGTGACAAAGATATTCCATTTACTGGTTTATTCCTTAAATGGTCTCAACAGCCTGGGCTGGGCCAGATTCAAGCCAGGAGCTGGGAATCTCATCTGGGTCTCCTTCATGGGTGCAGGAGCCCTAGGACTTGAGCCATCTTCCCCTGCTTTCTCAGGCACATTACCAGGGAGCTGGATTGGAAGTGGAGTAGCTGGGACTCGAATTGGCACCCATATGGGTTGCCAGTGTTGCAGGGGGCTGCTTAACCCACTAAGCCACAATGCTAGCCCCAGAGCACTTTTTCATAAGTTTATTGACAGTTTGTGTACCCTCTTGTGAAATGTCTTTTCAAGTGTTTTGCCAGTTTTTCTATTGGGTTTTCTTTTTCCTATTAATTTATAGGAAAAAATATATATATGCAAGTCCATCAGAAATTGTGAATGTGTTCTCTCACTCTGTGATTTACCTGTTTATTTCCTCAGTAGGTAATATTTCCTCTGTCATTTGGTGAACAGAAGTTTTAAATTTTAAGATAGTCAACTTTATAAAGAATTTCCCTTTTTGGTTAATAATGGAATTTTTTTATTCTATTTACATCTTTTTCTTTGTCATGGTCATGATGATCTGTTTTGCTCTTAAAGTTTGCTGTGTCTATGTATTTATTTGCTCATTGACTTTACTTTTCACATTTAGATCTGCAATATATGTGGAATTGCTTTTGTGACTAGTGTAAGGCAGAGGTTGGGATTCCTTTTGATCCACCACCACTTACTAAAAAGGCCAACCTTCTTTCACTATATGTGATCTTCTTTTAATGGGATAAAAGTAAAGCTTAGTAGAAATAGCTAACTGATTTTTTTAAATATGTTTTTTAAGAGAGTCATTAATTTTTTTCTTCTTTCAAGGTTGAAGAGGCCAAATGTCAGGATTCAGAATTTGAAAGAAACACGGAGGTCAGTAAATTAAACTTTAGCTGTTTGTACTTAGACAAACAATTGGAGTTGGGACAGGGCAATCATAGTGTAAATTTAAACTGCTTTGAGAAAAACAAAACTACTTTGTTCTGTGGATCGTTGCCAACTTTTTTTAGGAGTTGAAGTCATATAATTTACATTACCATCCAAGTCTTAATCATATACAAAAGTTGGCAGATAATTATGTTATGATTCAATTGCAAAGACTGAATAAATTGGTAATATCTCTTGTGTATTTTTATTTTATATCTAAGGATACAATTTGTTTCATGGTCCCTGGTGTTCTTCCTGATACTTTGAATACAGTCAGAATAAGAGTCAAAACAAATAAGTTATGCTATGAGGATGACAAACTCTGGAGTAATTGGAGTCAAGCAATGAGTATAGGTAAGAGAACAGGTTTCATTAAAATTTAAAACCTTGATGCATGGAAACTAAGCTGAAGCAGAAAATAGGTTAGAGAAAGAAACTGTCACTTTTTGTTGATGTCAGCCAGAGTATTTACAATTAAAATTTCTTTTCTGTTTACGTCAAATCACTCTGTGTTAATTTACAGTATCCAACTTTTTGGAAAACCACAAGCCAAATGGTGTTATCCTTGCCTCTGTTCTCATTTTCATCAATATAGAAGGCATGCATAATCAAATATGCAGATTATACAATGCTAGAGAAATTTCTTATGTGCTGGTTGACAGAATCAAGAATGAAGCAATGACTATGATATCATTTATTTTTTTTTTATTTTTATTTTTTTTTATTTTTGACAGGCAGAGTGGACAGTGAGAGACAGAGAGAAAGGTCTTCCTTATGCCGTTGGTTCACCCTCCAATGGCCGCCGCGGTAGCGCGCTGCAGCCGGCGCACCGCGCTGTTCCGACGGCAGGAGCCAGGTGCTTCTCCTGGTCTCCCATGGGGTGCAGGGCCCAAGCACTTGGGCCATCCTCCACTGCACTCCCTGGCCACAGCAGAGAGCTGGCCTGGAAGAGGGGCAACCGGGACAGGATCGGTGCCCCGACCGGGACTAGAACCCGGTGCGCTGGCGCCGCAAGGCGGAGGATTAGCCTGTTGAGCCACGGCGCCGGCAGATATCATTTATTTTTAAAACATTTATTTATTTATTTGAAAGGCAGAATTAGAGGTGGAGAAACAGAGAGAGAGAGAGAGAGAGAGAGAGATCTTCCATCCACTGATTCACTCCCCAAATGGCTGCAACAGCAGGGTCTGGGCCAAATGGGGGCCAAGAACCAGGATCTTCTTCCAGGTCTCCCATATGGGTACAGGGGCCCAAACACTTGGGCCATCCTCCACTGCTTTCCCAGGCCATAGCAGGGAGCTGGATTGGAAGTGGAGCAGCCAGGACTCGAACCAGCACCCATATGGGATACTGACTTGACATCACAGATGACAGCTTCTGCTGCATCACGATGCCAGCCCCTATGATATCATTTAAATCTGAATCAGGGTTTGAAAAAAAATTGTTTATTAGTTGAGACTGACCAAACTGGGCTCAAGCACAGGATTTAAAAGACCTGTGCTTTATGGATGTGAGTGTTGTGTGGTGAGATACAGGGCTTTATTTGACTGTGAGCTCCAGGTGACTCAACATTGGAAACTTAAATATCCCTAAAAGTCATTTGAGGTCTTCCACAAACAGTGATGGTGCAGTGCCCATAACAAGGGAATTACTGCATGGTGCGGCCTAGTGGTCTGGGCGCCATCAGAAGTGTTCAGTATTCTGTTTCAAGTAGCACGTTGTAGGAGATGCTTTGGCAGACCAGAATATGTCCTCAAAAGGGTAATCAGGATGTTGAGGCACCTCAAAACTTGGCTAGGAAAATCTAATCAAATAACCTTGAAGAGTCACGATTGCTAAATTCTTCTAATTGACGTATTATTAGGTAGAAGGGGGAATTGGCTTTTCCTTCTGTGGTCCCTTGGGCAGTATTGAAACAACTTAAGACCTTGTTAAACAGCTGTCTCAAAGTCATAGAGGCAGTTTGCTAAAGTAGTCAATTACCTGTTAATTAAGAGACTGAACAAGCTATGTGCCAGGCATGGTTGTATAAGTTTTCTGTTGTTGTATGACAAATTACCTCAACATTTAAAAAAATAGAAAGTGAAAGAGTTACAGAGAGAGGTAGAGCCAAAGAGAGAGAGAGGTCTTCCATTCCACTGGTTCATTCCCCAAATGACCACAATGGCCAGAGCTGAGCTCCTCCAAAGCCAGAAGCAAGGAGCTTTTTCCGGGTCTCCCACATGGGTGCGGGGGCCCAAGGACTTGGGCCATCTTCTACTGCTTTCCCAGGCCATAGCAGAGAGCTGGATGGGAAGAGGACATCCGGGATTCGAACTGGCACCCATATGGGATGCCGGCACTGCAGGCTGGGGATTTAACCTGCTGCGCCACAGCCCCAGCCACTAAATTACCCCAACATTTAGTGACTTAAAACAACACATATTTACCAATTCACAATTTGTGTGGGTCAGAAATGTATGCACATCTTAGCTAGAGGTCTCATGAGGTTGCATTCAAGCTGCCAGTATAACTGCAGTCTAATCTGAAGGTTTGACTGGGACTGGATTATCCACTTGCAAGCTCATTCATGTGGTGGTTGGAAAGCCTCAGTTCCTCACTGGTTGCTAAATGGAGGCTGTAGTGAATTGGATTGTGTCCTCCAAAAAGTATTTTCAAGTTCCAACCCCTGGTACCGGTGCTTGTGACCTGCTTTGGAAATAGGACTTTTTGCAGATGTAATCAAGTTAAGATGAAGTCATACTTGATTAGAATAGACCTTAAATCTAAGGACCAGCATCCCCATAAGAAGAAGAGAGGAAACAGAGAGACACACAAACAGGGGAGGCCATGTGAAGAAGGAGCATGACCATGCTGGGACCTTAACTTTGGACTTCTAGCCTCTAAACCTGTGAGAGAGTAAAGATCTGCTATCTTAAGCCACCCAGTGTGTGGTAATGTATCACAATAGCTTTAAAAACTAATATAGAAGTTGCCCCCCTAGCCATTTGGACCTCGCTCAAAGTTTACCTCCTGACATTGAATCTGGCTTCCACAGTGATCCAAGCAAGAAAGGGTATGTGAGGGAACACCCAATATGAAACCCATGGCCTTTTATAATTTGATCTTGGAAATGAAATTCGATCACTGCCACTAATTCTGTTATTTAGAAGAGTCAGTTAATCCAGCCCATGCTCAGGGGAAGAGATTACATAAGAGTGTGAATATCCTGAGACAGGAATCATTTGAGGTCATCTTAGAGGCTACCTAAAACAATGCTGCTGGGCCTTAATGATGCCTTCTAGATAGTCATACCCTAGCAGGAAAGATAAATGTATAAATAGACAAATGATATTCTGTGCATTAGGTATAGCAAGGCAGGCTTTCGGATTGAACATTGCTATATTTGAGGCTTGCCTCCGTATTCCAACATTTACTAAACTATTCTGGATGAATTACTAAACCTCTCTGGGCCTCTTCCTTATCGAATATAGGTAGCTAACACTATATAGCATAGATATAAGCACCCACTGTGGATTCAAATGTGTAGTAGGCACTCATTTAAGAATAGTAGTCTTGGGGCTGGCATTGTGGCGTATAGAGTTAAGCCTCTGCAAGGCTGACACCCGATATGGGCGCCAGTTCAAGTCCTGGCTGCTCCTCTTCCAATCTAGCTCTCTGCTGTTGCCTGGGAAAGCAGCAGAGAATGGCCCAAGTGCTTAGGCCCCTGCCACACATTTGGGAGACCCAGATGAAACTCCCGGCTCCCGGCTTCGGCCTGGCCCAGTCCTGGCTGTTGTAGCCAATTGGGAAGTAAACCGGTGGATTGAAGATTCCTCTCTCTAACTCTGCTTTTCAAATGAATAAATAAATCTTTATATACAAAAAGAACAGTAGCTCTTGTGTTAGGGTTGTTTTAGATGTTCTTAGTAATGGTAAGGAAATATAGTCACTCTTAATGAGGTGTCATTTAATAGATATTGTGTATTTGTTAATAATGTTTGAAACTAGGTAAGATATCCTGAATTTAGATAGTCCTTAAAGTGTTTATTTATTCAGACGTGTTTTTAGGCACCAGGGAAAAACTTTAAAAAAAAATTTTTTTTAACTTCAAAAAATACTAAGAGAGGAAGATAATTGAAACGTTTTGAAAAATATGTTGGAGTGGGGGACAGAAATATTTGCAATCTTGCTAACAAAATTGCTGCTTAATTTACTACTAAAAGGGTTTCATTTCTCAGGTCTTTCTGTTTGCTTTCCATTCTCCAGGAAAGGAGCCCAATTCTACATTTTATATAACCATGTTACTCATCATTCCTGTCATCGTCACAGGCGCAATCATAATCCTTCTGCTCTATCTAAAACGGTAAGGCAACTGCCCAGGCAGGTTTTACAGTTTCTGCTAGCCCAGTTGCTATGGTTATTGCTCTCTGCACTGGTATTCTATGTTTGCCAGGTATATGTAGAGGCCTTTTGGCCAGAAATGACTTTTGGTGATATAACATGGCAAAGAAGTATTACTGTGCACACTCTCTGGTGGAGAACTATTGAATTTGCCTCCCAGGCCTCTGCTCAAGTACTGCTCCCTTTGTACGTGGTTCGTGTTGTTAAATAGGCCCTATGTTCACTTCATTCTGTCAAATGCCCAATTTCTCAACACTTAGTTGATAACTGGTAGAATGAAGTTTTAGAACTGCAGAGTGCTACTAATGAAATGACTTGTCCAATATATGAACGCAAAGCAGACTGCCATTTACAGCTGTAGGAAAGAAAACTTCATCAGTTTGTTACTTCTGTATGGTATTCATTCTCTAAGAATGTTGTATTTTATTCTCACAAGAGGGACTGTGACTTGTTCTTGCAATAAATACGTAAGATGGGAATAACGCTGTTTAGCTAGGTCCAGAACGAGTATTTTATCATTATTTCAACATCCATTTTTCAATGCCTGTTTATATGCCAGGCAGTGTTCTAAGTGCTGAAGTTATAGAGGTGTACAGGACAGACTGTATTCTAGAGAGATATGTGTGTGTATATGTATGTGTACATAGACATATATCTTCAGAAAATTCAAGGGAAAATGGAATTAAAAGATAAATTTACTTGGGTACAGAAAAATTCACCAAATAAAAATTTTTTTTAAATCTTCAACACTTTATTTTTTATTTTTTATTATGTATTTTGAGAGGTAGAGCTACAGACTGACAGAGGGAGAGATACAAATGTCTTCCATCTGCTGGTTCACTTCCCCCACAATTGCTGCAATGGCTGGAGCTGGGCCAATCCAAAGCCAGGAGCCAGGAGCTTCTTCCAGGTCTCCCATGTGGGTGCAGGGGCCCAAGCACTTGGACTGTCTTCCACTGCTTTACCAAGCCATAAACAGAGAGCTGCATCAGAAGACGAGCAGCAGGGACACAAACTGGAGCCCACGTGGGATGCTGGCACAGCAGGCAGAGAGTTAGCCTACTACACCACAGCACCGATCCCACCAAATAAAAGTTTTACAAATTAGGCCGGCGCCGCGGGTCACTAGGCTAATCCTCCGCCTTGCGGCACTGGCACACCGGGTTCTAGTCCCGGTCGGGGCACCGATCCTGTCCCGGTTGCCCTTCTTCCAGGCCGGCTCTCTGTTGTGGCCAGGGAGTGCAGTGGAGGATGGCCCAAGTGCTTGGGCCCTGCACCCCATGGGAGACCAGGAGAAGCACCTGGCTCCTGCCATCGGATCAGCGCGGTGCGCCGGCTGCAACGCGCTACCACGGCGGCCATTGGAGGGTGAACCAACGGCAAAGGAAGACCTTTCTCTCTGTCTCTCTCTCACTGTCCACTCTGCCTGTCAAAAAAAAAAAGTTTTACAAATTATTTTGTTCTTCACAAAGCTCTTGAAAAATGTATATTATGGAAAAACTGTGCATAGATTTCAAGTTTTTCACACCAAAATGATTTCACATAGTGAGAAGCAAGGTTGGCAGTGGGAGGCAGGGGTTGGAAGTTGTAGGAGGAACATTTTACATAGGATGGCCAGTGAGGCCTCTCTTGAGAAGGTAACATTTGAGGAGAGACTCATCTAAAGTAAAAGAATGAGCCATTCACGTATTTGAAGAGAGAGCATTCCAGGACAGGAAATAACCAGTGCAAAAGCCCTGGTGCTAGGTTGAACTTAGTGTGTCTGGCTGGAATAGAAGCTGCAAGAGGGAACAGGACAGGAGATGAGGCTGGAGAAGTTGGCAAACCAGATCATGCAGGCCATGGCAAGGAACGGAGATTTTTTTCTTGAGCATGATAGAAAACATTGGATACTTTTAAGCAGGACAGGTGAATGATGTGATGTGTTCTTATAAACAATCACTGTAGCTGTGAGCAGTAATTGACTTGGGCAAGAATGGAAGTAGGTAGACTAGACAGGATGCATTGCAGTGTGTTGGAAGAAAGGTGAGGGGACTAGCAATAGAGGCAGAAAGTAAGAAGTGCTGAGACTTGGGATGTGTTTGGAAAATAGGGTTGATACGACGTGATAGTTACTTGTCTATGAGGATGTGAGGGGAAACTGAGGATTCAAGGATACCTCTGAGATTTGGGCTTGAGCAGCTCAGTGAATGCAGGTGCCAATAACCAAGTCAGAGGAGATTGTGAGGAGGGCAGGCCTTAAGTGAAGGATGAAGACTTCATGAATATGTTATTAAGAAGCCTGTTACATAACTAAGTAGAGCTGTTACATAGGCAGTTGTATACAAAGATTCTTCAGAGTTCTAAGGCAAAATGGAATTAAAAGAATCTGCAGTTTAGGGGAGAAATCTGGGTGGGAGATACAATTCTGGGAGTCTTTTGGCTTGTAAATAGATTTAAAGTCTTAAAGATTTAAGACCAAAAGGGAGTCCTCATAAAATGAGAGAAGAAAAGGAGACAAAGACTGAACCCTACCTTTCTCTGAAGGAAGGAGACAACTTCCACTTTGACTATGACCGTGTCTCAAGAGGCGAACTCAAGAAGTTTCCATAGCCTTGGCAGCTCATGATAAGAGCCTTGGGTGATTACTGACTTCATAAATAAGAGTGTCAGTTGTTAAATCAACAACAGGAGTCACTGTGCACTTACTCCCCATGTAGGATCTCTGTCCTTAATGTGTTATACTGTGTGAATTAACAGTATAACTAGTACTCAAACAGTACTTTACACTTTGTGTTTCTGTGTGGATGCAAACTGTTGAAATCTTTACTTGGTATATACTAAACTGATCTTCTGACAATTGAAAATGAATCTTGATGTGAATGGGATGGGAGAAGGAGTGGGAGATAGGATAGTTGAGGGTGGGAGGGTGGTTATGGGGGGAAAAAGCCTCTATAATCCAAAAATTGTACTTTAGAAATTTATATTTTAAAAATATATATTTATATATTTAGAAATTTATATTTATTAAATAGAAGTTAAAAAAAGAAATATGCAATAAATAAGTCCTAAAAAAAACCCAAAAGACTAACCCTGGGTCATGCCAGTGGTACACCCTGGAAGATGAGCACAAAAGGGTACTTTAAGATTCAAAAGTAGAGGGGCCGGCGCTATGGCATAACAAGTAAAGCCACCACCTACGTGCTGGCATCCCATATGGGCGCCGGTTCAAGTTCCATCTGCTCCACTTCCGATCCAGCTCTCTGCTATAATCTGGGAAAGCAGGGGAAGATGGTCCAAGTCTTTGGGCCCCTCACCAACATGGGAGATCCAGAAGCAGCTCCAGGCTCCTGGCTTCGGATTGGCCCAGCTCTGGCTGTTACAGCCATTTGCGGAGTGAACCTGCAGATGGAAAACTCTCTCTGCCTCCGCCTCCACCTTTCCAGTAAATGAATGAGTGAATAAATAAATAAAATTTTTAAAGATGTATTTATTTGGAAGGCAGAGTTACAGAGAGGCAGAGAAAAAGAGAGATCTTCCATCCACTAGTTCACTCCCCAAATGGCTACATCAGCCAGAGCTTTACCAATCCGAAGCCAGGAGTCTGGAGTTTCTTCTGGGTCTCCCACATGGCTGCAGGGGCCCAAGGACTTGAGCCATCTTTTACTGCTTTCCCAGGCCATAGCAGAGAGCTGGCTCTGAAGTGGAGCAGCCGGGACTCAAATCAACAACCATATGAGATGCTGGCACTGCAGGTGGCTGTTTTACTCACCTCGCCACAGCGCCAGCCCCTATAAATAAATTTTTAACAAAAGAACATTCAAAAGTAGAGAGCAGAGAATTAAGAAGAAAGAAGAATTAGGACCAGCTCTGTGATGCAGTTAAAGCCACAGCCTGCAGCAACTGGCATCCCATGGGTGCCGGTTAGAGTCCTGGTTGCTCCACTTTCGATCCAACTCCCTGCTAATGCACCTGGAAAAGCAGTAGAAGATGGTCCAAGTGCTTGGGCCCCTGCACCCACATGGGAGTCCCTGATGAAGCTTCTGGCTCCTGGCTTTGGATTAGCCCAGCCCCAGCCATTGCAGTCAGTGGGGAATGAACCAGCAGATGCAAGCTCGCTTGCGCTCTCTCTCTACCGTTCAAGTAAATAAATAATATTTTTTTCCAAAATTATATGCAGCAAGCTCTACTCTGGTCTATTAAAATGTAGTATCATTATTATTATTTAAATGATAAGATATAAGTAATTTGCTTTTCTTATTGGTCTGTTTGCTCCACTCAAACTTGATGATCTTAAGATACTGATTTCCCATAGCCTATTTTAGGAATTTTTTCACAACTGCCTTGTTCATTTAAATGACTTGTGTACTGTGTCTTTTGCACATGTCTTCTTTTTAATGTGGCTGTATGGGATGCTTTTATGAACTGGAAGTTTTGATCAAAAATGTCTCTTTTTATAGGCTCAAGATCATTATATTTCCTCCAATTCCTGATCCTGGCAAGATTTTTAAAGAAATGTTTGGAGACCAGAATGATGAGACTCTGGTAAGCAGTGACTCCATGGGGCGTGATATTGGTCCTTTGGAGGCTATGAGATTTTTACAAATTATAGTAAAATATACATAAAATTTACAATTTTAGCCATTTTATGTGTACAATTCAGTGACATTAAGTATGTTTACAGTATTGAGCAACCCTCACCACTATTTCCAGAACTTTCTCTCCCCCTAGACAAAAGCTGCCTGTTCCCCTCTCCATTCTACCTTCTGTCTCTATGAATTTGCCTATTGTAAGTACTATATATAGAGAGACTCATACAATATTAATCCTTTTGTGTTTAGCTTATTTCACTTAGCATTCTGTTTTCAAGGTTGATCATGTTATAATGTGTATCAAGAAACTACAGTTTATCAAAAAGATTAAAGAACTGATTTAAAATGTTGTGTGTCAGGCCAAACATACCTGCTAAGAAGTCTTCAGTATATTTTGCCCATCTCAGATCACCAGGCTCCTTCTCTCTCTCTGGAGCAGAGAACATAGTTTGTCAAAACATGCAGGGGGAGGAGTCCTCTTTATGAAGCTAGCCTAATAAGAAGGCCTTCTGACTCTCAGATAATGTTTAAAAGCTGATATGGAGAAGTGCAAAGATAGGGTAAGTAATTGAAATGCATTTTGTTTATGCTGTTGCTTGGACAGCCAGCCTCCAAAGATAAGGAAGTGGAACAGACCTACTCCACTTGTTGATTTCCTGCAGACTCTCCTGCTAGAATTTGTAACTAGAAAACCTAAGACATTATGGGGACAAAGGGATTTGAGTTTTCTATGGTAAATACATTCACTCTAATGAAATAATAAAGACATTAAATAAAATAGGAATATCATTTTATATATCCTAAATCAGTACTAACAAGCATAGGGCAGTTAATTTAAGGAAATAGTCTGGTATACTAGATAATAACCTGGACTCTGGAGTCACATTGTCTGGATTGCAATCTCTGCTGTGTCATTTACTGTCTTTTTTACCTTGAGTAACTCCTGTCTCTCTCTCTCTCTCTTTCTCTCTCTCTCTCTCTCTCTCTCTGTGATTTAGCTTTCCTATTTGTAAAGCAGAGGTAGGGATAACATGGCTAATACCTTGTGAGTACTTAATAGGTGTTAATGATAAGTGTTATTAGTGATGATGATTTCTCTTTATATTTAATCCCAAAATAATTCTTACAATAATGAGTGATTCACAACAGCAACAATGATAATTTTTGGTTGAGGCAAGAAGACATGGAGGCTGATACACTGCCAGAATAGGATTCATTTTCATTAATTTTTTATCAAGCCATCTTTACAGATGGTAGATAGCCCTGGCTGATCCTGGGGATGGAGCACTACTGGGCAGGTGGGTCAAGAAGTCGGGTGCCTGATAAGGGGATTGTCTAATATAACTAGGCTGACTGGGGCAACTGGCATTTCTTCAACTTCAGTTGAATTACAATCAACTGGATTACTTGTAAAAAAACACAAGAGTACTTTTAAAAGTTTATGGGAAAATAGGATTAAAAGTGTGAGTTTAGGTGTAGGCATTTAGCTCAGGAGTTAAGATGCTGCTTGGGATGCCCACATGCTGTGTCGGGGTGCCTGGGTTCAAGTCTCAGCTGTGCTTCCAATTCCAACCTCCTGCTAATACACACCCTAGGATGTCCTCAAGGACCCAACTGTTGTCTAAGAGGTCTGTATAATGCAAATAGAGGGTGGGATAGTTCTGAGAAAAAGATTTGGGACCACATTATGAAGAGCTTTTTAAAAAAGACAAAAATGTTTGAAAGGCAGAGAGACATAAAGGCCAAAAGAGAGACATAGACAGAGGTGAAGAGGGAGAAAGAGAGCTCCCCTCTGCTGGTTCACTTCCCAGATGCCGCCAACAGTCGGGCATGGGTTGGCCCAAGCCAGGAGCCAGGATCTCACTCCAGATCCACCATGTGCTTGGCTGGAACCTAATTACTTGAGTCATCACTGCTGTCTCAGCAGTGATGTTAGCAAAGAAGCTGGAGTCAGGAGCCAGAGCTGGGAATCGAACTCTAGGCACCCTGATATGGAATACAGATGTGTTAACCTTTGTCTTAGCTGCTAGTTTAAATGCACCCCATGAGTAGTTTTAAATGGGAAAGGAATATTATGACAGCAGTCTGCAAGGAATGGATTAGAGAAGGAGGCAAACTGAGAACTTAGGCCTGAATTTGTAGTACATATTTTGTTTGGCAATGGTGATATATTTAAAATCTTCCAATTTAGAATCTTAGGCAGAGAATACAATCTCCAATTCATCTCAGGCCCTACTATTAGCAGTTTCCACTGTGGTTTTCCACATTGACCTAAATGCCAGACCCCAAAAGGTATTTGAGTTTGCTATCCCTCTTAGCAGAATGGAAACTAGTTACAATGCCTTATCACAAATGCCCAATACCTGTGCAGATATGTTTGGACTCACAAATATATACAAGACATGCCAACCAAAGCATTGATGAGGTATTAATTTCCATCCTAATAAATTGCTAAAAAGAGATAATATCCACTTTTAAAGGAAGTGGAGAACTGGCATTTTCCATATACTGCTGATGAGCCTAGAAAATGCTATGCTCATATATATATCCTTTCTGGAGGGTAGCTTGGTAAAATGTAACAAGAGTCTTTAATCCTGTTATTATACCTTATAAATTGATTTTTTAAAGTTTTATTTATTTATTTGATAGGCAGGTTTATAGAGAGGCAGAGAGAGAGAGGTCTTCCATCTGCTGGTTCACTCCCCAAATGGCCGCAACGGCCGGAGCTGCGCCAATCCAAAGTCAGGAGCTAGGAGCTTCTTCTGGATCTTCCACGTGGGTGCAGGGGCCCAAGGATTTGGGCCATCTTCTGCTTTTCCAGGCCACAGCAGAAAGCTGGATCAGAAGTGAAGCAGCTGGGACTAGAACCGGTGCCCATGTGTGATGCTGGCACTGCAGGCAAGCAGCTTTGCCAGCTATGACACAGCACCGGCCCCTATAAATTGATTTTAAGGAAATAATTCAACAACTGCACAAGGATCGCCAGTGCAGTGTTTGTTTCCAATGTGAAATATTAGAAACCAATAGCACATTGATAATTTTTTTTTTATTTATTTGACAGGCAGAGTTAGACAGTGAGAGAGACAGAGAGAAAGGTCTTCCTTCCGTTGGTTCACCCTCCAATGGCCGCTATGGCCGGCGCTGCTCCAATCGGAAGCCAGGAGCCAGGCACTTCTTCCTGGTCTCCCACGCTGGTGCAGGGGCCCAAGCACTTGGGCCCTCCTCCACTGCCCTCCCGGGCCACAGCAGAGAGCTGGACTGGAAGAGGAGCAACCGGGACTAGAACCTGGCACCCATATGGGATGCTGGCACTGCAGGCGGAGGATTAACCAAGTGAGCTACGGCGCCGGCCCCACATTGATAATTGAGAGTTCAAAAAATAAGTTAGATTTTCAAAGTGTCATAATACTCATGACAAAGAAACTCATAATAAATGTATATTATACTAACTTTTATGAAAATACTAATGTATTTTATACTTAAAACTATGAGTGGAAGGAACTGGGTCAGAATGAATGATCATCTCTAAGCAGCAAGATTGTAGGTACCTGAAATTATTCTGTCTACCTTTCTGAAATTTCCAAATTGCCTATAATGAGCATGTATTACTTTTATAATAAAAGAAACCCTGTACAAGTCATTAAGGGAAACAGAGAACATTGTAGTGATCCAGGTCTGGGAGATAATAGGGACTTGAACTTTGGTGGTAGCAGAGGAGATTGATGGAAGAGACATTATTGAAGGAAACTCATTATAACTTGGTGACTCTGTGTGGGTGATGAAAGGTGGGGAGGGTAAAAAATAATTTCAAGTTTTCAAGTCTGGGTGATAGAGTGAATGATGGTAGCATTGACAACAAAATCAGATCAATTATCTTTCTCAGAGATGGGAAAATTGCCTTTTTTCAATTTGCTGTCTAGAGGATAATATGTTGTTTCTGTCCTGATGAGTCAGATAATTCTGTAATTGAGGGAGGCAGATAAACTGACAAGAAGGACCACTGAAAGGATAAGGTGTTTTTGTTCATGGTGGTTGCAGACCATTAAACAAAATGAGTTCTTTAAAACAAGAAGTATAATAAAAATGCCAGATATGCTTTTAACCAGATGAACAATCTGCTGTCTTTGCATGGCAACAACCTCCGCAGATTAAACTGCATGTGCAGCAGAAAGACTGTCCTATTTTTAGGATCATCATAGTATGAACATGACCCTCGTAGAGGTCATCTAATGGGCATGTTGTTTACATGTTTAATTATTTCTACTTAACTGTAAATTTTCAAAACTCTAGATACTGTCTAACATCCTCACTTTAGAAATGGGGACATTAGGGACCATGGAGAAGTTTCTCAAAGACTGTCATACAGAGAAATAACTGTAATATATTGAACTGGAACCAGTACATCCCCAAGTTAGCAACCTCTAATCCAAAGAAATAATATATGGCCTTTTTTTTTTTAACATACTCTCTTCTTCTATACTATGCCATCATAATGTTTTTTTAAAAATTACTTACGTAATAGTCACAAATAAATTAAATCTTCAGGTTAGCTTTACTTAAGGTTTCTGATGTTTTGATGATGTTTTGTTCATCACTGTAGTAACATTTTGGCCAACTACATTTCTTCCTGTTGCTTTGCTATTTGCCTTTTGCCTGTGACTAATTGGGCTGCTGGCCATATTCAGGCTGATGGGAGGAAAGTTGTAGAGGGAATTGCTTCTCTGTATCTGCATTTCTTTCATCCATAAAAAAAAAGTATTCTTCCCCCACTTCTTGGAAATCAATTACATTTTCAGTACTGTGCCAGTTTTACATTCCTGATCAGAAAGCAGCTTTTAAAATGGAAGTTGACTTCCAAATATTACTGAATAATTTTTTATTTCAATATGTATCATTAAAAACTAAGAATACTTTTCTACATAGCCAAACAACATCATCATGCTTTAAAAATTATTTCTTAATATCATCTAAGACAGTCTATATTCAAATAGAAATGGAAATATACTTATTGGGGCTGGTGCTCTGGTGTAGCAGTTAAACTGCCACCTGCAATGCTGGCATCCCAGCAGTTCGTGTCCCAGCTGCTCCACTTCCGATCCAGCTCTCTGCTATGGCCTGGGAAAACAGTAGAAGATGGCCTAAGTGTTTGTGCCCCTGCACCTACATGGGAGACTCAGAAGAAGCTCTTGGCTCCTGGCTTTGGCATGGCCCAGCCCTGGCTGTTGCAGTCATTTGGGTAGTGAACCAGTGGATGGAAGACTTCTCTCTCTATGTTTCTGCCTCTCTCTCTAACTCTGCCTTTCAAATAAATAAAAATAAATAAATCTGAAAAACATACGCTTATTGATAAAATGGAATAATTGCAACAACAATAATAGTTCTTACTTATAGAACCTTTACTATTGGCCAGATACTTCTCTAAGCACTTCCCTCATAAATCTGACCCCTCCAGAGGGAGGTATGTATTATTTCCATTATACTGAGGAAGAAAATGAGGTACCAGAGCCTCATGTGAAGCTTGCCCAAGGTACTCTGCTTGTTAGCAGGGATAGAATCTAAGCTTAGCTAGCAAGTAGCAGACCCAGGATCCGAACCCAGGCATCCTGACTCTCCAGTCTGCACTTTGAACTAATCCATTAATCATATGAGACATTTTAATAAAATCATCATATTGGAGTTTATTTGAATTTTACAGCTGTGAAAAAGAAACAGAACTAAGAATTTCTGAAATTTTGGTAAATTATAAAATAATTTTTAATGATTATTGAAAAATTTTTCTCCCCATTCATTTCCTGTTTTTAAAATTGTCCAGTATCAGGGGCCAGTGCTGTGGCATAGCGGGTTAAGCCATCTCCTGTAGCGCTGGCATCCCTTATGAGCACCAGTTTAAATCCTGGCTGCTCCATTTCCCATCTAGCTCCCTACTAATGTGCCTGGGAAAGCAGTGGAAGTGCTTGGGTCTCTGCTACCTATGTGGAAGACCTAGGTGGAGCTCCGGGCTCCTGGCTTTGGCCTGTCCCAGCCCAATCATCATAACCATTTGGAGAGTGACCAGCAGATGGAAGAGCTCTCTCCCAGATGGAAGATGTCTCTCCAGTCTATGTAACTCTGCCTTTCAAATTAAACTAAACAAAAACTTTAAAGTTGTCTGGTATCTACATTGCCAGGCCTTCATACAGTCCTACTTCAAGGTGAGGCTATTTATTTTATGCTCACTACTGGTCTTTATGTTGATGTCTCTCCAGTCATTTTGATTGTGTGAAGCTCTGAAAGTTTTCTCGGGAAGGAGTCATAGGACCAGCATTTCCTGACTTATTTACATGTTGATAGAGTATGCGGCATTTATAATTAAAGGTCATTTTAGCATGATATAAAATCTGTGGCTCACATGTCCTGCCTTGGGTATCTTATATGTGTCACCCATTTTCTTCAGGTTTAACATGTTGTCAAAGTTGGTTGATAATTATAATTTTCTTTCTTTATTGAAACACCTGGTATTTTGCCTAGTTGACAAAAGATCTGTTATTTCAAAGTCCAATCATTTTACCAGAATGTTTCTTGGGGGTATTGGCCATTCTGGGGTGATTTTCTGAGTACAAATTTAGCTTCTCTAATCTGAGAATCTAAAATCCCCAAAATCTGAAACTTGCTGAGTGCTAACATAAACCATAGGTGGCAGGTTCCATACCATGAACCTTTAAGGACAAATTATTTAAAATATTGTATAAAACTACCTTCAGGATATCAAATAAGATATTACAAAAAAATGTAAGTGAATTTCAGTTTTAGACCTAGGTTTCATCTTAAAGATATCTCATTATGTATATGCAAATATTCCAAAGACTGAAAACATTAAAAATCTAAAACAGTTCTAATCTCAAGCATTTTGGGAAAGAGATACTCACCCTATATGGTATGCCTTTTTTTAAAAAAAAAATCTTTTTTGCTTTTTCTTTTCTCTCTCTCTCTCTCTCTCTCTCTAATTTTATTTATTTGAAAGGTATGGGGCCCGTGCTGTGGCATAGTGGGTAAGGCTGCGGCCTACAGTGCTGGCATCCCATGTAGGCACTGGTTCTAGTCCCAGCCTTTCCACTTCTTTTTTTTTTTTTTCTTTTTTTTTTTTTAAACTTTTATTTAATGAATATAAATTTCCAGTGTACAGCTTATGGATTACAGTGGCTTCCCCCTCCCATAACTTCCCTCCCACCCGCATCCCTCCCCTCTCCCGCTCCCTCTCCCCTTCCATTTGCATCAAGATTCATTTTCAATTCTCTTTATATACAGAAGATCAATTTAGTATAAAGGTTTCAACAGTTTGCACCCACATAGACACACAAAGTGAAACATACTGTTTGAGTACTAGTTATAGCATCAAATCAAAATGTACAGCACATTAAGGACAGAGATCCCACATGAGGAGCAAGTGCACAGTGGCTCCTGTTGTTGACCCAACAAATTGACACTCTAGTTTATGGCACCAGTAACCACCCTAGGCTGTCGTCATGAGTTGCCAAGGCTATGGAAGCCTTCCAAGTTTGCCGACTCTGATCATATTTAGACAAGGTCATAAAAGACAGAGTGAGAATAGTAACCAATGATCCTAAGAGTGGCATTAACCAGGTTTGAACAATTATACAGCATTAAGTGGGGAAGAGGACCATCAGTACACACAGGTTGGGAGTAGAGCCATTGGAGGTAGAGTAGAGGTTATGATTACAAAGGAATGAGGCCCAAGTACGCTAGACAGGGTCTAGAACAAAGGACAGAGTCTTTATTAGAGGAGCTAAGAAAGGTGCTGTCTAAGCTACAAGTAATTTTTCTGATTGAGAGGCAAATAGAATCTGATAGAAGGGGCTTGATAATAATCTGTTGGGCTTTAGGCCTTGTAAATTCAGAGGCCCAGACCTATCTATCTCTTCACATGGGGTATATCCTAAGGGAGGTGTGAACCTCCTAGGGGAAGGCACTCTGTTGACTTTCATTACTTGGCTGGCCTGGGAGGAGAGCTGGCCGGTAAAGGCAGGTGGCAACTCTAACAAGAAATTTACAGTTCTGCCTTTAATGTTGCTGACCCTACTTGACCATCCCCTCAGCTGCAGTGGTCACTTTGGAAGTTGGGCTGAGTGAAGGGCTTTTCAGCTTAGAGCCAATAAGATCTGTGGCTCTGACCTGGGCATCCTTCGACTCCAGGGCAGGTCCTTTTCCAGTGATCCAACTCTTGGCAGAGCTGCCAGGGCTCTTCACAAGCTGACTTCTGCTGAAGCCCAGGCTTACCACATTGAAAGCCACTGCAGTGGACTGGCCTGTTGGGTCTCCTTGAGGGCAGATCACTGTATAGATCAGCCATTAATAGGCCTGCCACCCATTGCTTCTGATGCCTAGCTTTCTTTTCCTCCTGGTTTGTGTTAAAGCAGACCAGAGGATGCAAGTCAAGGGAGTGCCCGTGTCCCATCTCTAATCTTCGGTGGCCTGAACTACAAGTCTATAGTCACAGGCATGTTCTGTAGTAGTTTTTCTAAGGTAGACAATGCCCATGAGGAAAATTATATTCTCACTTTAAAACTTTCTTTCCCTTTGGTCTGAAAGGGAGGTTTTTTCTACTTACTGTATACTTCGCTGATGGCGAAGTGAATCTAGCTATGAGATTATTATTTAAGTTCTTATTTTGGCTATGCTATTACAGAAAAATGTTAGCCATCTCTTTTATAAGGTCTAAAGATTAAATTGTGCGTCCTACAGATTCCTTCATAATAGATTTAGTTTCCTATCTTGAAGAGAATAGAGAAATGAAAGAACAAGTTGGGCTTAGAATAGAGAAATGAGGGAGCAAGTCCTAGATCGCTTGCTGACAATAGCAATATCACATGAATACTTAGCAAACAGTTTCAACCATTAGATAACAACTTAAGAAAACATTTACCAGAAGGTCCAATGCCTTCTATAAATTTTAAGAATCATGTATTTGAAAACACCTCTTAAATATCTAACATGGTGTAGTTTGTTTAACCAGCAAACTTAAGCACAACCATATAAAATGTTTTTAGTTTCTTTCTACCTACAAGTTTAAAACATATGATACATAGATTCAGGTCACTCAAATTAAAATGTATCTTTGATTGATTTTAGCAGCTTAAATTTTTGGACAATCTTATCTATAAGCCATTTAAAATAAGACTCTTAATAAAATTTCCCCATGTGGACATACAATATGTACACACATTTAACATAGCATAATAGACCAATATAGCGTTTTTAATAATAGCTTTTAAAATCTTTAACTCTTTTTGTAGATTGCCAATTGATTTGAATTGCTTTTTTAGTAACCTCAGTTAACCATACTTTCTCTCAGTTGGTACTGTTAATACATTATTGGCTTCATCTGTTTACAGAGCCATCCCAAAGTACTGAATACAATAGAAGTGGCTGGAAAAAGTCCATAGGAACCCATAGGAGGACAGCTACACACAGAACCAACAACGCTTTAGTTTTATGAGCAGCAAATCATATATAACTGTGGATGACAAAAGACTTTAAGTCGCCATGTTTAAAATTATAAACTCATAGACCAAATTTGATCTTGTTACAAGGTGATTATTCAAATCTTTGAAAATAAGCACATATTTACATAACCCATAGATCTTAATAAAAATTCAGCTGTTTTTGAACAATTAGAATTTAACAGACATCAAGAGAACACAATAGATTACTTTAACACATTGCTTTAACAGAGCATCAGAGTTTAATTCTATGTCAAAGATAAATTGAGCTTCCTGTGATCTTTTGCTGTGAGGTTTCCTTCCTTTACCTTCTTTCATATTGGTGACCATGTTTCTGTGTTTCTGTGTGTAACACATCTTTAAGCATCTTTTGCAGGGCAGGATGAGTGGCAACAAATTCTTTCAGTTTCTGTTTGCTATGAAAAGTCTTAATTTCACCTTCATTCACAAATGAGAGCTTTGCAGGATATAGTATTCTGGGCTGGCAGTTTTTCTCTCTTAGTACCTGGGCTATGTCTCGCCATTCCCTTCTAGCTTGTAGGGTTTCTGATGAGAAGTCTGCTGTGAGTCTAATTGGAGATCCTCTAAGAGTAATCTGACGTTTCTCTCTTGCATCTTTTAGGATCTTTTCTTTGTGTTTCACTGTGGTGAGTTTGATTACAACATGTCGTGGTGAGGATCTCTTTTGGTCATGTTTATTAGGGGTTCTATAAGCTTCCTGTACTAAGATGCCTCTGTCCTTCTCCAAACCTGGGAAATTTTCTGCTAGTATCTCACTGAAAATGCCTTCTAATCCTTTCTCCCTCTCCATGCCTTCAGGAACTCCTAGAACTCGAATGTTGGGTTTTTTAATAGTATCCTGTAGATTCCCGACAATATTTTTTAGATTTCTGATTTCTTCTTCTTTTCTTTGGTTTGCCTGTTTCCTTTCCTGTTCTCTGTCTTCTAAGTCCGATATTCTCTCTTCTGCTTCGCCCATTCTGTTTTTAAGGCTCTCTAATGTGTTTGTCATTTGATCTATTGAATTCTTCATTTCATTATGATTTCTCGTCACTATCAGAGTTTCTTGTTCCACTAGTTGTTTCATTTCATTTTGATTCCTCCTTAATATTTCATTTTCACGAGAGAGATTTTCTATCTTGTCCATGAAGGATTTCTGTAGTTCAAGAATTTGTTTTTGAGAACTTCTTAATGTTCTTAGCAATTTTTTGAGATCCGCTTCTTGCATTTCTTTGATCTCATCATCTTCATAATCTTGAATTGGGGTGTCTTTTTCATTTCGGGGCGTCATAGTGTCTTTCTTGTTCTTGTTAGCTTGGTTTTTGCGTTTGTTGTTTGGCATGTTGGAGATATTTGGTTTCTTCACTGTGGTGTTTTTTCTTGTTACACTATGGCTCTATATTAAGTGGACTGTCTGCTTTCGGTGGAGCCTTAGAGGCTTGAGATGAGTGTGGACTGAGAGCTGTGTTTGGTTCCTCAGGGCAGAGGGTGTGTCAAAGATGACACTCCCAGGTTAGGCGTGGTAAATCTCTCTTTCTTTTTTTGATTCAAAAGGGAAGTAATTCCGCACAGCTGAACGTAATTGGAGGTAGTAATTAGTAGGCAAATGATATACCCACAGGAGCCAGAGATTGGAAGCTCTTTCCCAAGGACCACACAGGGAATCTCTGCTGCCCTCAGTGTGGGCTCCAATTCTCCTGCAGTCTCCCACTGGGTTGCCAAGTTAGATGCTAATCTCCAGTTATTTCACCCCTCCCCCCAGAGTCAGGTTTTTCTGCTAGGCTCAGGGCCGGTGCAGACCTGAGGTCGCCCTGCTTATGACATATGTCCAAAATGGCGCCTGCTCTTTGTCTTGCTCGCCTTTGAGAGGTGAGCAGAGAGAGAGACTCGTGTCCGTATCGGTCACTTTTTTTTTTTCCTCTCTCTCTTCTAGTTAGCCTGGTGAACTTTTCCCCACGGAGTTTCAAGCCTCGTTCCCTCTAGCCTCCTCTTTCCACTTGCCCGCTGGTGTCTCGGGCTATGGAGGTTCGGCTCACCTCGCGTTCCAGCGCTGGTGCGTTGAGTCTGCCGCTGCTGTCCCGAACTTGGGCTCCCACGCTCTCCACGCAGGTCCACTGTGAATCACTAGTTCCGGAAGAGTTTCCTCTGCTGTTTCTTCCCCTACTCTTCCTTGACCCTGCAGTATCTCCACTTATATTAACGTGTGTCTTGACGAACTATCAATGTGCTTCCTTCCTATTCCGCCATCTTGCCGCTCTTCAGCCTTTCCACTTCTGATCCAGCTCTCTGCTATGGCCTGGGAAAGCAGCAGAAAAAGGCCCAAGTCCTTGGGCCCATGCATCTGTGTGGGAGACCCAGAGGAGACTCCTGGCTCCTGGCTTTGGATCTGCGCAACTCTGGCTGTTGTGACCAGTTGGGAATTGAACCAATGGAAGGAAAGCCTCTCTGTCTCTCCCTCTTTCTCTGTGTAACTCTGACTTTCAAATAAATAAATAAATATTTAAAAAAAGAGAGAGAGGTAGAATTGCAGACAATGAGAGGGAGAGACAGAGAGAAAGGTCTTCCATCTGTTGGCTCAATCCCCAAATGGCTGCAACTGCCAGAGCTGGGCCAGTCCAAAGGCAGGAGCTTCTTCTGGGTCTCCCACGCGGGTGCAGGGGCCCAAGGACTTGGTCCATCTTCTGTTACTTTCCCAGGTCATAGCAGAGAGCTAGATCGAAAGAGGAGCAGCTGAGACACGAACTGGCGCCCTTATGGGATGCTGGTGCTGCAGGCAGAGTATTAACCTACTGTGCCACAGTGCCAGCCCCTGCCTTTTCATTATAGGATTTCAAATATGTTTCCAGCGAAAATTTCCTTACCTATAGACTTAAGTAATTTTATTCCCTTGTTTTCTTTGACTGTTTTCTATATAATGTCAGATCCTTTTGAATAATTTTTTCATCTACCTTCATTTCTTTTTGATTCAAAAACCTACTTTTTATCTTCTGTTTCTCTTACTTCCAAAATCCAAATGGATCGGCCGGCGCCGCGGCTCACTAGGCTAATCCTCCACATTGCGGCGCCGGCACACCGGGTTCTAGTCCCGGTCGGGGCACCGATCCTGTCCCGGTTGCCCCTCTTCCAGGCCAGCTCTCTGCTGTGGCCAGGGAGTGCAGTGGAGGATGGCCCAAGTTCTTGGGCCCTGCACCCCATGGGAGACCAGGAGAAGCCCCTGGCTCCTGCCGTCGGATCAGCACAGTGCGCCGGCCGCAGCGCGCCTACCGCGGCAGCCATTGGAGGGTGAACCAACGGCAAAAGGAAGACCTTTCTCTCTGTCTCTCTCTCACTGTCCACTCTGCCTGTCAAAAATTTTTAAAAAAATAAAAATAAACAAAATCCAAATGGGTCTTCAAGCTTATTTGTGGTTTTTAAGGTGGCCTTTGCAAAGACTCAAAAACTTTGCCACTACTACCCATTTCCTCCAAGAATTTCTCTACAAATACATAGTATGGACAAAATCCTGTCTGCCACTTGTTTTTGCACAGCCTTCAACTGAAGAATAGTTTTTAATTATTTATTTTTTTAAAGATTTGCTTATTTACTTGAAAGTTGGTATTGCAGACAGAGACAGAGAGATGGATCTTCCATCCATGAAGTTCACATCCATTGGATCACTGCCCAAATGGCCACAACAGCTGAATGTTGGCCAGGCCAAAGCCAGGCACTAGAAATACCATTCTGGTCCCCAGTGTGGGTGACAGCGGTCCAAGTGCTTTGGCCATCTCCCACTTCCTTCCCAGGCACACTAGTAGGAAGCTGGATCAAAAGTGGAGCAGCAAGGACTCAAACTGGCATTCCAGTAAGGGATGCCAGCATTGCATGTGGTGGCTTAACCTGCTGGGCTGCTAGGCAGTGTTCTCCTGTAAAACTGGATGTTCCTAACCTGCTCAGTTCATCTTCAATTGTGCAATCTTAGGAAGCTGAATAGTCATAGTTGCTGCTGTTTTTGTTTTTCTTCTTTCCATTTCATAAGCTTATACACAACCATAGAGTATCAAAGCAGAAAAGGAATTTAGACATAATGTGGTTACAAGGGTTAGCAAGCTTTTTCTGTAAAAGACCAGACCGTAAACATTTCAGCTTTGCAAGATAGTCAGTCTCTGTCTCAGCTGAACTCTGTGGTTATAGCTTGAAAGTAACTATAAGATAATACAGAAACAACAAGTGGGGAAGTTCCAATAAAACTTTATTTACAAAAACAGCCAGACTGGTTTGATCCATGGACCAGGGTTTGCTAACCCCTGGTTTAGTCTAACAACTTTATTTCCCAGATGAGAGGACTGAGCTCAGGTTTCACCCCTTCCTCTTTATTTACAAGTAAAGAAGGCAAGGATCGGGATATTGTTTTCCACCATAAAAGACATGCTTGAATTGAGTTCAAGATGAACTTGCCTTATACATAATTTCCTGTTCTAGCAAATGATTTTAGATGAAACTATTAATATTGGGTATTCCAGAAATTTGAACTGCACTGAAGACCTTTGGGGACATCTTATATATATTAGCATTCACCTTGATGATAGTTGACTTTTTGAGCCTCTTATGTTTCTGGAGCAATGGTCAAATTTGAGTGGTAAGAAAATAGAGATAATAATGGTCTGAATGAAACAGTTGATGTGAGGAAAGATGCCTCCCTTTAATTTTTCTTCTAAGGAATTTGTTTCCAATTTTGGAAAAGTCCAAATTTGTTTACCTTTTAAGGTATCCATCAGACATCATGTAACAATCCCATGCTTTCTCCCTCTTTAATGTTAATTCCTGGTTGTTTTATTTCATTAATTATTCAAATAGATGAATATTCTTACGTTAAAAAATATAAAAAGAAGGAGACAAGCATCATGGTGCATCTGCTTGGGATGCCTGCTTCCCACATCAGAGTGCTTGGCTCCTCCATATTTCTTTCTTTCTTTTTTAAGGTTTATTTATTTATTTGAGAGGCCGAGTTATAGAGAGGTGGGAGAGACACAGAGAGAGGTCTTCCATCTGCTGGTTCATTCCCCAAACGGCCACAATGGCCAGAGCTGAGCCAATCCGAAACCAGGAGCTTCTTCCGGGTCTCCCACATGGGTGCAGGGGCCCAAGGACTTGGGCCATCTTCTGCTATCCAGGCCATAGCAGAGAGCTGGATCAGAAAAGGACCAGCCAGGACTGAAATCGGCCCCTGGGATGCTGGTGCCACAGGCAGAGGCTTATCCTTCTATGCCACAGTGCTGGCCCTCCTCCATATTTCTGATTCAACTTTCTGCTAATACACCTGGGAGGCAATAGATGATGGCCCTGCTGCTCCTGTGGGAGATCTGGTTGGAGTTTCTAGCCCCTGGCTTTGGCCTGGTCTAACACTAGCTATTGTGGGTATTTGGGGAATGAGTCAGTGTATGGAAGATCTCTCTGCCTTTCAAATAAATAACTCTTTAAAAAAAAAGAGAGAAGGATATATTCATGGTTTTGTGCAAACCTGAAAATAAGCATTGGCTGTAGGTACTCCGGGAAAGAACATTGTGTAGAAAAGTCATCATGTGTTTTCCCTCCTTCCAGCACTGGAAGAAGTATGACATCTATGAGAAGCAAATCAAAGAAGAAACTGACTCTGTGGTGCTGATAGAAAATCTGAAGAAAACCTCTCAGTGATGTGGATAATTTATTTTTACCTTCAATGTGACCTTGTGAAGATTCATCCCATTCTCCAATTGTTATCTGGGAACGTGTTAAATAGAAACTGAAACTACTGGACCATTTAAATACAGGTGGCACATAAAGAGCCAAAGGTCTTTATGTGAATCATACACTGAAAAACTAAAAATGTGGACCCTTTGGAGAAGAGAGTAGAGTCATTCCATTGAAATACAAAAGCAGACATTCTTTTCAAAGGCTTCAAACTAAGGGACAAAGCAAAAAGTTATGATCATAGTAGAGTTAATCTTATATCGAGAGTTGGGATAGGATCTTTGCTTCCTTCGTATTCTTTGGGTCAAACAACAACAATTTTATTTGTGGGGGAATCTGACTTTGTGTGCAAATACTAATGCAAACCTCAAGTCACAGAGAGCATCTGAAAAGCAAAATTGGAAAAATCTGGTATCTATTGTTTGGGCTCCTACTGTGATTGTTCAAAGCCATTGCAGGCTTGTAAGGGCAGTGGGCAGCATGACTCCTTAGCTATTAAGCCTTTGAACCATGAAGTCTCTAAGGATATGTTTTGTTTTTCATCACCTATCGTACTCAAAGTAAGCATTTACTATGAGGCTAGCTTGTGCTAGGCCCCAGGGGTGAGGCACAACCCCACCAGAAGATTTGCAGTGTAGTTAGGATTCCTTATTTCTGACCACTTTGTCTCCACCAGTCTTTTTTCAAATCATTCAACTCCCACACCAATCTTCCTTTTGCATTCTCTTTCATTCCCTCCCGTGCAGCCTTTTGCCTTTCATTGGAAGTTAGGATAAAAATGTGCTCCGAACACTGGGGAGGGGGTGGTGGATTTGCATCTCAAGTAAAGAGTAGACTGAGAAACAATGATTTTATAACTTCCATGTGAGTTTGCAGCTGTTTGAGGTTTTTCAGCATTTGATGGTTCTTTATGCATTGTCCTCATGTTATCTTCACTTAGAATGTAGCTGTTTGCTTGAGAAAAAAAGAACAGGTGTATCTGTTTCTCTTCCTCTTTCTTAACAAGATTACGGTAGGATTCTTTTTCTTGCCACAAAATGGTTAATTAAGTAGGTTTTGTGTAATATTGATAGCCATCCAAGGCTCTAATGTTTATACGCACTTTTTTTTTTATATGTTAGAGTTCCATTCTCCCCAGTCCCTACAACATATCCATATATTGTATATTCAATCTACTACTCTTGCTTCCTCCAAATGTAAGGGAAATTAGAGGTGACCCCCCCCCAACACCTACAGAATCAGATTACTGGTAGGATAAGAACTTTGTATCACAAGTTCTCCAAACACCAATTTACATCACTAGGATGACGCTACCTGCTGTCCCTGCTCTTAGGGGAGAGAGATTAAGGACCCCTGCACTCCAGAGATTTGGACAAAAGGAGTAACCTTCTTTCATGGCAGCAGAAAGAGCACTGTGCCCTGGCTTCTCTGAGGAGAATGGGGTTCATGGAAGTGGCAGATAAAAAGGTATTTCCTTACTGTGCTTCTATTTTTGAAGTCCAGTTGATGCTGGGAGACAGCAGCCATACTGGATGTTGTACTCTTCAGTTGAAACAATGTTTGATTTCCCTGTATATGAATAACTTCCTTAACTTTTATAATTCTGAGAAGCAAAACCACTTACAATGCCTCAGCCAAACCCATTTTTCCAGTCAGTCTATTTCGATGGCAAGGAGGAGAATCCTTTGAAATCCCCAAGTAAACTACTGATGCTGACAGTCATGTAGCTTGGGAGTGGGAAGATTCTCTTTTGTTGACGTTCTCCTTTTCAGCAGTAAAATAGCTGAGGGGGAGGTGGCAGGATGGGGGTACCTCTGGTTGTTTCACAGTTGCTGAAAGATGAGTCCCCAGATCTTGGGAGCTCTTGGAGGCTTCCATATAGCCATGGGATTCCTATCACCTGTAGACAGTGAGTTGTTTGATGTTTAACCCACATGGATTTATATATATATATACCTAAGTAAACTCACTGTAAAGATAGTTGCTCTTTCATTCAGATAAATTTTTTCTTCATCTGGGCACTAAAGGGATAGATAAAACAATGTTAACATTTTGGGAAATGCCTTCAACTAGGTATCAATTTTGTTTAACTTCTTACAGGAAAGCTTGAGTCAAATAAATATTAATTGTCTTTTTGTATGTCACCCAAATGTTTTCCTTTTGTCTGATTTTGGGGAAAGTGTTTTAAGTAGTGGGTGGTGGAAAAAATTGGAGTTAAAAGAATAAACATTATGAAAGAATTCCAAGGCAGCTATTTCACCTTATTTCATAATCATTTGTCATCAGCTTTCCTGCTGTTCTGTTGTGCATACATTTACTAATAAAAACATGCATATGTTTAGTTTAATATTAGTACAACCTTTGTGAGCTGCACATAAGGGACTTAGGTATTTGATAAATTGCAATAATTCATGGAAACAGAAAGTTGGTCCTTTCTAATATTACACTTAAAATAAGTACACTATGCTTACTGCTATGTTATATGTGGTGTATACATGCTATGCAGGACTGGCACAGTACACAGGATATGTGACCTCCAGCCACAAGTTAATCAATCATATTAGTGGGTTACATTTGAAACTAAGAAAATGAATTCGCAATAACTGTCCAGAGAGGGTGATTGAGTCTCATATTTTCTTTCCAGCAAAATGAGTTGAATGTCACACAGAACCCTTTTCTCCCTTGTGTTAAGCTCTAGAAGTGTGTCTTCAGTCAGACCACATTTGTTAATCACGCAGACTCTTCCCAGGGTGTGGATGGGAATGCTGATCTCGTGAGGTTATTTATGAAGCTATCTAGAATTATCCAGGACGAGTGTGGAAATCCATCTCCAGGTAAGTGGAATTGCTTGTGTGTCTTAAATAAGAAACCTCTAATCTTTAACATATCAGCCCTGAGTAATATGACAGAAAACATTTAACTGAAAACCCTTGAGGTGATAAATCTGAATGAGATCTATGGAAAACAAACTCCTATAGCCACAGATTTGTTCACTTCCTCAGGGAGAATGGAGCCAGAATAATCTAAGCTCATTTGCTTTCCAGAATAATTTACTATTTGTCATTACTATGAACTCTGCTCTTTTAAAAGTGCAACATGATGCTCAAATAAATGGCATATTATGCTACTAAGATATTAGTAGTTTTAGAAGAAAGCATGGAAAACATTAAAACCTTTTTCTTTTAAAGTAATGATTGGGTCAAGCAATAAAGTTTATTGCTAAATGCTGATCTAAGTCTTGGCATGCTTTTATTTTAATAAGGAAGGGTTTTTACTGACATTTTGATGCACTAGACATTTTTGACTTCTGTCCCCAGGATGATTTCTTCCTGAAAGTTCCTTGGCTTTTAACTATCTTTCCTAATGGCTGCATTTTTAGTTTACCGTTAGTAACAGGAAAATATTTCACTGCTGATTTTCAACACTTATTAGATAGAGAATTCAATAAAAAGAGAAAGTCAGTAGTTACTGAATGACTACTTTATGCCAAGTTGCATGTGTTATTTCACTTAGTTACTATGTCAGTTCCATGAGGTTACATTAATATCTTCATTTGACAAGTGCAGAAACTAGGATGAAAAATGATTGCCTTCTGTGTGCTAGCTCACTCAGCTGGTAAGTGACTGAGACAGAACTGGACGACAAGTTGACCTGACGTTAAAGCCTGGATAATATAGCCAATAATGTATTCATTTGTCCTAAGGAGGCAAGTCCCTAAAGAAAAAGCATCTTATTTCACATTACTGCCAACTTTCACATCACCTGGAAGACTTAGAATTTAAATATTTCAAGTACAAAGTGAACTTTTTATAATGTCTTAAGATTCATCTGTGCATTCATCTACATTATGCCAGACATTGTGCTAGGCAATAGGAATTTAGAAGGGAGTAAGATTTGGCCTAGTATCAGAGAGTTAGTCAAGGGAAGGATAGTTTGTGTAGTATGGGACAGAAACAGGGATTAAAATTTAGGAGTTACAGGTGCCGATGCCATGGCATAGTGGCTAAAGCCACTGCCTGCTGTGCTGGCATCCTATATGTATGCCGGTTCAAGTCCCATCAGCTCCACTTCTGATCCAGCTCTCTGCTAAGGCCTGGGAAAGCAGTAGAAGATGGCCCAAATCCTTGGGCCCCTGCACCCACATGGGAGATCCGAAAGAGGCTCCTGGCTCCTGGCTTCAGATGGGCTCAGCTCCGGCTGTTGCGGCCATTTGAGGAGTGAACCAGCGGATGGAAGACCTCTCTCTCTCTGCCTCTGCCTCTCTGTAACTTTGCCTTTCAAATAAAATAAATAAACCTTTAAAAAAAAAGAGTTTAGGAGTCCCAGATGACTTTGGGTAGGCTTCTGCCTGCCTGTCTGGGTCTGTTTCTCAATCTATCTCTAAAATGAAGATGTTAGACTGAATGATTTATGATCGCACCCATAACTCATAACAGTGGCCATAAATTATGAACTCCTTTGAAAATGAGAATCTTTGCTACAAACATTAGCTGTATGACCATGGGCCTATCTTATCTGTAAAATGAGAGGTTGAACTAAAGTAGCTCTGTTAATTCTGGCACACAATAAAAGCTAAGATGATGAGTTTTGTTTCACAAATCAAGAAAATGTGTTTACAGTCACGTATGCTCTTGCTACAGGAAGTAGCTGGCTATTAGCAATAACTGCCAAAAGTAATTAGAGGAACAGGCCCTTTGACGCAACAGGAAGCACAAAGGAATTGATACATGGAATGAGTCCTGTGGTCCACCCAAATCAGGATCTTCCCAGGGCCCAGCAATGGTTGTGCCTAACAAATTATTCCTTAACATGCTTTGCAGATCCTAGGTCATTTTGCCTAGGAACACAAAAATGGACCATATAATAATAAAGATTGCTTAAAAGAGGGTACTTCAAAATGAATGCAGAGAATTGAATTAAAAGATAAGTTTATTTTGGTGCAGAAATTTTTTGAAATCCATTTGTGAGTTTTTCATAATATACATTTTCCATGAACTTTTTAGAGATGCCTCATGTTGTGACCTCATTTTCAAAAAAAATTTTTTTTCTTTATTTATTTGAAAGGCAGAATGACAGGGAGAGAATGAGGGAGAAAGAGCTTCCATTCCCTGGTTCCTAAATGCCTGCAATAGCCAGGGCTGGACCAGGTAGAAGACGGGAGCCAGGAACTCCATATAGGTCTCCCCCTGTGCGTGGCAGAAACCCCCTAAGTACATGGGTCATTATCTGCTAGCTTCCCAGGCGCATGAGCAGGGAGCTAGATTGAAATGAAGGAGTTGGGACATGAACTAGCAATCCAATATGGAATGTGGGCATGTAACTCACTGTACCACAATGCCCACTCCTAACAACTGCATTTGAGACATTACCTAAAAGGGAGTCCATTCAAATTCGGTACTTGTAAATGTAATTGAATTGAACTTTTTATTTGATCAAAAACAATACATGTCCACAATTTGACAAGTCAAAGAGGAGTATCCGGGTCTCTCAATAAAGACAAATAGCAGTTACCTCCTAACCTTGATTCCTGGAACCTCTGAATATGTAACTGCATGGTGAAAGGGACTTTGAAGATGTGGTTAAGGATAGAGACCTTGGCCGGCGCCGTGGCTCAACAGGCTAATCCTCCGCCTGGCGGCACCGGCACACCAGGTTCTAGTCCCAGTTGGAGCGCCGGATTCTATCCCCGTTGCTCCTCTTCCAGGCCAGCTCTCTGCTATGGCCCGGGAAGGCAGTGGAGGATGGTCCAAGTCCTTGGGCCCTGCACCCGCATGAGAGACCAGGAGAAGCACCTGGCTCCTGGCTTCGGATCAGCGCAATGAGCCGGCCGCTGCGGCCATTGGAGGGTGAACCAGCGGCAAAAAGGAAGACTTTTCTCTCTGTCTCTCTCTCACTATCCACTCTGCCTGTCAAAAAAAAAAAAAAAAAAAAAAAGGTTAGAGACCTTAAAGAGATTTTCCTGTGTTATCTGGGTGGGCCCAATCTTGAGTTCTTTAAAGCAGAGAAAAGAAATTTCTCTGGCTGCAAACAGAAGAGGAAGAGATTCAAAACCCAAAAAAGACTCAAAAGGTTTTTGCTAGCTTGAGGATAGGGGCAGTGTAGAAGATCTTTGAGAAGGAACCAAGTACTGCCAATAACGGATGAGCCTGGTAGCAGATTCACCCCCAGAACCTTCATAGGGAAGAAGAGACTGCTTAGACATGGTTTTGGTCTTAGGAGACTCAGAGCAAAGGATTCAGCCATGCTATGCTGGATTTCTGATCTACAGAAATGTGAGAAAATGGATTTGTGTTGTTTTAAACTATTTCTGGGACTGACACTTTAATGCAGCTGGTTAAGTTGCTGTCAACAGTGCTGGCATCCTATATGGGCATCAGTTAAGGGTTAAGTTTAAAGTTTCTTCAAATAGAAAGTTTCCCTCTATACCCCAGTGTTTGTTAACAAGACCTTAAGTGATAATTGGGAAGATGGCTCAGAGAGAGGCCCAAGGCTAAGTTCAGAATCAGAAATAAAAATAATGATGCCTGGGTAGTCCCAATGGAAATCAATAAAACGCGGCCAGTGATGTGGCATAGCAGGTAAAGCTGCAGCCTTCATCCCATATGGGTGCTGGTTCGAGTCGCAGCTGCTCCACTTCCAATCCAGCTCTCTGTATGGCCTGGGAAAGCAGTGGAAGATGGTCCTGCACCCATATGAAACACCTGGAAGAAGCTCCTGGCTCCTGGCTTCGGATCAGCCCAGCTCCTGCAGTTGCAGCCATTTGAGGAGTGAATCAGCAGATGTAAGACCTCTCTCTCTGTTTCTCCCTCTGTCTCTATAATTCTGACTTCCAAATTAAAAAAAAACTATTTCTAACATTTTTACTGTTTCTTTTGGTATATAACTACTTCTGAATAAAACCCTACTACTTAATGCTACTTTTTATTTTGATTTAGAAATAATCTATTTCTAAATTTGTTGTGAAAGATGAGGGATTAGCTTTTATACCAACACATGCACACACACTTCCACAAATATAAAACTTGTGGTTAAAATATTCAATATTTGCATTATACCATGTAAATATTATTCACAGTTTATCCAAAGAGAGTACCACAAAGTATATTTTCTTTGATTTTTCCAAATTGTCTTTTTTTTTATTTGTTTTTCTCGGTACCTGTCATGAGTTTAGCCCCAAACTTTCTGACAGAGCCATAAACTCTAATCAGTATAGTCAAGCATATTAAGTAATATGTGAATCAGTTTGTTCATCTTGGAGTTTGTTGCCATCCTGATTCATTCTGGATACTTGTCTTCTGTGTCGGCATCTGTTTCCTAGATTCAATGGCTTATGCTCTAATTTTGATGGATTATACATTTTACTAACTTCCTTAGAAAGATTGCATGGGAGATGATTTTAATAAAATCCTTTGTAGCCAGGGGTCAGCATTGTGGTGCAGTGGGTTAAACCACCACCTATGACCCTGCCATCCCATGTGAGCACCAGTTTGAATCCCAGTTACTCCATTTCTGACCCAGCTCTCTGGTAATGCACCTGGGAAAGCAGCAGAAGATGGCCCAAATGGATGAAGCGCCTGGCTCCTGGCTCCTGGATTCGGCTTGGCCCAGCCCTGGTCGTTGCAGCCATTTAGGGAATAAACCAGTGAATGATCTGTCTCTCCCTCTTTCTCTCTGTAACTCTCTGCCTTTCAAATAAACAAATGAATCTTTCTAAATCCACTGTATCTGGTTGTGTCTTTAAATGTGGTTAAAGAGCAATCTCAGAATTCTGAAAGCATTATTCCAATGTGTTCTTGCTTCTAATGTTGCTTTGGAAAAGTCCGATTCTCTTTCATAATTTTATTTTTAATTAATACATAAAATCATATTTATGGAATGCCATGTGATCTTTCGATGCATGTAGCATTGCATAATGTTCAAATCATGGTAGACCTTGATTTCCAATTTTTTATTTATGTAATTTCTTTCTCTTCAAGGACTTTTTTTGCTCTCTAGTATTTTAAAATTTAATAACAACAAAACATGGGATTGGCACTGTGGTGCAGCAGGTTAAAGCCCTGGTCTGCAGTGCTGGCATCCCATTTGGGCGCCGGTTCCAGTCCCAGTTCCTCCACTGCTAATGCACCTGGTTAGGTAATATAAGATGGCCCAAGTGCTTGGGCCCCTGCACCCACGTGGAAGTCCCAGAAGAAGCTCCTGGCTCTTAGCCTCAGATCAGCTCAGCTCCAGCCATGACGGCCATTTGGGGGTTGAACCAGCAGGTGAAAGAGCTCTTTCTCTCTATCACTCTCTCTCTCGTTCAGTCTCCACCTCTCTCTTTCACTCTGTCTTTCAAATAAATAAAATAAATCTTTAATAAACAACCAAGGGGCAGTGCCAGGGCATAGTGGGCAAGGTTGCCGCCTGCAGGGCCAGCATCCCATATGGACACCGGTTCGAGTACCGGCTGTTCCACTTCCGATCCAGCTCTCTGCTATGGCCTGGGAAAGCAGTAGAAGATGGACCAAGTCCTTGGGCCCCTGCACCCATGTGGGAGACCCTGAAGAAGCTCCTGGCTTCTGGATTGGCTCAGCTCCAGCTGTAGCGGCCATCTGGGGAATGAACCAGCAGATGGAAGACCTCTCTCTCCCTCTCCCTCCCTCCCTCCCTCCCTCCCTATCTCTCTCTCTCTCTCTGCCTCTCTGACTTTCAAGTAAATAAATAAATCTTTAAAAAAATTAAAAATTAGAAAATTAAAATAAAGGCCAGTGCTGCGGCTCACTAGGCTAATCCTCCGCCTGCGGCACTGGCACCCCGGGTTCTAGTCCCGGTTGGGGCGCCAGATTCTGTCCCGGTTGCTCCTCTTCCAGTCCAGCTATCTGCTGTGGCCTGGGAGTGCAGTGGAGGATGGCCCAGGTCCTTGGGCCCTGCACCGGCATGGGAGACCAGGAGGAAGCACCCTGGCTCCTGGCTTCGGATCGACAGCGCGCCAGCCACAATGTACCGGCCATAGCGGCCACTTTGGGGGGTGGTGAACTAATGGAAAAAGTAAGACCTTTCTCTCTCTCTCTCTCTCTCTCTCTCTCTCTCTCTCTCTCTCTCTAACTCTGCCTGTCAAAAGAAGAAGAAGAAGAGAAAAAGAAAAAGAAAAAAATTGACAGCTTTTATTGTGGATCCTCTGTAATTTACTGGACTTGGCTTTTGTGAGCCCTTTCAATATAAAAACCCATCAGTTAAATTTTGTTTTGACAGTCAGAAAGCAAGGATAGAGACAGAGACAGAGCTCCCATCCACTGATTCATTCCCCAAACGCCCATAATGGCAAGGGTAGGCCAAGCTGAAGCCAGGAGTTTGGAATTCAGTCCACCCTGTTTGCCCTTAGGGGCCCACAGAGACTAAAACTTGAATTACAGAGACAGAAGTTTCAGAAATCTGGAACAATCTAGCTTTGCTTCTCCATTCATTCATTCAAGCAGGGTGATGTAACTGCATGACGTGGGTCCCACCCACTCAGATGGGAGACCAGCTGTAATTTCTTGGTAGGTATGTAGCAATCCTGGATCGAACAGATAGGGAGTGAGTGCACACCACGTGCCACCGTTGTGCTGGGCACTGTTTGGTGCTGGGCGAATTTGTTTCTGTTTTTGAGCTTCAGTTTTCTCACCTGTAGAAAAATTAGGAGTAAGTGATCTATACAGGACCCTTCTAGTCGAATATTCACAATCAATAGGATGGTAAATTTTGATTGTTTTTAGGAAAATAGAAGCAGGTATAGAAAAACACCAGCTGCTCCACCCTTGTAGATTTCAAAAGGTGGGGGGAAACACCAACAAAATGATTCTTTGAGGTATTATTGTTTGACTTGAGAATTGGACTAAGAATGAATTCTAAATGTGTTAGCTCTGTGATGTTTCCAAAGGCACCAGAGGGGAGACAAATAGAGAGTTCCTTTTACAATTTTTTTTTTATTAGAGAGGCAGAGTTAGAGAGAGAGAGACAGAGAGGTCTTCCATCTGCTCGTTCACTCCCCAAATGGCCACAACGGCCGCAGCTGAGCCGATTCTGAGCCGATCCGAAGCCAGGAGCCAGGAGCCTCTTTCAGGTCTCCCACATGGGTGCAGAGGCCCAAGGACTTGGGCCATCCTCCACTGCTTTCCCAAGCCATAGCAGAGAGCTGATTGAAAGTGGAACAGCCGGTACTCAAACCGGCACCCATATGAGATGCTGGCACCGCAGGCAAGCGGCTTTGCCTGCTATGCCACAGCACCAGCCCCCCTTTTACATTCTTGACATTGAAGCTGTATCCTACCATCCTCCACCAAGGTGGATGCTGTCCCCTTCTTTCTCCAGCTGCTGCCACCGTCAACCCCCTCTCCCCCCTTGGTGGCTGGCAGATGTCAACAATTTGAAATCCGTGCGTAAGGTTATTTTTTCTTTTTCTTTTTTGAACTTTCTGAACCCTCCATATGCATGGATTTCAAAAACTTTTACACCAGAATAAACTTACCTTTTAATTCCATTTTACACAAACTTTTTGAAGTAGTGTTGTGCAGAAATCAGGAGCTTCATCCAGGTCTCCCACATGGGTGGCAGGGGCCAAACACGTGAGCCATCCTCTACTGCTTTCCCAGGTCATTGGCAGGGAGCTGGATCGGAAGTGGAGCAGCCAGGACACGAACTGGCACCCACATGTGGTGCTGGTGTCTCAGGCGGTTCCTTTACCCACTATACTGTTACAGAAATCTGAGGTGGCAAAACTCCCTCTGTTCAAACAGGCACCAGAGACAGTGGAGAATCAAGCAATTTATTCCGCCAGCGGGCTCAGCTGGAATCATTTCCTGAGAACTGAGCAACAATCCCAAGTTTCTTACAATGTTTATAGGTTCATCAGTGTCATACCTTAGCTGTTGCAGCATTGGTGAGTTTACATTGCAGCCTGCGTGACTCAGGAGCCCACTTCCAATGGTCAGTGGGCCTGGTATGTTTGTAGAAGAGATACCGGGGCAGATTTATTAGGACAGGCTTATGACTGGGGTTTACAGAAGCAGAACTTAGGACGTCCTCCCTCCCTAGACAAGAGTACAGTGGGCAGCTGCTTCACCAGTTAGTTGCGAGCAGCCACTTTTCAAGGTCTGTGTTGGGAGGAGGGGTCCACTTTTCTTTCTTTGTCTCTGGTTGCAGCTGTATTTCCTCTACAATAGCACAATGCCATCCCAGATCACACTTAAAAATGAACAATCACTGGTTAATATTACCAAACAGGTAGTCAGGATTCACATTTCCTCAGTTGTCTTACAAATCTTTTTGCCTACAATTTGCTCCAGGAGGATCCATCTGATTTTCTAATATTGATGCTTTGTGAGGTACAGGAGTGAGGATGTGGGAACAAATGATTGTTTGCCCTCTAAAACCTTCCGGCATTGGTGTCTACTAAGAACACTGGCCCTGCCATCACAAAGTAGCTCTTTCCCCCCTTCCAGAGTGCTATGACTATACACTTGGTTAGCATCTCACTGGATTTCAAAATTCTCCATAAGCACAGTAAAACATCTGTGAAAGACATGAAAAGTTCGGCCTTGAAGTTTAAAAGTCCTCCTACAACCGAGACATAGTGTTCTCTAAGAAACTAATCACAGGGGCTGGCACTGTGGCGCAGTAGATTAATCCTCCAGCTGCAGCACCGGCATCCCATATGGGCACCGGTTCAAGTCCCGGCTGCTCCTCTTCTGATCCAGCTCTCTGCTATGGCCTGGGATAGCAGTAGAAGATGGTCCAAGTGCTTGAGCCCCTGCATCCACATGGGAGACCCGGAAGAAGCTTCTGGCTCTTGGCTTTGGATCAGCCCAGCTCCGGCCATTGCAGCCATCTGGGGAGTGAACCAATGGATGGAAGACCTCTCTCTCTCTCTCTCCCTCTCCATCTCTGTCTCTCTCCCCCTTCCTCTCTCCCTCTCCCTCTCTCTGCCTCTGCCTCTCTGTAACTCTGCCTTTCAAATAAATAAAAAAATAAATCTTAGGGGCCAGCACTGTGGCATAGCAGGTAAAGCTACTGCCTGCAGTGCCAGCATCCCATATGGGTTCCTGTTGGAGTCCCAGCTGCTCCGCTTCCAATCCAGCTCTCTGATATGAGACGGCCCAAGTTGTTGGATCCCTGCACCTATGTGGGAGACCCGGAAGAAACTCCTGGCTCCTGCATTGGCCCAGCTCCAGCCATTGTAGCCATTTGGGGAGTGAACCAGCAGATGGACAGCCTTTCTCTCTGTCTCTCCCTCTGTAACTCTACCTCTCAAATAAATAATCTTTTTTTAAAGATTTATTTATTTTAATTGAAAGTCAAAGTTACACAGAGAGAGGAGAGGCAGAGAGAGAGAGAGAGAGAGAGAGAGAGAGGTCATCCATCCGCTGGTTCACTCCCCAATTGGCCGCACAATGGCCGGAGCTGCGCTGATCCGAAGCCAGGAGCCAGGAGCTTCCTCCAGGTCTTCTACGTGGGTGCAGGGGCCCAAGGACTTGGGCCATCTTCTACTGCTTTCCCAGGCCATAGCAGAGAGCTGGATTGGAAGTGGAACAGTCGGGTCTCAACCGGCACCCATATGGGAAGCCGGCGCTTCAGGCCAGGGTGTTAACCCGCTGCGCCACAGCGCCGGTCCCAATAGATAAAATCTTAAAAAAAAAAAAAAGGCACAGAAACATGTGTGCCAGCTTCTAATATTTCTGAGGAATGATTTCACAAATGTCAGTACAGCGCATATCTGTTGTATCATTTTCTCCCACAGGATAAGGGCTGATAGAAGCATGTTGAAAATAAGATATTAAAAGATAAAACAGCATGGATTAATTCAGACCAAAATGATCTTCCCAAGCCATTTGATGTTTTTAAAGGCGCTGACAATTTGAAAACAAGATAAATCACAGGCCAATGAACCTGAATGTCAGGTTGAGAAAAACTATGTGTGGTTAAGTGTGTGCTGCTTCAATCTGTTGAGTTTACACTTGATATACAGGTTTTGATCAGTTGCTGCCTTGAATGGTATTAGGAAATATTAACACCAACTATGTGGCTATCATCAGCAAGATATGCATTGGAAAAAGTTGATTAAATTGAAGAGCAGAGCCTGGGAGCATCAATCCTGCTGTCGAGGTCTGCTGAATCCCACTTCACTTTTCATTCGTTCACTCGAGACGCCTCGCATAAGTCTAGATAATGATGCATTAAAAAAAAATCAGGGTGTGCTTTCTGTCCTCTTTTTACTTAAAGTACAGGGCAGGGATAGCAAAATGTTGTGGGCCGGGTCTGCCTAGAGTACTGTTTCAAGAAGCATTTTGAGATTGGGTTGAGTGGAATGAAAGCGAAGATGTATCAGTGATGCCTCCCTTTAGGTACTAAGGGGAAGGAATGATTTGAAGCATTTGTGCCATATACTTGCTATCCTAGGCTAAGGACTGAGGGGAGATATTCATGTATTTAAATCGTGATTAAGCTACAAGGCAAAATGTAAGACAGAGCTATCAAAGGGGACCCAGGTAAAGTGTGTGGCCAGGCAATGGAAAGAATGATGGGAGTGTAGCAGCCAGAGGGAGATTCAGAAAAATGTCTTAAGGAGGGCTGGGTGATCTGCACCTTGTAGTAGGAGTAGAATCTGAATAGATTAACAAAGGGAGGGCATTCCTCTCCTAGGAGGGAGTTGGAGTAAAGGCACAGGTAGTGGTTGCAGGAGGGAGGAATTGTGAGAGGACGATGATGGGCCAGGCCAGAGTCAGGAGATGGGAAGCCAGTCTTGGTCTTCCACAGGAGTGGCAGGGATGCAAGTGCTGGAGCCTTCCCCTGCTGCCTCCCAGGGATTGCATGGACAGGAAGATGGAACTGGAAGCAGATCTGAAACACGGGTCTGAGGCACTCTTAATATGGGATGCAGGTGCCCCAAACAGCATCTTTTTTGTTTTGTTTTTTGTTTTTAACTTTTATTTAATGAATATAAATTTCCAAAGTACAGCTTATGGATTACAGTGGCTTTTTCCCCACCATAACTTTCCTCCCACCTGCAACCCTCCCATCTCTCACTCCCTCTCCCCTTCCATTCACATCAAGATTCATTTTCAATTCTCTTTATATACAGACGATCAGTTTAGTATATATTAAGTAAAGATTTCAACAGTTTGCCCTCATATAGCAGCACAAAGTGAAAAATACTATTGAAGTACTAGTTATAGCATTAAATCACAATGTACAGCACATTAAGGACAGAGATCCTACACGATATTCCAAACAGTATCTTAACCATTGCATCAAACACCCACCCCAATTTCAAAATGTCTGCACCAAAGTGAACTTGTGTTTTTGTTTTTGTTTTTTATTTTTTGACAGGCAGAATGGATAGTGAGAGAGAGACAGAGAGAAAGGTCTTCCTTTTTGCTGTTGGTTCACCCTCCAATGGCCGCTGCGGCCAGCGCATCTCGCTGATCCGAAGCCAGGAGCCAGGTGCTTCTCCTGGTCTCCCATGTGGGTGCAGGGCCCAAGGACTTGGGCCATCCTCCACTGCCTTCCCGGGCCACAGCAGAGAGCTGGCCTGGAAGAGGGCAACCGGGATAGAATCCGGCGCCCCAACCGGGACTAGAACCCGGTGTGCCAGTGCCGCAAGGTGGAGGATTAGCCTGTTAAGCCACGGCGCCGGACAAACTTGTGTTTTAATTCCATTTTCCAGGAACTTTTTGAAGTAGTTTGGAGCTGGACTCACCAGGACTCAATCAATGGGAGGGAAATGTTCAAAATAACACAGAGAAGCACAGGTTTGGGTGGAGAGTGACTATGATTCTCGTTTTGGACATGTTGACTATGCAGTGCTGGAGGGAACCATTCATTAGCTCATGATTTCCATCAGGGTCAGGGGCACTCAGGGATAGCAATGAGAGGAGAGCAGCTTCAAGAGGTAGCATCAGGGCCAGCGCTGTGACATAGTGGGTAAAGCTGCCGCCTGCAGTGCCAGCATCCCATATAGGTGCTGGACCAAGTCCCGGCTTCTCCACTTCCGATCCAGCTCTCTGCTATGGCCTGGGAAAGTAGTGGAAGATGGCCCAAGTCCTTGGGCCCCTGCACCCGCGTGGGAGACCTGGAAGAAGCTCCTGGCTCCTGGCTTCGGATCAGCACAGCTCTGGCCATTGTGGCCATCTGGGGAGTGAACCTGCGGATGGAAGACGTCTCTCTCTCTCTCTCTCTCTCTCTCTCTCTCTCTCTGCCTCTCCTCCTCTCTCTGTGTAACCCTTACTTTCAAATAAACAAATCTTTAAAAAAAAAAAGGTACGGTCGTGGGATCCAGACACCAGGTAAAGATTAATGACATCACTCCCAGCACAGGGTGAGGAACCCCCAAATCTTGAGCTTGCTAAGGAAGGCAGTTATGAGATGGTAGGCTGCATGTTAACAAAGCCCTTGCAGCTCAAGGGTAACACACTGCTGCCACCTGGAGGCCATATGTAGAAATTGCAATGGCAGCTTCGTGAGGGTCACTTAGTGAGAGGAGACCTTATTTTACAAAGAGCAGGAAGGCACTTCTCAAAAGCCTTTCATAGTTCTTCATAGTTCTTTCATAGTTCTTTTCAGCCTACTTCTCATTCTCCGTGGCTGGTGAAGGAAACCATGGTGGGGGGGAGGGAAGGATGTGTTCTATAGCATCTTTCTAGAAGAAGCCAGCGATTGAATGCAGAAAGCTTCCTGCCAGATCAGTGCTGCAGCTGCTGTCACGTAGCTAGCGACCAAAGTTCTGGCTGGGACCACAACCCCCTGCGGGATCCACCAAAGCCCTCATTTTGACTGAGTCACCGCCTGGCTGCGACCTTTGGTACCAGAATACTGCTTCTTTTTTTTTTTTTTTTTTAACCTCCAGCGGCACTATTTGTTCATTTATGTTTCCTTTTGATAATATCCTCTTCTGAAGTGGAACTGGATCAACAGTTGTAACAAACATTTATTGAGTGGCTTGGCTACATCCAGGAGCAATAACAAATGGGGCCCCTCGAAAAGCTGTCTGTCAGTGTTAAGTGTAGAGGCAAAAAGTGGTGATTTTCAATGTGATCCTCGCTGTGAAGGGAAGGCCAATGAGGTAGTGAGAAGTGATCACAGCAGGATCTGACTTAGTCTTGGAGGGGAGCAGAAACTTCTGGGGATGTGATATTTAAGTTGAAATATGAAGAGTCAGTCAGAAGTTAACTCTTCCGAAAAGTAGGAAACCCACAAGGCTAGCAAAGGGGCCATCTTCCTGGTTCCACTGTCTTCTAAAATGACAGAGCAGCAAGGACGTTCGATTGTTTTATACAGCTCCTGCCCTGTATAAAGTATACTGCTGTGTACTCCTGAGTTGGCATGGCAACCAAAGTGAAAAGTTCATACCTAAAATTAAAACAAGGGGCCGGCGCTGTGGCATAGCAGGTAAAGCCGCCACCTGCGTGCTGGCATCCCATATGGGTGCCGGTTTGAGTCCCGCTGCTGCACTTCTGATCCAGCTCTCTGCTATGACCTGGGAAAGTAGTGGAAGATGGCCCAAGTCCTTGGGCCCCTGCACCCGCGTGGGAGACCTGGAAGAAGCTCCTGGCTCCTGGCTTCGGATCAGCACAGCTCCGGCTGTACCTGCCATCCGGGGAGTGACTTAGCGGATGGAAGACCTCTCTCTCTGCCTCTGCCTCTCTGTAACTCTGCCTTTCAAATAAATAAAGAAAATAAATCTTTTGTATAAATTAAATTAAATTAAAAGGATAGAGCCAGCGCCGCGGCTCAACAGGCTAATCCTCTGCCTAGCGGCGCCGGCACACCAGGTTCTAGTCCCGGTTGGGGCGCCGGATTCTGTCCCGGTTGCCCCTCTTCCAAGCCAGCTCTCTGCTGTGGCCCGGGAGTACAGTGGAGGATGGCCCAAGTGCTTGGGCCCTGCACCCCATGGGAGACCAGGAGAAGCGCGGTGCACCGGCAGCAGCGCGCCAACCGCGGCGGCCATTGGGGGGTGAACCAACGGCAAAAGGAAGACCTTTTTCTCTGTCTCTCTCTCTCACTGTCCACTCTGCCTGTCAAAAAAAAATTAAAAGGATAATTACAGCAGTGGGCATTTGGTTGAGTGGTTAAGACACAGTTGTAATGCCTGAATCCCATCTTGGAATACTTCACTTTGAGTTCTGGCTCCACTTCCAATCCAACTTCCTATCAATGAGTACCCTTGGAGACAGCACGTGACAGTTCAAGATACTGGGTCCCTGCCACCCATGTAGGAGACCCAGATGGAGTTCCTGTCTCCTGACTTCAGCTTAGCCCAGCCCTAGCTGTTGTGGGCATTTGGGGAGTGAACCAGTGGATGGGAACTCTGTCTCTGTGCCTCTCAAATAAAAATAAATAATGATAACAACAACAATCTGGATCTGGAACAAACAATCTTACTGTCTATTCTCTCCACCCTACCCCCACCCTAACCGCCTACTGCCAATTACACTGCTATGTTTGGAAAGGAATAGGTATAACTCGATTAAAAATACCAATGTTCTTGATGTTTTAGGATTTTTTTTCATTTTCTTCAAAATTGAAACATTTTTCAAAATCGCCATAGGCGATTTGAACAACTTGATCATAATGTCTTAAATCTTTTAACCCATCAGACTTGATCCAAACCAAGAGAGCAAAATGTGCCTGAGCTTCAGCTTCTTCGCTGATAACATTAAGAATAATAATAGGAGAAAATAATAATAATTAAGAAAATAATAGGAGGCTAGCTGCCTCCTAGGGGTCTTTTGAAGCACATAATAGACGTAGCATTGTTATTGCAGAGCTGACCTGTTCACAGAACATGTCAGGAGAAAATACTTTCAGACTGCTAGGATGTTGAAATTGCTTCAACAACATGTTATGTAAGGGGCTGGCTCCCCCCACTACACAAGGGCCAACCTGGACACTGCAAATGGCAAGTGCAAAAGGTGATCAAGCCTTGTGTATCCTATACACGTCACTTGGTTTACAGCAGTACGCAGAGAGAAGCCGACTCTAGCTCCTATTGATGTGGCTTCTCTCCTCCCACCTGCCCACCAACTAAGCAGCCAGTTTCCGCCTACATCCCTCCAGCAAGAGGGAAGTCCCTATTCTTGGAGAAAGACCCTTGCATTCATTGGCAGCCAGTTCTCCTGTCGTGGACCAGTATTCACACTCTCTAGTCAAAGCTCACGTTGCTCATATGTCTGCTGTGGAGGAGGGGACAGAACAGAGTCCTCTCTCACAGTTGTCGCCAGTGGAGTAAGGACTGCCGATGACTGTTGTGTCGCTGCACTATGTGCTGGCCTTCGTAACGGTGCTGGGGTCATCTATGAGGATGCCCTTGTCCTTGGGAAATACGCACTGAAGTATTAAGGAGTGATGTATGATGTATGCAGCCTGCCCGTGACCACTCAGAAAAGGACATTAATATGTAAGGAGACAGAGAATGCAAAAAGATTTAAATGGATGAGATCTGGATAAATAGTACATGGGAATTCTTTGTTTTAGCAACTCTTCTGCAATTCTGAAATTATTTCAAGATAAAAAATTAATTAAAAGGAGGTGGTGCAGCGGGTTAAGCCACTGCCTGCAGTGCCGGCATCCCACATGTGGGCACTGATTCGTGTCCCGGCTGCTCCACTTCCGATCCAGCTCTCAGCTATGGCCTGGGAAAGGCAGCAAAGGATGGTCCAAGTGTTGGGCTCTTGCCACCCATGTTGGAGACCCGGATAAAACTCCCGTCTCCTGACTTCGGCCTAGCTTCGCCCTAGCTATTGTGGCTTTTTAGAGAGTGAACCAGAGGATGGAAGATCTTTCTCTCCCTGTCTCTCTCTCTCTCTGTAATTCTGCCTTTCAAATAAATAAAATTTTTGTTAAAAGTTCATAAAAATCTGTCCTCTTCCATATGACAGCTCTTCAAAGGTCTGAGAAGGGTTACCAAATTTATTTTTTTTTTCCAAAGATTTATTTATGTGAAAGTCAGAGTTACACAGAGAGAGGAGAGGCAGAGAGAGAGAGAGGTCTTCCATCCGCTGGTTCACTCCCCAGTTGGCAGCAATGGCCAGAGCTGCGCCAATCTGAAGCCAGGAGCCAGGAGCTTCTTCTGGGTGTCCCATGTAGGTACAGGGGCCCAAGGACTTGGGCCATCTTCTGCTGCTTTCCCAGGCCATAGCAGAGAGCTGGATAGGAAGTGAAGCAGCCGGGACTCGAACTGGCACCCATATGGGATGCAGGCGCTTCAGTCCAGGGTGTTAACCCGTTGTGCACAGCACCGGCCCCTACCAAATTTATTTTCTACTACTTTCTCTCATGGTTACTTGTTCACGCCTCACTTTTGTTCATTCAGCCTTTGACAAACATTGATTGAACACCTGCTTTGTGCCAGGCTCAGAGCTGGGCATTGTGCCTGCAGCAGAGACGTAAACTGACTCAGCTTGCTCTCATGGAGGCAATCAAAGTATTCTTTTATTCTTTCTAACTGTAATAGGGCTATGAAGGAAGCATCAGGGTGAGGAGAGGCAATATGAGAGTCTTCTAGAAGGTTCTGAATAGGACAAATGACCCCAGCATCTAAGGGTGTAGGAATGAAAAGGGCAGCCAGCCGCAGAAATTCGCACTCCTTTATGAGAAGCGTGTTGGCTGGAAGGGAAGGATTTGTGAACCCAGGTGAGCAGCTTTGGACAAGTATTTGACAAGTCGTTCCATCTGCTCCTGTAAGTGTCACAGAGAGTCGACATGAGATGGCCTGGATCTGAATGACAACTGCTGTGTCTGAGCAATGAAATTGTGAATGAGGACAGAATAGCCTTGGTGCCTTAGAGCAGGTCAGGACCAATCAAGAGTAGGAGTCTAGCTGATTCTCAGGTTGTTGGGGACTGTGCCGGGCCCCGGAGCCCAAGCTCCTCCAGTGCCCCTGCCCTTATCCCCCACCCATCACAGCTCTGTCTGATGGCATAGCTAAGGGAGTATGCCTGGCTACACAATTTCAAGCTTGGGTTTGTGTTGGCCCCAGAAGAGTCCTGGGAACTGAAAACTCCATGAGAATCATGCCAGTTTCTGTCGTAGGATTTGCCTTACAGCCTAGATGATAAAACTTGAGCTTTACACCATCAGCATGTATTGTTCCCCCAGAAAAATAGCCATTAAACATGGGGGTGCATTTGAAGATCAAGCTGAGGATGTGCGTGTGAAGCCTAGTGCCTAGAACGGAATGAGCCTTCAATGAAGGGCAACTATTGTGCTTGTCATTTTTAATAGCAAATGAGCCGGATGAGGAAGAATGTAGTGGCATGAGGACCTGGATAGATAATACCCCCACAGCACCATAAAGGAACAGAGGACAAAGCTCCAAGTGGAAGGGTGCAAGAACTTATTTTTACCTGTCTCATAGTTTTCACTTATCACGATCACCTGGTATGCTAAATAGTACTGAAAATTTGGTCCAGATATCATTCATTCATTCAATGAATATTTATTGAGAGCTCGCTATGTGCCAGACACACAAGAATACACAAGTAAATAAAGCATGTAGATACATAACCTCATAGTTCTGTCTATTGTGAGAGTTTTCGTACTATTCCCATATTTATGATGTCATCTGGGCCTTAAGAGAACCCAATGAGAGAAGTACTAGTGTTATCATCTCCATTTGCTAGATGCATTGCTTCAGAAATGCATTCAGTTGCCAGCGCTGCGGTGTAGCAGGTAAAGCCGCTGTCTGTAGCACAGGCATCCCATACGCGCGCCGGTTCGGGACCCAGCTGCTCCACTTCCGATCCAGCTCTCTGCTACGGCCTGGGAAAGCAGTAGAAGATGACCCAAGTCCTTGGACCCCTGCACCTGCATGAGAGACCCAGAAGCTCCTGGCTCCTGGCTTCAGATTGGCGCAGCTCTGGCCGTTGCGGCCATTTGGAGAGTGAACCAGCAGATGGAAGACCTGTCTCTCTCTCTCTCTCTCTCTCTCTCTCTCTCTCTCTCTCTCTCTGTGCCTCTGCCTCTCTGTAACTCTTCCTTTCATATGAATAAATACATCTTTTTTTTTTTTTTTAAAAAAAAAAGGCATTCAGTGGCTCCAGCATGGTGGAGGTGGCCTTTGAGCCCAGGTCTCCACGCTGTAAATCAGTGTCCTGCCCGTGACGCACACCCCGGGTGACCACTCTCTAGTGGTCTCGGTCTGGTCTTGGCGGCAGCAGTCCCGTCCATGAGTCCAGCAAGGAGTGTTTCCCGGTGCCCAGCACCATGATTACACAGTGCACGGCTCCTGAAGGGCCACGTGGGGCCTCAGCTGTCTCAGGGAATGAAGACCAGGAGAGGACTGGGCGCCGTTAGAGCTGTGCTGAGGTTTGCTTGCATTGTTAGCTGGGCTCCTCTGTTGGCGCTGCTCTGGGGCAGGGGGTGCGGGAGACTCTCTTGTTTCGAGAGGTCTGGGGCAGAACTGTAGGACCTGGTGAAATAACAAGGGAGTGTCACACCCCCCATGGGGAGTGTGACAATGGGCTGCCTCAGACTGGGTGGCATGGACGCTCCTGTTCCTCTGAGCTGGAGACCCTGCCACTGTATTCCTGGCGTTTGGCTAGACTCTGCAAACCTGCCAGATCAGTGTAACTTAAACAACTTCTAGGAACACCTTTTTAACCAGGGTACAGAGTGCAAGAGATTTAGGTCTGTTCAGAAACGGTGCACTTGCGCTGTACAAACTTGGCCAATGTACAAAGCACTCGAGTTTTTGGACTTGCTTCCTCTAAATTAAGTGATGTAAATAGCTTAACAACACAGTGTTTCTTTAGACAATCACTTGAATTTCCCCTTTATGAATGGTTATGTTTAAGGGGACATGGTACAGAGGAAAGTGCAAAGACTCTGGAGTTAGATGGGCCTGTTTTCTTTTCTTTTTTTTTTTTTTAAGATTTATTTATTTATTTACTTGAAAGTCAGAGTTACACAGAGAGAGAAGGAGAGGCAGAGAGAGAGAGAGAGAGGGGTCTTTCTTTCTTTCTTTCTTTCTTTTTTTTGACAGGCAGAATGGATAGTGAGAGAGAGAGACAGAGAGAAAGGTCTTCCTTTGCCGTTGGTTCACCCTCCAATGGCCACTGCGGCTGGTGCATTGTGCTGATCCAAAGCCAGGAGCCAGGTTCTTTTCCTGGTCTCCCATGCAGGTGCATGGCCCAAGGACTTGGGCCATCCTCCACTGCCTTCCCGGGCCATAGCAGAGAGCTGGCCTGGAAGAGGGGCAACTGGGATAGAATCCGGCGCCCCAACCGGGACTAGAACCCGGTGTGCCGGCGCCGCAAGGTGGAGGATTAGCCTGTTGAGCCATGGCGCCGGCCAATGGGCCTGTTTTCAAAACCTGACTCCACCTCTCACAAGCTGTGTGACTTGAGGCTTCTTACTTAACCTCTCTGAGTGTCAGTTTCTGTTAAACGTACCACTCCTCAAGATGAGTATGAGGAACAAGGGAGTTGGCCCATATAAAACATGTGACACAATCCCTGCTGTTGGAACATTCAATAATTATTTTTCCTTTCAACCTCCTTTGGGCTAACTGAAGGAGCAGAACTAATTAAAACCAATGAAGCATCAGAAATGTATGTATTTTAAAATTTGCTTTTAATATTTCCATGGAGCTGCAATAAATGGCGAATAGGACATGAACAGGCATGTAACTAGGGACTGGCAATCAATGTAGTGTAGTTTACAAGGAGCACCAGGAAGAAATAATAGCAGATGCCAGTTACAGAGCATATGTATGTCAAAAAATATTCTTAAGGGACAAGGATAATCTCTTTTAATCCTCACAACAGCATTTGAGCTAGATGCCATTACAGTCTCCACTTACAGGTGTGGAAAGTCAGGCTCAGAAAAATATGGGATGAGACACGAAGCGGTAGCAGTAGAAGTTGAACCTCGCTGGTCTGGCCGAGAGCCTGAATACTTGATCACTGCTGCCTTCAGTGCTTTGCTCAGGAATGAAGTCATCTCTTTGCAAAGTCCAGTTTCCCTTGCCCTCCACACAATTCCCTTTCTACCTCGGCACCTTCTTTCAATCCTAGGAACACTTAACTTAGCAACTCTTTTCTTGAAATATGTTAAATAAATGGCCTGGCTCAGTCCAGTCCTTTAACACTTCAGTGTAGTCCATATAAACTTGGGTAAATGACTTTAATTTTATTGATTTATTGACAATAGAACACATATATCCAGAAATGTGCACAAGATATATATGTACATTTTAACAAATAGTTAGAAAACAAATAGACATTAACTACCAAACAAGGTCAGAAATAAACAATTGGGGGTGTCTCAGGCCCTATGGGGCTCTCTTTTTAATCAAAGTTTCTTCCTTGCCCCTGGGGGTACCACTATCCTAACTTTTATGGCAATAGTTCTCTGCTGTCTTTTAGTTTCATGCTCTCTGAATGCCTATCTGAACAAAATGCAGTAGTTCCCTCTGCGGTTTCATATTCTGTGGTTCTGGCTACCCATGGTCAACTGCAATCTAAAAAAAAAAAAAATTCAGAAACATACCGTTTGTAAGTTCTTAAAAAGAAGGCTATGTTTTACTTTTTAAAGATTATTTATTTGTGTTTACTTGAAAGGCAGAGCAACAAAGAGAGGCAGAGACAGACAAACAGACAGAGAGATCTTCCATCCACTGGTTCATCCCACAAATGGTTGCAGCATCCGGAACAGGGCCAGGCTGAAGACAGGAACCAGGAACTCCATCCAGATCTCCCACATAGGTGGTAGGGACCCAAGTACTTGGTCCATCCTCTGCTGTCTTCCCAGGGACATTAGCAGGGAGCTGGAATCTGAAGGAGAGCCAGGAACTGAACCCAGACACTCTGATATGGGATGTGGGCATCTCAAGAGGCATCTTAACTGCTGTACCGAATGCCTGCCCCCATAAATTTTAAATTGGATTCTGTTCTAGGTAGTCTGATGAAATTTCATTCTTTGTCCCACCTAGCATATAAATCATCCCCTTGACCAGCATATAGTATAATAAGGTGTTGAGAGAGAGAGAGTGAGAGACAGATTCGCACAAATCTTATTACAGTATATTATAATTCTTCTATTTTATTACTATTGTTAATCTCTTACTCTGCCTAATTGATAAATGTAATTTATCATAGGTATGTCTATGCAGGACAAAGCAGTATGTGTAGGGTTCAGTCCTATCTGTGGTTTCAGGCACCCATGGGGGTCTTGGAACATATTCCTCGTGGATCAAGGTGGGGACTACTGTGATTTACTGTCACTTGTGTTTAAAGTTTATATAAATGGATCCATACCATCAATAATTTTAAAAAACAGCTTTGTGAAATGATGCTTATTCATAAAATTCATCCTTTTTAAGGTGTATAATTCAGTGGCCCTTCAATATATTAATAGTTGTTTGAGCATCATCACAATCAACTTGAGAACACTTTTCATCACCTCCAAAAGAAATCCTGTGCTCATTAGCAGTCACCCCCTTTTTCCTGTCTCCCCGCCCCCACCCCCAGCCCCTGGCCACCACTAATCTAATTTCTGTCTGGATTTTCCTCTTCTGAACATTTCATATAAACTGAAATCATACAATATGTGGCCTGCTGTGTCTGGCTTCCTTCACTCAGCGTAGTGTTTTCAAGTTTCATCCATGGCGTAATATGAAATCAATACTTTTTTTTTCAAAGAAGATTTTTTTTTCTTGCTGACCAAATGTTGGTCATTATAATATAAATACATCCTTGCAAAGCACATCGTACCCAAGTCATACCCAAGTCGATGGACAAGAAACACCAGTTGACTTTAAGACAATGACGAAGATTAAAGCTCAAGGAAAAATTTTTAAAACATAAAGGATAAACATCTGAAAGCAGCACCAGATCCTTCACTTGCAATCAAAGAAGATTTTTTACTTATTTAAAAGGTAGAGTTACAAAGAGAGAGGAGAGACAAAGAGAGAGAGAATTCTTCCATGTGCTGGTTCACTCCTGAAATAGCCACAGCGACCAGGGCTGGGCCAGGCTGAAGCCAAGAGCCAGGAGCTTCATCAGGGTCTCCCACGTCAGTGGAGAGGCCCAAGCACTGGGGCATCTTCCGCTGCTGAAATCAATACTTCTTCCCTTTCATGCACTCATCCGTGGATGGATGTGCGGGTTGTGTGCACTTTTTGACTATTAGCAATCATGCTGTGATTTCTGCTGATTGTTAACCTACGAGTGGAATTGCTGCTTCATATGGTAATTCTGTAGTTGACCTTTTGAGGAAATTCCAGGCAATTTTCCCAAAGTGGCACCATTTTACATTCCCATCAGCAATGTTTGTGGATTCCAATTTCTCCCTGTCCTTGTCAACACCTGTTATTTTCTGTGTTTTTAAATTATAGCCATCCTAGTAGGTATAAAGTGGTATCTCACTGTGGCTTTAATTTTCCTATGATAAAGTTACCCTGATGGCTAATGATGTTGAACATCTTATCATGTGTTTATTGGCCATTTATGTATCTTTCTTAAACAAATGCCTTTTTAGGTCCTTTGCCTATTTTTAAATTTGTCTTTTTATTTTTTTAATTGATTTGGGAGTCGGAGAAAGGGAGGGAAGGAGGGAGGGAGGGAGGAAGAGAGAGAAAGAGAGAGAGAATCTTCCATCCACTACTTCACTCCCCAAATGGTTGAAACTGCCAGGACTGGGCCAGGCTGAAGCCAGAATCCAGGAGCCTCTTCCAGGTTTCCCATGTGGGTACAGGGTCCAAGGACTTGGGCCATCTTCCACTGCTTTCTCAGGGAGCTGGGTCGGAAGTGGATCAGCCGGGACTCAAACCTGTGACCATATGGGATGCCAGTGTCACAGGCTGCAGGCCTCTGTGTTTTAAACTTTTTTTTTTTTGACAAGCAGAGTTAGATAGTGAGAGAGAGAGACAGAGACAGAGAGAAAGGTCTTCCTTCCATTGGTTCACCCCCAAAATGGCCGCCACGGCCGGAGCTATGCTGATCCAAAGCCAGGAGTCAGGTGCTTCCTCCTGGTCTCCCATGCAGGTGCAGGGGCCCAAGCACTTGGGCCATCCTCCACTGCCTTCCCGGGCCACAGCAGAGAGCTGGACTGGAAGAGAGCAACCGGGACTAGAACCCAGTGCCCATATGGCATGCCAGCGCTGTAGGCGGAGGACTAACCAAGTGAGCCACAGCTCCGGCCCCTTAAACTTTTTTTATAACTGATTTTTGTATATTAATCTTGTATCTTCTAATTTTGTTGAATCCATCTATTAATTCTGATCATTTCTTTAGTAGTCTCTTTGGGATTTTCTAGATACAAAATCATTTCATCTGCAAATAGCGATAGTTTTACTTCTTCTTGTCAATCTTGATGCCTTTTATTTCTTTTTCTTGCCTAATTTCTCTGGCTAGAAACTCCAGTACAATGTTGAATAGAAATGGCAAGAGGGGCAGGTGCTGTAGCATAGCAGGTAAAGCTGCCGCCTGCAGTGCTGGTATCCCATATAGGCACTGGTTCAAGACCTAGCTGCTCCACTTCTGATCCAGCTCTCTGCTATGCCCTGGGAAAGCAGTAGAAGATGGCCCAAGTCCTTGGACCCCTGCACCCACATGGAAGACCCAGAAGAAGCTCCTGGCTCCTGGCTTCGGATCGGTGCAGCTCTGGCCGTTTCAGCCAATTGGGTAGTGAACCAGCAGATGGAAGACCTCTCTCTCTCTCTCTCTCTCTCTCTCTCTCTCTATATATATATATATATATATATATATATATCTCCTTTTTTTTTTTTTTTTGACAGGCAGAGTAGACAGTGAGAGAGAGAGACAAAGAGAAAGGTCTTCCTTTGCCGTTGGTTCACCCCCAAAATGGCCACCACGGCTGGCGCACCACGCTGATCCGAAGCCAGGAGCCAGGTGCTTCTCCTGGTCTCCCATGCGGGTGCAGGGCCCAAGCACTTGGGCCATCCTCCACTGCACTCCCGGGCCATAGCAGAGAGCTGGGCTGGAAGAGGAGCAACCGGGACAGAGTCCAGTGCCCCGAATGGGACTAGAACCCAGGGTGCCAGTGCTGCAGGTGGAAGATTAGCCTATTGAGCCACAGCGCCAGCCTCTCTGCCTTTCCTTCTATGTCTGTGTAACTCTGACTTTCAAATAAATAAATAAATCTTTTAAAAAAAGGTCGCAAGAGAGGGCATTTTAAATTTATTTTCATTGCTTCCTATCTCATTAATTTATGCTCTTATCTTTATTACATTGTTTTAATAATTTTGTTGGGCTTATCTTATTATTTGTTTTCTTACATCTTCAGATGGATGCTTAACTCATTAACTTTTGGCCATCTGTCATTACTAATAGATATTCTTCCTTCTAAGCACTCCTTTAGCTGTATCCCACAACTATTTGATCTGAATATTTTTGTTGAGCTAAAAATATTTTCAATCCCACTATCATTCTTCTTTGACCACGTTATTTCCGAGTGTGTGGCTTTATTTCCAAACATATTGAGATCTTTTAGATTTTCTGCTTATGGTTTTGTCATTGATTTGTAACTCATTTTCTTTGTGATCAGATTTCACTTCTTTGAAATGTGTTGAGATTTGCTTTCTGTCCTAGTGTATGGTCAGATTTTGTAAATATTTTTATGTGTATCCCATAGTTGTTGATTGCAGTGTCCTTTACATTGGCTCTCATTCTACATCATTAGAGACGTATTTTGTCTCCTGGATCAGCTGCAGAGCGACATATGATAAGAACGCCTAATCTGATTGTATATTTGTCTATTTCTCCTTTTAGTAAATCAACGTTCCCTTTATATATTTTGAAGCTTTGTTATAAATACATAGTCATTCAAATTTGTTAAACTTCTTAGTGAGTAGAACCTTGTGTCATTGTGAAATAACATTCTACATCTCAAATAATGTTTTATGCTTTTAAGTGTATTATATCTGATATGAATATAACTTTATAGGTTTTCTATTCATTATGTATTTTTTATAATTTTGTTTCCTATCTTTCTTTTCTTATTTTATTTATTTGAAAGACAGAGTTACAGAGAGAGGTAGAGACAGAGAGAGAGGTCTTCCATCCACTGGTTCATTCAGCAGATGGCCGAAATGGCCGGAGCTGTGCCAATCCGAAGCCAGGAGCTGGGAGCTTCTTCTGGGTCTCCCACGCAGGTGCAGGGGCCCGAGGACTCGGGCCATCCTCCACTGCTATCCCAGGCCACAGCAGAGAGCTGGATCGGAAGAGGAGCAGCCAGGACTAGAACCAGTGCCCATATGGGACACCGGCGCTTCAGGCCAGGGCATTAATCTGCTGTGCCACAGCGCCGGCCCCTCGTTATGTATTATTTGCATGACTTCAACCTATATGTACCCTTGTAGTTTGGATTTGTCTATTTTAAACAATGTATACTTATGTTTATTAATTCCTTTTGACAATATTCATATATTTTAACTTAAGAATTTTGCTCATAAACAGTTAATAAAATCACTGATGTAAGGAAAAGAGTGCAGATTGGTGCCGCCTCACAGAGGGCACCAAATATAAAGAAAAGAGCACAGAACAGAGAGGAGACAGAATATGAACTCACAGCCAGACCAAATTTATTCAGAGAAAATAAACTTGCAGAGGTTGACCAACTGCCAGTGTGTACACAGACCGAACGAACACGTGGCAGAGGTCCTAGACCCCAGCAGACTGGGCGGGCCTTTTTATATCTTAGGTGGGCTATGGGTGGGGCTGGAGAACAGTAGAGGGAGATGAGCTTCTCCATACTGGTTCTTCAAGTTTGGCCCACTGGCTTCCAAACCTGGGGAGGAATGCAGGGGGTGGGGTGGGGGACAATACAGGATATGAGACTGAACTGGTCTCTTGAAAGAAGGCAGGGCTAACAAGAACCTAAAATGGCTGAGGCTTATGTCCTTGTTCCATCAATTGCTATATTTGAGTTTAAAGCTATCATTTTATTTTGTGCTTTTATTCATCCTACCTATGTTTCTCTCACCTCTTCTTTTGAGTAATATTTAATTTACTACATTATATTGACAAGAAAGCTGATGTTTACTCATTTAAAAAAAATGAGGATTTCTAAAATATTCGTTTTCTCCCTCTCTACTAGTTTAAAATGTCATATCCTACCATTTTTAATGTCAACATCCTATTGTCACATAATTACTGTAGCAAAGTACAAATTTGATACCCAAATCACTTCTGATATAAGGCCCTGAGAGAAGTTGCGCTCTATGCCCCCTCTGACATTTTTTTGGTATGATACTTTAGGTTTAGTTTTAGCTATTTAGGTATTTTTATGATTCCTGCTTTCATCAACGTTGGCTTACCTCGCCCATGCATGGCCACTTTCCTTGCTCTTCATCCTCTTGCATTCAGTTCTTCTGAGGCTGTTCTCCTCAAGTACATCCTTGAGAATTTCCATCAGTGCAGTGTTCTGGTAACAAGCTCACTATTTGGGTTTCTCTAAAAAGATCTTCATGTTACCCTCTGCTTGGATTTCTTCACAAATGATGCTGTCTTAAGGTGTCAGAGTAACGTAGGAAGGTCTTTGCCAAGCATCCCCAGCCTGGCTCTGACTTCAGTGGGCCAAAGCCCTCCGCCCCTTTGGTGGGCTAACAATGCCTTCTCAGTAAGGCTGCTTAGATGCCTACATGAGCTCACAGGCGGAAAATTCCTGGTACAGAGGAGAAAAGCAGCAACGTTAGTTACCATTGTTACAACAAAAAGCTTTCACTGCTTTTTTTATTTTTAAGATTTATTTGTTTACTTGAATGGCAGAAATACAGAGAGAGAAGGAGAGAGAGAAAAGGAGAGATCTTTCATGTGCTGCTTCACTTCCCAAGTGGCCACAATGGCCAGAGCTGGGCTGATCCAAAGCCAGGAACCAGGAGCTTCTTCCTGGTCTTACCTGGGTGCAGGGTCTCAAGCACTTGGGCCATCTTCTACTGCTTTCCCAGGCACATTAGCAAGGAGCTGGATCAGAAGTAGAGCAATGGGGACTTGAACCAGCAACCATATTGGATGCTTGCACTGCAGGCGGAGGCTTAACCTTCTACACCACAGTGCCAATCCCAAAGCTTTCACTCTTAACTGTTAGGATTTTAAGGTTTACTTTTTGCAATTTGAAAATAAGATGTAGCCTCTTTAGAACCATCAGAGCTGGAACCTTTGCAATTGGTAGGTTCCTGACTCCTACCTCCTCTTTCACTACGGGAGGCCAGAGAGAGGGTCTACTCTGTATCCAACTGGAGCCAGATTAGCAAATGATTCTCCCAGCCCTACATTAAAAGAGCCTCATTTCGGGGCTGGCGCCATGGCACAGTAGGTTAATCCTCCGCCTGCGGCGCCAGCATACCATATGGGCGCTGGTTCTAGTCCCAGCTGCCCCTCTTCCAATCCAGCTCTCTGCTATGCCCTGGGATAGCAGTAGAAGATGGCCCAAGTCCTTGGGCTCCTGCACCCACCTGGGAGACCAGGAGGAAGCCCTGGCTCCTGGCTTCAGATTGGTGCAGCTCTGGCTGTTGCAGCCATTTGGGGAGTGAACCAACGGAAGGAATACCTTTCTATCTGTCTCTCTCACTGTCTGCAACTCTATCTGTCAAATAAATAAATAAAATCTTTTAAAAAAAGACCCTCACTTCGTTCTGATGACCCAACCGATGCAACCAGGTTCAACTACTGAAGATCATCTGATTTGGTGATGAAGCCAGTGTAAATGTAGATCAAGAGTCTGCTTAGAGACCAGCATCAGATGTGATATAGTGAAGAGTAGAAACAAGAGTCTGAAGAAAACTCATAAGCTACCACCAGCATTACCCGACTGTGCAAGAGTGAGCAACCTGCCTTCCCTGTGCCCCCACCTCCATCCTGCTGTTCCAGCCACAAAAGAAAGGCCACAATCCTGAGATGAAGGTGCTTTGTCTCCAAATCTGGGTTGTTTATGCCAAGGACTTCTAGTTATTGGGGTTGGAAATAAGAAATGAGAAAGAAGCAAGTGAAGTAGTCCCTTGGCAGGCTGAGGGTGAACCCTATAGCAACCGAAGGGCAACACACTGTTCCCCTGTTTCTAAGCAGCAAGAGTCAAGAAGAAGCAACAGCAACTCTCTTGCCCTGCAGCAGTCCACCTGTGCAGTGCAAGCCACCAACACCCTCGGCCCCCAACGCCCCAGGAACCTCCTTGCCACACTTCACATAGGGATGATAAGCTTCCCTGAACCAGAAGAGAAAATGGAATGTTATGAGCCGAATTGTCTCCCCAACCCACCAATTCATAAGTTGAAGTCCTGCTAGCATCTAGAATATCTAGAATGTGATTATATTTGGAGATAAAGCCTTTAAAGAGACGATTAAATTAAAATGAGACCCTCTGGGTGGGTCCTCATTCTTGTAAGAAGAAGAAATTTGATTTTTGGTGTTCAGCTTGGAGGAGTTCAAGGTGCAACATTCTTCATTTGTCCCAAATTTGGGTTCATCCAACACAGGCAGCCTCCACCATGCCATTCAAGGTCAGACTCAATGAAATCAAAGTCACACGCCTGAGGTGCACTGGGAGCAGGATCAGTGCCAAGTCTGCCCTGGCCTCCAAGATCAGCTCCCCTAGGTCTGTTTCCAAAAAAAATTTATTGATAACACTACCAAGGCAACCAGAGAGTAGAAGGGTCTGGGGATTGCAGTAAAACTGACCATTAAGAGCACACAGACCCAGATTTAGATGGTATCTTCTGCCACAGCCCTGACCATCGAAGCTCCCAGGTAACTACCAAGAGAAAGAAACAGAAACAAATATTCAACATGGTAGAAATATCACTTGTGATGAGATTTACAATATTGCCTGGCAGATGGACCACTGATCTTTATCCAGAGAACTCTTTGGAAACATTAAAGAGCTTCTGGTCACTCTCCAGTCTGTGGGCTGCAGTGTTCATGGCTGCTGCCTTCTTGACATCAACCATCATGCCTCGGAATGCCCAGCTAGTTGAGAAGTATAAAGGAAAATGTTCAATATGCTATCATCTGCCAACAGAGAGAGAGAGAGAGAGAGAGAATGAGAGAGAGAGAGAGAGAACACACATTTGGACACATTGAGATACATCATTAGATGCACAGAGGGAATGGCCTTGGGGAGAAGTAGGAAGAGGGTGACCATGTGCAAACCCAGGAGAGAGGACTCAGAAGAAACCAACCTTGCTGGCACTTAGATCTTGGACCTCTGGCCTCCAGAACTGTAACTCCAAAGCTATAGGGAAATACATTTCTGCTGTTTAAGCCACCTAGCCTGTGGTATATTGTCATGGTAGCCCTAGCAAACTAAGGCATAGAGCTGCTGCACAGTGCATTTACTCTGCATACATCTGCATGTCATTTCCACGGAGCTGCTACTTCTCTGGGGCCAGTAATGCAAAATCTAGCAAAGGAGAAGTGCCTTCAAGAGCTCTTAGAAGAGCAACTAAGCTACTTATCCTGAAGTCAATAAGTGGAAGAACAGTATCAGCAGCAGAGAACTATCTGGCAGGGATCTGGTCAAATTGCATCTCATTTCACACACTTCAAGCACAGATTGGAGAACAATATCAATGAAGAAAGATTGGAGAGGTGTGGTTTTTAACCATTATTGGACCACTGATCCATTTAAAAGCTGCAAAACGGTCTTGGAAAAATATACAGAGTTTATTTTAGTTTCCTATGGCTGCCTGCGATGGCCTGAAAGTTTGTGTTCCCCCAAATTTGTACGCCAACATTCCAACCTCCAAGGAAAGTAGAGGGTGGAGCATTTAGCAGATGAGTAGGTCATGAGGGCTAACTTACACTTTCAACACGTGACGCAATGTTGAGAAGGCACCATCTTTTTTTTTTTTTTTAGATTTATTTATTTCAAAGGCAAAGTTACAGAGAGAGGGGGAAGAGACTTGAGAGAGAGGGGAAGATCTTCCATCCGCTGGTTCACACCCTAAATGGCCACAATGGCCATGGCTGGGCTAGGCCGAATCCAGGAGCGTGGAACTCCAGTTCCAGGAACTCCATCATGCTCTCCCCCAGAGCCTTCCCAGGTGCATAGGCAAGGACCTGGATAGGAAGTAGAGCAGCCAGGTTGGAACTGGCACTCATATGGGATGCTGGCTTCATAGGTGGCAGCTTAACTGGCTGTGCTACAACACCAGCCCCTAGAAGGCACCATCTTTGAACTGGGAAACAGCACCTCAGCAGACACCACATCAGACACCTCAGCAGACACCAGCCATCTTGATCTTGGATTTCTTAGCCTCTAAAACTGTGAGAAATAAATCTGTTGCTTATAAACCACCCAGTCTGGGGTATTTTGTTATAGTAGTGCACATGGATTAAGACATTACCATGGGGACGGGTGTTGTGGCTTAGAAGGTCAAGCCTCCACCTGTGGCACCAATTTGAGTACCAGCTACTCCACTTCCAAAACAGCTCCCTGCTAATGTGCCTGGGAAAGCAGCAGAGGGTGACCCAAGTGCTTATGCCCCTGCCCCCACGTGGGAGACTGGAAGAAGCTCCAGGCTCCTGGCTTCGGATCGTCTCAGCTCTGGCCATTGCGGCCATTTGGGGAGTGAACCAGCGGATGGAAGACCTCTCTGTCTCCCTCTCTCTGTCTGAAACTCTGCCTTTCAAATAAATACCTATATATATATATATATATATATATATATCTCCTTTTTTTTTTTTTTTGGACAGGCAGAGTGGACAGTCAGAGAGAGAGACAAAGGTCTTCCTTTTGCCATTGGTTCACCCTCCAATGGCCGCCGTGGTTGGCGCGCTGCGGCCGGCGCACCGCGCTGATCCGATGGCAGGAGCCAGGTGCTTCTCCTGGTCTCCCATGGGGTGCAGGGCCCAAGAACTTGGGCCATCCTCCACTGCACTCCCTGGCCACAGCAGAGAGCTGGCCTGGAAGAGGGGCAACCAGGACAGAATCCGGTGCCCTGACCGGGACTAGAACCTGGTGTGCCGGCGCCGCTAGGTGGAGGATTAGCCTGTTGAGCCACGGCGCCGGCCTAAATAAATACATTTTTAAAAAACAAATTATCCTTAACTTATCTTCTTACAGTTCTGGAAGCCCAGAGTTTAACATCAGTTTCTCTGGGCTGAATTCTAGGTGTCAGATGGACCATACTCTATTCCAGAAGTGGGGAACTTCTGGCTCATGGCCATTTAAGCCCACAAACTATTTGGTCGGCCCTGCCAAGGCAACCTCAGGTGGGACTCAAAATTCAATAAATCTACAGTAAGCTTAGTTTTTTTTTTTTCCCAAAGAAACCTTTTATTTAAGGAATACAAAGTTCATGAATTTCATAGGTACAATTTGAGGAATATAGTGATTCTTCCCACCGTACCTGCCCTCCCACCCACACTCCCACCTCTCTTCCTCCTCTCTCTCCCATTCCCAGTCCTATTCTCTACTAAGATCTATTTTCAATTAACTTTATATACAGAAGACCAACTCTGTACTAAGTAGAGTTCAACAACTTAGTAAGCTGCTTCTTTTCTTTTCTCTTTCTTTCTTTCTTTCTTTCTTTCTTTCTTTCTTTCTTTCTTTCTTTCTTTCTTTCTTTCTTTCTTTCTTTCTTTTGACGGGCAGAGTGGACAGTGAGAGAGAGACAGAGAGAAAGGTCTTCCTTTGCCGTTGGTTCATCCTCCAATGGCCACCAGACCAGCACGCTGTGGCTGGCGCACCGCACTGATCCAAAGGCAGGAGCCAGGTGCTTCTCCTGGTTTCCCATGGGGTGCAGGGCCCAAGCACTTGGGCCATCCTCCACTGCACTCCTGGGCCACAGCAGAGAGCTGGCCTGGAAGAGTAGCAACCGGTACAGAATCCGGCGCCCCGACTGGGGCTAGAACCCGGTGTGCCGATTAGCCTATTGAGCTGCGGCGCTGGCCAAGCTTTGTTTTAAGTAGACAATTTTGCATGGCTCACAAATGATGTTATAAAGATCCTGATGACCCTTGGCAGAAAAAAGGTTCCCCGCCCCTGCATCCCTTGCCTCTTCCAGTTTCTAGTGGATGCAGGCATTCTTTTGCTTATAGTCACATCATTCCAATCTCTGCCTCTGTCTTCACATTGCCTTCTCTTCCGCATTCATCTGCTCTCCCCCTCTGCCTCTTTCTTAAGGACGCTTGTGGTTGGATTTAGGGTCCACCAGGATAATCTCCCCAGGCTGAGATTCTTAGCTTCCTCACACCTGCAAAGACCCTTTTATTTGATAAGGTAACAGTTACAGATTCCAGGAATTACAAATTGATGCATCTGAGTGACCATCAATTTCAGCCTCTTCTGGGGTCCCAAATATTTGCATACAACTGTGGACCTCTTGTAGGACCTTCTCTTTTGGAGCTGCATTTCAGCACAAGATATATTGTGGGCAGATGCACTGGAGGACTTCCTCATAATCCTAACACCGCAGAATCAATTGCATCATTGGCTGAAATCATAAAAAAGTACCATACACCAAAGGCCAAATCCTACTAAATCAGAATCTGCAGAGATAGGGTCCAGGAATCTGCGTATCTTTTCTTTTTTTTAAAGATTGATTTATTTATTTGAAAGGCAGAGTTACAGAGAGGCGGAGGCAGAGACAGAGATAGAGAGAGAGAGAGAGAGAGGTCTTCCATTCACTGGATCACTCACTAAATGACTGCAAAAGGCCAGAGCTGGGCCAATCCAAAGACATGAACCAAGAGCTTCATCTGGGTCTCCCACAGGGGTGCAGGGGCCCAAGGACTTGGGCCATCTTCTACTGCTTTCCCAGACCATAGCAGAGAGCTGGCTCAGAAGTGGAGCAGCTGAGACTCCAACCGGTACCCATATGGGATGCCAGCACTGCAGGGGAAGGCTTTACCCACTACACCACAGTGCCGGCCCCAGGAATCTGCATTTCTAACAAGCTCCCCAAAATAATTCTGATGTAGCCAGCTTTGCACCTATTGAGTGAGGATTGGTTAAGAGCCTTGATGTTCCAAGTGCCCTCTCTATTAAATGGGCATACCGCCACCTCCTACACTCCTAAAAGAGATGTCTATGCAAGCCTATTTGCACAAGGAAAGAGCTGATGCCTCCCTCCCCATCCCGCTTCCCTCTATGTACCAAGCTGAAGAACTTTTATTGTTCAGTTTATTTCGGTCCCACCTCGTGTTTAGTGTACCTGGCCTTGAGACACGGAGTTGTGCCAAGGGAGAAAATGGAGAGGGAGAAGGGAAAGGGGGGAGAAGGAGAAAGAGTCGCAAATGCTAGCTTGTGTAAAACGCAAATCGGCTCAGCTGCACTTGACGCCTGGAGGGCTTGTTGCGCCCGTGTTCCCCCCTCACCTCCTCCCCCACCCGAGGATTTGCCTGGGGCCCAGGCTGTGTCGCGAGCCCGCCTCCACGATCCGCTGATTGGCCGCGCTGGCCCACTCGTCAAGCTCTTTTGTCTCAGCGGGCAGAGGATAAAAGCAGCAGCCGCTGCCTTGGGAACCGCGCTGCCTCAATTCAGCTACCCCTTGCCGGGCTGCCCTGCGAAGCAGCTCGGGCGGGCAACTCCGGGTCGCTTAGTGGCCGAGGAGCCGCTAGTCCTTTTCCCATGCGTGGCCGCGGAGATCTGCAAGAGGGATCCATCCAGTAAAACGGCCGAGCACCCGCTGCCCACCAGCAGAGCGCAGGTAAAGAAAAGCGGGCTCCGAGATTGCCTAGCGCGAGAGGGGAGGAAGAAGTGCCGCCTGGACTGGGCGGCTCCCATCTCGGAGAATCGGTAACTGCGAAGCTAGGGAGAGAACTCCCATGGGCCGGCTGCACCGAGGGAGGAGGTGGGGTTCACCTGGGTACTGCCCACTGGGTAGGATTTACCTCGATTGCGGGTGGGGAAGGGCGGTGGGGCATAAACAAATTGTGTGCCTTGAATTGAATCCCCTTTGCATCTTTTAATCTCTTCCCGAGAGGGAGGAGATGAGCCGGTGTTCTCTTTCTCCGTAGCAGCCCAGCCAAGCTGAATCCGAGGTTGAATTCTATGCGGCAGGTTGCAGAGCTGGTAGGCCATTGGTTTCGGGGGTGGGGTGAGGTGGGGGGAAATGTAATGAGGGTGGGGGTGAGGCGTTTTGCTTGTATTCCGCAGGTGGGAGAGGGGATTTTCCGCTAGGCAACAGAGGCGGTGGGGTGGGGAGCGGGTTGTGGGTGGGTGGTAGGATGACGAGTGAGTGAGGCCGCTTCTGACCCTTCTCTTCCCCTCCCTCTCCTCCTCCGTTGTGGCGCAGTTTTGACGCCTCGTGGACCTGAATCTGTGACCCCCAGTGTACTGAGGTCCACCATATCCCCAGGCAAGCTTTCTCACGGAGGCCACCGGTCGGAGAGGCTGGAATTGAAATCAAGGCACACTCTTATTTGCGATCTCCTGTAAGAAATCTTGCAAACAACGGCAGGGGCGGGGTGAAGGGAGAGGCTCTGGGAAGGGGGTATGGTTGAGACCAGAGATCATGAAGTTAATATGGTACTATTGGCTCTGGAATGGGAAGCAACAGTTGCCATCCCTCTTGAAGGACTGGTGGGAAGGGATGGATGTCGTCGCAAAAAGCACCATGCCTGCACGCAGCCGGCTCCAGGAGACTAATTTCAGTCTCCTGCAGGGTAACTTTAGGGCGGTGGGAAAATGAGAAATATGCTGCAGGATTTTCAGGTAGGGAGAGAATGCAACCGCAGCCTGCTCCCCTACTAACCGCCTGCCACCCTTTTCTTTTTTCACAGCTAACACCGAGGAAAGAGGAAGGCAGAGCTCCCCGCCCCACCCCCTCCTGCCCCCCGCACACCTGTAGATTCGGTTTTTCCTGAAAGCCTGAGCATCTTGTTATATTCAGATACCCTGTCGTCGTCGTCAGTGATGGCTAGCATCCTTGCACGTGTGGGTAACAGCCGGCGGCAGAATGCACCCTTGCCGCCTTGGGCCCATTCCATGCTGAGGTCCCTGGGGCGGAGTCTCGGTCCTTTAATGGCCCACATGGCGGAGAAGAACATGAAGTTGTTCTCGGGAAGGGCAGTGCCAGCCCAGGGGGAGGAAACCTTTGAAAACTGGCTGATCCAAGTCAACGGGGTCCTGCCAGACTGGAATATGTCCGAGGAGGAAAAACTCAAGCGCTTGACGAAAACCCTTAGGGGCCCTGCCCGGGAGGTCATGCGTCTGCTCCAGGCGGCCAATCCCAATCTAAGCGTGGCAGATTTCTTGCGGGCCATGAAATTGGTGTTTGGCGAATCTGAAAGCAGTGTGACTGCCCATGGTAAATTTTTTAACACCCTGCAGGCGCAGGGGGAGAAAGCCTCCCTTTATGTGATCCGTTTAGAGGTGCAGCTGCAGAATGCCATCCAGGCAGGCATCCTAGCTCAGAAAGATGCAAACCAGATTCGCCTGCACCAGCTCCTTGCTGGAGCTGAGCTGAACAGGGACCTGCGATTCAGGCTTAAAGGTCTTCTCAGGATGTATGCCAATGAGCAGGAGCATCTTCCCAATTTCCTGGAGTTAATCAGGATGATAAGGGAGGAGGAGGACTGGGATGACACGTTCATTAGACGGAAGCGTCCCAAAAGATCTGAGTCCATGGTGGAGAGGGCAGCCAGCCCTGTGGCATTTCAGGGCTCCTCCCCCATCGTGCTCGGCAGCACTGGCTGCAACGTGATAGAGATAGACGATACGCTGGGTGACTCAGATGAGGATGTGATCCTGGTGGAGTCTGGGGACCCTCCCCTCAGAGGCAGCGCCAGATCTCAGGATCAAGTACTGGTCATTGATTCCCCCCACACTTCGGGGCTTCAGTTGCCTTCCACTAGTGTTGGTTCTGGCCATAAGAATACTGGTCCTGGAGATATACGCAGAACCAGGAAGCGGAAGTGCACGACCCGCTGTTCCTACTGTGGCGAGGAGGGCCACTCTAAAGAAACCTGTGACAATGAGAGCAACAAGGCCCAGGTTTTTGAGAACCTGATCATCACCCTGCAGGAGCTGACCCATGCAGAAGAGGAGGGGTCAGGAGAGGCACCTGATGAACACAGTGACCCCTCTGAGTCACAGTAAGCTGCTAGTCTCCTGCCTTAAATGCACCCTTACCTATATCCACAGTCCAATGATGGGAAAACTGGAGGAAGGGAACTTCTATTTGCATGAATTAATCCACGGAATGACTTTCTTTCGGGGTGAAGGAGAGAAAGGGTCTGAATACCAGCACAATGAAAAGGGATGGCTGACCTCTGTCCCTGCTCCCTCTCCCCACTGCCTATGGGTCTATTTTCTTGTGTGTGCACAGTTCCTTGATGGCTTTATTATTCTCTTTGTGAAAGTGGTATAACTCACTGTTACATCTTCAAATACTAGAGCAAAGTACAAAAGGTACAGATGATACCCAAACTCCCAATCTTTATATAACCCTTTGGTGAATCTCCTTCCAGATATTTCCCTATACCTATATACCCAGTTAGATATATAGATAGAAGTGATCAAATATAAGTGCTGTTCTATACTCTGTATTTTTTCACCAAATGATATATGTTGTGACCTTCTTTCTATGTCAATAAATATATATCAGCATCTATTTTAATGTCTCTGGTATTATTATAGGAAGAAGTAAATGAAAAAGCAATCAAAAATATAATACAAGAACTATAAAGGGGAAATCATTCTCTGAGATCAGGGTTTTTTTTTATTACACTCTTTGAAGATGAGGAAAATGGAAGAAAAAGTGGGCCAAAATATTTCCCAAAGGTAAAGGGACACAGCCCCTTTAACACAACTGATCTGTCCCCCAGCTCATAGAGCTACCTTATGGCACTTACTCATGGACAATGCCCCAGTGCTTTCTTCTCTGTACACCCACAGGACTCTGATGGTGGGTGGAGGAATCGGGTGCCCAGGTAATAGTCCAACCTCAGGACTTTGGGGGCTCCATTCCTGTTTACGTTGGGGAAGGGCAGTTCTTCCTGGGTGTGGGTAGGTTCCGTACGTTGCTGCTGCTGCTGCTCCTGGTCACAACAGCCTGGTCACGAGTGAACAGGAGGTGGGAAGATCGCAGTCTCTGTCTTTCAAATAAAAAAAGTGCCAAGAAGCACTACACACATCATGTTAGCAGAGAAGAGAGTGTTCTCTGTGGAGGGAAAGAAGAGAGAGACCTTCCCAGACACTGGCCCCTGGGAACCTGCCCTGTCTCATCTCTTGGACTCATACTGGAGAGTGAGAAAAGAGGCCATAGGTGACTGAAGACTCCAAGGGGCTCTATGGTTTGTTTTTTTTTGGGGGGGGCGTCTAGGCTGGGGAGCAGGAGTGGAGGAGACTGCAATTGATGCAGGGGGTGGAGAGTGAAACAACCTTGGAGGTCTGAGACCGTGAAGGAATTTGCCAGGCTGGACATAGAGGCTCCAGAGAGCTGTGATGACAGTGTACACAGCAGTGGGAGTTGCTGTGCCAGGGAGAGGGGGGAGGGCACTACGGCCAGGGGGACTCCCATCTAGATTGACAGCCACAGCAAGCCTGCTAGCAATTAGAGACTGTAGGGTTTCCTGGGGAACTCAGAGCTGTGCTGTACCAGAAATGGCAGAGCTTGAAGGTCCCAAGGAGGGCTACTAGGGTCCTAGTTATACTAGCAGTTGGTGACTCTCTCAGTGGGGACAAAAGGGATGCAGGCTGGGGCTCCAAGGATGGAAGGAGGCATCCCTGCAATGCCACACCCATGATCTGGCTTGCAGGGCTTCTCTCTTCAGAAACGGGCCCCCACTTCCACTTACGACCTCACACAACTGCTCTTACCACCTCACACCCCCACCCCTCACCCCCAGCCTAGCCATCCTCATCTCTTGGTGGCGTGTGTGTGGTGTGGAGGCTTAGCCTCCTGTGTTCTGGCCCACATCTGTGTGAGTCTTAATTAAGGCTCAGCCTTCTAATTAACCCTCACGGCCAGAAAGAGCCTGGGTGGGGGGCTCCTCTGCCCCTGATCTTTCAGCTGAGAACTGGGTCCCAAGCAGAGTCAGGAGGGCCACTCTCTGCACCCTTCTGGGTCTCTCTGGGCTCCTGGCAGCAACATCCATTTCTCTATAACTGAAGGGACCCCCTTTCTCCATCCTCAAGCAGGCGGCAGCTCCAGTCAGGCCCCCAAAGCTACAGGGCCCCCAACATCTCCCAGCTTGCGTAGCTCGATTCCAACACTTAATTCCTGCCTACCCCTCCCTAGATCAACCCTGGGAGGATTTCTACCCTCCTCATCTGTCCCACAGTAGAATTTTGTTCCCTTTCCTGCTCATCTTTTCCTAATTGTACTCTAAACACTTGCTGTGTGGTTTGCCCAAAGACAAAGATAATGCTACTACAATTTCTTCCTGGCACCAGATAGAGCAGAAATCTGAAAGAAGAAATACATGGACTCTGATAATGCCACCACCTTCCTTTGCACTGGAGGTAGGAGGGACACTGGGGACAGCCCACGGCTTGCAAAACACGTCCTGTGATTCATCCCCTTTGTCTTCCCTCCGCCAACCTCCTCTCGGCCGTGCACATTGGGAGACCGCCTCAATTTTCATTTCGCCAACCTAAATGTAACCTGACACTTTTATTTGATTGTGTGTGACATTGGCTTTTTCTCTTATTCAAATAATATGTATTCTCCCTAATTGGGCATTCAGATCAGACTAATGGGGTTCGCCAAAAGAAGGCTTTTCAAGAATTCTCATTTGCAGCCAGGACCTTATTTTCTTCCTTTCCACCTTCATTCTTATCGGTGGCTAAGAAAGAAAAATCGCTCCTTTGTCTTGTCAGGAGAAACTGGCCTGTGAGTGCCCTTTTACCGCATCCCCCGCCTTCCTGGCATCTCTTTGCTCCGTTTCCATGGCATCCCTCTAGTACTGTGCCCCCTCCTTGGCCTTTCTGGTGCCCACTTCTCAGCCTCCTTCACTGAATATTTTTTTTTCTTCCAGATCTTTCCAGGATAGTAATAAAATAAAACTCATCACAACTGTTATTCTTTTCAAGAGCTGGTGTGCCAAGCACCTTGGATCAAAGCCCTTTAAATGCATTAGTTCCTTTAATCCTCATATCAGCCCCATAAGATAGGTATTACTCTTAGCATACTGTTCAGATGGGGAAGTAGGCTGCAAAGAAACTTACCTAGTGAGCTGGGGGTTGAGCGAGAGGTCGGAGCGTGGAGTGACTGACACCAGATCCTGTACGTACACTTGTTAACTCTTCATCTGCATGCGCAGCCCGAGCAGGGAACTGTGATTATCTGCATGTGGCTTACAAAGAAACTGATCCAGGAGAAGCCCTGCCTTTCCCAGGTGTGGCCTGCGTCTGAATGATTAGCACAGGGATGGGCCATTGCTGGCTCTTGAGAAATGGCAGCTGTCAGGCCCCTGCTACAGAATTTCCTCCTGCTGCATAAGGAAGGGCTGAGGGAAAAAAAATGCTGTCCGAGCCATGAAGAGAGCACTGATGTGCTAATCTGACAATGTGGCAGCCTGGCTCCAGGCGCCACACTGAGCCTGGTCCCTGGGGGGCTAGCGCTGTGGCCCAGTGGTTAAGGCTGCCACCTGCAGTGCCAGCATCCCATATGGACGCCGGTTCGAGTCCCGGCTGCTCCACTTCTGATCTAGCTCTCTGCTGTGGCCTGTGAAAGCAGTAGGAGATGGCCCAAGTCCTTGGGCCCCTGCACCGTGTGGGAGACCCGGAAGAAGCTCTGGGCTCCTGGCTTCGGATCAGTGCGGCTCTGGCCGTTGCGGCCACTTGGGGAGTGAACCAGTGGATGGAAGATGGGTGGAACTCTGCCTCTCAAATAATTACAATATTTTTTTAAGTACCTGTGAGCTTAATGCTGATGATGACAGGGTGATAAAGGAATACTTGCTGAACGCCAAAGTAGCTTCCTCGGTCAGGGTGATACTAACCCACCTCCCATCCCCATGCATGGTTTGTGTGTCCCCCAAGGAAGTTCTCTCCCTCCCCTCCACCCCAGCATGGCAGAGACACCCCCATGCTTTCAAATAGCTCGAGACCAGTCAGGTCTTCCTCCACTGAAACCATATCCCCTTTGCAAGGGATGATGGGAGCTGATCTCTAAGGGATGCAGGTTCCCTGGTGTTTGGTGGGAAGGAGGCCACACTGATCCGAAGCCAGGAGGTGTGAGGAGCCTTTACAAGTCAGGTACCCTTGAAATCCTGCCCCTGTCAGGGATCTTGGGGACAGAACAAAAAGGGGCAGAGAGGGTGGTGCTCGGTTTCCTGATTTCCTCCTCACAGAATATGTGGCTCCTCAGGGGCTGCAGCTCATCTCAGACCAGAGCTGTAACTTAGCACAACCGCTCACAAGTGCCTCCTCAGATATGTGCATGTCCACTCTCCACGTTATGATGAGAACATTGAGGAGTGCACAGTTAGAGTCACTTGCCTAAGATTACACACTTCAAAAGGTTGGAGCTGGAATTGGACTTCAGAGCTATCTCTCCCCAGACTACTGTACAGTTGATCCTAAGAGAATAGGTACAAATATCTCAACACTCTCTTAGCTGTATTCTAGGTATCAATTTCTTATTTTTAGTGAAGAGAAGGGTTTTTTAAAACCAGATTGATTTATTTATTTGAAAGTCAGAGTAATACACAGAGAGAGAGAGAAAGAGAGGAAGAGAGAGAGAGAGAGAGAGAGAGAATATATTCTATTTGCTGGTTCACTCCTCAAATGCCCGCAATACCCGGGCCTGGGCCAGGCTGAAGCCAGGAATCAGAAACTCCATCCGGGTCTCTCACCTGGGTGGCAGGGGCCCAAGCACTTGGACCATCATCTGCTGTCTTCCCAAGTGCATTGGCAGGAAGCCAGATCAGAAGTGGCATACCTGGACTTGAACCAGTACTCTGATAGGGATGTGGGTGACCCACGCAGTGGCTTAAGCTGCTGTGTCACAACTTTGGTCCCCTGAATATCAATTGTTAATTGCCATGCTCACACAGAAAGGTCTGCGCAGTAGCCTGGCCTTGGGTACTAAACAAGACCAAAACAAACAAACAAAAAACAAAAACAAAAAAACAGTTCAGGAAAGTTCCTTCTCAAAGCCTGAAACCATCTCCTCATATTTATTTTTATATCCAATTGCTGTGATAGGATGCTAAAAATAACAAACTGTTGGTGAGAACGTGGGCGAACAGTCTCTCTCCCATTCTGCTGTTAAGACTGAGATTGATCCACTCTTGCTAGAAGGCTGACTGGGAATGCATCAAAGGTTGACATGAAATTCCCTGAATCCCGCATTTTGACTTCTTGAAATTGATACAAAGAAAATAACTGGACAAGTGTAAACAATTTTATGAGTGAAGGTGTTTATCCTAGGTTTTTTACTCTTCATAAGTAGTGCAAAACTGGAAAGGACTTAAAGAACTATGATGGTGGAAACTTAGAAACGGTGTGAAAGACCATGAGCAAGGTTTCACTGAATAAATGAGGCTCCACACTTGGAGTACTAGACATTTAAAACTCTGGGTGTGCCTTCAGATCATTTGGTCTACTGGAGAAAGGAAGTGTGGTGTCTCCAGAAAAAAGCTGGAAAGACTCCTGGTCTGGGGCCGGTTCTGTGGCAGAGTGAGTAAAGCGGCCGTCTGTGATCCTGGCATCCCATATGGGTGCCAGTTTGAGGCCCATCTGTTACACTTCTGATCTAGCTCCCTGCTGATGCACCTGGGAAAGCAGCAGAAGATGGCCCAAGCTCCTGGCTTGGGTTCAGCCCAGCCTTGGTTGTTGCGGCCATTTGGGGAGTGACCAGCAGATGGAAGATCGATCTCTCTCTCTCTCTCTCTGACTCTCAAATAAATTAAAATAAATCTTTAAAAAAATGACAGACTGCCAGGACTTCTTTGCCCACTAACATGATGTTACATCAATCTGGGCAATCCCTTCACCTGGCAAAACCCTTCTCAGACTTCAAGAATCATCTTACCTGGCATTCCTGGGGGCCTGCTTTCCCCCCTCTTCTAAGGGTCATCTCCTACAACTTAGATGGCATTTGTTATTTTGTTGCTACTGCTTATATAACCACCTGTCTTTCTGCCCTGGGCTTATATCCTTTGTGCCTTGCCTGGTATTGTTGGGGACATCTCAGCATGTATTCTAGGCACTCTCCCGCCTCATGCGTTTGTGCTTGCCTGTTCTCACCAGTCCTCCAGATACCTTGGTGCCTTGATTCCTTGTGAATTCCCAGTATTGGCTCAAATGTCACCTTCTTAATGAGATGACCTTGAATAGCCCATTTAAAACTGCACATCTGGAGCTAGTGTTTAGCCTAGTATTTAAGAGGCCTGGGTTCAGTCCCCAGTTCCAGTTCCAGCTTCCTGCTAGTTTGTACTCTGGGAGGCAGTAGGTGATGGCTCAGGTAGTTGGGTTCCTGATACCTACGTGGAAGACCTAGATTTTGCTATCCGCTCCCAGCTTCGCCCACTCTGTCCCAGCTGTTGCACATATTTGGGGGAGTGATCTAGTACATGGGAGCTCTTTGTCTGGCTACCAGCAGTACCATTCCCCCTCTCCTGCCCTGTTTTTCCATTGCATGCCTCTATTCTACTATATTACATAACTTACTGACTTATGCTATATATTGCTGTCTCTACCCACTAGAATAGAAAATCCTCAGGGCAGACATTTTCACCTGCTTAGTTCACAGGTTCATCCTCAGCTCCTAGAACACTGCCTGGAACATAGCTGGTTTTCACTAAATGTTCATGGTTGGAATGAACCAAGTGCCTGGCACACAGTATGCATTTAGTGAATGGCATTTAAAAAAAAGATTTTATTTATTTGAGGGAGAGACAGAGAAAAAGGTCTTCTATCTGCTGGTTCATTCCCTAAATTGCCGAAACAGCTGGAGCTGGGCCGATCCAAAACCAGGAGCCAGGAGCTAGGAGCTTCTTCCAGGTCTCCCAACATGGGTGCAGGGGTCCCAGCACTTGGGCTATCTTCTACTGCCTTCCCAGGCCATTAGCAGAGAGCTGGATCGTTAGTGAGACACGAACCAGCACCTATATGGGGTGCTGGCACCACAGGCAGAGGCTTAGCCTACTAGGCTACAGCGTCGGCCCCATGAATGGCATTCTTTGCTGTTTCTGCCCTTCTGGAACAGGTTAACGAGAGAACAGTGCATATTGCTGAACCACCATCCACTCAGTTGATGAGATCAGAAACCTGGGAGACATTCTAGATCAACTGCTTGGTTCTCCCTCCCCCAAGGTGTCATTTAATTAGTTGGACCATTCACTTCTAGCAGGGTGGAAAGTGGGAGATGGGTTTCTTTGTAGCTTCATTTATGTCACATCATCAAACTTTAGGTTTAAGGTTTTCAAATTCCCAATCATCCCATGGGCATTTATAAATATTAAAAATAACAGCCTTGCAGAATACAGATGTTTTAGGGGTATTCTATTTTCCTTCTAGTAAAGAATAATTATGAGTACTAATAATGCATGAGACTTTCAATCACTATGTATTGGATATGTCAATAACATAGGAAGAATTTTTTATCTCATTTCAGAGTTGACAAATGAGTCTCAGCAAGAGATAGTAGTAGGACTAGATTTATATAGCCAGTGAGAAAATAGCAAATTGGGATCCAAATCCTGGAAACTTTCCATCAGTAATTTCAAGTGAAAATATTGACATTTCTGAGAAAAACTATATTACACTGGAAGATCAGTTACTGGGGCAGAGATGATAGGCAGATGTAAATACATGCCTAGTTTCCTGTTCATCAACACAGGGAAAAACAGCTCGAAAAACTGTAAGTAGAAGAACTTAAATTTTGCTTAGCAGGAACATGATGGAAGTTGATTTTATATACCCTTGATGGACCAAGATCTAATTTTTGAGCAGCAGAACATAATTGAAAACAGAATCTGTTTAATATCATTGATATCTGAAACTCAAGAATGACCATAAGCTTTTTTTTCTCTGCAAGAATAGTTTACCAAACTATCTTATTTATTAAATAAATAATTTTAGGGTTACTATAAAAAGTAGAATATTTAGAAGGTCACAAAACCACATAATGAAAGAAAAACATAATGATTTTATATGATTATATTTAAATAATCATAAAAGTACACAGAAAGAGAAATAAGTCATAGGTAAATACTGAAAATTTTGGCATATTCTTTTTAAACCTTTTTTTTATAATTCTATGAGTGTAGATATATGCATAATTTACTGAGACTGTAGAGTTATGAATATGACATGCTTCTAAAATTGCTTTTGTTCTTTTCTAATGATGGATGTAATAATCTTGACAGCAAAAATAAACATTATTTGGCAAAAAGGGATTAAAACCTGAGGAAAAAAAATCTCAATAAAAGACATACCAATAATAATAATAAAGCCTACATGAGCCGGTGCTGAGGCATATCAGGTTAAGCCTCTGTCTGGGGTGCTGGCATCCCATATGGGCACCTGTTCAAGACCCTGCTGCTGCACTTCCAATCCAGCTCTCTGCTATGCACCTGGTAAAGCAGCAGAAGATGGCTCAAGTGCTGGGGCCCTTGCACCCATATGAGAGACCCGGGAGAAGCTCCAGGCTCCTGGCTTTGGCCTGGCCCAGTCCTGGATGTGGTGGCCATTTGGAGAGTGAAGCAGCAGATGGAAGATATTTCTCTCTCTCTCTCTCTCTCTCTCACTCTAACTCTGCCTTTCAAATAAATAAAAAACAAATCTTAAAAAAAAAATCCTGCCGGCGCCGTGGCTTAACAGGCTAATCCTCTGCCTTGCGGCGCCGGCACACTGGGTTCTAGTCCCGGTCGGGGCGCTGGATTCTGTCCCGGTTACCCCTCTTCCAGGCCAGCTCTCTGCTATGGCCCAGGAAGGCAGTGGAGGATGGCCCAAGACCTTGAGCCCTGCACCCGTATGGGAGACCAGGAGAAGCACCTGGCTCCTGCCTTCGGATCAGCACGATGCGCCGGCCGCAGCAGCCATTGGAGGGTGAACCAACGGCAAAAAGGAAGACCTTTCTCTCTGTCTCTCTCTCACTATCCACTCTGCCTGTCAAAAAAATAAATAAATAAAAAATAAAAAATCCTACAAGGGGCAGGTGTTTGATGCAGTAGTTAAGGAGCCACTTGGGACACCTGCATCCCATATCATAGTCCTTGGCTTAAGTCCTGGCTCCACTTCTGATCCAACTTCCTGCTGTGCATGCAGGAAGGCAGCGGATGATGGCTCAAGTACTCGTCATTGCCAGCCATCTGGGAGACTCAGATTGAGTTCCCAGCTCCTGGCTTTGGCCTGGCCCAGCCCTAGCTGTTGCAAGTATCTGGGGAGTGAACTAGCAGATAGAAGATCTCTCTCTCCCTCTGTCTCTCTGCCTTTCAAGTGAAAGTGAAAATAAATAATAATTAAAATATCACAAAACCCACAAGTAATAAACATTAGTTTATAAACACTTGTATTGTTACTGGCTGACAAATACTGATCATAAATTGTAGTATGACCTAAAAAAAGTAAGAGAATTGATGGAAAGGTATCTAATAATAAAATAATGAGGGGCATTATTCTAACATCTGTGTGAATTAGGTGAAGAAAAAGATTTGAATGAATGGAGAGAATTTAGGCTTAGAAAGGTGATGCGTGTGGTGCGTGGGGTAAAGGAGACAAAAATCATTTAGGCCCCAGCCACATCATAGGTTGACTCCACAATTAGAATGAAGATGTCCTTGGTGCAGTAGGCTTTCCATTTTTGCAGTAGCTCAATGGAAGTGAAATAAGTGTGATGAAGGCCATGATGGGGTGAGCCAGGGGACATTGGGAAGAGAAAAGGGCCCTATAATCCATGGAGTCGGGAATGGTTTCTCCTAGGGGTGGTGTGTAGGCTGTAGGGTTGTCCTTCTCAATGACTGGGAGCTCTGGGAAAGAGATCAGTGCTCCGACCAATGGGAAATCTATGTATCCCATCACTGTGGGCAGAGAGCCCCAAGCCAGAGGTTCAGGAGGCCTGAGAGGAGCACATCCTTTCCAAGTTGCAGGTCTCCAGCTGGGCTTGTGATGGCTCAGCCTTCATGGAATCTCTGCGGCAACTTCAAACACTGTGAAAGGCTGGTTTCTTGCCTGTCACTAATGCACCTGTTGATGACAATGCCGAGTTTCTTGTTTACCTCGGTGAAGGAGAACACCACCTCTCTAGGCTTTGACAGTGCCTGGAGGAAGACAGGAAAGGTTGGAATCTCTTGAAAATGGAAGTTGGGGCCAGAGCTGTGGTGTAGCAGGTAAAGCCGCTGCCTGCAGGGCCAGCATCCCATATGCGCACCGGTTTGAGTTCCAGCTGCTCCACGTCTGATCCAGCTCTCTGCTGTGGCCTGGGAAAGCAATGGAAGATGGCCCGAGTCCTTGGGCCCCTGGCTCCTGCCTTCAGATCGGGCCAGCTCTGGCTGTTGCAGCCATTTGGGGAGTGAACCAACGGATGGAAGACCTCTCTGTCTCTATGCCTGCTACCTCTCTGTAACTGTGGGTTTCAAATAAGTAAATAAATCTTTAAAAAAAAAAGAAAATGGAAGTTTGATTCATGGTGATGAGTCTCTGGGTATAGGGATTTCATGGAGGTTGAGCAATGATCATGCTACTTACAGGAAAGGGTTGGTGGAAGCAGCAAGAGGATATTAAGGAGAGGAATTCAAAGAATTTTAGGGTGCAAACTATTGATGCTTGAGGTTGAAGAGTTGATGGGTCTTTGGGGGAAATTTCTGCAATGGAAAAATGATTTGCCTGCACAGTAGAGGCCTGGAGAAGGAATGCAAATGAAGACAGTAGACTGGCAAAGTACTATTTAAGTAGATGACACTAAGGTGTGGTTTTGTCTCCCAGTGTCCCAGCCTATATATGAGGCAGAATGGTTTTACTTTTCATATGCATACATTTTTGAGTAATTCACCTTAGGCATGTATTTATTTTGTAGTGTCCAAATCCTTTCATTTCCCTGAAGCCTGAGGAAAAAAGACACCTATTCTTTAGCATTTGCCAAACGCTGAGAAACAATTTATTTTTAAAAAAGTTTTTAAAGATTTATTTGAAAGTCAGAGTTACACACAGAGAGACGTCTTCCATCCACTGGTTCACTTCCCAGATGGCCACAACAGCCAGAGCAGCGCCAAACCTAAGCCAGGAGCCTCTTCCCAGTCTCCCAAGTGGGTGACTTGGGCCATCTTCCACTGCTTTCCCAGGCCATAGCAGAGAGCTGGATGGGAAGTGGAGCAGCTGGAACTTGAACCAGTGGCCATATGGGATGCCGACCCTGCAGGCAGCGGCTTTACCCGCTACGCCACAGCGCCGCCCGTGAGAAACAATTTAAACAGCTAGCTTTAACCAGTCTGCTAAAACCTTTAGGCGGATTATTTTATATAATCCTCACGAACACCTTATTACTATCCTTATTAATCTGGGGGGAAACTGAGGCTTAGAAAAGTAATAGTCACGCACATTCTCATTGTTACAAATGCGTGTTTTCAAGAATATCAATAAAACCCCCTTAAACAGAACTGCCTTCTGTTCCATTCGTGTGCAAGGGAATTGGGATCTGAGTTCAAGATCATCGTCGGGCTATTCTGTCTTCGTGGGGGTTCTTTTTCCTCTGGAGAAAAGGGAGGAAAGGGTGGAAGCCTTGGGCCTCCACCCACATAAGTTCAGCTGCCAAAGTGTCCGCCCGGGTGACAGCCACTCGACCATTTCCGCGCCAAGAGCCAAGACCGTGAGTCTGACCTACCCGGTCCGGTCAGTCTCGGTTTAGCTCGGCTCTGCTGGGCTCCTGCCCTCCGCGCCGGCTTTGCCTGCTTCAGGTCACTAGGGGGCGCTACGGCACAATGGCGTATCCGTGAGGGGGCGGTTGCCACGTGACCAGGGCGTCACGCGCAGGAGCCGGGGGTGGCTGCTAGGAGGCGGCCGCGAGGCGGTGCCAGCGGCTCTGGCTGCTTTGATACCCGCACCGCAGCTTTCGCTCTGCGCAGGCCAGAGGGTGGGACCCCAGCGGCTAAAGCACCTGAAGCCCGGACGTAGCGGCGTGAGTTTCCCGGGCGCCTGGAGGCCCCGGTAGGTAACACGTCACCCTGACATTGTGGCAGTGGTTGCCTCTTTCGCAGTGCCGAGAAGGAGGGACTTTGTCCGAGCCTTTCCGCCCCTCGGAGAGGTGCCCTTACATCCTGTTGCTCCCCACACCGCCCTTGGAGAGATGGGCTTTCGCTGGGCCTCCCCGTGGGAGCGGGGCTGGGGGGTGGACTTTGTAGCTCTTAGCTGATCTGGCGGGGCACCCATGCCCAGTAAGCACTGACCAAGTTGCCCCGTTTCGTGGATATATATCTCCAGTCAGTCACTCAGCATTTTCACAGAGATGCCATCATAGGACGCTTAAGTGGGTTGTCTACAGGGCTTGAGTGTTCCAAGGAGTGCATTTGTTACCAGTCTGTGGTTTCTTCCTTGGAGTGCCGCCTCTCCCCTCCACACACACTCGGATCCACACTGGCCGAGGCCAGGAGCAGCCAGTCTGCACACTGGGTCACCCACCAGAAATACATCTTGTCTTGTACACCTCAAGAAGCTTACAGTTTCTGAGAGAAAGAGAGAAAGAGAAAGAGAGAGATGTGGACCCTGATGGCCCAGAAAAGGCTAGACCACATTCCTTCCTAGGGTCAATCTATTTAGAAATGGAATAACGTGGGGCCGGCACTGTGACGCAGCGGGCTAACGCCCTGGCCTGAAGCGCTGGCATCCCATATGGGCGCCAGTTCAAGACCCAGCTGCTCCTCTTCCCATCCAGCTCTCTGCTATGGCCTGGGAAAGCAGTAGAAGATGGCCTAAGTCCTTGGGCCCCTGCACCCACGTAGAAGACCAGGAAGAAACTCCTGGCTTCTGGCTTTGGATTGGCCCAGCTCCGGCCATTGCAGCCATTTGGGGAGTGAACCAGCAGTTGGAAGATCTCTCTCTGCCTCTCTTCTCTCTGTGTAACTTTCAAATAAATAAATAAATCTTAAAAAAAAAAAGAAATGGAATAAGGTAATCGATTAAAGGATCCCCACCTCCAGCTGTATACATTACATGCTATAAAATTCACTCATTTGAAGTGTAGTTACTTCAATAAATTCATGAGTTGAACTGCTGTCAGTGATCCAGTTTTAGAATATTTTACCACCTTCCAAAACTTCATTAAGTCTGATTGCAGGTAAGTCCCCCTTTCTCCTTTATCCTCTAGAAAACACTTATCTGCCTTATGTCTCCAGATAGCTGCTTTTTCTGGACATTGTGTGAGAATGGACTCATGGAATGTGTGGTCTTTTATGACTGGCTTCTTTGAGTTAGTGGGATATTTTCAAGGTTCATCTGTGCTGTAGCATTAGTTCTCCATTTCTTTTTCTGACTGAATAATATTCCATTGGATGGGGCTACCTCATTTTGAATTTTCCATTCATCAGTGATGGACATTTGGGTTATTTCCACTTTGGGATTACTATGGATACTGTGAACATTCATGTACAAATTTTTGTGTGGACATGTGTTTTCGGTTCTCTTCTGTACATACCTAGGGGTGGAATTGCTGGATCATAATAGTAACTGTATGTTTAACTTTTTAGGAACTTCCAGATGGTTTTCCAAAGTGGCTGCACCATTTCTATTTCCAGCAGTAGACATATGAGGATCCCAGTTTCTCCATATCCTTATCAACACTATTTTATCTTTTGGTTGGTATCTCATTGCAATGTTAATTTGCCAAACCCATTGATTTTTGGTAGTATTTGATTTAGCTAGCTTCATGTCACTTAATACCTTTTTAGTGTTATAAAAATTAGAAACTGAGGGGTCGGTGTTGTGGCATAGCAGGTAAAGCTGCTGCCTGCAGTACTGCCATTCCATATGGGCACCCATTCAAGTCCCAGCTGCTCCACTTCCCATCCAGCTCTCTGCTGTGACCTGGGAAGGCAGTAGAAAATGGCCCAAGTTATTGGGCCCCTGCACCTCCGTGGGAGACCTGGAAGAGGCTCCTGGCTCCTGGCTTTGGATCAGTGCAGCTCTGGCTGTTGTGGCCATCTGGGGATCTGATGGAAGACCTCTCTCTCTCTCTGCCTCTGCCTCTCTGTAGCTCTGCCTTTCAAATAAATAAATAAATAAATGAATGAATAAATCTTTAAAAAATATTAGGAACTGAAACAAATAATACATGGTTCTTCCTTGCGAGGAACTCATGGTTTCTTCAGGGAGACAGAGAAACAGATAATTACCATGGAGTGTGTTAAGTGCTGTCAGGGAATCAAGCCCAGGATGTGTCAGGGTAGAGAAGGGGGACACTTAATCTAGCTTGATGGAGTTTGGTTATGAAGGAAAACATTAAAGATGCTTTTTTTCTAGAAGGGCTCTTAAGGTGTCCCTGGTTTTCTTTATTTTAATCAAAATTATGCATGTATATAATTTTAAAAAAATATTTTTTTATTTATTTGAAAGGCAGAGTTACAGAATGAGGGAGAGAGAGAGATCTTTCATCTACTGGTTCATTCCCCAAATGGCTGCAATGGCTGAGATTGGGCCAGGTTGAAGCTAGGAGATAGGAGCCTCATCTGGGTCTCCCACGTGGGTGCAGGTGTCCAAGCACTTGGACCATCTTCTGCTGCTTTCCCAGGAGCATTAGCAGGAAGCTGGATTGGAAGTGGAGCAGCCAGGTCTCAAACCAGCACCCATATGGAATGCAGGCAGAGGCTTAACCTGCTGCTGCACAACACTGGCCCCTGCATGTACAGAATTAAAAAAAAAATAGTTCTGGGGCTGGCACTGTGGCACAATGGGTAAAGCTGTCACCTGCAGTGCCAGCATCCCATACAGGTGCTGGTTCAAGTCCTGGCTGCTCTACTTCTGATCCAGCTCTCTGCTATGGCCTGGGAAAGCAGTAAACGATGGCCCAAGTCCTTGGACCCCTGCACCCGCTTGGGAGACCCAGGAGAGGCTCCTGGCTCCTGGCTTCAGATCGGTGCAGCTTTGGATTGGTGCAGCTCTGGCCATTGCGGCCATCTGGGGAGTGAACCAGTGGATGAATGGAAGACTTTCTCTCTCTCTCTTTCTCTCTCTCTCTCTCTCTCTCTGCCTGTGCCTCTCTGTATCTCTGCTTTTCAAATAAATAAGTAAACCTTTAAAAATGAATAAAAATACAAATAATTTATGAGATTTGCTCTTTTACCATTTAAATATTATTTATGTGTGCATTCTATAAGCACTAATTAAACTGAAAGATGATGAAGTGAAGGTTTATTGCTTTGATCATCATTTATATACCTCAGTACATTTAAGTTCAGGTTAATCTGTGGTAATGTGAAAATAGTTTTCATTTCTTAATGTATGGTAACAAATTTTCTTCCAGAGCTATCCTATATATTTTTAAATGTTACGGAAATTAGATGACTTATTATAGAAAAAAGGAATAAATTCATTGAGATGTACATATTCAGTAAATGATATGGAAGTTAAAGAATATCAGACTTAAAAAATCAACACAGGGTCCTTTTAGTTCCCAGTCTCTGTGTCAGGTAGGTTCTGGGTCCCTTGGTCCACTTGTTTCTTTGGTAACTGGATTAACATCATCTGAAAATCTTTCCACTGGTTTTTCCCTCTAAATGGGAATCCTCACATACATCAAGATGACCTTTGGGTAGCTTCAGCTTTCTAAAGTACTGCTTCATGGACTCAGACTTACCTCTTGAGAAGAACTTGTTATCCTCAAAGCCTGACCCGGAAGGGCTTATCTTGTCACTGTCCAGGCTGCAGCTGGAAGTGACCGAGCAACCCAGAGATCCTTGAAGCAGTCATGGCATTTGACTCCCCCCCCCCTTTTTTTTAATTTTTAAAAAGGAAAGCCCTGGGGCCGGCGCCGTGGCTCAACAGGCTAATCCTCTGCCTTGCGGCACCTGCACACTGGGTTCTAGTCCCCAGTCGGGGCACCGGATTCTGTCCCGGTTGCCCCTCTTGCAGGCCAGCTCTCTGCTATGGCCCTGGAGTGCAGTGGAGGATGGCCCAAGTCCTTGGGCCCTGCACCGCATGGGAGACCAGGAGAAGCACCTGGCTCCTGCCTTCGGATCAGCGCGGCGGCCATTGGAGGGTGAACCAAGGGCAAAGGAAGACCTTTCTCTCTGTCTCTCTCTCTCTCTCTTTCTCACTGTCCACTCTGCCTGTCAAAAAATAAAATAAAATAAAATAAAAAATAAAAAAAAAGAAAGCCCTGGCTTCCCTTCCCATTCCCTATGCCCCCTAAAGCAGCCATGCTGTATTCTTTTTTTTATCTCATTGGATATTTTCTTCTGTATTGTTAAATAGCACATTTTTATTTGTGAGAGGAAAAGATCAGCCCTGACACAAGTCAAACAGTCACCATCCTCACCTGTGCTGATTTTTGAATTGGTCAGCCCCATTGCATTTGAACAAATGGTTAATTATGAAAGTGCCTGTCATGATGCAGTCTACCTCCTGTCAGTCTAAATGACAGACAGACATGCTCAGTAGTTAGGTACTTCAGTAGCTGAAGTAAGACAGTGTAATGGCTGAAGAGCTGTTTCCTCATTGCTACTTTAAAATCATATGGCTTCAATAAGCCAGCATCCAAATGCAACTGTCAAGTAAGAGGAATGTTACTTTCACTCAAACTTCTAAAGAAATGGCAAAATCACAAATAAGCAACATGCAATTGACAACTAAGAATTTTTTTTTCAGATGAACATTTATGATCGGTTTGATGATAGAGATCACAAACTTTCAACCCAGTGAAGCAAAATGTTATTCTTGTAGCCCATTCTTTTCATTTGTAGACCCATATTATAAAACTTTATAGTCAATTATTATATTTTGACAGCTGTGTGGAAATTTTTTGTTTTCTCTCATTATGGAAGTGCCTATTTAATATCCTTGCTTTTGTTCCTTGGTTCATAAAACCTAAAATGTTAATTATCTGGCCTTCACAGAAAAGTTTTCCAACTCCTATTTTAATAGAATAATGATACTAATAATATAAGATAAATAATAATAAGATAATAATAAGATGGAAAGCAATTGTCATGTACTTGCTGTGTGGCCTTGGGAATTCACTTCACTTCTCTGGTCTTTTTATTTTTATTAGCTATAAAATGGATATAAAGGCAAATGGGTCTATGAGAGAAACTCTAGAATAAATCATCCTGGCACCTGAGTTTTTGATGAATTAATCCTACAAATATTTATTGAGTTACTATTATGTATCAAGAACTGTTAAAGGCATTGGAGCTACAGCAGAACATAAAGTTCCTGTCCCTAAAAAGGATACTATTCTAAATGAAAAGAGACTTAAGGCACAACATGGGATCTGAGATTGAATCCTGATGTGAACAAACAGGCTTTATGGGATATTTTTGGGAAAATTTGAAATATGGACAGCTATGAGATAAAAAATGTATTATCATGGAATGTTAGAGATCATTAACTGGAAATTACAGTCTTATTTCCTTTTGGTAGACAGTGCATGTGTTTATTATATAGTTAGGAAAAGATCTGGAAGGATATATAGTAAGCTGTGAACAGTAGTGATTCTTGGGTGGTGGGCAGTGCTTGTGTTCACTTTTGCATTGTTTTCTACAGTGAACACATCCTACTGTAAAATGAACAATTATATCTTATTTTATTTTTTAAGATTTGAAAGAGTTACACAGAGAGAGGAGAGGCAGAGAGAGAGAGAGAGAGAGAGAGAGAGAGAGAGAGAGGTCTTCCATCTGCTGGTTTACTCCCCAATTGGCTGCAACAGTTGAAGCCGCACCGATCTGAAGCCAGGAGCCAGGAGCTTCTTCCGGGGCTCCCACGCGGGTGCAGAGGCCCAAGGACTGGGGCCATCTTCCACTGCTTTCCCAGGCCATAGCAGAGAGCTGGGTCGGAAGAGGAGCAGCTGGGACTTGAACCGGTGCCCATATGGGATGCCGGCGCTTCAGGCCAGGGCATTAACCAGCTGCGCCACAGCACCGGCCCCAGATTATTTCTCATTTTAAAAAGAATATCTCTCTTCATGAAGGTTACATGCTAGTGCCTCTTAAAAGTAGTCATATTGTCAAACTGGTCACTTAATTTCCTTGAGGGAACACATGTCCGTCCCCCCCAACACACACACACTGCAGGTGACCGAAGGATCCAGGTGCTATCTGGGAAATAGCTGCAGGATGTAAAACAGATGCTGCTCGCATTTCCCTTGGGGTTTTTCTGGTAAGTAGAGCTTTCTCAGACCCAAGGCTTCCCAGCAGAGCGGAATTTTTTAGAGTATAAGAACAGAGAGAAACTTCGGAAATGTCCACCTAAGCACTGTTCAGGAAAGAAAGGAGACTGCATGCGGCTGGGCCCCATCTGCTAGCAGAGGTAGGTGTATCTCCTGTGTTAATGAACATGGCAGCTACTAACAGCTGATGTCATTAAGCATTTGAATCATGTAACTTCTAGACCAGGGGTCAGTAAACTATGGCCTATGAGCCAAATCTGCCCTGTTATCTGCTTTTGTAAATCAAGGTTCTTTCAAGGACAGTCACACTTATTTGCTTACATACTTGTATTGTCAATCACAATTTTTTCCTACAATGGCAGAATTGAGTAGTAAGACTATAGGAGGGTACTTCAAATAATTCATGGAAAAGTTAGAATTAAAAGGTTTATCTGAGGCCGGCGCCGTGGCTCAACAGGCTAATCCTCTGCCTTACAGTGTCGGCACACCGGGTTCTAGTCCCGGTTGGGGCGCCGGATTCTGTCCTGGTTGCCCCTCTTCCAGGCCAGCTCTCTGCTATGGCCCGGAAGTGCAGTGGAGGATGGCCCAAGTGCTTGGGCCCTGCACCCCATGGGAGACCAGGAAAAGCACCTGGCTCCTGCCTTTGGTTTGGCGCGGTGTGCTGGCTGCAGCGCACCAGCCGTGGCGGCCATTGGAGGGTGAACCAATGGCAAAGGAAGACCTTTCTCTCTGTCTTTCTCTCTCTCACTGTCCACTCTGCCTGTCAAAAAAAAAAAAAAGGTTTATTTGGGTGCAAAAATGTTTTGAAATCCACACGTGATGTTTTCATAATATACATTTTCACAAACTTTTTGAAGACCTCTTCCCTCCCCCTTGCATATGACCCACAAAGTCAAAAATATTTACTGTCTGGCCCTTTAAAGAAAAAGTTCTGGGGCCGGCATTGTGGCACAGCCTGAAGCGCTGGCATCACAAATGGGCACTGGTTCGAAACCTGGCTGCTCCACTTCCGATCCAGCTCTCTGCTGTGGCCTGGGAAAGCAGTAGAGGATGGCCCAAGTCCTTGGGCCCCTGTACCCATGTGGGAGACCCTGATGAAGCTCCTGACTTCAGACCAGTGCAGCTCCGGCCATTGCGGCCAATTGGGAAGTGAACCATCGGATGGAAGACCTCTCTCTCTCTCTCTCTCTCTCTCTCTCTCTCTCTGCCTCTCCTCTCTCTCTGTAACTCTGACTTTCAAATAAATAAATAAATATTTTAAAAAATAAAAAGTTCCAGACTCTCTCAATAGGCATGCCCATGGGGGAGGGAATGCCCACTTACAGTTATATGAACAAATTGATGTTCTGATTTGTAAACCTCACGCTTTCTGAGCTTTGTTAGCATTTATCAGTATTCCCAGTTTCAGATGCATCTACATTACAGGACTTCTTGTCCTGCAAAGCTGAGGTGAGGGCCAACCCCTGCGAGCTCCAAGAAAATTCATCAAGGCAAATGCTGTCCTGTGAGCCCTCTGGATAGCTAGCTAGTTGGTGTTGCATTCATCTAGATGATTCTACTTATGCTTCCAGTGTCGTTCAGCTTCCACCTCCTCCTAGAAGCTGCCTCTGTTTCCTTACCTTGATTTCACTCTTACACCAGTGCTGCAGTTGGCACCTTTTGCAAACCTCTATCACAACATCTAACATGCTGCTGCTTTTCCCAGGTGTGTTAGCAGGGAGCTGGATCGGAAGTGGAGCAGCCGAGACTTGAACCTGCACCCATATGGGATGCTGGCACTGCAGGCAGCGGCTTAACCCACCACCACACAGCACCAACCAGTCCCACCTCATAGAGTTTTGATGAAGATTAAATGAATGTGTTTTAACTATCCCATAACTACTTGTTGAATGAGTGAGTATATTACATAAGAGACATTGTTTGGATTGTATCGGGAATTGTGAAAGTCTATATCAGCAGTACCTAAAATAATGTGGGATTGTTTTGTTTATTTTTATTCATTCTATTTAGACCAACTAAATTTTTATTCTACATGTCCACCCATACTGAAGCATCATATATTTATACTGTCAGCACTTATTAAGTGCCTACCATGTACCAGACACTATGACAAATATTAGAGATATTGCAGGCTATATATTCTCTGCCCTCATGGACTTTTCATTCTAGTGGGAAAGACAGGTCAATTAACAAGTAAACCAATACATAAGACTATATTATAGACTGTGATCAATATTTTTTTTTTAAAGATTTATTTATTTGAAAGTCAGAGTTACAGAGAGAGAAAGAGAGAGAGATCTTCCATTTGCTGCTTCTCTCCCCACATGGCCACATGGCTGGGCCAGGCTGAAGCCAGGAGCCAGGAGCTTCTTTGGATCTCCCACGCGGGTGCCCAAGTCCAAGGAGGTGGGCCATCTTTTACTGCTTTCCCAGGCACATTAACAGGGAGCTAGATCAGGAATGCAGCAGTTGGAACTTGAACCTGCTCCCATATGGGATGCCTGTGTTGCAGGTGGTGGCTTAACCAGTTGCAAGCCACAACGTGTGCTCTGACTGTGATCAGTGTTAAAAATAAATAGGTTAGGGGCAGGTGCTGTGGCACAGTGCTGGCATGCCATATGGGCACCGGTTCTAGTCCCGGCTGCCCCTCTTCCGATCCAGCTCTCTGCTATGGCTTGGGAAAGCAGAAGAAATGGCCAAAGGACTTGGGCCCCTGCACTTGCGTGAGAGACCAGGAAGAAGTGGAACCTGGCTCCTGGCTTCGGATCGGCACAGCTCCGGCCGTTGTGGGCATCTGGGGAGTGAAAGACACCTCTCTCTCTCTGCCTCTCCTCTCTCTGTAACTCTGTTTTTCAAATAAATAAAATCTTTTTTTCTTTAATTTTTTGACAGGCAGAGTGGAGAGAGAGAGAGAGAGAGAGAGAGAGAGAGAGAGAGAGAGAGAGAGAGAAAAGTCTTCCTTTTGCCGTTGGTTCACCCTCCAATGGCCGCCGCGGCTGGCGCGCTGCGGCCGGCGCACCATGCTGATCCCAAGGCAGGAGCCAGGTGCTTATCCTGGTCTCCCATGGGGTGCAGGGCCAAGCACTTGGGCCATCCTCCACTGCACTCCCAGCAGAGAGCTGGCCTGGAAGAGGGGCAACCGGGACAGGATCCGGTGCCCCAATCGGGACTAGAACCCGGTGTGCCGGCACCGCAAGCTGGAGGATTAGCCTGTTGAGCAAATAAATAAAATCTTTTTTTTAAAAAAAAGAATATTCTAGACAGAGGAAATAGTAAGTGCAAATGCCCTGAAGCCAGAAAGGATTTGGCAAGTTCAAGGATTGGAAGAAAGCAATAGAGTTTATAAGGGTGAAAAGGTTGAACTCATTCTTGGAGAATTTAACAATTCTAGAAGGAGAGTGACATGACCTGTTAATGAGTTTTTCTAAAAACTTAAACATTGTAATTAAAAGGGGTCTGGTAGATGGAATAAAAATCCCCAAAGATGGCCAGGTGTAAGCTCCCAGAATCTGAATATGTTATCTTAGATCACAAAAATGACCTTGTGTATGTGATCAAGTTCAAGATCTTGAGAAGGGGAGAATATCCTGGGTGATCCAGGTAGATCCAGTGTTATTCCAAGGGTCCTTATTAGAGGGAGGCAGAAAGGCCAGGGTCGGAGGAAGGATGTGGGATGATGGAAGCACCAGTCATAGAGATTTGAAGATACTGTGCTGCCATCCAGAAGATGGAAGAAAGGACCAAGGAATGTAGGCAGCCCCGGGAGGCCAGAGAAAAAAAGGAAACGATTGTTTTCTGGAGTCTCTAAGAGGAGAGCAGCCTTGCTGACACCGAGACCTATTTCAGATTTCTGACATTCAGATCTGTAATAAAATTCAGCTGTGATTGTGTTTCAGCTTTTCTCTTCAACTGTGGTGTTTTAAGGCCTGGTGTTTGTGGTACTTTGTTATAGGAGCCATAGAAAACCAATAAGCCCTGTGTGGGCTGATGAGATTAGTAATTCACAGGGGTGGATGGGGAACAGAGTAGGATGGTGAAGAAATGGGAATGGGGTAGAAATAATGGACAAGTGACTTCCTGAGTGTACCTTTTTGTACATTGTTCAGATTTTTAGGACCATGTTAACATTTTATTTTATAAAAATTAACACGAACAAAGGGACCCATAATGGAATTTAGATAGAAATAAAGGAACTCTACTGCATTATAAATGAATGACAGCCGCAACAAGTGCTAGGAGAAAATAACTAACATAGGTGTTATGGACTGAATTGTGCCCCACCCCCATTCATATATTGAAGTTCTAACCCCCAATATGACTGTATTTGGAGATAGGGCCTTTAGGGAGGTGATTAAAGTTAAATGAGGTCATAGGGGTGGGGTCCTAATCCAATAGGACTGGTGTCTTTGTAAGAGGATAAAGTGCCAGAAGTACACGCACACGGAAAAGGCCATGTGAGGACATAGCAAGAAGGTGGTCATCTACGAGTCAAGGAGAGTCCTCCCCAGAAACCAGCACTGCTGACCTTGCACTTCCAGCCTCCGGAACTGTGAGAAAGAAATTTCTATTGTTTAAGCCACCATTCGTGATAGTTTGTTATGGAATTCCTAGCTGACAAAAATACTATGTAACTTTGGAAAACAATACATTAGCTAAGGTAACAACTACATAGACACTCTAGTGTTAGTGTTTGTTTCCTATGGGGTATGGGTTAACAGTTCTGAATCTATGTCTATTCTTGTATTGAGTAAATTATTGTGAATAAAGAATGCCAGATTTTCCTCTGACAGGGGAAAGGAGTTACAAATAAGGAAAGAAGACTAGAATGAACCTGGTGGTGATCAGAGGTATCAGTATGACACATAGAGATACAGAATCACCACAGACGTTTGCATATGTAGACGTGTACTTCCTAGCTCTGTCTGCTTGAGAAGACCTAGGAGCAATACCAAGGAGCACACCTAGCACTCAGGTCTTGGTTGTAAAATGGCATTCTCCAAATAAAAGTGACTGGGGCTCCTTAGAGAAATGATGGATCCCAGGGCTGGAGCAGGGGCAGGGAAAACATAAGATAAGCTTGCCAGGAGTAAGTAAATGCATGTGGAATAACTGGACTGCTCAAAAGAATGCAGAAATCAGCTCGAAGGGACTCCTGATAGTGAGATCTGGGGCAATTTAGGCAACAAAATAAATAATGATAGCAGTGGACCATACCCCCCCCCCCCAAATAAAAGAAGAATCTGCGAGTCTATACTAATATAAAGAAATAGCTGAATCAATAAATGAGGAAGAAAGGAAAAGTCATTGTTTATAGTAGAATTCTGGTTAGTTGATCAAGAATAATGGAAATAGAAAGCATACCAATTGGCAGCTACCACAAATAATAACTGTTTCAAGCAAGAATCGTCAATGGATAGTAAAATTAACTGAGAAAATACAATAGGATATTTATATCATTTCAGAGTATCTCTCATTGCTTCATGTCTATTTTTGTTCATCACTTATATTCTCTACCTGATTTTGAAAATTCTATGAGGTAGGTACATATGTTCAATTTTAAAGGAACTTTTTTCTCATTGTCAGATACAAAGAGGTTCAGTGGTAAAACAAGTTAACTTGCCCCATGTACTTTGAGTAGAATCTTTTTTCCTCCTGTTTATGTTTGGGACTTTCCCAGTGAAGCGTTGGAGTTGCTGCCTGAGCCCTCAGTGATTTTTGCAAATTCAAGCCCCTGCCTGTTTCTAAGATTTTCTCTCCCATTGCTTTGAGGGAGTTGCTCCCACTAGGGGTCGCTCCTCACTACATATAAGTCAATTTCTTTTTCCTTAGGAGGCAAAAGACAGACTTTCTCAAATAAAATGTCAAAGCAATGGAAAAACAAATAGTTGGAAGTAGGAACTGAACATCTCCTGGGACTTGACTTGGTCTGGCTCTAGCTGTCTAGTCAAATGCTATTTAACTTGTCATATTGAGTTTTGGTATGATTCTGGCCCATGTATCAAAATTTCTTCCTTTCCCAATCAACTTCATTCTACCTACAGACATATGGAAAGCACATACTTTGTGTCTGGTATTGTGCTGCTGAGGCTTTATCTGTGAATGAAATAGGACAAATATCTGACCTCATAAAGCTTATGTATAAGCAATAGGTAATAAATGAGATTAAAAAATAAATAAAATACATAATCTCTTAGGGATAAATGCAAAAGAAGAAAAAATGCAAAGATCTGATAAGTCACTGTATGAACTTTGAATTTTTTTTAAAGATTTATTTATTTATTTTAAAGGCAGAGATAGAAGGGGAGAGAGAAGGTGAGAGAGAGATCTTCCATCTGCTTGTTCACTCCCCAACTGGCCACAATGGTTGAGGCTGGGCCAGGCCAAAGCCAGGAGCCAAGAACTTCTTCCCGGTCTCCCATGTGGGTGCGGGGGCCCAAGCATTTGCATCATCTTCTGCTGCTTTCCCAGGCACATTAGCAGGGAGCTGAATTGGATGTGGAGCAGCCAGGACTTGAACTGGAGCCCATATGGGATGCTGGTACTGTAGACGAAAATTTAACTTACTAAACCACAGCACCAGCCCTGGAACTTTGACTTTTATTCTGTGTTAGATGGCAAATGTTGGAGAATTTGAAGTAGAGAAATGATATGATTTTCCTTATATTTTAAAAAGCTTGCTCTGATTGTTCTGTGGATAGTACAAGTGTATTTCAAAAAGTTTATGGAAAATGGAAAAGATGAGTTTCTTTTAGTTTAAAAATATGAAATATATGCATGATTTCTTCATAATATATATTTCCCATGAACTTTTAAAAATGAAACTTTTTTTAAAAGGTTTTATTTATTTTATTTGAGAGTTAGAGTTACAGACAGTGAGAGAGAGAGAGACAGAGAAAGGTCTTCCTTCCATTGGTTCACTCCCCAAAATGGCCTGCTACAGCCAGAGCTGCGCCGATCCGAAGCCAGGAGCCAGGCGCTTTTTCCTGGTCTCCCATGTGGGTGCAGGGACCCAAGTCCTTGGGCCATCTTCTACTGCTTTCCCAGGCCATAGCAGAGAGCTGGACTTGAAGAGGGGCAGCTGGGACTAGAACCGGCGCCCATATGGGATGCTGGTGCCTCAGGCGGAGGATTAACCTACTGTGCCACAGTGCTGGCCCCTAAAACTAAACTTTTAATTTCAGAGCAGTTTTATATTTACAAAACAAAAATTGTAGTACAAAGAGTTTCCATACACCCTAGCCCCAGATTCCACTATTATTAAAGGTTTAAAAGCAAGATTTATTAGAGTCTGAGATCTCCATCCAGAGTGGCTTGGAGGACTGCAAGAGAGGCAAAACCTCGAGAGGCTGGTGGTACTGGTGTTTTTAAGCACAAGTTTGGGGAAGAAAAAAAAAAACTTAACATTCAGTTACAAGGTGGGGGCAAAACTCATAAAAGACCTGATTTGCAATCTTTTGTCCTTGGCTTGCTTGAGATAAAACCGAGTCAATGGTAAGGTTGTATAGATAACTTGTTTATAGTAAACTGTGAGCTCAGGAGGATGGAAGTGCCACTCCCTTGCTATTCTTATGGTAAAATCTGAAGTTTCAAGGAGTGGGCAGGCAGGCACTTCTGACCTTGCTAAAGACAACCCTTGGGGGAAAGCAAGCTGCTCTGCACACTCCAGTTTCCACTGATTGCCTATTAACCCATTTGACTCCTCACATTCCCGCCCCCCCCCCCCCCCCCCCCCGCCAGAAGAATGGTCCCTAACTTCTGTTAGGGAAACTGGGTGATAACTGCTCTGGCTGCTTCATGCTGAAAAGGGGTGCTGTTGGGAATGGGAGTCAAGACAGGGTTCCAGCAGGAGGTGGCTTCTTGAGGGGGATTCAGTGCCAGCTTGCAGAAACTGCTTCCATCTGAGGTTTCATGTGCATGGCCACTTAGAATTTCACTGTTTCAAGTCTGGAGAAAATGAATCTAACAAGCAGTTTAAACTCACAGGGTCTAAAACAAAGGACAGAGTCATTAGAGGACCTAAGAAAGGTGCTGTCTAAACCGCGAGCAAGTTTTCCCATTGAGAGTCAAATAGAAACTGACAGAAGGGGCCTGATAATAATCAGGTGGGCTTTAAGGCCTGGCCAGGTATAAGGCCCAGGCCTATCTAACTCTTCATATGGGGTACTGCAGATGCCACTATTACTAACATTTCATATTAGTATGATACACTTGAACCACACCAGCTTCCCCTAATTTTTGCAAGGTTTATTTGTTTATTTGAAAGTTAAAGTTACAAAGAGAGATCTTCTATCCACTAGTTCACTCCCCAGATGGCCTCAACAGCCGGGGCTGAGCCATGCTGAAGCCAGGAGGCAGGAGCTTCATCCAGGTCTCTCACGTGGGTGGCAGGGGCCCAAACACTTGGGCTATCTTCCACTGCTTTTCCTAGGCCATTAGCAGGGAGCTGGGTTGGGAGTAGAGCAGCCAGGACATGGACCGGTGCCCATATGGGATGCCAGCATCTTAGGCAGCAATTTCACTCACTATGCCACAATGCTGAACCCTATTTTTTAAATCCAAGGTTCCTCTATCTTCCCACCTCTCCTTTTCTCTGATAACATTCTGTTTTCAGATTTGAGCTTTCTTATTAGCTCCCACATATGATTTGTCTGTGTCTCCCTTATTTCACTTACCATAATGTCCTCCAGTTCCATTTTGTTGCAGATTGACAAAATTGCCTTCTTTTTATGGCTGACTCATATTCCATTGTGCATGTATACCATATTTTCTTTATCTATTCATCTGATGATGGTACCTTGGTTGAATCCATATTCTGCGTATTGTGAACAGTGTTGCAGTAAATATGGTGGGACAGATATCTCTTTGATAATGTTGAGTTAATCTCTTTGGGGTATATACCCTGTAGCAGGATTGCCGGATCACATGGCAGTGTTTCTAATTTTTAAAGAAATCTCTGCACTTATGTGCATGTATTTCAAAGATTTTACACCAAAATAAGGTTATATTTTAATTCTACTTTCTATTAACTTTTTGATACACTTTTGTAGATTAAAAAGGGACAAGCTTGGGCCAGGGTGGGAATAATGGAATTGTTAGGTTTTGGATATATTTTTAAGGTAGAGCCAACTGAGATGAGAAATCAAAGAAAGCAGAGCTGCCATTTAGCATAATACCAGTAGCATTGACAGAAATGTTGACTAGTGCCCCCTGGGGTTGTGTAATACAGCATGTCTTAAAAGATGAAGTGGGGGCGCTGTGGTATAGTAGGCTAAACCTCTGCCTGTGGTGCAGGCATCCCATATGGGTGCTGGTTCCAGTCTCGGCTGCTCCTCTTCAGTGCAGCTCTCTGTTTATGGCCTGGGAAAACAGTGGATGGCCCAAGTGCTTGGGCTCCTGCATCCGCATGGGAAACCTGGAAGAAGCTCCTGGTTTTGAGTTGGCCCAGCTCCAGACATAAGGCTATTTGGGGAGTGAACCATTGGTTGGAAGATTTCTCTTTCTCCCCCACCCCCCACCCCCAGTCTGTCTCTCCCTCTCTCTATCTGTAACTCTACTAGACTTTCAAATAAATAAATAAAACTTAAAGAACAAAAAGGTGATGTCAAGGTTTTGGGCCTGGGAAGCTGGAAAGATGGATTTGCTAATAACCACAATGGTGAAGACTGGGATGAACAGGATTGGGAGTCTACCAGAAGTTCAGTTTTGAATATACTGATGCCAATTAGACATTTAAGTGGAGATGTTGAATAAACTCTGAGATATAAGCCTGGCATTCAGAGGAGTGGCCTGGGCTAGAGATAACATTTTTGAGTCATGGGCATCCAGATAACATTTAAAGTATGCTGTGAATGAAATCACCAAGGAAGTGAGAATAGTTGGACAAGAAAAGGGGTCAAAGGACCAAGCCTTGGACCCTGTAGCACTTATTTTTAAAATTTTTATTTTATTTTACAACTTGAGAGGCAGAGAGAGAGTGAGCGAGAGAGAAACTCCTATCTGTTGGTTCACTCCCAAATTACCTGCAGTGGCTGGGACTAGGCTGGGCTATGCTGAGCCAGGTCTTCCACATGGGTGGCAAAAACCCGATAGCTTGAGTGATAACTGCCGCAGTCAAAAGCTGGAGCCGGGGGTTAAATCCAGGTACTCTGATATGGGACACAGCATCTTAACTGATGTCTTAACCACTAGGTAAATGCCTGCTCCTAGATAAATCTTTTGAAGTATTTTGCTGTTAAGAGAAACAGAGGGATTAGGCAGTAACTTGCATAGTATGTGGGGTTGAGAGAGGGTATTTAGAATAGAAGAAATAATCTCCAGTTTGCTCCAAGAATACTCAAAGAAAGTTGGCGTTCACTAGACCTGTTTTCTTTAAAAAAAGATTTATTTATTTATTTGAGAGGAAGAGTTACAGATGGAGAGTGGGAGAGACAGAGAGATCTTCCATCCACTGGTTCTGCTTCCCAAATGGCCACAACGAGTGGAGCTGGGCCAGGCTGAAGCCAGAAGTCTTCTGGGTCTGCCATGTAGATGCAGGGGCCCAAGCACTTGGGCCATCTTCCACTGCTTTCCCAGGCTATCAGCAGGGAGCTAGATTGGAAGTGGAGCAGCCAGGAATCAAACTAGCACCCATATGGGATGCTGGTGCCACAGCTGTGGCCCTCAGTTGTCCCTATTCACATGGGTTCTTGCGGTAGTACCCGGTAATCCTCAGGGAAGCTGAATGTCATAGGAGAGGATGTTGCCAGCAGGTTTGGGTTGAATGAACTCTAAGGAAATCTGTGCATCATGTTTAATAAAACTGAACTTGGAAGCTCTGCAGTTACCCAAAGAGAGAGTATCTTCATATGTGGAAAAAATTGGGGCACTGAGGTCCAGCTGTCCCGTCGTGCAGGTGGCAGTTCTAGCCTCCTTTGCCAACTCTGGAGGGTCTGGCCTCAGCTACACCAAAGAGATCCAGTGCATCTTCTTCCAGAAACATTATCTGTTGTCTGGAAGGGAGAGCAAAAGTAGGGAATTCTTAGGGATGCTGTGAGGCTGACTGAATCTCAGAGTTTGAACCAAGTGGGAAAACTGACCCAGGAATCCAGGCCACAGTTCTACTCAGAATGGCCCTGTTTCTTGGGAATAGGGGCCTCGGCAGCAGAAGACGGTGTGGTGCTGGGCTTGCTTTAGTAGCGGTGGCTTTGCAAACACACACACGTTTTGCTGGTCTGCATGTAGTATGTTTGCTCAGATATTTATCCTATTATCATGTCTTGAAGGTCCAGTTCGTATGTCACCTGCTCCAAAGAGGCTTATTGAAATCCTCTGTCAGGCAAAATAATTTCCTGTCTGCATTTCTGGGACATGTGTTTTTCTTTCTCTCTCCTAGCCCAAATCACATCTTGTGAGAGCCACGCGTGGTTGTTAACTGAAGAGGCAGTGGAGTGGCGTGGATAAGAGCATGAGCTCTGGAGCTAGGCTGCTTGTGTTTAGATGGTGGCTCTTGTAAGTAGCTTAACCTCCCTCTGTTTCTCATCCATCTCGACTAGGTTTGATAATAATAGTGCTGCCCTCAAAGGGGTTTTGTAAAGATGAAGGAAATTCACACATGTGAAGTACATAGAACAGTGCCCAGCACATAGTAACTACTCAGTAAGCTTCTATTATCTGCCTCTCTTCCTGAGAAATGAGACCATATTTTTATCCTTGTGCACTTGGTGCTTAGCACTGGGCTTGGCACAGAGTATGAGGTGCTTTCTGTGTGAATCAGTTTCTAAGTCAAACCAACTTATGTTCGTGTTTAATATTTTCATATGTGTATAGCCTTCTTGTTAGATCATTCGTTCCTATGTCTGGATTGTACAGTGGTTAAGAATGAAGATTCTAAAGCCTGACAATACAATTAATGTCATTGCTTTGCCAATCAGTATCTGGATAAAGTAGGCATGATGTTTAACCTCTAAGTGCCTCAGCTCTCTTACCTGGGGAATGAGAAAAATACAGGGAGTTAAACACAGAGTTATGGAACATTAAAGTGTTAAGTATTAATCTTATCAGTAATTAAGTGACTTAATGAACACCTACAGATTCCAGGGACTGTGCTATACAGTAGGGATACAGAGATGAATGAAAGTTTGGTCTCTGCTCTTAGAAAACCCTGAGCTAGTGAAGGAACTAAGTATGAAATAGTTGGTATATCACAGAGCGTAGTCGAGGAAGGGACCAATTTTTTAGGAGGGTGCAGTGGAGGAGAAAGGGCAGAGTGGTAAGATTTTGTAGAGCAGGACAATCCTGAGCTTTGCATCTATGGGCTGATAGTCCTGGGATATTAATATCAAATGAACAGAAAATTCCCTTTGGTAGTTCATCAGAGATGAGTTTGATAACAATTCTCCCTCAGTTTCCCTTAAGAAGTCCACTCAACAAGAGACCCCCTCCTGCATTTTGAAACCTAGCGAAGCTGTTCTGGGCCGGCCTTCCCAAGTACGCCAAATGCGGTTTTGAGTAATTTTCCTTGGGTAAAGCTCCTCTTGCCTTTTGTAGTTAACCCAGAGGGCTCTACACAGGCAGAAGGCAACATTTCAGACGTTTCGGTCTCCCTCTTGTGCGGTGAGTCTTCTGAAAACTTTGAAAACTTTCTACATTTTCTGAAAGTTGGCATTTAGATTCTTCCCCTCCTCACCCCAACAATCAGGAGGGAAGCAGAGAATAGCATATTTTCTAACAGAAGGCCAGAGCCCCTCTCTGACTCAGACTTTTAAGAGCCCTCTGAGAAATGGTGGGACTGGAGCTATATTTAACTTATTAAGGTCAAGGACAGGGTGTGGCTAGATGAAAACCTTTGTGTCTCTGTCTCTTAGCAAACCAATAAAGCTACTGAGGCTTGTCTAGTTCCCCCAAGTAGTTAATGAGAACAATAGAATTTCAAGTTCCTGGTGTTCCTCTGGAGCTGATTTTTGGCAGATGATAAGCTCTTGTAAAAGGGCTTATTATTTGAGTAGAGCTCTGGCTGCCTGACTTTTAAGGTTGATTATTTATTTTGCGTGTTGTATAACAGGAGCATTGGGCAAAGCTCAGAAGAAGCCTGCTGGGTCAGAGATGTAAGGACTTCTCTGACTATCTCCTTGCAGTGGAAACTGGATTCCAGCTGTGGAGTAAGAGGCCAACTTGTCCGCAGGGCCCAGGCCGTGGCTTTTGCACAGTCTCTCACCACCAGACAGGCCGTTCTCACTGGGGGTGGAAAACATCAAGATTTCTATCCAGTCCCTATCCCAAGAAAAAGATTTCCATGTGTAAGTTCCCAAACTTTCACTGTAAGGTGCTCTGCTTTGTTTGGTCATTTGCACTAAGCAATCATTATGGGGTCCTAGTAAGGAGATGCTCTGAAAGGTAGGGCTTTCAATTAGTTACTGTGAAAAGCAGCCAAGAAGTCTTCCCTCCTTTGTGAGGAGTGCCAAGCTGAAGTGGTTCCTTGGCCTTTTTATCTGAAGGTCTGAAGCCTTGCGTTTCTTATTTTACACTGGGACTTGCTGGCTCACTGTGAGACATCCAGAGGCTAACTTTAAACATTTTAGAAGCAGTGAATGAGGGAAGTTCCTCTTGTTTCGATTCTACACTTTGAAAAGTGGGTTGAGGGACAGGCATTTAGCTTTCATTTTAAGATCCCACTTGAGGTATCTGCATCCCTTATTGGAGCACCTGGGTTTGAGCCCCAGCTGCACTCCTGATTCCAGCTTCCTGCTAATGTGCACCATGGGAAGCAGCAGGTGATGGCTCAAGTAATTGGTTCCCTGTCACCCTCATGGGAAACCCAGGATGGAGTTCCTGGCTCCTGGCTTCAGTCGGGCTCAGTCCTGGCTGTTGGGGACATTTGGGGAGTGAATCAGTAGATGGGAAATCTCTCCTCTCCTCCTACTCTCCACTCCCCTCCCTGCCTTGCTCTGCCTTTCAGATAAATATATAAAAAGTATTAGAAGTGGGTTGAACCTGAGATAGTGTTAATAGAAACTTAGTTGTGTCTCGTTCTCCGTTCTCCCCCCTTTTTTTTTTCATTTTCAATTCTCTTTATATACAGAAGATCAATTTAGTATACATTAAGGAAAGATTTCAACAGTTTGCACCCACACAGAAACACAAAGTGAAACATACTGTTTGAGTACTAGTTATAGCATTAAATCACAATGTACAGCACATTAAGGACAGAGATCCCACATGAGGAGCAACTGCACAGTGACTCCTGTTGTTGACCCAACAAATTGACACTCTAGTTTATGGCGCCAGTAACCATCCTAGGCTGTCGTCATGAGTTGCCAAGGCTATGGAAGCCTTCCAAGTTTGCCGACTCTGATCATATTTAGACAAGGTCATAAAAGACAGAGTGAGGATAGTAACCAATGATCCTAAGAGTGGCATTTACCAGGTTTGAACAATTATACAGCATTAAGTGGGGAAGAGGACCATCAGTACACACAGGTTGGGAGTAGAGCCATTGGTGGTAGAGTAGAGGTTATGATTACAAAGGAATGAGGCCCAAGTGCACTAGACATGGCCTAGAACAAAGGACAGAGTCATTATTAGAGGAGCTAAGAAAGGTGCTGTCTAAGCTACAAGTAATTTTTCTGATTGAGAGGCAAATAGAACCTGATAGAAGGGGCTTGATAATAATCTGGTGGGCTTTAGGCCTTGTAAATTCAGAGGCCCAGACCTATCTATCTCTTCACATGGGGTATATCCTAAGGGAGGTGTGAACCTCCTAGGGGAAGGCACTCTGTTGACTTTCATTACTTGGCTGGCCTGGGAGGAGAGCTGGCCAGGTAAAGGCAGGGGGCATCTCTAACAAGAAATTTACAGTTCTGCCTGCAATGTTGCTGACCCTACTTGACCACACCCTCAGCTGCAGTGGTCACTTTGGAAGTTGGGCTGAGTGAAGGGCTTTTCAGCTTAGAGCCAATAAGATCTGTGGCTCTGACCTGGACATCCTTCGACCCCAGGGCAGGTCCATTTCCAGTGATCCAACTCTTGGCAGAGCTGTCAGGGCTCTTCACAAGCTGATTTCTGCTGAAGCCCAGGCTTACCACATTGAAAGCCACTGCAGTGGACTGGCCTGTTGGGTCTCCTTGAGGGCAGATCACTGTACAGATCAGCCATTAATAGGCCTGCCACCCATTGCTTCTGATGCCGAGCTTTCTTTTCCTCCTGGTTTGTGTTAAAGCAGACCAGAGGATGCAAGTCAAGGGAGTGCCCGTGTCCCATCTCTAATCTTCAGTGGCCTGAACTACAAGTCTATAGTCACAGGCATGTTCTGTAGTAGTTTTTCTAAGGTAGACAATGCCCATGAGGAAAATTATATTCTCACTTTAAAACTTTCTTTCAACTTTGGTCTGAAAGGGAGGTTTTTTCTACTTACTGTATACTTTGCTGATGGCGAAGTGAATCTAGCTATGAGATTATTATTTAAGTTCTTATTTTGGCTATGCTATTGCAGAAAAATGTTAGCCATCTCTTTTATAAGGTCTAAAGATTAAATTGTGCATCCTACAGATTCCTTCATAATAGAATTAGTTTCCTACCTTGAAGAGAATAGAGAAATGAAAGAAGAAGTTGGGCTTAGAATAGAGAAATGAGGGAGCAAGTCCTAGATCGCTTGCTGACAATAGCAATATCACATGAATACTTAGCAAACCGTTTCAACCATTAGATAACAACTTAAGAAAACATTTACCAGAAGGTCCAATGCCTTCTATAAATTTTAAGAATCATGTATTTGAAAACACCTCTTAAATATCTAACATGGTGTAGTTTGTTTAGCCAGTAAACTTAAGCACAACCATCTAAAATGTTTTTAGTTTCTTTCTACTAACAAGTCTAAAACATATGATACACAGATTCAGGTCACACAAATTAAAATGTATCTTTGATTGATTTTAGCAGCTTAAATTTATGGACAATCTTATCTATAAGCCATTTAAAATAAAACTCTTAATAAAATTTCCCCATGTGGACATACAATATGTACACACATATAATATAGCATAATAGACCAATATAGCAATTTTAATAATAGCTTTTAAAATCTTTAACTCTTTTTGTAGATTGCCAATTGATTTGAATTGCTTTTTGTTTTTAGTAACCTCAGTTAACCATACTTTCTCTCAGTTGGTACTGTTAATACATTATTGGCTTCATCTGTTTACAGAGCCATCCCAAAGTACTGAATACAATAGAAGTGGCTGGGAAAAGTCCATAGGAACCTATAGGAGGACAGCTAAACACAGAACCAACAACGCTTTAGTTTTATGAGCAGCAAATCATATATAACTGTGGATGACAAAAGACTTTAAGTCGCCATGTTTAAAATTATAAACTCATCAACCAACAAGAGGCACTTGCTTACTTCACAGTATTTTTGAAAGCACCTGTAGGATTTTACAAGTATTTAACCCTTTAGGCCTCTGGGGCTTTCTCATTAAGATAACTGTCATGTCTAGTAACACAAGATCATTAGACTTTTTAATTCTCAAACATTTGTATTAATAGCATTTTCCATTATAGAAACTTAAAGTCTGGTACCACATCACATCTTGACAGTCCTTCTAATATACTCCAAATAGACTGATTAGTTGGTGTCTCTATAAGATGAGAGACATAGGTCCTTCGATTTTTTCAGTTGGGCCCAAACTGGAAAAACCAAAGTCCAGGATTTACTGGAAATTTTAGAGACCAGATTGTTTGAAACTTTGATTTTTTGAATGCCTGTCAAGAATGCCAAGAAGGCTCAAAATCCAAAATATCTGGTTGAAATAAGATTTCTTAAAATCATGACATAACATAGACCAAATTTGATCATTGTTACAAGGTGATTATTCAAATTTTTGAAAAAAGCACATATTTAAATAACCCATAGCTCTTAATAAAAATTCAGCTGTTTTTGAACAATTAGAATTTAACAGACATCAAGAGAACATAATAGATTACTTTAACACATTGCTTTAACAGAGCATCAGAGTTTAATTCTATGTCAAAGAGAAATTGAGCTTCCTGTGATCTTTTGCTGTGAGGTTTCCTTCCTTTACCTTCTTTCATATTGGTGACCATGTTTCTGTGTTTCTGTGTGTAACACATCTTTAAGCATCTTTTGCAGGGCAGGATGAGTGGCGACAAATTCTTTCAGTTTCTGTTTGCTATGAAAAGTCTTAATTTCATCTTCATTCACAAATGAGAGCTTTGCAGGATATAATATTCTGGGCTGGCATTTTTTCTCTCTTAGTACCTGGGCTATGTCTCGCCATTCCCTTCTAGCTTGTAGGGTTTCTGATGAGAAGTCTGCTGTGAGTCTAATTGGAGATCCTCTGAGAGTAATCTGACGTTTCTCTCTTGCACATTTTAGGATCTTTTCTTTATGTTTCACTGTGGTGAGTTTGATTACAACATGTCGTGGTGAGGATCTCTTTTGGTCATGTTTATTAGGGGTTCTATAAGCTTCCTGTACTAAGATGCCTCTGTCCTTCTCCAAACCTGGGAAATTTTCTGCTAGTATCTCACTGAAAATGCCTTCTAATCCTTTCTCCCTCTCCATGCCTTCAGGAACTCCTAGAACCCGAATGTTGGGTTTTTTAATAGTATCCTGTAGATTCCCGACAATATTTTTTAGATTTCTAATTTCTTCTTCTTTTCTTTGGTTTGCCTGTTTCCTTTCCTGTTCTCTGTCTTCTAAGTCTGATATTCTCTCTTCTGCTTCGCTCATTCTGTTTTTAAGGCTCTCTAATGTGTTTGTCATTTGATCTATTGAATTCTTCATTTCATTATTTCTAGTCACTATCAGAGTTTCTTGTTCCACTAGTTGTTTCATTTCATTTTGATTCCTCCTTAATATTTCACTTTCACGAGAGAGATTTTCTATCTTGTCCATTAAGGTTTTCTGTAGTTCAAGAATTTGTTTTTGAGAACTTCTTAATGTTCTTATCAATTTTTTGAGATCTGCTTCTTGCATTTCCTCTATCTCATCATCTTCATAATCTTGAATTGGGGTGTCTTTTTCATTTGGGGGCGTCATAGTGTCTTCCTTGTTCTTGTTAGCTTGGTTTTTGCGTTTGTTGTTTGGCATATTGGAGATATTTGGTTTCTTCACTGTGGTGTTTTTTCTTGTTACACTATGGCTCTATATTAAGTGGACTGTCTGCTTTCAGTGGAGCCTTAGAGTCTTGAGATGAGAGTGTGGACTGAGAGCTGTGTTTGGTTCCTCAGGGTTGAGGGTGTGTCAAAGATGACACTCCCAGGTTAGGTGTGGTAAATCTCTCTTTCTTTTTTTGATTTAAAAGGGAAGTAATTCCGCACAGCTGAATGTAATTGGAGGTAGTTAGCAGGCAAATGATATACCCACAGGAGCCAGAGATCGGAAGCTCTTTCCCAAGGACCTCACAGGGAATCTCTGCTGCCCTCGGTGTGGGCTCCAATTCTCCTGCAGTCTCCCACTGGGTTGCCAAGTTAGATGCTAATCTCCTGTTATTTCACCCCTCCCCCCAGAGTCAGGTGTTTCTGCTAGGCTCAGGGCTGGTGCAGACCTGAGGTCGCCCTGCTTATGACGTATGTCCAAAATGGCGCCTGCTCTGTCTTGCTCGCCTTTGAGAGGTGAGCGGAGAGAGAGAAACTTGTGTCTGTATCGGTCACTTTTTTTATTTTTTTCCTATCTCTCTTCTAGTTAGCCTGGTGAACTTTTCCCCACGGAGTTTCAAGCCTCGTTCCCTCTAGCCTCCTCTTTCCGCTTGCCTGCTGGTATCTCGGGCTATTGAGGTTCGGCTCACCTCGCGTTCCAGCGCTGGTGTGTTGAGTCTGCCGCTGGTGTCCCGGACTTGGGCTCCCACGCTCTCCACGCAGGTCCACTGTGAATCACTAGTTCCGGAAGAGTTTCCTCTGCTGTTTCATCCCCTACTCTTCCTTGACCCTGCAGTATCTCCACTTATATTAAACTTTCTCTCCCCCCGGACTAATAGTGTGCTCCCTGCCTATTCCGCCATCTTGCCGCTCCCTCCGTTCTCCCCTTTTAAAAGATTTATTTATTTGAGAGGTAGAGTTACAGACAGAGAGTGGAAGAGACAGAAAGGTCTCCCATCCGCTCGTTCAGTCCTCAAATGTTTGCAACAGCTAGAGCTGAGCTTATCTGAAGCCAGGAGCTTCTTCTGGGTCTCCCCCACGGGTGCTTTCTACTGCTTTCCCAGGCCACAGCAGAGAGCTGGATCAGAAGTGGAGCATCCGGGATACAAACCAGTGCCCATATGGATGCCGGCGCTGCAGGCAGAGGTTTAGCCTACTGAGCCACAGAGCCGGCCCCTTTGTTTGATTTTGATAAGGCCTAAACTTATAATTAAGTTCTATGTCTATGAGGGTACTTCAACATGTTTGTGGCAAAATGGAATTAAAAGATAAATTTGTTTTAGTGCAAATAATTTTTGAAATTCATGCATAGTGTTTTTATAATGCCCATTTTCCCATGATCTTTTTGAAGACCTCTGCTATGCATAGATTTCAGAATTATTTGTACCATAATAAACTTGTATTGAATTCCATTTTCCACAAACTTTCCATAGAGGCTATACGCCAGCTTTCATATCTGGTGCTGTCAGTGAAATGAGAAATAGAAGAAGGAGGTAATGGGTGCCCAGGAAGAGAGCTTGTGAGCTCTTCAATGGATTTTAGATGCATTATGATATTTGGAAGATATGTGTCCTTGGGAGAGGTGGCATTTACACTTGAAGTTCTTAAAGGCTGCTATTTCAGGATGAACCACCTCTCCCTGTCCCCACAGCCCCCTTTCCCACCCCCCACCCCGAGGTTTTATTGAAAAGTCTTGGGAAACTGAAATCTGATCATCCTAATAGTATTTGCTGATTCAAAAGGAACTATAAATTGTAGTGTGACTAGATTAATTAACTAACTAATTAGTTAACTTCTGACTCTGAAGTGTCTAGCATCCTACATGGAACTATTATTTGGCTCCTATATTAGTCCTGATGGGCTGGACTTTGAGGCAGTAACAAATAAATGACAAAGGTTTATTGTTGCTTATATAAAGTTTGAAGCAGACTTATTGGCCCTCTTCCTGTAGCAGTGCTATCTGGGACACACGACCTCCAAGGACGCTATGGCAAAGAAAAAACACTGGAAATCCACATGCCTTACTTGCATCATCACAGAGGTGACACATATCACTTTTGCACACATTTTGTTAGCAGAAACTCACCCTGGCCCCAATCTAACTACAAGGGAGACTGGGACCCACAGGGACATATCTGATTGACTTGGTGGCTATGTACAGTCCACAACCTTCCCTGGGTAACAACTGACCATTAACTTCCTAACTCACTCACAGGGACTTTATAGGCAGTAATGATTTTCTAATTCCTTTAGAGACTGGACTACGAATGCCAGAGCAGTTCTTCAGTCTAACAGACAGTGATTGTTTTACCGAAGGGGAGGGGACAGGATGGGCAGTGGTTACCTGTCTCTCATTATAGTCCTTTCTCTTTTCTACTCTCACTACTCGCCATGAAACACACATTCCTCTCTCTACTTCTTTCCCAACAATCAGACTCAGGACATTAGAATCACCCTCAGGCCCAACATACCTTCCTCACTGTAGCACAAGTGCTAGGCCTGACTAGAGCTACTGCGGTGCTTGATAAGAACATGTGATAGCTGTCCTTGATGAGGTTGATCTCATAGGGCTGGGGCAGGCCATGCCTATGTCTGTAGGGGCCCAACGCCTCAGGGTTGTTTTCTCATACTTAATTTGTGGTAAACCCTCTTTCAACATTCAAAAGGCTGAATTCCCCAGTGTCCTTGAATATCACAGAGGGTGGGAAAGTTCATGTGGCCTTTCTCTTAGGAGGAGGGAAACCAGTGGAGCCTTTTGAAGATTTCTCACTAGAAGTAAAGACCAATTTCCCAGAAGGAACCTGAGAGAAAGTGGTTGGCTGCTAGTGACCTGACTGCCAATGCCGAACTGAACCACAAGCTAGAGTTTATGTGTGTTCATGTACAGTCCCATTGTATTTGGTGACAGGTTGCTCAGCCATTACAACATTTGCTGTTGTCATTGTTTTCCCTCTGGATCTCAGAGATAAGCAAACTAATTTCCTCTTACTGCCTTTAGTGTCTTCCGGAGAAAAGTTATGGCTGGGGCCAGAGTTGTGACTCAGAAGGTTAGGTGGCTGCCTGTGATGCTGGCATCCCATATGGGTGCCGGTTGAAGTCCTAGCTGTTTTACTTCCAGTACAGCTCCCTGAGCATCTGGAAGGCAGTGGAAGATAGTCCAAGTGCTTGAACCCCTGCCAGTCATGTGGGAGACTTGGAGGGAGTTACAGGCTCCTGGCTTCAGCCTGACCCAGCCCCAGCTAATGGGGCCATTTATGGAGTGAATCAGCAGATGGAAGTGTGCTCTCTGTGTGTGTATGTGTGTGTTTCTCCCGCTTTCCCTGTAACTCTGCCTTTCAAATACATAAATAAATAAATCTTGTAAAAAACGAAAGTTAAGGCTGAAGTCAGTGTGATCAGCCCAAGGAGTGGATTGGCTGGAATTGCAGCTCAGCTTCCTTGTGTCCGGCACATATACCTTTCTGCAGAGTAGGCACTTAAACCAGACAGAAGTTATCTTGTGGATAACTGCTTGGCTGATGAGCTGATTGGTGAAGAAGGGTTGAGGGGCAAAAATGTAAGAAAGGTCTGAAATGTCCGGGGGTAAAGGTAAAGCAGGGCTATATCTGAAATAAGGCCGTGATGATGAGTTCTCATTTTCCTTCCTTTTTGCTTCTTTGCTATACTCTGTGTGGGCCTTGTTATCTTGAATCTAGATGAGACTCACCCAAATAGTCGATTCTTGAATGTGAATCATATCCCCTTATAGAGTCGTAGCCAATCTCATTATGGTTTAACGATTTTAAGATCCAGGTGCGGCACTCAGTTCTGCTGCCATTCACCTTTTACATTTCTTTCACATATGCAAGTATCATGTCCCTTATCATGTGGTTTGGATCGCTTCTCAGTTGTTCCAGATTGAATCTCTTTTAAAATGTCCCTTTTGTATTTGGGAAGACATTGTTTGACAGTCATTGTTTATATTTTCCCTTTCTTTCCCATTCACAAAATTTCAGTTCTTTAATTTCACCTTTTCATACCTTCCTTTTCCTATTTCATATCCCAGCTATTGTCATTTTCCTTGCTAAGCTTCCTTCGCTTCCCCAACGTTGAATCCTGAGCTTTCCTCCTCTTTTCCATCTTTTTTTTCCATATCTTTGATTTGATTTGTTGTGTAAGATTTCTAGTAAAACTGTTGAGTGCCTGAAGATAACTTTGAGCCAGTTCAAACCTCTCAGAGTTATGTGCTCTTGACAAGGAGTTCAAGGGGATTTACCATAAAAACTCAGATTAATCCATTCTAGTACTTTAATCTGCAAATGTCTGGGAACTAGGTAAAGATGAGTTTTTTTTAAGATTTATTTTATTTATTTGAAAGACAAAGTTACAGAGAGAGGTAGAGACAGAGAGAGAGGTCTTCTATCCTCTGGTTCACTCCCCAGATAGCTGCAAAGGCGAGAGCTGCGCCAGGAGCCAGGAGCTTCTTCCGGGTCTCCTACATGGGTACAGGGACCCAAGGACTTGGGCCATCTTTTACTGCTTTCCCAGGCCATAGGAGAGAGCTGGATCAGAAGAGGATCAGCCGGGACTAGAACCGGAGCCCATATGGGATGCTGGCGCTTAAGGCCAGGGCTTTAAACCGCTGCACCACAGCACCGGCCCCAAGATAAGTTTTACTCTTCATGATTTTTTTTTGACAGGCAGAATTAGACAGAGACACACACACACACACACACACAGAGAGAGAGAGAGAGAGAGAGAGAGAGAGAGAGAGAGAGAGAAAGGTCTCCTTTTTCCATTGGTTCACCCCCCAAATGGCCGCTATGGCTGGCGCGCTGTGCCGATCCGAAGCCAGGAGCCAGATGCTTTCTCCTAGTCTCCCATGCGGGTGCAGGGCCCACACACTTGGGCCATCCTTCACTGCCCTCCCAGGCCACAGCAGAGAGCTGGACTAGAAGAGGAGCAACTGGGACAGAACTGGCGCCCCAACCGGGACTAGAACCCGGGGTGCAGGCGCCACAGGCGCAGGATTAGCCAAGTAAACCACGGCGTCGGCCACTCTTCCTGATTTACCAATGCATAAGTTGAGATTCAAAAATGACAACTTTTTTATTCTGATCATCTTGGTGTCCTTGATATCCAGACTAAAATAATGAGATGATGAGCTGTGAATTCTGCATTATTAGCTACTTCCTGGGCTACAAATGACACTGGGACTGGCTGAGGGAGACTGCAGTACATTGTGTGTCTGAGTGAATGGTCTGGCAGAGGCAAGACTGCAGTTAGAAATCCCCAACAGGCAGGGACCTCAGCGTCTAAGCAACCCCCTGTTTATACCCTGTGCAGAGCTGTGTCTTTGGGGTCGACTGGGCTCTTCCAGCAGAATCCTGTTGTAATCGTTACCAAGAGAACGTAGATACAGTGGGTATTTGCTGCCAAGAATGTTATAGACAATGGAACTACAAGTGTTGCTTCTTAAAATAGCAAGTGATGGCTGAAGACAGGAGGGAGAGTGTGTGGCCTTCTCTACAGTTTATCGAGTGAGGCAGCAACTATGAAAGTGGTTTCTAAATTGTAGAAATAGGGAACACTTGATGGTTACTGCAATGACTTTGTACTTTTCATGGGTTGCTTTCTTCACAAGGTTTTTAAGGAAGACCTCAGAAATCTCAGGTATTGGCTGTAGTCATGAACTTCAAAATTCAACCTATTTATCTTCTGATGAGTGCATTTAAAAAAAATCATTAGGTTTCCTTCATGGTTTGCCTAACCATGGAGAAATCAACTTTTTAATTTACTCAACACGTACAGTTTCTCTGAGAGCAATGGAGACTTGCCCCTCTGTTGGAAGAGAGGGCAAATTGTCCAAGCCAATGCTGCCTGTGCTTTGTCAGCACTTCATTTATTTTCTGGAAGAAGAATCTGGGATGGCCTCCTGTTTATTTGTAATTGTTCTTCCCAACTTTCTGACACCCAAAGCTGTCTAAGCCAGGGAGTTGGATGGGGCCATGGGGGCTTGAAGCATGGCCTGATCCCAGGAAGATAATCAGTAGCACAGCATTTATCCCCAGGCCTGGCTTCTGAAACCCTCTGCCCTTTGAAATTTGCCTCAAACCTGAAAGGAAGAAACAGTCGGAAACTCCCTCAAACACAGAGATAGAACAAAAGTTGCAAACTTTATTCTCCAGGATTTAGCTAGTACTGTGTTTACAATGTAGCTCTAAAGAGCTCTGTAATCTGGTTCCCTTGCTATACAGATTAGAAGCAGCAGGAAGTGATAGGCAGCGGGGGATGGAGGGAAAAAGCTCAAACTGACAAGGAGGTGCCCACTGAAGGCCTGATACCGTGGGAACAGATACAAAAACAAAATAGCATAACATAATGAAGCATATGATGGTGATTACCCTGAGTTAGCTGGAAAAGGGATCAAGTGGGTTATGAAATCTGGAGAGCATATAACATAGATATGAATATTTTACATCATCAACGTACTGTTTACAAATATTGGTGTTTAAGGGATAAGATTCTCTTATCTGTGCAAATGCAATTATTTCTGACTCTGCCATAATTCACCTAAGCTAGAATTATGTGTTTTTCCCGTGAGGACACTATAATACTTTTTAATTGTAAGGATTTGAAGTCCTGGTTTTGTGAGAGTGAAATGAGGCATTGTGTAATAATGTGACTTGAATGCTGAATTCATTCATTCCCTGATTTGGTATTCATAGAGGTGTCACATGACTTTATCAGAGGCCCATAGTAGGCTTTTTCCCTCACATTTCTCCAGTTTGCTGGAGCTGTGGGGAGAGTGCAGCTCAAGGTTAGGGGTCCTAACAGGAAGTGATTTCAGCCCCCAGGAAAGTCATTGCCAGTTGTTCCCTGGGTTCATGGTTCACTGGGCTGATGAACTAGCCCAGCCCATTCATCACTGCCTATGAGTCAGAAACCTGGGCCAGGCATACAGGCTGGTACAAAGATTCCGCTCTTAACAGCCTTTCCTGTTCACATGGCCATGTGCTTTCTGACCGGCTGCTGTGAATTGGCAGGCTCTGGGAGGGAGGCAATGCTGCCTGGGCCAGAGCGATCTGCTGTTGTCATACGCATCTGCAATTACCTCCCTCCTTTTGCTTGCTCATTAATAGTCTGGCCACACACCTCTGCCAGCAGGAAGGTCTGCTTTATTCACTCTTCTCACTGAGCCCCCACACCCACCCCATGACACAGAGTATGACTGACTTGGCTCCAAGCAAAGATGCAGTGAGGCTGCAGAGTCCATAAAGCAGTCAGAAACATGGCTCACTTAGCCCTTGTGATCGTAGTCCCTCGGTTCAGCCTTTTGCCACTCTTCCCTGTTCTGGCCCTTAACATGCTTCACTAAAGGATGGTTGCTAATTGGGAAATTTACTGCAGCCATCTTCTTTGGGGGATGATCCTTATGGCTGCTGAACTACCAAATAGGGCATTAAAATGTGACAGAGCACTGGAATGGGAATCAGAAAAAAGTGGGGTTCTGGCCCTGAGTCAGCTGTGGACTGCTGTGTGATCTTGGACAGATCTCTAACTTGTCTGCCAGAGGAGGAGGGGGTGGTGGTTACACTGGAGGATCTCTGAGGTTTAAGTGCTAAACCTTCTGTTCCCTTTTCTGTTCATACAGACAGAAATATTTTGGCCCATTTCCTGCACTGTCTATTCTTTTCCTCTGTATCAATTCTCCCTTCACATGAATCTCTCTTTTGATGAAGTAGTTACTCATCTAATTTGTTTAACAGCTTCCCTGGGAATGTAGAAAAATTGTAATAATAGAGGTGCATAGGTTCTAGGAGTTCTTACTTTGGAACTGACATATGGAATTCAAAATTAATAGAGTTATTGTGGTCCCATCTGGAATTTTAGTCACTGAATCACAGGGAGAGCAGCCAAGCTAACCATCCATGATGCAATGAGATTTGGAACTAGATGTCTCAGCCTCAGTCTACTCTCTTGCAAATGAGTTGGGTGGGAGCAGAAGCAGCATGCTGTCCCATCAGCTACCAGCCTTAGCACTGCCCAGATAAAGCAGGGCAGAGACTAAAAAGGGGCATGGACAAAAACTTGGATAAGGATACCAGACAAGTGACAGACTTTATTAAATGCCTACTGTTTGGCAAATGAGCCAGGCATTGTCGACAGGAAGACTAAGAGGACAGCTTTCTACAAACAAGCCCTGCCTGTTCTTGCTTTTGGGCCTACATCAAGTTGTTTTCTATAATTGGCATGCCTGCCTTCTCCTCTTAGCTTATTCAAAATCCTACGCATTCAGCAAGCTCCACCTCTTCAGCTAAGTTCAGCAAACCTGTATTGAGAACCACACCATTACCCAGCCCTCTTTGGGGGATATAAAGATGAACAAAGACTTAGTCCTTGTCCTCATGCTACCCATACTACCTTGTCTTGCTTGGGTCACTGTTGCTTTCATCTATGTTCCTTTTTTCTCTGCAGCTAAAATGTAAGCTCATTCAGGGCAAAGATTGTGGTCTGGAGAGTCCTTCAGCCACCCCAAGTTGGGTGATTTGCTAGAAAGATTCCCAAGACTTAATAGGATGTTTTATTCACAGCAAAGGCATATTATAGCAAAGGATGCCGAGTAAAGGCGGTTGGAAAAATGTATATGTCAGTCAAGCACAAACTTTCAAGTCCTTCCCTATCCAGGACTACACAAGAGCAATTAACAACAAACCACCGGGGCACCAATGGAATATCTTTGCCCAGGAAAGCCCACCCAAATCTCAGGATCTTTGAGGCTTTTACAAAACAAAACTCTGGGCCTCAAAACATCAAAACCAGGTAAATCATGAACTTTGCTAAACAATCTTGAGACGCACTGGCAAGCTGGTACAGCATGCCCCATTGCTCTAGATACATGAAACACTATCGAGGCATCATCAGTTAGTCACATAAAGAACATTTAGAAGATAGTGTTCCCAGAGGTAGGCCTAGGGAACATAATTAGTCATAATTTCATGTTCCCCTGGAGACATAGAAGAACTGATCATGGAGACATAACACAAGGCCTGACTGCTTTTCTGAGTTTCAAGACTCGTATGAGGGAACTCCAAAAAAGCTTGTGGAAAATGGAATAAAAAGAGCTTTCACATTTTCCATGAACTTTTTAAATACTATTTGTAAATTTCACCATCTACTTACCATGTGCAGTCCCATGGACATCAGCACTTTGACATGTAAAAGTAAGCTGAGCTTACTTCCCCCCCTTACCCCATTCTCCATCTCAGTAACTGTCAGTATCACTCACTCTTGCTCATGCCCAAGGATCTGGGCGTTATCCATGATTGCTCTTCTCCCTTTCCCTCCCACAGCCAATCAGAAAGTCTTAATGATTCTAACTCAGAGGCATATCCCAAATGTCATCATCTCTCATCCTCTTATCCATCCTAGTTGAAACCATGGTCATCTCTCATCTGGGTCTCTTGCCTCCTAAATGTTTCTGTTTATCTCCCCTATAGCCTGTTTCCCACTCATCATCAACAGTAATCCTTCAAGATATATATCAGATTATGTCACTCCTGGCCATTTACAACCTCCAATGGCTTCTCAACCTGCTTCAAATAAAATGAGATAATTTTACTCCAGCTTCCACATGCTCTAGCCTCAGACCCAGTGAGTGGGTTTGCTTCCCCCGACATGATATTCCTTCTTCCAGGGTTCTTCCTCTAACTCTCCAAATGCCTGATCATCCTCCTCATTTAAAGTTTCTCTTCTGCTGTTGGCTCCTTGTGAAGACCCTCACTGACCACTTTACCTAAGGTCGCCCTGCTCCTCTCCTCATCTGAAATCATGATTATTTATTTGCTTTTGTGTTTGTTGTCATTCTGCACTGACTAGAATATAAGCTCATGAGCTCAATAGAAAAAACCTCTTTCTCTCTTGTTTTCAACCATAGTCCCAGCACCTTGGCACTGTGCCAGATACAGAGTAGACATTCAATAGATATTTGTTGATGAATGTTGTAGGTAATTAGTGAATAATTGCATTCGATTACTTAAAAGTGATGAGCTGGTCTCTTCCCTAAAAGGTTTACAGTCTACTGAGGTGTTGGGTAAGGAAAAAATACAACAGACAGAAAACTTTTCTGTGGCTCCTGCTAACCAACCTAGGACATGCCAGCCTTCTGAACAGCAGAAACCAGCAAGCAACACAGGGGCTACACCAGGCAGCTAGAATTTATCTAGCTCATTATTCTCTCTGATAGGGACTTTTGGGCCTGGGGACTGTCTAAAGAGGGTACCAAGAGTTTGCAACTTCTAAATGGAATACAAGGATCATGAGGTGTTGATGTCTTCTCCAGAGTAGTGGCAATGCTGTTTTGGCCAGAACAGTACCCACGTATGTCTGCACCTTGTTTCTGGCCTCTTCAAGGTCTTGAGGGTTTCTGGGTCTCTAGAGATCTGTGGGGCTGCCTAATATTGTTTAATAAATTTCCTTTGTGCCTAAACTAGTAAGAGTAGATTCTATCTTTGCAACTAAGATCTCTGGCCTATGGGATAGGCTGGAAATGTTTTAAAAACTTGACATTCAGATTTTTGACTTATAATCAACATTCACATTTGAATGGAAAGTTATAAAATTATACTTCTGACATTGGAGGCATTACTTCAAAATTGAACTGACACACGGGACTGTATCCAAGTGTTATGCTAAGTGTGAGGCAGAGCAAATTATTTACTTACATGCCTGAAGAAAATTGTCTAAGTATATGTTTCTGTGTCTGTAAAGCACCATTTTGAAATGCTTTTTATTTTAATTTTTAATTAGCTTTTAACAGATTCAATATAGAAATGAGAGTTTTAAGCATTTGCTTCTTTGAGTTATATTCTATTACAGCCCAGTATAATTTTTTTACAAGTGTATCAGTTACTAAATGAAAGAGATTTCAAATATTTTAAATAGGCAAAGCTAAACTATAGCATGTAAGGTTGCTACTTCAGTAATAAAACTATAAAGAGGGGCTGGCGTTTTGATATAGTGGGTAAAGCCACTGCCTGTCATGCCAGCATCCCACTTGGGCACTGGTTCATGTTCTAGCTGCTCCACTTCCCATCCAGCTCCCTGCTAATGCACCTGGGAAAAGCAGCAGCAGGTGATCCAAGTACTTGGGCCCCTGCCACTGATGTGAGAGACCTAGACAAGTTCCTGGCTCTTGGCTTAAGCCTGGCCCACACCTAGCCATTGTGGCCATTTGGGAATGAACCAACGGGTGGAAGATCTTTCTCTCTCTCTGCCTTTCCCTCTCTCTCTGTAAGTCTGACTTTCAAATAAATGAATAAAATATATTTTTAAAACTATAAAGAAAAGAAGGAAGAGAATACCATGCAAATCAGCTTTGAGGTTAATTTTACCAGTGGGCTGGGACCTGTGCCAGGCTTCTGTGGTAACTGACAAAGTTCTTTTTCTTGACTGAGATGGTGACTAAAAGAATATTAACTTGGGGCCAGCACTGTGGTGTAGCGGGTGAAGCTGCCGCCTGCAATGCCGGCATGCCATATGGGCACCGGTTCGAGTCCTGGCTGCTCCACTTCTGATCCAGCTCTCTGCTATGGCCTGGGAAAGCAGTAGAAGATGGCCCAAGTCCTTGGGCCCCTGTACCCATGTGGGAGACCTGTAAGAAGCTCCTGGCTTCTGGCCTTGGATTGTCGCAGCTCTGGCCGTTGCAGCCATCTGGGGAATAAACCAGTGGATGGAAGACCTCTCTCTCTCACTCTCTCTCTCTCTCTCTCTCTCTCTATATATATATATATATATATTTCTCTATATATATTTCCTTTTCTCTTTGTGTAACTGTGACTTTCAAGTAAAATAAATAAATCTTAAAAAAAGAATATTAACTTGGTAATATTCTATTAAGATATATAGTTTTCCATATGTTATACTTTACAGTTAAAATGGTTACAAGTAAGTATACCAACTACTCAAATGTGAAATGTTTTCTAGAGCTCTCCCTGGTCTGTTTTCATTTCAGAATCTCCGAGGACTCCGTTCTGGATTTTTTTTTCCCTCTGGGAATACATGAGTTCCTATATAAGATTAACAGAGAGTTAGCTTAAAGTGTTTGTCGTCACTTGTAATCAAAGTCATACAGAGGAAAACAAGACACCATTTGCCCCATCAAATTGGCAGTATTTTAAAGAACTGTTATTCCAGGTCTGGCACTGTGGCATAACAGGTTAAGCCTCTGCCTGCGATGCCAGCATCCCATATGAGTGCCAGTTTGAGTCTTGGCTGCTCCTCTTCCGATCCAGCTCCCTGCTCATGTGCCTGGGAAAGCAGTGGAGAGTGGTCCAAGTGCTTAGACCCCTGCTCCCATGTGTGAGATCCAGAAGAAGCTCCTAGCTCCTGGCTCCTGACTTTGGCGTGGCCTAGCTCCAGCTGTTGCAGCCGTTTGGGAAGTGAATCAGTGGAGGAAGATCTCTATTTCTTCTTCTCTCTGTATCTCTGCCTTTCAAATAAATGAATAAATCTTTAACAAAGAACCGCTATTCCACAGTTTTGGTGAAAGTATGGAGAGATGGATATTACAAGAATGCTTCAAAAATGTTAAAATTAAAAATTAAAGGCCAGAGTGCTGTTTATGACATCTGCCATTCTATGAGTCTGCTGTGTCTCAGAATCAGCCCTTAAGGCATTTGGATCTGGCTGAAGAGCCCATGAGAGCATTGTAGGCATGGAAAGCCAAGACATTCTGGCAAAAACAAACAAACAAACAAACAAACAAAACAAACAAACAAAAAAAAACCACACACACACACAAAAAAAAACCAAAAAACAAAAACCTAAATGAAAGATCTCTGCAAGTGAGATCCCAGTAGAAAGAATGGGCCATCAAAGAAGGAGGTTCCTTTTCTCTGAAGGGAGGAGAGAACTTCCACTTTGACTATGACCTTGTCTGAATAAGATTGGAGTTGGCGAACTCAAAAGGCATCCATAGCCTTGGCAACTCATGACTAGAGCCTAGGGAGATTTCTGACACCATAAACAAGAGTGTCAAATTGTTAAGTCAACAACAGGAGTCACTGTGTACTTACTCCTCATGTGGGATCTCTGTCCTTAACGTGTTGTCCAATGTGAATTAATGCTATAACTAGTACTGAAACAGTATTTTACACTTTATGTTCTGTGTGGGTGCAAACTGATGTAAAAAAAATAAAAATTTATAAAATAAAAAATTAAGTAAAAATTTAAAAATTTAAAAAATTTATTTTGGTGCAAAGTTTCTTGGTAATATGTATTTCCCATGAACCTATTGAAAACCCCTCATATATACTCTGCTCACAGAAATTTAAATGATTATAATAACCTTTCTCAAAAATTCATTAAAATGTTTATACTCTTTATCCAATAACTGCAATTTTAGAAAATTTGTGTTAAGGAAGTGACCAGAGGTACACAAGATAATATATGTACAAGGATCTTCCCTGCAGCGGTGTGTAAAAGCGAAGTCTTGGAAACCATTTAAATGCTTAAATAGGGAAATAGAATGTCCTCAAGATGAAACATTAGGCAACCATCAATATGGTGGTTTTGGATAGATGCACATAGAATAATGATGGTAGCAGCCAGCACATTGATTATTATTTGCCAGGGATGTTTAAACTTATTTATATGAATTCTTTCATCCTTTCAATGATACTTGGACATGGGTACCATGATTCCTCATATTTCACAGATAAAAAAACCGAGCCTTAGAAAGGTTGAGTAATTGTGAAAAGCAATAAGAGCTAGGACTGAATACTCAAAATGTATAGCCAGGTTGTTAACTTTGGTAACCTTTAGGTCATTTTACTTTCTACTTTTTAATATTCCTTTATGCTCTTAATTTTGTATAGTAATTACTTATTACTTTTATAATCAGGAAAACATAGGAACTCCTCTCACATATTTGTGCCACATAGATGCACTGACTTCTGTCCAGGTATGAAATAGGACTAAGGGTCCTGAGGCAGGAAATGCTAAATAATTTCCTTGGGCTCAGCTTCCCTTGCTCTGTGAATAGTCCAGCTTTTTCCGAAGAACACTCCCCCCGATTACAGAGTGGAAAAGTGGCTGCTTTGGTTTTGGTTCCTTACTTCTGAGCACGTAGAATCAGGCGGAGGAAGGAAATGGCATGTGGGACTGTGACAAAGGGCAGAAACTGACTGCTGTCTGAATTTCCTACTAAAACTGCCTGCTTAAATTTCTGCATTTCACGCTGCCTGGTTCACAGCCATGTGTTATGCAGCAGGAGTTTGGATTTAGTCTCTTACTTGCCTCTCTCCCACTTCTGCCTCCAGATCAGGGGTCAGTGGCTTCATTTTGCCTCTGACCAGGCAGCCACCTTGGTTAGTCCAGGAGGACTTATGGCTCTCAGTGGGTCATCATAACTTTGGGTTGTCCCAGAAGTATATCAGCTACTCCGCTTGATCACAGTCTCTTCCCAAACTTGGATCTGTTGAGGAAAGATGAGACCAGAAAATGCAGCAGAATCCATGTGAACCCCTCTCTAGGCCCAGGAAAACTTTCTCTGTATTCTTTGTGCCCCCCTAAGAGTATATCAGTATATGGAAGAAAGACATTCAGGAGTTTGCCCAGAGGTTAAGTAGGAGACCTGGGAATGAAACCTCACTCTCCTGTTTTCTACACCTGCTTGTGTTGTCTGTCTCTAGCCAAGCTGCCCCAAGGCTTGTCCACCTTGTCTGAAAGCCAAAGTAGTCACACTGTTTGTTCATAAACATTCCTGGACTTGCCAGAGCACACTAGCCAACCATTTATTTGTTGGTTTTAAGACAATGAGGCTCCCCTTGCACCCACCTCCTAGGACAGACAGGGAATCACACCGAGGGATCAACAGCCAAAGTTTTTCCCAAAGCCAAATGACCTCAGCCAAGTGCCCTAAAATTAACGACTCCCTCTCAGATCTACTGTTCCTGGTCACAGATCTTTGAGTGTATTGGTTTCAACAGAAACCAATAAATGTCTCCAGCGAGTACTCTTGTTTTCTGGAGCAGCAACCCTTTCTTCTGGCCCCGTGTCTTTTTCTCGCTCCATTATCACTTGTCTGTAACCACTTCAAGCATGACTGAGCCAGAACTCTGCCTGTTGCTTACTGTCCACACTCTGCAGCTGTGTGTTCAGAGCTAGTAGGGCTCACACCTCACAGGGATAGGGGCAGAGTCCTCCGCAGTCTTCCTTTCTCTAATACAACTCAATGCTAATTGGCATGAGGTGGCATGGAGTTACTTTTGGGAAAAAACGGGGTGTCTGATTTGGGCAATGCTATTCCAAGTGATGGACATTCACTTGGGGACCTCCTGACACCTTTGGTGTGGGCATCCAAGAAAAGTCTTTGGTAGCTTAGCTCTTAGTTGCCTTAACAGGAAGAATCCCCTTTTGGAGAATGGGAGTGTGTGTAAATGAGTCTCATATATCTGCATTGAGATTCTCTATAACAAATTGATCATTTTAGGCTGTCCTTACCCTTCCCAGTCTGAATATTCTTGCCCACTTCCTTTACCCATCAGCTGAAATCAACTTGGAAAAACATGCTCATTTTACTGTTGCTCTGAGGAAAGTTTGTTAGAGGAATAATCTGCCGGAGTTCAAAGATAACCTGTGAATGGGACATATAATATATTCCAGAATGCCTTTTGGATTATGTACTGGTTTTAATAACTTGCCATATCTGTTCTCTGTGACCATGGAAAATTGAGTGTATCTGACTTAGCTCTCCTCCTATCCCTGGGTGCTTTGTCTCCTTTCTGCCCCACTAGTCCCTGTGTGTAGAGATTTAACCAGCCTGCCTTCTAGTATCCTATGACATTGAAAGTGCTAATATGAGCTTTAAAAAACATTCCCTTTCACCAGCTCCAAAGTCATTATTAGAGTCACAGTGGCCACAAGAGGCTGCGTGTCAGCAGCCATCTGCTGTCAGGCCAGGTGGGCCAGGGTTAGGGTGAGCTCTCCCTCTGGAGCACTAAGTAAGCAGAGGTAGTGAGATGGAGTGTGGCTGCAGACAACAGCCAGGGATCTCTCCATCGGGGCACCTTTTGTACTTGTTGCTATGAAGCATTTGTTCTCCACCCAGTCATCTGGGTTGGAGGCAGGATGAAAATGAATGACAACAGGACTTCTGCATTACAGAACTGGAAAGGGGAGGGGCAACTTGCATGGGGCATGAGGATATATATTGCACGTAGTGGTGGAAGTGGAACAGTAGAGAGGTAGAAAGGATGTAAAAGGAGTAAAGGAGGAGACAAAGATGATGGTTGTTACCTGGATGTGTGCCTCAGAGTTTCCCAGAGACACTGAAATGGGAAGAGCCAGACTGGTAGAGGGGAGAGAAGGCTTTGGCGTCTGGAGGATGCAAAGGAAACCCACTCTGTCTGTCGTAGTGCCCTCAAGTAAAAGCCCTGTCCTATAAAACTTTCTGTGACGATGGATGTGTTCTCCATTTTTGCTCTCCAGTATGGTGGCTTCTAGCCAAAAGTGGCTTTTGAGCACTGGAAATGTGGCTAGTGTGCCAGAAGAACTGAATTTTACACTTTCTTTTTTTTTTTAACTTTTATTTAGTAAATATAAATTTCCAAAGTACAGTTTATGGATTACAATGGCTTCCCCCCCCCATAACTTCCCTCTCACCTGCACCCCTCCCATCTCCCGCTCCCTCTCCCATTCCATTCACATCAAGATTCATTTTCAATTCTCTTTATATACAGAAGATTGATTTAGTATATATTAAGGAAAGATTTCATCAGTTTGCACCCACACAGAACATAAAGTGTAAAATACTGTTTCAGTACTAGTTATAGCATTACTTCACATTGGACAACACATTAAGGACAGAGATCCCACATGAGGAGTAAGTACACAGTGACTCCTGTTGTTGACTTAACAATTTGACACTCTTGTTTATGGCGTCAGAAATCTCCGTAGGCTCTAGGCATGAGTTTCCAAGGCTATGGAAGCCTCTTGAGTTCGCTGACTTCGATCTTATTTAGACAAGGTCATAGTCAAAGTGGAAGTTCTCTCCTCCCTTCAGAGAAAGGTACCTCCTTCTTTGATGGCCCATTCTTTCTACTGGGATCTCACTTGCAGAGACCTTTCATTTAGGTCTTCTTTTCTTTCTTTCTTTTTTTTTTTTTGCCAGAGTGTCTTGGTTTTCCATGCCTAAAATACTCTCATGGGCCCTTTAGCCAGATCCGAGTGCCTTAAGGGCTGATTCTGAGGCCAGAGTGCTGTTTAGGACATCTGCCATTCTACGAATCTGCTGTGTATCCCACTTCCCATGTTGGATCGTTCTTTCTTTTTCATTTTAATTCATTTGAATTTACCTGACCATATGTGGCTAGTGACTCTCCCAGGGGTAGCACAGCTCTTGATTTCCAGTCAGTACTGGTGAGTGTGGGACATCTACCACAGTGGGCTCAGCATGGACTTTGTAGTCAGGCAGCCCTGGCATGAAGCCTGGTTTGCTGTTTACTAATTCTGCAAACTTGTACAAGTTACCTAACATCTTTGAGCTCCTTTTCCCACCTGGAAAAGGGAGGTCATAACAGTTCATATCACTTTCCTTGCATCAAAACCCTCCAAGGACTTTCAGTTAGTCTTTGAATAACATCTCAGATCTTTACTTTGACCTTTGCCAAAATCTTTGATCTTATCCCATACTATGCTTCTTATTTGCTATGCTCCCAGCTATAATTTGTTCCCTCTTCAGGATCTTTGAACTCTTCTGAAAACGTTTTTCTTCTACCATCGCCCAGCATCACCTAGGTCTCAGCTCCCATGTCAACACCTCAGAGAGGCTTTCCCTGATTATCTCAGTTAAAGAGCCCCCTACTTTGGTCAGTGTTTACTACATCACCCTGTTTTGTTTTCTCCCTACTGCTTGCTGTTACCTGAAATTGTCAGTTTCATTTATAGGTTTGCTTATTTATTTATGTGTCTTCTCCTCCACTAGGGTGTCATTTCCATGAGAGCAGTGACCTTATTTGCCTTGTTGCTGCTACTTGTCTAGAATTTAGCACAGTGTGTCTATGAAGTGCTTCATGGAATTTGTTGAGTGAATGGGTCAGGATATGGAATGGGGATTGTTGAAACCATGGGAAATGTATGATTGTAGATCACTTCCAGGAGAGCCTGAAGAGTAAAATGTGAATTCTAAAGGGATGGGCAGAGGAAGGAGTGCTTACAAAGTAACTTGGAGGAACAACATAGTGGTAGGAGGAGAAACAGGGAAGTGTGATGTTACAGAAGGCAATCCCACTTTCCTCCCAGAAGTAACCAATGCTAACAGATGGGTGCCTTTCCTTCCAAATGATGCTCTATGTATTTACATACTTTCCCAAATGTTTATATTACATACATATGTAGTTTTGGTTTTTATATAAATGAACCACAGTACATGTATTATTCTGTCACTTGCTTTAAAAAAATAAGAGCTTTATTGAGCTGTAATTCACATACTGTACTATTCACACATTTAAAGTACACAATTCAATGGTTTTTAGTATATTCATGGATATGTGCAAAGTCTACCACAATAACTTTAAGAACATTTTAATTGACTCATAAGTCCTGTGTCCTCCAGTTATTACCTTCCCCCTCAATTCTGAACCCCAATGCCAATGCTAAGCAACCCTAATCCATTTTCTGTCTATGTAGGTTTTCCTGTTCCAGAATTTAACATAAACAGAAGAATATACCATATGGTCTTTTGTGGCTGGCTTATTTCACTTAGCACAATGTGTTCAAAGTTGATCTGCATTATAGCATGAATCAGAACTCATTCTTTTTATTGCTGAATAGTATTCCATTGTATAATATGCTACATTTTGTTTACCCATGTATCACTTGGTGGACATTTGGATTGTTTCCACTTTTTTGCTACTATGAATAATGTTTCTATGAACATTAGTGTTCAAGTTTTTATGTGGAGATATATTTTCATGTTTATTGGGCATACAACTAGGAAGGGAATAGTTGGGTCATATGGTAACTCTGTGTTCAACATTTTGTGAAACTATAAGACTATATTTGAAGGTAAAAGAATCATTTTACATTCCCAAATGAGGGTTCTAATTTCTCCACATCCTCTCCAACTCATCTTTTTTTATTATAGCCATATTAGGGGGCTAATATCACTTATTTTTCAATCTAATGTTTCTTGAATATCTTTCCATATAGATATATGCAGATATCTTGCAAGCTTAACTGATATGCAATAGTCCACAGAGACCACCTTTTTTCTTTTTTTTTGACAGGCAGAGTGGATAGTGAGAGAGAGACAGAGAGAAAGGTCTTCCTTTTTGCCGTTGGTTCACCCTCCAATGGCCGCTGCGGCCGGCGCATCGTGCTGATCCGAAGCCAGGAGCCAGGCGTTTCTCCCTGTCTCCCATGCGGGTGCAGGGCCCAAGCACTTGGGCCATCCTCCACTGCCTTCCCGGGCCATAGCAGAGAGCTGGCCTGGAAGAGGGGCAACCGGGATAGAATCCGGCGCCCTGAGCGGGACTAGAACCCGGTGTGCCGGTGCCGCAAGGCGGAGGATTAGCCTGTTGAGCCACGGCGCCGGCCAAGACCACTTTTTTTCAAGATGTTCCTGTCTTTAAGATTGTGTTATTTTCTCCACTAGGGCTCAATAGTATGGAAACAGAACTGATGGTGGTAGATCATTGAATTGATCTAGATTTAAAAGCTGTATGGCAGATAAGATAGAGGATAAGATGGAAGAGGGTGTTGGTGGTAATGGGGAAAGGGTGCTTGATGTGAGCTATCAACACTGGTGCATAAGTATGACAATGACAAGGTGCTGGAGCAGAAGGTATAGATTAATGACTGGGAGTCCTAAAAAAGAGCTTTCACACGAGAGTAGAAAGATACCTTGCGTTTTGTTTTGCATTTATCTATTTCCTCTGTTGGTTTTTTTTTTTTTTTAAGATTGAATGCTTCACTTCTTTGCCTGCTTAAACAGATGATTCAGGACACAATATAACCATGTCTGTGACTCAGGGAGCCATTATGACCATTTGCTTTTTTCTGGGACTTCCGAGGCATGCAGGAATATGTCTTTTGCTGGTAAATGGGTCCCAGATTTGAAGTTCTATCTCCTTCAACTTTCAACTTTACCCTTTTTGATGTTAGAGGCTGAGATCCATATATTCTTGGTTCTAATATATACTTGTAAAGTTCATGGATTTTAAAATAACAATTTATACACAGCTTGACTTTTCTCTCATCTAGGTTTGTGGTTATATTATGGTAGAGGTTATGAGAAACCTGATCTCCATTGAACTGTTGGTGCTTCTTTATCTTACTTGGCATAGGCTCATTTTCTTTAAGATTTATTTATTTGGGGCTAGTGTTGTGGTGTAGCAGGTTAAGCTGCCACCTCCAGTGCTGGCATCCTATATGGGTGCCATTTTGAAGCCTGGCTGCCCCACTTCTGATCCAGCTCCATGATAATGCACCTGGGAAAGCAGCAGAGGATGTCCCAAGTGCTTGGGCCCCTGCACCCACATGGAAGACCTGAAAGAAGTTCCTGGCTTTTGTCTGTCCTAGCCCTGGCCATTGCAGCCATTTGGGGGGTGAACCAGTGGATAGAAGATCTCTTTCTCTTTCTCTGTCTCTTCCTCTCTCTCTGTAACTATGCCTTTCAAATAAATAAAATATGGGCCAGTGCTATGGCATAGTAGGTAAAGCCACTGTTTGCGGTGCTGATGTCCCATATGGGAAGAAATCTCTCTCTCTGTAATTCTTTCAAATAAATAAATAAAAATCTTAAAAATAGATTCGTTTAGGACTCAGAGAGAGACAGATCAACAGAGATTGTCCATCTACTCTTTCACTCCCTAAATGACCCCAACAACTGGAGCTGGGCCAGGACAAAGCCAGGAGCCAGAAACTCCATCTTGATCTACCATGTGGGTGGCAGCAACTCAAGTACTTGAGTCATTACCTTCTGCTTCCCAGGCTTATTAGCAGAAGGCTGGATCAGAAGTGGAGTAGCCAACACTTGAATCTGTACTCCAATATGGTATGCAATGCGCCAGGCTCCATAATGCTTGCCCCTTGCATTTTTGACAAGCTAATTGTCTAGCTTTGAAGAATTTAGAGAATATGTTTGTATTCATCGTATTCATACTCTTTGGGAGAGAGATTATTTATCCAATATAGCAGCCACTTGCTACATGTGACATTTTAAATTTAAATGTAAATTAAGAGTAAAAAGGGTAAATAAAATAAATATAAATTAAGAGTAAATAAAATTAATAATTGAATTCTCCAGTTGTGCTAGCCACATCACAAGTGAACATGTGGCTAATGGTTATCCTGTTGGAAAGTGCAGGGCCCAGTGCTATGGCTCAGTGGGTTAAAGCTCCAGCCTGAAGCGCTGGCATCCCACATGGGCACAGGTTCAAGTCCTGGCTGCTCCACTTCTGATACAGCTCCCTGCTAATGTGCCTGGGAAAGCGGTGGAAGATGGCCTAAGTGCTTGGGCCCCTGCACCCACGTGGGAGACCTGGAAGAAGCTCCTGGCTCCTGGCTTTGGTCTATCTCAGTCCTGGCTATTGTGGCCATCTGAAGAGTTAGCCAGCAGATGGAAGATCTCTCTGTCTCTCCTCTCTCTAACTCTGCCTTTCAAATAAACAAGCCTTTAAGAAAGGAAATTGCAGATACAGAACATTTTTGTCATAACAGGACATTCTGTTGGATAGCAGTGGTCTAGACATAGAGTCGATTTTCTCTCTGACTTCACATTTCCAGACTAGAGTCTCGTATTTTTAGCATGTCATTGTACAGCAGTCATGTTTCTCCTACTTAATAATACTCATTTGACCTCCAACTTCTGATCATGTCAGTTGCCCATTGTCAGTGTATGAATTTCCTGTTGCTGCTGTAATAAATCACACGTTGTGACTTAAAGAGCACACATTTATTATCATACAGTTCTGGAGATCAGAAGTGCAAAATCAGTTATTTTCCAGCTTGTAGATCAAGTCTGCATTCCTTGGCTCATGGCCCTTTACTCTATCTTCACAGTTAGCAACTTAGCGTCTTCAGAAATCTCTCTGACCTCTATTTCTGTAGATACCTGCTCTGACTCTATCTGAGCTCTATTTCTGTAGATACCTGCTCTGACTTTCCTGCTTCTCTCTGTTAAGGACTAAATAATTAGATTGCATGGATAATCACACAATTAATAGATAATTACATGAAAGCTCCTCTTACTGTGTAAGGAACGTAGTCACAGATCCCAGGGATTAGGATGTGGGCATCTTTTTTTTTTTTTTTGACAGGCAGAGTGGACAGTGAGAGAGAGAGAGACAGAGAGAAAGGTCTTCCTTTGCCGTTGGTTTACCCTCCAATGGCCGCTGCGGCCGGCTCACCGCGCTGAACCGAAGGCAGGAGTCAGGTGCTTCTCCTGGTCTCCCATGGGGTGCAGGGCCCAAGCACTTGGGCCATCCTCCACTGCACTCTTGGGCCATAGCAGAGAGCTGGCCTGGAAGAGGGGCAACCGGGACAGAATCCGGCACCCTTGACCAGGACTAGAACCCGGTGTGCCAGCGCTGCAAGGTGGAGGATTAGCCTATTGAGCTGCGGCACCAGCCGTGGATGTGGGCATCTTTGGGTGACCATTATTCATCCTTCCACAGGCAGTCTTCTCCAGTGGTATCTCATTTTCCTTGAGCAGTGTGGCACAGAGTATGCCATAGACTGATAGCTCAAGTTTTTATACAAAGGGAGGAGAGGGTTTTCGAATCATATTATCTGCCTGCAACCTGTTTGAAAACACCAAAGTATGATTGTTCTGACTGCTCAGAATATGATGATTCTGTGAGTAGAGTGGTATAAGAATATCTTGTAGGCAAAGTAGAGCCACAACTAATTCAGTGTTCCATCAGAGTGTTAGCCCACTGTGATAGTTACTTCAGGGTTGATTTCTGCCACATTTTCTTTTCAAACACACATACACACCACACTAAAGGCCTTGCTGTATTAAAAAAGCAAACCCTCTTTTGCTTTTCTGTCCAAGGCAGGGTGACACATTGAAGTCTGAGTCAGACCTAGGGGAAGCAGCAGCAGCAATAAATGCAAAATTGGTCTTTCACTTTCAGTTTGGACAAGATGACAGAGTTTTCTCCCTGATATTCACAGCTAAGCACAGCTATACAAACTGTAAATAAGGGCCAGCATTGTGGCACAGCAGGTTAGGCTGCTACCTGCAGCAATGGCATCCATATTAGAATGCCAGTTCAAGTCCCAGCTGCCCAGCTTCTGATCCAACTTCCTGCTAATGCGCCTGGGAAGGCAGTGGATGATAGCCCAAGTACTTGGGCCCCTGTCACTCACATGGGAGACCTGAGTGGAACTTCTGGCTCCTGGCATTGGCCTGGAAGACCTGGCTATTGTGGGCATTTGGTGAGTGAACCAGTGGATGGAAGGTCTCTCTATCTCTGTGTCACTCTGTCTTTCCAATAAATGGGTAAATAAATATTTTAAAAATCCTGTAAATAGTTCAAGGGGCAACTGAAGGAAAATTTGGAATGTTGTAAAGGGGAACATAAAATAGTTAGGGACCTCATACTAGAAGTGTTCCATGGTAGCAGGGCATCTTGTGACTCACACCCCAACAGATGAAGGCGAGCCAGGCCCAGCATTTCCCAACCCTAAGCCTACCAAAAGTAGGTGGATCAGGTAGGTTCCTTCCTCCTCTGGATTGAATGGGAGTCCTGCCAACAACACCAGGTGAACCTGGCAACTTCAGCCAAAATGATCTAGCAGGGAGCCCCACTGATAATGAACAGACAGGGGAAGTGTTCTCCTTTCCCACCAGGCCAAAGATTCCCCGACTCCATCAAAATATTGTTCCAAATTGGCACAATCAAGGGGAAATCATACCACAGCAAGAGCCTGGCTCATCCAGCCTCTTTGTTCCCATAGTGTCAGAAGGACCCTCTTTCCTTCTGAGAGATACCAGGAAGTCAGGCAGCGCTGACATGGAGATCCCATCAGAACAAAGAAAGGCATGGGAGATTCGTTGTTTCCAAAGACTAGAGAATCACTTTCCCACCTGGAGGTACCAGGCAACCTGGCCTAGGGGAGACTCTGCCTCCTCAGGCACAACCAGCAGGGACCAGTGGGCTAATCAGTGCCACGTTAATCAAGCAGACCGAAATAGCACAAAAAAGGCTCTGAAAAGTAAGTTGTCATTGGAACCATAGCCTACAAAAGTAGGCCAGGACTTGTGTGCTAAACAAACCTAAACAGAGTGAATACCTGTTAAAATAAAAGATTTAAACAGGAATCAGAGTTTCATAATATATTAGCATATCCAGAATACAATAAAAACTCATCCTAAAACAATCCATTGATATCAACACAAAAGATGAATCAGATGTTAGAATTATTTAATAAGTGTTTTAAGGTAACCATCACAAAAATAATAGGTAATTGCAAAGTCTCTTGAAACAAATGAAAAAAATAGATCCCTGCGAAAAACCAAAAAAAGTTAAAAAACAGAACCAAATATACCCAAGGCTAGTTTGACATGCAGAACAACCAATCTCTGATTAGGAACATGGAGAGGGCCAGGACACAGGTGAGATGAGAAATAGATATGTGGTTCTGTGATGGAGTTGCTGTTGAATTATTTCATCACAAGGGACCTTTAAGTTGTCAAAGGACACCCACTTTAACGTTGAGTGTGCAGTTTTGTGAGGGGCAAGGAGTGCTTCCTGGGGACTCAAGAGTTGAGAGACTTATGTGGCCATGTGACTGTCTCTGATTTACCTGTCTCTGGATGCAGGGATTGCTTTGAATCCAAGAAGGGAGACTAGTCAAATAGGAAAAATAATAAACAACTAAACAGCAACCTTCCCTCGGACTGAGTGCTTGCTTCATGCCAAGTGCTGAGCCAGTCTCATTGTGCACATCCATTCATGGAATCCTCACAGCAGCCCTCTGCAGAGAGAGTTATTTTTTAAAAATCTGGAGATACTGTCTTTCTTGTTTATGGGGGTGGTCAGGGGGAGAATGCACAGATATGTCTGGGCCAAGCTGAAGCTGAGAACTCAAACCAAGTCTCCCACAAGAGTGGCAGGGATCCACCCACTTCAGCCATCATCTGCTACCTCTCAGGATATGCATTAGCAGGAAACTGAAATCAGGGGCAGAACCAGGACTGAAACCCAGGTATCCCAAGTGGCCTCTTAGTCATTAGGTCAAACACTAGCCTCGGCACAGAGAGTTTTTGAGATATCAGGTTTTAACTGCATTAAAGTCCCCTCTGCAGACATCTCTTTGTGGCTAGCCAGATGCAAAGCTCTGTGCTGGGTTGAACCATGAAGACATCCTTCGTAGACACACCTGGCTAGAACCCATGGCAGCAGAGACCAAGCATGGTCTTGAGATGGGGTAAGAATGGGGCTCTAAGGAGCATGTGACCACATTCTTGGGGGTGTTTGGAAAGACTATCTTTTGGCAGGGTTACTTGAACTGGGCTTCCATATACTGATGAGAGCATGGATTTTTTTTAAAAAATTTATTTGAAAGAGAGAGAGAGAGAGAGAGAAAGAGGGAAACACACACACACACACACACACATCTTCCCCATCCACTGGTTTCCTTCCCTAATGCCCACAGTAGCTGGGGCTGGGTCAGGCTGAAGCCACGAACTCCATCTTGGTCTCTCATGTGGGTGCAGGGACCAAAGCACTTGGGCCATCCGCCTCTGCTTTCCCAGATGCATTAGCAGGAAGCTGGATTGTAAGGAAAGCAGTTGGGACTCAAACTGGTGCTCTGATATGGGATATGGGCATTGCAAGTGGTGGCTTGAACCCTGCACCAAAACAGTGACCCTGAGAGCATGGGATTTAATGTTAGGAAGACCTGGATTCAAGTCCCAACTTTTTTGCTTCCTGGCTGTGAGACCTTCAGTAAAGGATTTAACCTGACTGGCCCTCAGTTTCCTCATCTGTAAAGTGGTTATAATCATTGCTGTAATAATTTTTGGATTCTTGTGAATATGAAATGAGAAGAGATGCTCAAAGCAATGCCAGCAGGGCCAGTTTGTACTTCCTTACTTGAAAAAGCTTCATGGAGGAAACTTTCCTTGATCTTTTCTTACTCCAAAGTCACATTTAGTCAGGTATTTTGCATCTGATTAAAACACTTGTTCACATTTTAAAAAATGGAAATTATAGATCTGAAAAAAATTTTAAATTACTGGATAGGATCAGTAATAGAGTGGAGAAGGTAAGGAACAGAATATGAACTTGAAGATAGATCAATAGAATTTATACAACCTGAACAACAGAGAGATAATAGACTGAAAATAATGTTTAGGATCTTAAGGACTTGTGAAAAATAACAAAAAAGAGTCAACATTCATATCATCATAGAAGTTTACCAAAACCAGGTAAGGATAGTACACAATAAGAGTACTATGGACCCATGACTTTGATGAACTTAGATATAAAAATCCTCAACAAAATGTTAGCAAAGCAAATGTAACACTCTGTAAAATAATTGTACTACATGACAAAATGGAATTTATTTCATGATTCAGTTTGTTTCATGATTCAATATTTTCAAACCAATTGAAATAATCTAGCATATTGACACACTAAGGAAAATCATACAATCATATTGGTTGATAAAGAAAAACCATTTGATAAAATCCATTGTTTATTCATAATAAAAACTCTTGGTACCCTGAAAATAGAAACTTCCTTAACCTCATAAGGAACATCTGCAAAACACATACAGCTGACGTTGTATTTAAATGTGAAAAACTGAACTGTTTTTTCAAGATTAGAATAAGGCAATTATGTCTGTTCTTATAACTTCTATTTAACGTTGTATAGGAAGTTCTAGCCAGTGCAATGGCAAAAAAGAAGAAAAGTTCTAGCACAGAAAAGAAATAAAAGATATACAGATTAGAAAGGACCAAATAAAACCGTCTCTACTTACAGAATACTTGATCATTTACATGGAATCTTTACAAGGAATCTTTAAAAAATCTTTCTAGAACTAAGAATTGGATTCAGTAAAAATGCATGAAACAAAATCAACACACAATGACTAACCCCTTTTGTAGGTATAGATAAGATTCTTCTAAAATTTATATGGAAGACAAAAGACCTAGAGTATTAAACAACTTCGATGAAGAATAAAGTAAGAGGAATCACTTCCTAATGTAAAGGCTTCCTGTAGAACTATAGTAATCAAGATAATATAGTTATGGTGGTTGGTAGACACATTAATCAATGGAAGAGAATGGAGAATCCAGATATAAACCCCCACAAAATTTCTCAAGCAATTTTTGATAAACATGTAAATGCAATAAATGGAGGAAAGATAACCTTTTCAACAAATAGTGTGGGTGCAATTGATATCATAGGGAAAAATGTATTTCAATGGCCCACTCTGTACAAAATTAAGTCAAAATGGATTAGAGACTTAAATGTAAAGCATAAAACTATAGAACTTTTAGAAAAAATACCTACAGGAGAAAATTTTTATGATCTAGAGTCCATCAGAGTTCCCAGACTTGACATTGTATGTACAATCCATAAAAGGGAAAATCCATTAAATTGGAGTCCCTCAAAATTAAGAAAACATGCTGTATGAAAGATTCTATTAATTGGATGATAAGACAAGCTACAGGCTGGAAGAAAATATTTCCAAACTACATATCCAACAAAGGACTCATATCTAAAATACATAAGGAACTCTCAAAATTCAAAACAATCCAGTTAGAACATAGGACTGGGTGTTTGGCATAGTGTTTAAGACCCTCTCTGGGATACCCCCACCCTCATCAGAGTGCCTGGCTTTGAGTCCTGGCTCTGCTTCTAATTCTAGCTTCCTGCAGATGCACACTCTGGGAGGCAACAGGTGATGGCGTAAGTACTTGGGTCCCAGACACCCACTTCGAAAACCTGGCTGGAGTTCCCACCTTCTGGCCCAGCTCTAGCAGTTGTGGGTATTTGGGGAGTGAACCAGTAGATGGAAGGTTTCTCTGTTTCTGTCTCTTTCTGCCTTTCAAATAAATAAAATGAATACAATTTTTGAAGTAAATAAATAAGAGATATTTCTTTAAAGAGGATATATAGATAACAACATATGAAAGCATGTGGAGCCGCCCACAGTGACTGCCCGAAGATCCAGCCATACCCTGTGCCTTCCCATGCAGCCACAGTGTTTTCACAGTTCTAGTCTACAAGGCTCCCACAGTCACGAGCACCGAGTCCCTTTGTCAGTTCTCCCAGCCAGACTCAGGCGTCTCCTCTAGGTTGGTTGCTGGGCACATGGACACAAGCTGGCACAGCTGTTATGTATGTCCAAAACTGTGCCCACCTTCTCTCCGCCAGTTACAGGATGCCAGTGTTGGATGGTCAGGGAAAGAGAAACATGTCCCCCTTTTTTCCCTCCAAGTTGGCAGGTATACTGTCCCCCAAAGGCCAGACTCACGCCAGGCTCTTCCCGCAGCTTTATCTCCAGTGGCTTGGGCTGCTGCAGTCTGGTCTCACATCACTCTCCAAAGCTGGTGCTGAGGCTCTCGGCTGCTGGGGTCCTGAGTTGTGTGTATCCACACCCTCCACGTAGATCCACAGTGTCTCTCTAATTTGCATGGAGTTTCCTCTGCCATTTTCTCCCTAACTCTTCCTGAAATTGCACTCTCCACACATTTTTTTTTTATTAAACTATCTTCCCCTAGACTAGAGCAGTAAGCTCCCTCCCTATTCTGCCATCTTGATGTCTCTCTATTCTTTTTTTTTTTAAGATTTATTTATTTGAAAGGCAGAGTTACAGAGAGGCAGATGTAGAGACAGAGAGAAAGATCTTGCATCTGCTGGTTCACTCCCCACATGGTCATAATGGCTGGAGCTGGGCCAATCCAAAGCCAGGAACCAGAAACTTCCAGGTCCCCTAGTAGGTGCAGGGGCCCAAGCACTTGGGCCATTTTTCACTGCTTTCCCAGGTGTGTTAACAGGGAGCTGGGTCAGAAGTGGAGCACCCATATGGGATGGTGCCACTGTGGGCAGTGCCTTTACTTGCTACTCCACAGTGCTGGCCACCGTAATTCTGACTTTCAAAATAAATAAATAAAGCCTTAAAAAATATAGAGGGGCCGGCGCTGTGGCTCAGCGGGTTAACCCCCTGGCCTGAGGCATCAGCATCCCATATGGGTGCAAGTTCTAGTCCCGGCTGTTCCTCTTCTGATCCAGCTCTTTGCTGTGGCCTGGGAAAGCAGTGGAAGATGGCCCAACTGCTTGGGCCCCTGCACCCTCGTGGGAGACCCAGAGGAAGCTCCTGGCTCCTGGCTTCGGGTCGGTGCAGCTCCGGCCGTTGTGGCCATCTCTCTCTCTTCTGAATCTCCTCCGTGTAACTCTGACTTTCAAATAAATAAATAAATCTAAAAATAGATAGAGATGAAGATCAAATTAGTAGGTGTAGGAGTCTAAGAATGGGGCAGATAGGATGGCGCTACAAATGGTAGCAGGAAAAATCCTTATGGAAATCGTACAGTTCTGTATTGTGTAGGTGAGTACATGTATCTACATGTGTGATAAAAAAAATTGCATAGAACTAAATATATAGACACATAAGCACATGATTGTAAGTAAAAAAAAATGGATGGATTGCAGCAGTCTCTTGGTTGTGATATTCTAGTACAGTTTTTACAAGATGTTACCAGTGAGGGGAACTAGATAAAGGGTACATAGTATCTCACTGTATTGTTCCTTACAGCTCAAAGTGAATACATAGTTATCTCAAAATAAAAAGTTTCATTTAAAAAGATACTGATAGAAATGTGCTCCTGAACATTTTGTCAGAAACTGGACTAAGGAATCTGGCTCATTGTTCAGGCATGAAACTAATTGACCATCTGGCTAGCAGACTCGATAGTTATTATAAAGAACGGCAATCCTCTAAGCCTGGGTATGCAGTACCTTAGGGGGTCTCTGGTAGTCCAAAGAAGTATTGTTCAGCTTCTGGCAATTCTCAGTAACCAAATTTAATTTAATATAATCACTTTCATGAAAAATAAACATTTACTATATAAATGTTCCTACCAGAGGGCAGCACTAGGTAATCAAACTAGAATATCTTAATCTGCTCACACCCCAGCCCTTCTAAAATGAGATTTGCTGGCTTGACTGTAGTTCATAAGGGTAGGATATCAGGCCTATATCTGGACCTATTAACTCTGTAGAATGAAAAGCCATCACCTCTAACCTTAGGCAATCAGTCACCTGGCTCTGAACACAGAGTAAACGGGAGAGAAGAGGCTGAGGATTATTGGCCATAAATTCCATCCTATTGCTAGGCCAAGCCCTCTGAATATATGTTCCACTTTCTTCAGTTTGACACCTTCCTTAGAAGATGCTCAGAGTGTTTTCATGACCTTTTCTACAAAGCCCTTTATGCCTGTTCTTCAGACCGGGATCATCTTGAACTTATTACTTGATGATTTAGAAGGTCAGATTGAGTTTTAGAGTACTAAACAATGTGAAATACATGTTTTCCCCCATTTTTCTTTATTTTTCAAATTATATAAAAAATCAACAGTATTGACATACATTACTATGAATTTTAACATTCAAATACATCGATATAATCACCACTATAGTCAGGACCCAGAATAGTTCCTTCTTCCCCAAACTCCCTCATGCTGCATCTTTGTAGTTATAACCTCCCTCCATCGCCAAACCTTGGCAACCACTCATGTGTTTTCCAGCACTATAGTTTTGTCTTTTTGAAAATGTCATATAAATGAAATCGTACACTAGGTAACTCTGAAACAGTTCTTTGTTCCGCATAAAGTCTTTGAGATTCATGGAACTGTTACATCTTTCAATAGTCAAATCAAACACATTTTCCCAATTTTTTCAGATTAGTTCTGTAAGTAGGTTTTGTGATAGTAGAGTAACAGTGTAATTTATATTCAATGAAATCACATTTGTTCAAATGATTGACATTTATATGCATCTCTTATCCAGTTCTAAACCTGTTTATTCTAGCTAAAATAAAAGTATAGGGGTGGGTATTTCGGCATAGTAGTTAAGGTACACTTGGGATGCCCATATCCCATAGTAAAGTGCCTGGATTCAATTCCTCACTTCTGATCCAGCTTATTGCTAACGCACATGCTGAGAGGCAGCAAAGCATGACCCACGTGGGAAGCCTAGATTGACTTCCAGGCTATAGTCCAAGCTGTTATGGACATTTGGGGAGTGAATCAGCAGAGGAATGATTTGTCTTTCTGCCTTTTCAATACAATTTTTTTTTAAAAAATCAAAGTAGAGGCATATGAAGTAGAAAATTTTCAAATAAGCATTATGAAGTTCTAAAACCAGGAAGCAGCATCTCTCTCTTTTAAAAAGATTCATTTATTTATTTGAAGGGCAGAGTTACAGAGAGGCAGAGGCAGAGAGAAAGAGAGAGAGAGGTCTTCCATCTGCTGGTTCACTCTCCATATGGCCACAACAATCGGAGCTGTGCCGATGCGAAGCCAGGATCCAGGAGCTTCCTCCAGGTCCCCATGCAGGTGCAGGGGCCCAGAGATGTGGGCCATCTTCTACTGCTTTCCCAGGCCATAGCAGAGAGCTGGATCAGAAGTGGAGCAGCCGGGACTTGAACAGGCACCCATAGGGGATGCCGGCACTGCAGGCGGCGGCTTAACCTGGTACGCCACAGTGCCGTACATAAGAAGCAGCATCTCTGACTGCCTGAACTATCTCAGATCACCTCTCTCACCAACCAGGGGTAGCTACCAGGACAGCAGCAGTTTCTGTGTTATTCTACAACCAGTCCCACACAAAGGAACAGATATAACTCCCTCAGGAGGTAATTTTAAGGAATTATTAAATTACCCTCCCAGGCACACCAAAATGTCTCTTGCTAAGTGAAAGACAGAGTTAGAGTTAGAGTTAGAGTTAGAGAGAGAGAGAGAAAGAGAGAGAGAGCGAGAGATCTTCTATCCACTGATTCACTCCCCAGATGGCTGCAATGACCTGTGCTGGGCCAAGAAGTGGAGCATCTGGGACGTGGACCAGCAACCATATTGGATGCCTCCACCACAGGCAGTTTTATCTGCTATGCCACAACACGGGCTTCTTTTGCTAAGGTTTTGATCATCTCTGACCTTCCTGCCATAAGAACTACCCATCAAGGCTGAGGAATTCCAGAAGACTGCTCTAAAACATGCAAATATGTCACTAATGAGGATATTTCTTTAAGAAGTTGGGCCCTGGGGAATAGAAGTATACTTTTTTTTCTTTAAAGATTATTATTCTTTGAAATCTATTTATTTTTGTGTGTGTGTTGGGGAGAGAATGCCCATCCACTGGCCCACTCCTAAAATGCCTATGATGGCTTCAGGTTGGAGTGCCTAAGCCTGGATCTGGGATCTCAACCAATATCCCCCATGTGGGTGGTAGGAACCTAATTACTGGAGCCATCGTTACTACTGCCCAGGGTGTACATTAGCAAAAGTTGAGTCAGGAGTTAGCCCAGATACTCTGTTATGGGACACAGGCACCTTAACCACTAGGCCAATTGCCTGCCACTAGAATGATATAATTGATTTGAGATTTGAGATAGGTCTGAGTACCACACTCAGTGTAAAGGAATGGGAACTCCACCTTAAATTAAGAGGTGGGACAGGGAACAGCCTTGCCTAGCCAGGTGTTTGTAGAAGAAGATATTGGGGCTCAGACAGGTGGGCATACTGAGAACAAACTTGGCCTATTTGATAAATATGCATAGACCCTGGTGGGCCCACTATTGAGGTGGACACCTAAGTGTCTTGTCTGTGTTTACCTTATCTATCTACCAAATAAACACCAAGTAAAACTCTGAAAGCCAATTCAGTGTAAAAGTATCTATGAATCCAGTGTACTTAGCCAAAATGAGGGATAAGGACATCCTCTGATTGCTGGAGAGCTTTCCCTTCTTTTTTGTTTATTGCCTTTTCCCTCCCTCTCTGAAGGCAAGACACCCTGAAGTCCCACTTGTAAGATGAACTCAACTGTCAAGTATTGAAGATGACCAATTTCTGTTTTTTAGATTTATTTATTTATTTGAAAGTCAGAGTTACACAGACAGAGAAGGAGAGACAGAGAGAGAGAGAGAGAGAGAGAGAGAGAGAGAGAGAGAGAGAGAAAGAGAGAGAGAGAAAGGTTTTCCATCTGCTGGTTCACTACCCGATTGGCTGCAATGGCCGGAGCTGTAATCCAAAGCCAGGAGCCAGGAGCTTCTTCCAGGTCTCCCACGTAGGTGCAGGGGCCCAAGGATCTGGGCCATCTTCCACTGCTTTCCCAGGCCATAGATGAGAGCTGGATGGAAAGTGGAGCAGCCAGGACTTGAACCAGCACCCATATGGAATTCTGGCACTGCAGGCGGCAGCTTTACCTGCTCTGCCACAGCACCAGCCCCAACCACCAGTTTCTATAAGGCAAGGGAGTCGGTTTCAGGTGGCAGGATTTATCTTGGATCTAAGGGTGAAAGGACAGTCCTTCATTGTTGCATCCAAGAAATAAGCTCCTTCTGCCCAACGTTGACCAGGGCTTTGGTCTTTTGCATGAATCCTATTTGACAACCTTCTCCCAATGTAGATGCAATTAATGAAGTTAAGTGCTTGTATCCAGTAATGCAGCCAATTTCTGTGAATTAGCCAATGCCCAACAATTGGAAAGTTGTGCTTGATTTGATAATATTTTAATCTAAATGGTTAATAAGACAGATGGCTGCTTGTTTTACTCACACTGAGGTGGCTCTTAGTACATCAAAAGATGTTTAAAATAGCAAGAGAAGTTAAAAGTACAATTTATCACCTGGTTCTTAACAGACTCAAACCATATAATGACAGCAGCCCTTATATATGATTAAATAAACAAAGCAGCAGATTGACAGCAGAAATTTGAAGCAGGCAGTCTCATTCCTGACGGATTTCGACCATGACACCTATACAACAAGAAGGTGTGCTTAGGTGTGGCCCAGAAAGTGAGAGATCTGAGCATTAAGATACTCCAAACATTTTCAAGATATACTCATTAAAAAAGTGCTGTTTGAGAAAGAACATGAATAAAACAAACCTAGGAAGCTAGTAAGGCATTTTGAGACACAAAAGAGATGGGGAAAGCAAAGCATCTTGGGAGCTAGTGCAGTTAGGAACCTTTCATGTTGAGGCACGAACATTTTCAACTGGGGCAACAACCTTCCCTCCATTTTTGTTGATCTAATTTTCCATTTCAGTTGCTTCTTCTCTGTACCCAGCCCCACTGTGGGACTGCACGCTAATTATCTCATGGTGGTGACACCATCTGCTGAAAGAGCTGGCAGCTGAGCATTTCCCATCTTCCAACCTTGTAGCCTGCCTCTACCTGCTCTGGTACAAAAAAAAGAAGGCAGTGTGATGTCCCCTATACTTTGCCCAGGGGACTAAATCGGCTTCATAGATCAAAGCAGAGACCTAGAACTTAGCCACTTCTCCAAGCTGTAGCCTCTATCTATGATGTTTAGTATTGACATTTGTGGGGCTTAGTCTATGCTTGCACTTTGCCTAGGTGGTAGACCAGATGACATCACCAATTTAGTGAAACTAGTTGATAAGGATACTATGTATGTGAGGTTCATGGTCCTGGGTTTGATATAAAGGAACTAGTTAATTACTTAGCACCTGCTTTTTCTCTGTCATTGGACACACATGAAAGCTGATGGATCCCAAGAGGGTGAGCGTGTACAAATGATTCAGAATAATCCCATTCTCAACCTTGGGAAAAGAGCCGAAAGAACATGATTTACTCATAGTTCACTTGTACCGCATTTTAATAGAAAGGACAGCATGATCTTTATTCACAATCCTCCTCTTAAAGTATTTTTAAACTTCAGAATAGGAGGGAGGAACATAGGCATCACACTGGTACATTGTTCCTAGCTGGCAGTATAGAAGAACCTGAACAGGGCACACTGTCCCTCATCTAATTTCTCCCCAATGAAGCTTCAAAATTTGGTAGGCGACCAGCGTTTTGACACAGTGGCTTAAACTGCCACCTGTCATGCTGGATGCTGTATTGTAGTGCCAATTTGAGTCCCAGCTGCTCCGCTTCCAATCCAGCTCCCTTCTAATGTGCCTGGGAAGGCAGTGGATGGTGGCCCAAGTACTTGATCCCTACCACCCATGTGGGAGACCCAGATGGAGTTCCTGGCTCCTGACTTCAACTTGGCCCAGCCCCAACTGTCATGGTCATTTGGGGACTGAACCAGCAGATGGAAGATTTCCTTCCCTGTCTCTCTGTCTTTCCCTCTCTCTGTGTGACATTCTGCCTTTCAAATAAGTAAATAAATCTTTTTTGGAAAAAGAAAATTTGGTAGGGGTAGCTGATGAGTTGATAACAATAGTTGACCAAGCTTTCTTCTATATATATATATTTTTAAAGATTTATTTATTTATTTGAAGACAGAGTTACAGCGAGGCAGAGAGAAAGAGAGAGAGAGAGAGAGAGAGGTCTTCCATCTGCGGGTTCACTCCCCATATGGCTACAATGGCTGGAATTGCATCGATCTGAAACCAGGAGCCAGGAGCTTCTTCCAGGTCTCCCACGCAGGTGCAGGGGCCAAAGGACTTGGGCCATCTTCTACTGCTTTCCCAGACCATAGCAGAGTGCTGGATCAGAAGTGGGTTTGGGGCCGGCACCGTGGCTCAATAGGCTAATCCTCCGCCTAGCGGCGCCAGCACACTGGGTTCTAGTCCCGGTCGGGGTGCCGGATTCTGTCCCGGTTGCCCCTCTTCCAGGCCAGCTCTCTGCTGTGGCCAGGGAGTGCAGTGGAGGATGGCCCAAGTACTTGGGCCCTGCACCCCATGGGAGACCAGGATAAGCACCTGGCTCCTGCCATCGGATCAGCGCGGTACACCGTGGCGGCCATTGGAGGGTGAACCAATGGCAAAGGAAGACCTTTCTCTCTGTCTCTCTCTCTCTCACTGTCCACTCTGCCTGCCAAAAAATAAAAAAAAAAGAAGTGGGTTTGGGGCTGGTACTGCGGCACAGTGGGTTAATGCCCTGGCCTGAAGCGCCATATGGGTGCTAGTTCGAGACCCGGCTACTCCACTTCCAATCCAGCTCTCTGCTATGGCCTAGGAAAGCAGTGGAAGATGGCCTGAGTCCTTGGGCCCCTGCACCCATGTGGGAAATCCGGAGGAAGCCCCTGGCTCCTGGGTTTGGATCGGTGCAGCTCTGGTCATTGCAGCCAATTGAAGAGTGAACCATCAGATGGAGGACCCCCCCCCCCCCCCGCGTCTCCTCTCTCTGTGTAACTCTGACTTTCAAATAAATAAATAAATTTTTTAAAAAAGAAAAAGAAGTGGAGCAGCCGGGACTCAAGCCAGCGCCCATATGGAATGCTGACACTGCAGGCCAGGGCTTTACCCACTACACCACAGTGCCAGCCCCCTATATATATTAAAATATTTTCACCCCTTATGACGCTGTGAGGAAAATTATGAATAGAGGACTGTATTCATGATCTCCTCAAAGCTAGCCAGGTTGGAGAGTAAATCTTTTCATCTTTCAAGATTTATTTATTTATTTATTTGAAAGGCAGAATTACAGAGAGGCAGAGGGAGAGGGAGAGGGAAAGGGAGAGAGAGGGAGAGGGAGGGGGAGATAGAGAGAGAGAGAACTGTTGGTTCACTTTTTAAATGGCCGCAATGGCCAGAGCTGGGCTGTTCCAAAGCCAGGAGCCAGGAAGCAGGAGCCAGGAGCCAGGAGCTTCTTCTGGGTCTCCCATGTGAGTGCAGGGGCCCAAGGACTTGGGCCATCTTGTACTGCTTTCCCAGACCATAGCAGAGAGCTGGATCAGAAGTGGAGCGGCCAGATGTTGAACCAGCTCCCACATGGGATGATGGCACTGCAGGCGGTGGCTTTACCTGCTTTGCCACAGTGCTGGCCCTGGGGAGTAAATCTTGATTTGACCAGGAGGACATACAGGTGGTTTGAGTTTTTCCCTTTGGAGCCATTGCTTTCATCATAAGGGGACACAGCCTTAGTGCTGTACAACTTAGCCCTGACATTAATAGCAAGAAGTCAATCACATCTTCCCTTTTGACTCTCACTTCTTTTTACTTACCATACTTGGTGAATTTCTAGGTTTCTTGGGTATTCTTCTCTTGTCCTGAGCTTGAAAAGAATAGGAGCAGTTTCTACCCATTTGTATTAGTGCAGGAAAGCACAGATACAGCTATAAGATAGAGCACAGATAAACCAGAAGTCAAAGAATCATAGTTTATTCCAACTGGAGGAGCCATGGAAACAACTGGGGACGGCCCCTTCACTTTTGCATATGGAGAAACAGAAGTGCAGAGACAGAGGTGGCAGATTTCATAATCCCCACTGGCATTTTCTTTCCAAAATATCATCTATGTCCTTACTGCTACATTATTTTCTAATTATGACTTGTAAGGGTTATTAGTTGGCATTCTTGGAGCTAGTAGCTAATTAGGTGTTAAGGAGAATAGATCCAGAGTCAGACAAATAGTAGGGAAAGCTAAACCCAAACTAAGTATTGATCCTGAATCATCAAACAAAGTTAACTCTAGCTTTTATTAGCTGTGGACATTTTCTTACGTTCTGTGCTTGACCCTCTTTTCTTCTTTTAAGAGTAGCTCTACATTTTGGGTTGGTCTGTTTGGCAACTTGTAAGACTAAGCTAACTCTGAATTGGAAAGTTATCACTGAAGTTCTTATAATTTCTGTCTATCTCAGAGGATAATGTATCCCTTCTCTAGTTCAGTACCAATATTTTCATCTATATCCTATGATCCCTTGTTCTTCCGTTAAATTCTGCCTCAACAAAACTTGATTTTGTTTTAAAAAAAGCAAACAAAAACTTTTTACCTGGTGTCCCCTTCAGCTGTTCCCTTGTCAGCAAAGTCTATTGAAAGAAAAAAAATCTATGTATGATGCTCTCCTTCCTTCCTTTCTATTCACCCCAATGCTAAACCCAGTGGATACCTTTTAGTCTTTATTTTTCATGATCTTTCTCTGCAACCTTTAAGCACTGTTCAACCACTCTACTGCTTGAAATTCTCTCTTCCCTGATTTTTATTAAACTATATTCTCCTGATTTGCAGACTCCTCTGGCTATTACCCAAAGATTTTATTTGGTCTTATCTGAGTTTTTTTTCCCAAAGAAACCTTTTATTTAAGGAACACAAATTTCGTAAGTATGATTTTAGGAATATAGTGATTCTTCCCACCGTACCCGCCCTCCCACTCAGACTCCCACCCCTCTTCCTCCTCCCTCTCCCATTCCCACTCTTAATCTCCATTAAGATTCATTTTCAATTAACTTTATACATAGAAGATCAACATTACACTAAGTAAATATTTCAACAATTTGCATACACACACATACAAAAACTGTTTCAGAACAAGTTTTACAGTTAACTCTCATACTACAACTCATTGAGGACAGAGATCCTGCATGGGAAGTCAGTGCACAGTGACTCTTGTTGTTAATTTAACAATTAACATACTTATGTATGACATCAGTGACCACACATGGCTTTTGATATGAGCTGCCTAGGTGATGGAAGCCTTTTGAATCCACAAACTCTGTCAATATTTAGACAAGGCCATAATCAAAGTGGAAGTTCTCTCTTCCCTTCAGAGAAAATTACATCATTCTTTGATGGCAAGTTTTTTTCCGCTGGGGTCTCATTCACAGAGATCCTTCATGTAGAACATTATTTGTCACAGTGTCTTGGCTTTCCATGCCTGAAATACTCTCATGGACTTTTCAGCCAGATCCGAATGCCTTAAGGGCTGATTCTGAGGCCAGAGTGCTACTTAAAGCAATTATCATTATTTCAGTCTGCTGTGTGGATTACTTCCCATGTTGGAACATACCCTGCTTTTTAATTCTATCTATTATTGTTACCAGATACTTGATCCTATTTATATGATTATTTTAACACTTAATCCTATCTATATGTTCACTTTAACATGTCTATAAACTATTGAAAATAGATCTCATTCAAAAATAAGACTGGAATTAAGAGAGGGAGGAGGAAGTTTGTAACTGTAAAGTTGCATAGTTCTGCATACATTCTTACGGACTTACTTCTAAGTATACAGTTTAAAATTTGCCATGGGACCCCAAATCCCAGCAAGCTGGGTGGTAAAAATGCCATCTTAAGTGTTAAAGTCATCATATTAAGTGTTCTCTAATAATTTGATGGTTTTAGGTTGTAGATTTGGGCCTTCAATCCATTTTGAGTGGATTTTTGTATAAGGTGTAAGGTAGGGATCTTGCTTCATATTTCTGCATGTGGAAATCTAGTTTTCCCAGTACCATTTGTTGAAGAGACTGTCCTTGCTCCAGGAATTGGTTTTAGCTCCTTGGTCAAATATAAGTTGGTGGTAGATGCTTGGATTGATTTCTGGCATTTCTATTCTGTTCCATTGGTCTATCCATCCATTTTTGTGCCAGTACCAGGATGTTTTGATTATAACTGCCTTGTAGTATGTCTTAAAATCTGGTATTGTGATGCCTCTGGCTTTGTTTGTGTTTTGTAAGATTGTTTTAGCTATTCAGAGTCTTCTGTGTTTCCATCTGAATTTCAGCATCATTTTTTCTAGATCTGAGAAGGATGTCTTTGGTATTTTGATTGGTATTTCATTTAATCTGTAAATTGCTTTCAGAAGAATGGACATTTTGATGATATTGATTCTTTCAATCCATGAACAATGGAAGATTTTTCTGTTTTTTATGTCCTTCTATTTCTTTCTTTAATGTTTTGTAATTCTCATCATAGATATCTTTGACATCCTTGGTTAAATTTATTCCAAGGCATTTGTTTTTTCTTGTAGCTATTATGAATGGGATTGATATTAGAAACTCATTCTGAGGCTTGGCATTGTCTGTATATAAGAAGGCTATTGTTTTTTTGTATTGATTTTATATCCTGCTACTTTGCCAAACTCTTTTATGAGTCCAATAGTCTCTCAGTGGAGTCTTTTGCATCCCCTATATATAAGATTATGTCATCTGCAAATAAGAAGAGTTTGACTTCTTCTTTTCTAATTTGTACCCCTTTGATATATTATTTTTGCCTAGTGGCTCTGGCTAAAACTTCCAGGACTATATTGTATAGCAGTGGTGAGAGTGGGCATCTTTGTCTAGTACTGGATCTCAGTGGGAAGGCTTCCAACTTTTCCCCATTCAATAAGATGCAGGCTGTGGGTTTGTCATAAATTGCCTTGATTGTGTTGAGGAACGTTCCTTCTATACCCAATTTGCTTAGAGTTTTTATTAAGAAAGGGTGTTGTATTTTATCAAATGCTTTCTCTGCATGTATTGAGATAATCATATGGTTTTTGTTCTCCCATTTGTTAATGTGATGTATGTCCTTGATTGATTGCGAATGTTGAACCATTTGGTCTGGGTGAATGACCTTTCTGATGTTTTGTTGGATTTGATAGGCTAGAATTTTGTTGAGGATTTTTGCCTCTATGTTCATCAGGGAAATTGGTCTGTAGTTCTCTTTCTCTATTGCATCTTTTTCAGATTTAGGAATTAAGGTGATGCCTGCTTCATAGAAAGAATTTGGGAGGATTCCCTCTTTTTCGATTGTTCTGAATAGTTTGAGAATTGGAGTTAGTTCTTCTTTAAATTTCTGGTAGGTTTCAGCAGTGAAGACATTCGGTTCTGGACTCTTCTTTGTTGGGAGGGCCTTTATTACTGATTCAATTTCTGACTTGGTTGTGGATCTGTTTAGGTTTTCTGTGTCTTCATGGCTCAATTTAGGTAGGCTGTATGTGTCCAGGAATCTACTCATTTCCTTTAGGTTTCCTGAATTGTTGGTATACAGCTGTTTGTAGTAATTTCTGATGATTTATTTATTTCTGTGGGGTCTATTGTTACACTTCCTTTTTCATCTCTAATTTTATTGATTTGAGTCTTCTCTCTCCTTTTTTTGGTTAGTTGGGCCAATGGTGTCAATTTTGTTTATTTTTTCAAAAAAAAGCAGCTCTTCGTTTTGCTGTTCTTTGTTTTTTTTTTAAATTCAATTTTGTTGATCTCTTCTCTAATTTAATTTTTTTCTTCTACGAGTTTTGGGTTTGGTTTGCTGTTGGTTTTCTAGATCCTTGAGATGCATTGATAGCTCATTTATTTGGTGTCTTTCAAATTTCTCGATGTAGGCATCAATTGCTATACATTTTCCTTCTTTTTTTAAAAAATATTTATTTATTTATTTGAAAGTCAGAGTTACACAGAGAGAGAAAGAGAGGCAGAGAGAGAAAGAGAGAGGTCTTCCATCCGATGGTTCACTCCCCAATTGGTTGCAATGGCTAGAGATGTGCCTATCTGAAACCAGAAGCCAGGAGCTTCTTCTGGTTTTTCCATGTGGGTGCAGGGGCCCAAGGACTTGTGCCATCTTCTACTGCTTTCCCAGGCCATTGCAGAGAGCTGGATCAGAAGTAGAGCAGCCAGGTTTTGATCCGGTGCCCATATGGAATGCTGGTACTTCAGGCCAGGGCGTTAACCCACTGTGCCACAGTGCCGGCCCCTAAACTTTCCCTCTTTTTAAAGATTTATTTTATGTATTTGAAAGACAGAGTTACAGAGACAGGTAAAGCCAGAGAGAGAGAGAGAGAGAGAGAGAGAGAGAATGAATCAATCTTCCATCCGCTGGTTCACTACCCAAATGGTTTCAATTGCCCGGGGCTGGACCCGGCTGAAGCCATGAGGCAGGGACTTCCTCTAGGTCTCCCACATGGGTACAGGGGTCCAAGAATTCGGGCCATCCTCTGCTGCTTTCCCAGGAGCATTAGCAGGGATCTGGATCAGAAGCAGAGCTGCCAGGACTTGAGCTGGCGCCCATGTGAGTTTCTGGCACTGCAGGTGGTGGCTTAACCTGATATGCCACAGAGCTGGCCCTGAGATCAATTTCCTAGTAATCATTCATGTGAGGGAAAAGAGAAGTAGCGATCCATATATCTAGGATACCCTTTATTTCACTGATGAATGATCCCTTTATGTTAATGGGGAAGCCTCCTGGTGTAGATCTAGGTAGATTGGTTGAAGCTTTCCAGTAGCTGCCTCTGGAGTGTGGGTTTATAATTATGATCTTTCAGATGTGTACTAGGTACTGCCAGAGTGAGTTCCTCATTGGCATCCTATAGTGCTATAGATATGAATTGCCCTAAGGGTGTATGTAGATCTACATGTACATATATAGATATGTGTGTATCTCACACAGTCTCTGCCGAGTGGTTTTTAAAGTAAATTGCACACCATAGAGCAAATCTGCCCTCCTGTGTATATCCATTCATACTGTTCCCTGCCCCAAACCTTTCTCTTCCATTGTCCCCTTTTGGCTACAAAATAAAGTCCAGACTCCTTCACGTGACATACAGGCCTTTCCAGACCCGCCCCCTCCTTCTCCCTTTTTGCACTTCACACTTGAGTTAAGAATTACCACACTGCCTGTGGTCAGCCTCCACCAGCTGCTGCTCTATACCTCTGTTTGGAGATCATGCTGTCACCCTGCCGGTGCACCTTTCACACCATTATTCATTTGGCTAACTCTTACTCATCCTCTATGACTCAACCCAGTCCTCAGCCAGCTCCAAAAGCCTTTCCTGTAACCCCATTCAGAGTTAAGCTTATTTGTTTTTATCTGATCCTTATATAGTGCTTATTCTGTGCCAAGAACTATTGAAGCACACTTAATCCTCATAACTTTATGAATTAGGTTCTGCTATTATCTCACATTCAGATGAGGAAAACTGAGGCACACAGAGGTTTAAGTAGTCCATGTTTGCATAATTTGTAAATGCCGAATCCATACTTCAATCCTAAACTGCCTGGCTTTGGAGTCTGTGCTCTTAATCCACATACAGGACTGCTTCCCAAAGGCCCTTCTTCTATTCCCACAGCAGTCTAGGTATCCTTCTATCTTAGCATTTAGCTTAATAGTTTGAAAATATCTTTTTGGGTATGTGTGCCTGCTGCTCTACCCTGAGGATCCTAAAGCTTATTGGTATCTGAGGCAATATAGTGGTTGAGACCATGACGTTTGGGATGAGATAGACTTGGGGTTAAGTCGCATCTCTGCTATGTAGCAGCTATGTAACCTTAGGCAAGCTATTTTACCTTTCTATGACTTGTTTTCCTCACAGAGTAATGGGAAGAATGAAGGGAAAGGGTGTGTGGAAAGCATCTGGCAGAGGGGCTTACAGAGTGAGAAACTCTTGGTAAGGCTTGACAATTATAACTAGTTATTGTCTTTGCATCTCTCATACTTAACACTGTGACTGGAAAATAGACACTTGAGAACTATTTGTTGAGCTGAACTATTATGGAGAAGTTGAGGCCGACATAGATATCTTAAAAAGTGACCTCTTGTAATCAAGCAGGATATGCTACCTCACTTCACTAGGGCACCCATAGGAGTTTTGCCTCCAAAGAGAAGCTAGCCTTGGAACTCTCCACCCATGCGACTAATAAGTAGATCACTCTGGTCTTTGTAGCCATCAACTTTAATGCAACTGAAGCCCAGTTGGGACATCTCACTCCTTTGAAGTGAGTCTTGTTATACTAAGTCATCTAATCATCTTTCAAAATGAAAGAGAATCCCATTTTCATGTCCTTTCTTAGAACAGGGGCTTCAGAACTCCCCAGGACCATCCATTCTCATCAGATCACTGACCTTTTCAGTTCTGAACTCTCTATGCAAATTTCCTTCCCAATGTTCCAGGGCTTTGATCCTTTCTATTATACTTTCATTTGTCAGGTGGATGAAATATGAGTTATCAGACATGCTCAGGTCACCTTCGGAGAGTATTATGATAAAAAATGTCCCAGGTATAAATTAAGTGCACACCTTCTTGTCCACAAGAGAAACAGAAGACATTGATAGAAAGACTGAAATAGATATGAACTCCACATCCAGAGAATAATACTGCCCCTTTGAATACTTTAGAAATGAAAGCTTCTAAAGGCAGAATTTTTGGGCTATCTTGGGGTTAAGGAAAATCCTTGTTTGGATTGAGTTGGCAAATCTTTCTACAATATCTGAACCCCGGCCAACGCCATGGCTCACTTGGTTAATCCTTCCCCTGCAATACCGGCATCCCATATGGGCACTGGGTTCTAGTCCCGGTTGCTCCTCTTCTAGTCCAGCTCTCTGCTGTGGCCCAGGAAGGCAGTGAAGGATGGCCCAAGGGCTTGGGCCCCTGTACCTGCATGGGAGACCAGGAGGAAACACCTGGCTCCTGGCTTCGGATTGGCGTAGTTCTGGCTGTGGTGGCCATTTGGGGGCTGAACCAACAACCAACGGAAGGAAGACCTTTCTCTCTGTCTCTCTCTCTCACTGTCTATCTGTCAAATAAATAAATTAAAAAAAATAATCTGAACCCACTTTCCTTCATTAAGGGAGATGAGCTGATGACCACTGATTTTTCCTGAAGACCATACAGAGCCTCTAGGCTGACCCAATTGCCATTAGTGATCACTTTTCAGAATTCTGGGAGAAGCTTAGCAGGTAAAATACCATTTAAGGGGCTAGTGTTGTGGTTTAGCAGGTAAAGCTACCACATACCACATACTGGGTCAAGTACTGGCTGCTCCACTTCTGATCCAGCTCCCTGCTAATGGCTGGGACGAGCAGCAGAAGATGATCCAAGTATCTGGGCCCCTGTCACCCATGTGGGAGACCCAGAAGAAGCTCCTAGCTCCTGGCTTCAGCCAGGCCCAGCCCCGGCCATTGCGGCCATCTGGGGAGTGGACCAGTGGATGGATGATTCTCTCTCTCTCTCTCTCTCTCTCTCTCTCTCTCTTTCTCTCCCCCCTTCCCTCCTTCCCTCCCTCCCTCCCTCTGTGTGTATGTGCATGCGTGTGTGTCTCCCTCCCTCTCTAACTCAGAATTTCAAACAAATAAATAAATCTTAAAGAAAACCCCACCATTTAAGACACCTTCATCCCACATCGAAATGCCTGTGTTCAATACCCAGCTCAGGTGTCTGCCTCCAGCTTCTTGCTAATGCAGAACCCAGGAGGCAGTGGCGATAGCTCAAGTGATTGGGTTCCTGTCATACACATGGGAAACCTGGACTGAGATCCTGGATTCTTGTTTTGGCTCCAGTTGGGGACTGTTGTAAGCATCTGGGGTGTGAGCCAATGGATGAGAGTTCCTTGTCTCTTTATATGTCTCTCTCCTTCTGTCTCATAAATAAACAAATAATTTAAAAAGAATTTTTTTTGACAGGCAGAGTGGACAGTGAGAGAGAGAGAGACAGAGAGAAAGGTCTTCCTTTTTGCCGTTGGTTCACCCTCCAATGGCCGCCGCGGTTGGCGCGCTGCGGCCGGCGCACCGCGCTGATCCGATGGCAGGAGCCAGGTGCTTCTCCTGGTCTCCCATGGGGTGAAGGGCCCAAGCACTTGGGCCATCCTCCACTGCCCTCCCTGGCCACAGCAGAGAGCTGGCCTGGAAGAGGGGCAACCGGGACAGGATCGGTGCCCCGACCGGGACTAGAACCCGGTGTGCTGGCGCCGCAAGGCGGAGGATTAGCCTAGTGAGCCACGGCGCCGGCGTAAAAAGAATTTTAGACCTAGAAAGTTGAAGAAATTTAACTGAACATGTATCAATTCCATTCATAGCCTAAAATCTGGCAGTTTAAGCCTCTGATAGTTTGTTATGTTGTCTCTTATTTTTTATTAAAAACTGGTATATAAGACACCCCCCCCCAACCCTCACCACCAAAACAACAACAAAAGTCCAACTAGTGAAGGTTCTAGATGCTCATGTGTCAAGGGAATTTGCTGTGAGAAAATAATGACTGTAGCGTGGGTTTGGCCTGCCTAGGAAGGACTGGTAGGGGTTCCAGAGTCGAGGAAGAGGGGATGGACATAAGCCAAAGCACAATGTGCACATAATAAGCTGGGGTTGAGCCTTGTGGTTTTATGCTCAGGGCAAGGCTGGAATTTCCTCTGGTTTTCTGTCCTAATGGCTAGAAACAAATCATGGAGTGTCCAGAGGTTGAAAATGTTCACCCCTAAGAAAGAGCACTTACTAGGAGTGAGGAGATTGGGTTTCTCATGCTGGTTTTACCCCCTGAATATTTCTATCATGATGAAAAGGTCATTCAAACCTCTCTCAGACCAGGTCCTTGTCAGTAAGATAGAGATATAGGATCAGGCTATCACACAAAGATGGTAGGATGATTAGGTGAGAGGTTACAAATACTCATCCCATATAAGTTACTGACATAGTGTCATGAATATGTAAATATCTCAGAAAGAGTCTACCTTCAGCCTTATGAACTTGTATCTTATTGGATAATAAATGCCAGCTGCTCAGGGACCCCCAAGAAATTAGTGTCTAGCTCAGAGAAAAGAAAGGATTTATTTTCTTTTATAGCAAATCGAAAAACCAGAGCGCAGAAAGCTTTAATCACTGCCCAGTTATTGAGTGGGGATATGGAAAGCTACTGAGGGGAATATTTTGGAGGTTGACAGCTGATTTTAGATACAAATAGTTTAGTATCTTTGTGAACCTTAATTCACATTGATTTCTGAGTGCCTTCATAGCCCCTAAACTTCTAGTAGGCAAACCTTTTTACTTCTACTGATACAGAATTCTAATAAAATATTTTACATACTTTCCAATAACCTGTAAATGTTGATACTGTTCAGTGTGAACCAGATATCATCCATCTAAGCCTAACTTGGAAGAGGGCATGGGGAGTTGATAACACTGAAAAAGGAAGCAATGTCGCAGGAAATCAAATAATGTTTTTGTAGTGAGGTCTCAAGGGAGAGAAAGCAAGTGAAGGTAAGATGAGCATGACAAAGAACTGCACTTGGTAAGATCAGTGTCCAAGGAGTTCAGTTTGTATAGGAGATCTATTGGTGGGTGCCTAGAGAGAGGGTAAAGGGAAGGGAGAGAGAGAGGAGTGAGGGGACAGTACACACAGGTGTGCAAGCTTGCTGTTACCACACACCTAGTAACTGACTCAGAGCCTTCCTGGTGCTTGTGCTTGGCCATCAAAGCCACTCACATCCTCTTCCTAGTCTCTGTCAGTCACCACCCTTCTCAGCTACCAGAGAATTTTGACTGAGAGGAAGAGATAGACAAAGAATCATCCAAATTTCTTTCTAAGACATGGCCACCAGTCTTGCAAGTGCCTCTGCCCCTTGAGAAGCAGAGTTGTGAAATCCCAGAATCCTTTCCTGCCACCCCACTAAGATACTGCTGCTGCTTCCCTCTCCACTGTCTTTGGCTACAGAAGCCAACACTGACCATGATGCTCATGAGATTGTTGGTTACTTTTCTGAAAACGCATTTGACCAGTTTCTTTATGATATTTCAAAATTTAAGGGCTAGAAATTTAAACTTTAAACAAGTTCACATTTAAATAATCTAAAAAGAAATTAATGTAAACTTTATGACTTCATTACAAACTTTCCAGGCTTCGTTTTGTAAAAGAGGGGAAATTTTAAAGCAACTACTCTCTTTGACTAACCCAGAGGAAGCCTCCTTCCTGCATCTGAGAATTTTGAATCTAGTTTTCTATAAGATTGGTGCCTAAGGACCATTCCCTTAGCAAAATCACCATTTACACCTTTGTTGAATGAAGGAGCTGGTGCAAGTTCAAGTATGTGTTAACATATGACTTTTTTTTTTTTAGAGATTTGTATTTATTTTATTTGAGAGGTAGAGTTACAGACAGTGAGAGGGGGAGACAGAGAGAAAAGTCTTCCTTCCATTGATTTGCTCTCCAAATGGCCCAATGGCTAGAGCTGCGCCAATCTGAAGCCAGGAGCCAAGAGCTTCTTTCCAGTCTCCCACATGGGTATAGGGGCCCAAGAACTTGGGCCAACTTCTACTGCTTTCCCAGGCCACAGCAGAGAGCTGGATTGGAAGAGGAGCAGCCGGGACTAGAACTGGTGCCCATTTGGGATGCCAGCGCTGCAGGCGGAGGATTAACCTACTGCGCCACGGCGCCGGCCCCAACATATGACCTTAATCAGAGTCTGAAGATGGCTTCTTGTTAATGACTTTAGACTGGACCATTTAAATATCAAAACAGTTTTGTTCTGGTGAAGAGAGAGGCACTGGAATCCATCTCCATGTTTCACCCCCTGTCCTGTGTATTTTATATCAAATCACATGGACAATTTTCTTAACAACCTTAATAGTGTGCTATTATAATTGCATTATTATACCCAAAGCATTGTAAATGCTAAATAATCTTCATGAATAAATTCTCTAAAACTCTTAAAAGTGTCCATTTTTCTCAGTGAAATAATCTGTAAGTTCAAAAGTTAAAAGGAACATTTCTTTTCATATGAAATGTGGCAGGGCCGGCTCTGTGGCAGGGTAGGCTAAGCCTCTGCCTGTGGCGCCAGCATCCCATATGGGCACCAGTTCATGTCCTGGCTGCTCCTCTTTATTTTGTATGTATCCCCTAAATACAACATTATGTACATAGTAATTCTTCCAACCATGCCCGCCCTTGCACCCATTCTCCCTCCCCCTTCCTGATGCCTCTCCTGTTTTGTCCGAGAAAGAAAAAGAAAAAGAAAGAAAAAAAAGAACGAATGGAGAAAAAAAAAAAAAGAAAACTATGAGAAGTGTTCCTCAACAGTCTATACAAGGGCTTATCTATGTTGTTGCTTCTTGAAGGTGATTTTCCTTTTTTTTCCCTTCCTCTTTTCCCTTCCTTCCTCTCCCTTCTTTACTTTTAGCAACTTAATTGTCTTTGAAAAAGAATCCAAGGATGACACATCTTTTGTGAGCTCTTAGACATGACTGTAACTTATGAGACATAATAATATCATCCTTTTAGTATATTAAAAAGAAGTGATTCTTGAGAATAAGTTTTACTGTTAAGTTTCATGGTACAAGTCTTTGGGGACAGAGGTCCTGCATGGGAAGTTAGTGCACAGGGACTCTTGTTGTTTACTTAACAATTACCTCTCTTATGTATGACATCAGTAATTGCCTAAGGCTTTTGACATAGCTGGCTCAGCTATGGGAGCCTTTTGGGTCCACTAGCTTGACAGAGCCATAAGCAAAGTGGAGATTCTCTCCTCCCTTCAGAGAAAAGTACATGCTTCTTTGGTGGCCCCTTGTTTCCTCTGGGGTCTTCCTCATAGAAGTCCTATGTGTAGGATGTCTTTTGCTGGAGTGTCTTGGCTTTCCATGCCTGAAATGCTCCTCCTGGACTTTCCAGCTGAACCAGAATGCCTTAAGGGTTGATTCTGAGGTCGGAGTGCTACCTAAAATAATTGTCCTTCTATGAGTCTTCTGTATTGACTGCTTCCCATGTTGGAGACTACTCTCCTTTTTAATTCTGTTTATTATTGTTTCCATATACTTAGTCCTATTTATATGATCACTTGTTTACATGATCCTATCTATATGGGCACTTTAGTACTTAATTCTATGTATTTGGTCTTTATAAAACTTAAGTTGCTATTATTATCAGCCAGTTTAAGGTATTTTGGAGTCTAATGGCATTTTGTTTAGCTGTACCCTTAGAAGTGAGTCCATAGGAGAGTATGTAGGACTATATTGCTTTGCAGTTATGCCCTTTATGCTTTTCAAAATTATAGCTTTAGGGTCTTAGCAATTCTTCCCACCGTGTCCACCCTCCCACCCACTCTCCCAGCCCTCTTCCTCTTCCCTTTCCTCTTCTCACTCTTATTCTTTACTAAGATCTATTTTCAATTAAATATATATATATATATGAATGATTAACTCAATGTTAAGGATAGTGTTCATGATTCATAGGAAAGAGAAAAAGATAAGGAAAATACTCTAGAGCAAAAAAAAGGGAAAGATAATGAAAAAATATACAATAAAAAGCTGTTCATAAATGGTGAAAAGAAGGGCTGTTCAGAATCATTGCTTCTCATTGTGTCAATTTCATTTCTACATGTTGCCTTTTAGGTGCTCTATTAGTTGTCAGATGTCAGGGAGAACATGGAATTTGTCCCTTTGAGACTGGCTTATTTCTCTAAGTATGATGTTTTCCAGGTTTGTCCATTTTGTTGCAAATGCCTGGACAAGTTTTTTGTTTGTTTTTGTTTTGCTGCTGTGTAGTATTCCATGGTGTACATAGCTCATAATTTTTTTTAATCCGGTCTTCATTTGACAGACATTTGGGTTGATTCCATGACTTTTCTAGCTGCAATAAACATAGAGGTACAGAGAGTTCTTTCATATGCTGATTTTCTTTCTCTTGGGTAGATTCTGAGGAGTGGGATGTTTGGGTCATATGGTAGGTCTATATTCAAACCTGTGAGGTATCTACACTGTCTTCCATAGTGGCTTTACCAGTTTACATTCCTACCAACAGTAGATTAGGGTACCTTTTCCCCCACATCCTCACCAGCATTTGTTGTTTGTTGATTTCTGTATGAACACCATTCTAACTGGATTGAGGTTAAATCTCATTGTGGTTTTGATCTGCATTTCTCTGAAGGTTAGCGGTCCTGGGAATTTTTCATGTCTGTTGGCCACTTGGATTTCCTCTTTTGAAAAATGTCTGGCCAGCGCTGCTGCTCAATAGGCTAATCCTCCATCTTGCAGCGCTGGCACACTGGGTTCTAGTCCTGGTCGGGGTGCCGGATTCTGTCCCGGTTGCCCCTCTTCCAGGCCAGCTCTCTGCTGTGGCCAGGGAGTGCAGTGGAGGATGACCCAAGTGCTTGGGCCCTGCACCCGCATGGGAGACCAGGAGAAGCACCTGGCTCCTGCCTTCAGATCAGCGCAGTGCGCCGGCCGCAGCGTGCCAGCTGCAGCGGCCACTGGAGGGTGAACCAATGGCAAAGGAAGACCTTTCTCTCTGTCTCTCTCTCTCACTGTCCACTCTGTCTGTCAAAAATAAAAAAAATTTAAAAAAAAGAAAAAAAAAAGAAAAATGTCTAAGTCCTTTGCCCATTTCTTTACTGGGTTGTTTGTTTTGTTGTTGAGTTTCTTGATCCCTTTATATATTCTGGTTATTAATACATTATAGGTTGTATAGTTTGCCAATATTTTCTCCTATTCTGTTGGTTGTCTCTTCACTTTGCTGATTGTTTCTTTAGCAGTGCAGAAGCTTCTCAATTTGATGTAATCCCATTTGTCTATTTTGGCTTTGATTGCCTGTGCCTCTGGTGTCCAGGAACTCTTTGGCTACATTAATGTCTTATAGGGTTTCCCCAGTGTTCTGCAATTATTTGATGGTGTTGGGTCATAGATTTAGTTCTTTAGTCCATTTTGAGTGGATTTTGGTGAATGGTGTCAGGTAAAGGTCTTGCTTTATGCTTCCGTATATGGCGATCCAGTTTTCCCAGCACCATTTGTTCAAGTGACTATCCTTGCCCCAGGGGTTGATTTTAGCTCCTTTGTTGAAGATTAGTTGGTTGTAGATATTTGGATTGATTTTTGGTGTTTCTGCTCTGTTGCATTGGTCTATCCATCTTTTTTTGTACCAGTACGAGGATGTTTTGATTACAACTGCCATATTATGTCTTGAAATCTGGTGTTGTGATGCCTCTGGCTTTGTTTTTGTTGTATAAGATTGCTTTAGCTGTTCAGTGTCTCCTGTGTTTCCATATGAGTTTCGACATCATTTTTTCTATATCTGAGAAGAATGTCTTTGGTATTTTGATTGATATCACGTTGCATCTGTTAATTACTTTCAGTAGTATGGACATTCTGATGATATTGATTCTTCCAATCCATGAACATGGAAGATTTTTCCATTTTTTGTATCTTCTTCTATTTCTTTCTTTAATGTTTTGTAATGCTCATTGTATAGATCTTTGACATCCTTGGTTAAATTTATTCCAAGGTATTTGATTTTTTGGATAGCTATTGTGAATAGGGTTGATCTTAGAAACTCTTTCTCTATGTATAAAAAGGCTGTTGATTTTTGTGTGTTGATTTTAAATCCTGCTACATATCCAAATTCTTCTATGAGTTCCAATAGTCTCTTAGTGGTGTCTTTGGATTCCCTATGTATAAGATCATGTCATCTGCAAGTAGAGCTAGTTTTCCTTCCTCCTTCCCAATTTGTATCCCTTTGATTTATTTTTCTTGTCTAATGGCTCTGGCTAAAACTTCCAGGACTATATTGAAAAGCAGTGGTGAAAGTGGGCATCCTCATCTGGTTCTGGATCTCAGTGGGAATGTTTCCACCTTTGCCCTGTTCAGTATAATGCTGACCATGGGTTTGTCATATATTGCTTTGATTGTGTTGAGAAATGTTCCCTCTATTCCCAATTTGTTTGAAGTTTTCCTCATGCAACAGTGTTGTATTTTGTCAAATGCTGTCTCTGCATCTATTGAGATAGTCATATGGTTTTTATATTTCAGTTTGTTAATATGATGTATCACATTGATTGATTTGTGAATGTTGAACCATCCCTGCATACCAAGAACAAATCCCACTTGGTACAGGTGAATGATCTTTCTGATGTTTTGTTGGATTCAATTGGCTAGAATTTTGTTGAGGATTTTTGGGTGTATGTTCATCAGCTTCCTGCATTGGTGACATCTTCTGCAACTATTGTCCATTGTCAAAACTAGAAAATTAGTTGCACTATGCAACTAACTAAACTGCAGATATTAATCAGATGTTACCACATTTGGTATGCACATATAATTTTTATATGTCTTTATAATTATATGGCATTTTCCCACATCTTTAACTTGGCATAACCAGTACCACCACCATGATCAAGAGACAGGACTATACCCTCACTACAATGGAAGTCCCTTATACTGTTCCGTCACTGTACCTAATCCCTGGTAGGCACATATATGTTCTCCATCTGTATGATTTTGAGAATGTTAATTAAATAGAATCATATAGTAGATAACGTTTTTAAACTTGAATTCCTGCTTATTTTTTATTTTAAAACTTTTTTGCTTTATTATTACTTTTAGAAAAGTTTTATTTATGTATTTGAAAGTCAGAATTACAGGGAGAGAGGGAGAGACAGAGAGAAAGAAAGGTTCTTCCATCAGCTGGTTCACTCCTCAAATAGCTGCAATGGCCAGGGCTGGGCCAGGCCAAAGCCTGGAGCCAGGAGCTTCAACTTGGGCTCCACCTGGGTAGCAGAGGCCCAAGTACTTGGGTCATCTTCTGTTGCTTTTCCCATGCCATTAGCAGGAAGCTGGATCAGAAATGGAGCACCCAGGACACGAAACAGCGGCCACTTGGGATGCAGGCACTGCAGGAGGTGGGTTTACTGGCTACACCATAATGCTGGCTCCACTTTTTAAAATTATTTTTTTGAATAACATTTTAAATTTACACTATGATCAAAGGCTTAATGACTACTAAAGATTCAACAAATTAAAAAGTAAAAAGACCATAGTCCAGCAAGGAAATAGGCAAGGGAGGGTTATAAAAATATAACAATTTTTTTCTTTTCAACTTTTATTTAATAAATATAAATTTCCAAAGCACAATTTTCGAATTATAGCAGCTTTTCCCCCCATAACCTCCCTCCCACCTACAACCATCCCATCTCCACTCCCTCTCCCATCCCATTCTTCATCATGATTCATTTTCAATTATCTTTATATACAGAGTATCAACTTAGTATATAATAAGTAAAGATTTCAACAGACTGCACCCACAAAGACACACAAAGTGTAGAGCACTGTTTGAGTAGTAGTTTCACCATTAATTCTCATAGTACAACACACTAAGGGCAGAGGTCCTACATGGGAGGACAGGTGCACAGTGACTCCCTCTGTTGATTTAACAATTGACATTCTTATTTATGTCAGTAATCTTGTCATGAGCTGCCAAGGCCATGGAAGCCTCCTGAGTTCACCAACTCAGATCTTATTTAGACAAGGCCAGATTCAAAATGGAAGTTCTCTCCTCCCTTCAGAGAAAGGTACTGCCTTCTTTGATGGCACATTCTTTCCGCTGGGGTCTCACTCACAGTAAAAATATAACAATTTTTAACATTTTGCCATATTCACTTTGTATATAAATATCATATATGTGTATATATACATACATACTATTTTTTGCATGCAGGGGTGGATATATTAATATCACATAATGTGGATTCATAACAACGATTATAAAATGAGGAAAGATTGATCCTGGCTTTTTCTTCACTCAGCATAATGCCCTTATGACACTTTCAAGTTGTTGGATTTATCGGTGGTTTGTTCCTTTTATTTCTAAGTAATGTCCCACAGTATGGATGTACCATAATATGTTTAGCCATCCACTTGTTGAAGGACATTTGGTTTATTTGGATTTTTTTATGTTACAAGTAAAGCTGCTGTGAATATTTAAGGAGAAATTTTTGTGTAGGTGTAAGTTTTCATTTCTCAGGCATAAATACCCCGGAGGAGAGTTATTGCTGAAAGTTTTGAACTTTTTCAGAAGCTTCCAGTTTGATTTCCAGAGTGGGTGTACCATTTTACATTCCTACCAGCAATGTATGAGAGATCTTATTTTTGGCATCTTAATCAGCATCTGACATTATTGGAGTTTTCTATTTTGGTCATTTGAATAATTATATAGAAGCATCTTCTGGTAGTTTTAATTTGCATGTCTCTAATGACAGGTGATGACCATCATTTTTTTTGTGTGTGTACAGATGAGGGAACTTCAAAAAATTTGTGGAAAATTAAATTAAAACATTATTTTGGTGCAATAATTTTCTTCAAAAAAGTACTTATTTGAAAGAATGGCAGAAAGAGAGAGAGAGAGAGATCTTCCATCCACTGGTTTACCCCCCAAAAGCCTGCAACAGCTGGGACTGGGCTCAGCCAAAGCCAGGAACTCCATCCAGGTCTCCCACATGGGTGGCTGGGGCCCAAGTACTTGGGACATCACCTGCTGCTTTCCAGGTTGTACATTAGCAGGGATCTGGATCAGAAGCATTGTATCCACAACTGGAAATGGCACTCCAATAGGGGATGCATGCGTCCCAAGCATTAGCTTAATCTGCTATACCACAATGCCCGCTTAGTGCAAAAATTCTTGAAATCCACACATATGAGGGTTTTTGAAAGTTCATGGAAAGTACATTTTATGAAAAACTATGCACAAAGTTTAAAAATTGTTCACAACAGAAGAAACCAATCTTTGAATTCTATTTTTCTGCAGATTTTTTGAAGTACCCTCACATTTGCCATCTGTATATTATCTTTGGTGACATGTCTACTCAAGTATTTTGCCTGTTTAAAAAAGTTGGGTGGTTGGGCCGGTACTATGGCATAGCAGGTAAAACGTCTGTCTGCAGCGCCGGCATCTCATATGGGCTCCAGTTCAAGTCCTAGCTGCTCTACTTCTGATCCAGCTCTCTGCTATGGCCTGGGGAGGCAATGGAAGATGGCCCAAGTCCTTGGGCCCCTGCACCCTTGTGGGTGATCCAAAAGAAGCTCCTAGCTCTTGGCTTCAGATCAGCTTAGCTCTGGCTGTTGCGGTCATTTGGGGAGTAAGCTTGCAGCTGGAAGACCTCTCTCTCTTTCTCTCTGCCTCTGCCTCTCTGTAACTCTGCATTTCAAATAAATAAATATTTAAAAAGCTATTGTTTTTTAAAACCTTGATTACTTTAAAAAATAAATAAAATTTGGGTGGTTGATTTCTTACAGTTGGGTTTGAGAGTGCTTTATAGATTCTAGACTCAAATTCTTTGTTTGATGATTTGCCAATATTCTTGTGTGCAGCTTGGTGTTTTATCCTCTCAACAGGGTCTTTCACAGAGGAAAAGTTCTGTGAACTTTTTATCAATGTTTTGATTTTTTTCCTTTTATGCTTTATGCTTTGGTGTCCTGTTTAGGTAACCTCCATCTAATCATAGATGGTGAAGGTTTTCTCCTATGTTCTCTTCTAAAAGTCTTAAGATTTTGCCTTTCAATTAATATTCTAATATGGGATAATTTTTGTACAAGGTACGAGGTTTTGGTCTAGTTTTTTTTTTTTTTTGGACAGGCAGAGTGGATAGTGAGAGAGTGAGAGACAGAGAGAAAGGTCTTCCTTTTTGCCGTTGGTTCACCCTCCAATGGCCGCTGCGGCCGGCACATTGCGCTGATCCGAAGGCAGGAGCCAGGTGCTTCTCCTGGTCTCCCATGCGGGTGCAGGGCCCAAGCACTTGGGCCACCCTCCACTGCACTCCCGGGCCATAGCAGAGAGCTGGCCTGGAAGAGGGGCAACTGGGATAGAATCCGGCGCCCCTACCGGGACTAGAACCCGGGGTGCCGGCACCGCCAGGCAGAGGATTAGCCTGTTAAGCCACGGTGCCGGCTGGTCTAGATTTATTATTGATTTTTTTTTGCTTTTGCATGTCAAACTTTTGCAGCATAATTTGTTCAAAAAAATTGTTCCAGTATCCTACAGCCACCCAGTTTCAGTGATTCACTGGAAGGATTCAGAAGACTCCACAGCGAGTTTTACTTACTGATGAGGTTTATTACAGCAAAGGATACAGAAGAAAAACAACCAGAGAAATACACACATTGGTCAGAGTCCATAGAGGCCAGGCACACACTTCCCCGTTTAAGCAACACAGGATGTATTTTCTCTCTAGCCGTGAACTACGGGGACAAATCACTTCTGGTTCTAGAAGCTGAGACTTTTATGTGTAGGGAAACAGCTTTGTCATGGTAACTTTTGCCACACAGGCAAAGAATTGACATGCAGCTTATCTGAATCTTGGCAGAACTCCCTGTTTGGGAGAAAATGGGAAATCCTTTTTGTTTTGATGTCATCCTTTTTAGTAATTGAGACTGGGACCACAGGGAGTTGGCCTCTTTGGATACGCTTATTTCCATTTTCCATGTAAGTAACAAACTGTCTGACTTTTAAAAGGCTTGTTGTGTCTTTATTGGACAAATCTGTCAAGCCTTAGCCTTTTCTCATACAATCCCCAATTACTTTTGCAATTTGCCAAAAATCAGTTGAGTATGTTTGTGCAGGTCAATTCTTTTAACAGCTGTATTGAGGTAGATTGATATAGAATAAGCTGCACATCTTTAAAGCATACAATTTGATATGTTTTGATGTATGTGTAAATCTGTGAAACCATTTTCATGATCAATATCATGAATGTACCTAAACATTTCTAAGTGTACTTGATGATCCCTTCTTCTCTTCCCTCCTCTTTGTCTCCAAGCAATCACTGGTCTGGTTTTTGTCAGTCTAGATTAGTTTGCATTTTTTAGAGTTTATATATATATATATATATATATATATATATATATACATACACACACACACACACACATATATATATATATATATATATAAAGATTTATTTATTTATTTGAAAGGCAGTTACAGAGAGAGAGACAGAAGGAGAGACAGTGAGATCTTCCATCTACTGGCTCACTCCCCAAATGTGCACAACAGCTAGGAGATGGGCCAGACCGAAGCCAGGAGCCAGGAACTTCTTCCAGTTCTCTTACATGGGTGCAGGGGCCGAAGATATTGGACCATCCGCTGCTGCTTTTCCAGGTGCATCAGCAGGGAGCTGGATTGGAAGTGGAGCAGCTGGGACATGAACTGATGCCCAAATGGGTTGCTGGCAGTGGGCTTAACCTACTGCACCATAGCACCAGCCCCTAGAATTTATATATTTTTAATCACACATCCTTTTTTCTGACTTCTATCATCGAGCATAATTAATTTCAATCCACTCATGTTCTGGCATATATCAATAATCCATTCTTTTTTTAGTGAGTAGTATTTTGTTGTATGGATATACCACAATTTGTCTATCCATTCACTTGTTGATGGACATTTTGGTTGTTCCTACTTTTTAGCTATTGCAAATGAAGTTTACGTGAACATTCATTATAAGGATTACTATGGATATGTACTTTCTTCTATCTAGAGTAAGTAAGTAACTAGGAGAAGAATGGCTAATCATTCCTAAGTGTACATTAAATTTTAAAGAAACTATTAGACTGTTTAACAAAGTTAACAAAGTTGCATTTATATATAAATGATATTTTAAGCCTTTTGTATTACCACCAACACTGCAAAAGAGTTAACAGTTCATTGGCATCCTTAGCATTCTTTTTTTACTTTAATTTATATGTAATAATTTCATTGTGATCTTTTAAAAAAAGATTTGTTTATTTATTGGAAAGGCAATGTTACAGAGAGAGAGAGAGACAGAGAAGAAGAGACACAGAGTAAGGTCTTCCATTCACAGGTACACTCCCCAAGTGGCTGCAGTGGCCAGAGCTGGGCCGATCCAAAGCCAGGAGGCAGGAGCTTCATCTAGGTCTTCCATGTGTGTGCAAGGGTGCAAGCACTTGGGCATCTTCTGCTACTTTCCCAGGTGCATTATCAGGGAGCTGGATCAGAAGTGGGGCAGCCAGGACTCAAATAGGCTCTGATATGGGATGCTGACGTCATAGGTCACAGCTTAACCCATTAGGCCATAACACCGGTCCCTCATTGTGATCTTAATTTACATTTTCCTAATGGCCAAAGATATCAAACTTTGTTACATGTGCTCACGTGCCATCTGTATGTCTTCTTTGGTAAAGTGATACTTGAAATCTTTTGCCCATATTATATTGATTGGGTTGTTTATTGAGTTTGCAAATATTTTATTCCAGTTTATGAATTTGTCTTTTGTCTTTCAAAGAGAAGAAGTTTTTAGTTTTCATGAGGTCCAATTTATCAATTCATTTTTAATGAATTGTGTGCTTTTGCTGTTATGTTTTGGTGTCATCAAGTTACCCAAAGTCATAAAGATTTTTCTCACATATATTCTCTGAGTTTTTTTAGTTTTCATTTATATATTTAGGCCTATTATGCGTTTTGAATTAATTTTGTATGCGCACAAGGTATGAATCCAAGGGTTTTTTGCATATGAATATCCAATAGTTGTAGCAACATTTATTGAAATGGTTATTGCTTTTCTAATGAATTACCTTCATACCTTTGTGAAAACAATCAGTTGTCTATATTTGTATGGGTATATTTCTGTACTCTATTCTATTACATTAATATATTTATCTGTTTTGATACCAATACCATACTACTTTGATTATATGAATAGTTTATAAGTATTGAAATCAGATAGTTAGTATTGAAATCAGATAGATAGTTTCTTTTTATTTATTTATTTATTTATTTGACAGATAGAGTTAGACACTGAGAGAGAGAGACAGAGAGAAAGGTCTTCGTTCTGTTGGTTGTTGGTTCAGCCCCCAAATGGCCATCACAGCCGGAGCTATGCCGATCCAAAGCCAGGAGCCAGGTGCTTCCTCCTGGTCTCCCATGAGGGTACAGGGGCCCAAGCCCTTGGGCCATCCTCCACTGCCTTCCTGGGCCACAGCAGAGATCTGGACTGGAAGAGGAGCAACCAGGACTAGAACCTGGTGCCCCTATGGGATGCCGGCACCGCAGGTGGAGGATTAATCAAGTGAGCCAGGGTGCCAGCCCCCTAGTTAGCCTTTCAAATGTATTATTTTATGAAAGTTGTTTTGGCTATTCTAGCTCATTTTCATTTCCATGTGAATTTTAGAATCACCTTGTCAACTTAAAAAAAATGCTGTTGAGAATTTGAAGGGGATTTTATTGAATCAATAAATCAATTTCGCAAGAATCCTTACCTTAACAATATTGAGTCTTCTGACCCATGAATAAGGAGTAAATCTCTATTTACATTTTCTTTAGATTCTCTCAGCAGTGCTTTCTTGTTTTTATCTTTTCCTTTAAATATTTATTTTTTAAAAATTTATTTGCAGGGCTGTGGTGTGGTGGGTAAAGACTCCACCTATGATGCTGGCATCCCATATAGGTGCCTGTTGGAGACCCTGCTGCTCCACTTCGATCCAGCTCCCTGCTAATGTGCCTGGGAAAGCAGTGGAGGATGGCCCAAGTGCTTGGGTCCTGCACCATGTGGAAGACCTGGAGGAAGCTCCTGGCCCTTGCCTTTCGATTGCTCTAACCGTCATGGACATTTGGGGAGTGAACCAGCGGATGGAGGATTCTCTTTCTCTTTCTCTGTCACTCTGCAGGAACACATCAATGAAATAGAAAACAGAAAATCAATAGAGAAATTCAATGAAACAAAAACCTGTTTCTTTCAGATAATCAACAAAATGGATAAAACTCTGGCTACATCAATCAAGAGAGAAGACACAAATTACCAATGTCAGGAATGAAAGGAAAGGTATCACTAGAGATTGTACAAATACTAAGAGTATAATAAGGGGCTATTATCAGCAAATACACATCAGTAAATTCGAGGATTTAGATGAAATGGGTTAATTGCTTGAAAACCATGACCTAGTGTCATTAGGCAGTAAAATGTAATTTAAAAAGCCCAGATAATAAAAGAAGAAGCACATATTTTTTTACCTTCAGATAATTGCTCATATGCAGAAAATTGGTAATAATATTAAAAAGGTTCTAAAACTAATTCGTGAGTATAGCAAAGTTACAAGAAATATCAAAATACCAAAAATAATATTATTTATATACACTTATAATTAAAAAATTGATATTTAAAAGTACCATTTACAGATCCAGCATTGTGGAGTAGTGGGTTAAGCTGCCACCTGTAACACTGGCATCCCATATAAGCTCGAGTTCAAGTTCCAGCTGCTCCACTTCCAATCCAGCTCCCTGCTAACGGGGTCGCTGCAACCATGTGGGAGACCCAGATGAAGCTCCAAGCTCCTGCCTTTGGTCTGGCTCAGTCCTGGTCATCTCTCTTTCTCTCTTTCTGTCTCTCTCTTTCTCTCTCTCTCTCTGTCACTCTGCCTCTCAAATAAATAAATCTTTAAAAATTTAATCAATTTATCAGAAAGTCAGAATAATGAAGAGAGCGAGAGAGAAGAAAAGAAAAAAGAAAAGAAAAGAAAAAAGGGAGAGAGACAGAGATCTTCCATTCTCTGGTTCACTCCTCAAAGAGCAGCAACAGCCAAGTCTGGGCCAGGCCAAAGCTAGGAACCTGGAACTCTGGGTCTCCCTATGTGAGTGACAGGGATCCAAGTACTTGAGCAGGAAGAGGGATGGGAAGCGATGTTGCCAAGTCTTGATCTCACACTCTGATATGGGATGCTGATTTTGCAAGTGGCAGCTTAACCTGCTGCTCCACAATACCAGCACCGAATTTTTATCTCTGAAATATATTGCATGGCTCTACATAATCCTTTGACCATTTAGAATACAGCTATTAGAAGTGTTGTAATGGCCTGGTCTAATTCTAGAATCTATGTTACTTCTGGAACAGTTTCATTTACTTGATTTTCCATTACTCAAATATATAATTTTATCCTTTTCAGGCCTGGTTTTAAGATTTGTTAGGTTGAAGGAAGGTAGTATTTTTCCCCACTGTTGAAGGAAGACCTTTCTGAGTAATAGAGCCAATTCACCTTGAATTACAAGGTTTTCCAGTCTGCTTGCTGGGGAGAGGCACCATTCCAGGTTCTTTGTATATGTTGGGTACTGTTGGTTTTAATCATCTTGCATGGTTTATTCTCTGACTTCTGGTAGTTTCTCCACATGCAGTACTTACCAATACTCTATGGAATACTCAAGGGTGACTGACTGTGGTTCTCTGAAGTTCTCTTTCTGTGTGGTTTTCTCCTTTCTGGTTTCTGTCCTGAAAGATCTAGTTGCTTTGAGCTTCCTGAACACTCAACTCTGTCTGCTCAACTCAGTGGGTCCTCAAGGTTCTGCCTTCACTTCCCTGTGCCACAGTCAGGAAGCTGTCCCAGGTCAGTAAGCTATGAGATTTACGGAGCTCACATCTCTTATTTATCTTCTTTTATGGATCACTGTCCTGCTGGCCCACTGTGCAGGGTCTTAAAAATAATTTTATGTATTTTGTCCAATATTCAGTTGTTTTAAAGAGGAGATAAATCCAGTCTGTTATTCCAAACTGGTGTATCAAGTGTCAGCTTTTAAATTTAAATTTAAATGAATTAAAATGAAATAACATTTAAAATTCATCAGTTGCATCAGTCAAATTTCAAGTACTCAAAAGCCATGAGTGGCTATTGTATGGGACAACATAGTCTTATCTGGACTGGGTAAAATATTATCTCTTTACTTTTCTAGTCACATAGTTAACAACTATATATCTAGTTAATAATTATTTATACTAAATTCTCTTTGTTCAAATAGCTCATGTGATTTCTTTATTCTGATTATACTCTGGTTGATATACTTGCTCTAGCAGTTTCATTATTATGGCAGCATGGTGATAGGCTCTGGAATCCTAATGACTCAAGTTTAACTATCACTTACAAGCTGTATAAGCAAATGACTTAATTGCTCTGATCCTCAGAATGTTGCCAGGTAAAATAGGGATAAGAATACCTACTCTTAGAATCTGTATTGTGAATATATGAAAACAACTGACACATAACAGGAACTCAAATATATTGTTTCATTTTATTCATTGTTTTCACCACCATCCCCTAAGCACTTATGTATATATATCCACCTCAGCGACAGGCTACTGAACTATTTACTCCCCTATCTCCCTATTAAAATAAACACTATGCTGGGCACTTTTTCTGTGAGATCATTTTTCAGCAATAGCTTCTCTTAAAAATCATTCACATCACAAAAAATGACAGACATTTCTTGATTTAAAAACTTAATACAAAGCTACAATTGAAAAATATTGTGGTACTGGCATATAGACACACAGACCAATGGAATAGAATAGAGAACTCAGAAATAAAATGTCACATACATGGTAAAATGATTTTTGACAAGGGTATCAAGACTACTTAATATGTATGGCAGGTTGAGACAATCTTGTCAACAAATAGTGCTAAGAAAACTGAATAAATAAAGTAGAACTCTTACTTAACACCATATACAAAAATTAACTCAAAATATTTGCAGCAGCAAGATAGTGGAATAGGAAGGGAGCACACTGGTAGTCCAGGAAGAGACAGTTTAATAAAAGTGGAGATACTGCAGGTTCAAGGAAGAGTAGGGGAAGAAACAGCAGAGGAAACTCTTCCGGAACTAGTGATTCACAGTGGACCTGCGTGGGGAGCATGGGAGCCCAAGTTTGGGACACCAGCGGCAGAATCAACACACCAGCGCTGGAACGCGAGGTGAGCCAAACCTCAATAGCCCGAGACACCAGCGGGCAAGCGGAAAGAGGAGACTAGAGGGAACGAGGCTTGAAACCCCGTGGGAAAAAATTCACCAGGCTAACTAGAAGAGAGAGAGGAAAAAAAAAGTGACCAATACAGACATGAGTTTTTCTCTCTCCGCTCACCTCTCAAAGGCGAGCAATACAAAGAGAAGGCGCCATTTTGGACATCCGTCATAAGCAGGGCGACCTCAGGTCTGCACCAGCCCTGAGCCTAGCAGAAAAACCTGACTCTGGGGGAGGGGTGAAATAACAGGAGATTAGGATCTAACTTGGCAACCCAGTGGGAGACTACAGGAGAATTGGAGCCCACACTGAGGGCAGCAGAGATTCCCTGTGTGGTCCTTGGGAAAGAGCTTCCAATCTCTGGCTCCTGTGGGTATATCATTCGCCTGCTAACTACCTCCAATTGTATTCAGCTGTGTGGAATTACTTCCCTTTTGAATAATAAAAAAAAGAAGAATGAAAGAAAGAGAGATTTACCACGCCTAACCTGGGAGTGTCACCTTTGACACACCCTCAACCCTGAGGAACCAAACACAGCTCTCAGGCCACACTCATCTCAAGCCTCTAAGGCTCCATCGAAAGAAGACAGTCCACTTAATATAGAGCCGTAGTATAACAAGAAAAAACACCACAGTGAAGAAACCAAATATCCCCAACATGCCAAACAACAAACGCAAAAACCGAGTTAACAAGAACAAGGAAGACACTATGACGCCCCCAAATGAAAAAGATACCCCAATTCAAGATTATGAAGATGATGAGATAGAGGAAATGCAAGAAGCTGATCTCAAAAAGTTGATAAGAACATTAAGAAGTTCTCAAAAACAAATTCTTGAACTACAGAAATCCTTAATGGACAAGATAGAAAATCTCTCTCGTGAAAATGAAATATTAAGGAGGAATCAAAATGAAATGAAACAACTAGTAGAACAAGAAACTGTGATAGTGACGAGAAATCATAATGAAATGAAGAATTCAATAGATCAAATGACAAATACATTAGAGAGCCTTAAAAACAGAATGGGCGAAGCAGAAGAGAGAATATCGGACTTAGAAGACAGAGCACAGGAAAGGAAACAGGCAAACCAAAGAAAAGAAGAGGAAATTAGAAATCTAAAAAATATTGTCGGGAATCTACAGGATACTATTAAAAAAACCGAACATTCAGGTCCTAGGAGTTCCTGAAGGCATGGAGAGGGAGAAAGGATTAGAAGGCATTTTCAGTGAGATACTTCCCGGGTTTGGAGACGGACAGAGACATCTTAGTACAGGAAGTTTATAGAACCCCTAATAAACATGACCAAAAGAAATCCTCACCACGACATGTTGTAATCAAACTCACCACAGTGAAACATAAAGAAAAGATTCTAAATGTGCAAGAGAGAAACGTCAGATTACTCTCAGAGGATCTCCAATTGGAACACAGCAGACTTCTCATCAGAAACCCTACAAGCTAGGAGGGAATGGCGAGACACAGCCCAGGTACTAAGAGAGAACAACTGCCAGCCCAGAATATTATATCCTGCAAAGTTCTCATTTGTGAATGAAGGTGAAATAGACTTTTCATAGCAAACAGAAATTGAAAGAATTGGTTGCCACTTGTCCTGCCCTGCAAAAGATGCTTAAAGATGTGTTACACACAGAAACACAGAAACATGGTCACCAATATGAAAGAAGGTAAAGGAAGGAAACCTCACAGCAAAAGATCACAGGAAGCTCAATTTCTCTTTGACATAGAATTAAACTCTGATGCTCTGTTAAAGCAATGTGTTAAAGTAATCTATTATGTTCTCTTGATGTCTGTTAAATTCTAATTGTTCAAAAACAGCTGAATTTTTATTAAGAGCTATGGGTTATTTAAATATGTGCTTATTTTCAAAGATTTGAATAATCATCTTGTAACAGTGATCAAATTTGGTCTATGTTATGTCATGATTTTAAGGAATCTTATTTCAACCAGATATTTTGGATTTTGAGCCTTCTTGGCATTCTTGACAGGCATTCAAAAAATCAAAGTTTCAAACAATCTGGACTCTAAAATTTCCAGTAAATCTTGGACTTTTGTTTTTCCAGTTTGTGCCAAACTGAAAAAACTGAAGGACCTTGTCTCTCATCTTATAGAGACACCAACTAATCAGGCTATTTGGATTATATTAGAAGTACTGTCAAGATGTGACGTGGTACTAAATTTTGAGTTTCTATAATGGAAAATGCTATTAATACAAATGGTTGAGAATTAAAAAGTCTAATGATCTTGTGTTACTAGACATGATAGTTATCTTAATGAGAAAACCCCAGAGGCCTAAAGGGTTAAATACTTGTAAAATCCTACAGGTGCTTTCAAAAATACTGTGAAGTAAGCAAGTGCCTCTTGTTGGTTGATGAGTTTATAATTTTAAACATGGCAACTTAAAGTCTTTTGTCATCCATAGTTATATATGATTTGCTGCTCATAAAACTAAAGCGTTGTTGGTTCTGTGTGTAGCTGTCCTCCTATAGGTTCCTATGGACTTTTTCCAGCCACTTCTATTGTATTCAGTACTTTGGGATGGTTCTGTAAACAGATGAAGCCAATAATGTATTAACAGTACCAACTGAGAGAAAGTATGGTTAACTGAGGTTACTAAAAACAAAAAGCAATTCAAATCAATTGACAATCTACAAAAAGAGTTAAAGATTTTAAAAGCTACTATTAAAATTGCTATATTGGTCTATTATGTTATGTTATATGTGCGTACATATTGTATGTCCACATGGGAAAATTTTATTAAGAATTTTATTTTAATTGGCTTATAGATAAGATTGTCCATAAATTTAAGCTGCTAAAATTAATCAAAGATACATTTTAATTTGTGTGACCTGAATCTGTGTATCATATGTTTTAAACGTGTTGGTAGAAAGAAACTAAAAACATTTTATATGGTTGTGCTTAAGTTTACTGGTTAAACAAACTATACCATGTTAGATATTTAAGAGGTGTTTTCAAATACATGATTCTTAAAACTTATAGAAGGAATTGGACCTTCTGGTAAATGTTTTTTTAAGTTGTTATCTAATGTTTGAAACGGTTTGCTAAGTATTCTTGTAATATTGCTATTGTCAGCAAGCGATCTAGGACTTGCTCCCTCATTTCTCTATTCTAGGCCCAACTTGTTCTTTCATTTCTCTATTCTCCTCAAGGTAGGAAACTAATTCTATTATAAAGGAATCTGGAGGACACATAATTTAATCTTTAGACCTTATAAAAGAGATGGCTAACATTTTTCTGTAATAGCATAGCCAAAATAAGAGCTTAAATAATAATTTCATAGCTAGATTTACTTCGCCATCAGCGAAGTAAACAATAAGCAGGAAAAACCTCCCTTTCAGACCAAAGGGAAAGAAAGTTTTAAAGTGAGAATATAATTTTCCTCATGGGCATTGTCTACCTTAGAAAAACTACTACAGAACATACCTGTGACTATAGACTTGTAGTTCAGGCCACCGAAGATTAGAGATGGGACACGGGCACTCCCTTGGCTTGCATCCTCTGGTCTGCTTTAACAAAAACCAGGAGGAAAAGAAAGCTAGGCATCGGAAGCAATGGGTGGCAGGCCTATTAATGGCTGACCTGTACAGTGATCTGCCCTCAAGGAGACCCAACCGGCCAGTCTACTGCAGTGGCTTTCAATGTGGTAAGCCTGGGCTTCAGCAGAAGTCAACTTGTGAAGAGCCCTGGCAGCTCTGCCAAGAGTTGGATCACTGGAAATGGACCTGCCCTGGAGTCGAAGGATGCCCAGGTCAGAGCCACAGATCTTATTGGCTCTAAGCTGAAAAGCCCTTCACTCAGCCCAACTTCCAAAGTGACCACTGCAGCTGAGGGGACGGCCAAGTAGGGCCAGCAACATTGCAAGCAGAACTGTAAATTTCTTGTTAGAGATGCCCCCTGCCTTGACCTGGCCAGCTCTCCTCCCAGGCCAGCCAAGTAATGAAAGAAAACAGAGTGCCTTCCCCTAGGAGGTTCACACCTCCCTTAGGATGTACCCCTTGAGAAGAGATAGATAGGTCTGGGCCTGTTAACTTACAAGGCCTAAAGCCCAACAGATTATTATCGAGCCGCTTCTGTCAGGTTCTATTTGCCTCTCAATCAGAAAACTTAATTGTAGCTTAGACAGCACCTTTCTTAGCTCCTCTAATAATGACTCTGTCCTTTGTTCTAGACCCTGTCTAGCGCACTTGGGCATCATTCCTTCGTAATCATAACCTCTACTCTACCTCCAATGGCTCTACTCCCAACCTGTGTGTACTGATAGTCCTCTTCCCCACTTAATGCTGTATAATTGTTCAGACCTGGTTAATGCCACTCTTAGGATCATTGGTTACTATTCTTACCCTGTCTTTTATGACCTTGTCTAAATAGCCTTGGCAACTCATGACGAGAGCCTAGGGTGGTTACTGGTGCCATAAACTAGAGTGTCAATTTGTTGGGTCAACAACAGGAGTCACTGTGCACTTGCTCCTCATGTGGGATCTCTGTCCTTAATGTGCTGTACATTGTGATTTAATGCTATAACTAGTACTCAAACAGTATGTTTCACTTTGTGTTTCTATGTGGGTGCAAACTGTTGAAATCTTTACTTAAAGTATACTAAATTGATCTTCTGAATATAAAGAGAGTTGAAAATGAATGTTGATGTGAATGGAAGGGGAGAGGGAGCGGGAGAGGGGAGGGTTGCGGGTGGGAGGGAAGTTGTGGGAGGGGGAAGCCATTGTAATCCATAAGCTGTACTTTGGAAATTTATATTCATTAAATAAAAGTTAAAAAAAAATTTGCAAACCATACATCTGATAGAGGATTCTCAGGTCCTTTAGAATCTGTAAGGAGCTAAGAAATTCAACATCAAGAAAAAAAAATCCAGTTAAGAAATGGGCAAAGGAAGTAAACAGGCATTTTTCAAAGGATGAAGTACAAAAGGCCAACAGACACATGAGAAGATGCTCAGGATCACTAGCCATCAGGGAAATGCAAATAAAAACAACAATGAAGTTTCATGGCACCCTAGTTTGAATGGCTATCATCCAAAAATCAAAAAATAACAAATTCTGGAGAGGATGTGGGGGAAAAGGTACCTTAATACACTGTTGGTGGGAATGTAACCATTATGGAAGACAGTATGGAGATTCCTCAGAGAACTAAAATTTGATTTACCATATGACCCACCCATCCTGCTCTTGGGAATTTACCCCAGGAAAATGAAATTAGCATATAAAAGAGTTATCTGTAACCCCATGTTTATAGCACCTTCACTCACAATAGCTAAGATATGGAATCAACCCAGATGTCCCTCACTGATCACTGGATAAAGAAGTCATAGTATATATACACACAATGGAATACCACTCAGCCTTAAAAAACAATGAAGTCCTGTCTTTCACAACAAATGGATGTAACTGGAGACCATTATGCTTAGTGATATAAACCAGTCTCCAAAAGTCAAATATCGTATGTTTTCTATGATTTGTGGTAGCTAGTATGTACAGAACAAAAAGTGTAATGTATATGAGTGACATTGACATCTTGAAATTTGATTGTTTTCATAGCCCTTGCCTATATTCCTGAGAAGCAGTGGTCTTGGCCGGCGCCATGGCTTAACAGGCTAATCCTCTGCCTTGCGGCGCTGACACACCGGGTTCTAGTCCCGGTTGGGGCACCGGATTCTATCCTGGTTGCCCCTCTTCCAGGCCAGCTCTCTGCTATGGCCCGGAAAGGTAGTGGAGGATGGCCCAAGTGCTTGGGCCCTGCACCCGCATGGGAGAAGCACCTGGCTCCTCTCCTGGCTTCGGATCAGCGAGATGTACTGGCCGTAGCGGCCATTGGAGGGTGAACCAACGGCAAAAAGGAAGACCTTTCTCTCTGTCTCTCTCTCTCACTATCCACTCTGTCTGTCAAAAAAAAAAAAAAAAAAAGAAGCAGTGGTCTTTCTACTTACTACTTGTTGAATTCTTTACTTAGTGGAGGATTGAACTTGTGATTATAAAGTAAATTGAAAGTATGTCATCACAAAAATTAAAAGAAAAATAAGAATGTAAGGAGGATGGAGGCTGGGAAATTTCATTATGTTCTTAAAACTGTATATATGAAATCTGTTCCCTTCATTTAAATAAATAAAGTAAAAAAATAGATGAAAGACCTAAACATAAGATCCCAAGAATCAATAAAGACAAAAGCTTCATGACGTTGGATCTGGCAATGATTTTTTTGATATGATATCAAAGGCATAACCAACAAAAGGGAAAATAGACAAATTGAAATTAATGAAAATTTATAAAACTTGTGCATCAAAATAGTACCAACAGAATAAAAAAGCAACCCACAGGATGGGAGACATTCTTTTTTTTTTTAAGATTTTATTTATTTATTTGAAAGTTAGAATTACAGAGAGGCAGAGAGAGGGAGAGAGGCTCTCCATCCAATGGTTCACTCCCCAATTGGCTGCAATGGCCAGAGCTGCGCCAATCCGAAGCCGGGAGCCAGGAACCTCCTCTCAGTCTTCCACGTAGGTGTAGGGGCCCAAGGACTTGGGCTATCCTCCGCAGCTTTCCCAGGCCATAGCAGAGAGCTGGATCGTAAGTGGAGCTGCTGGGGCACGAACCGGCGCCCATATGGGATGCCGGCACTGCAGGCGGCAGCCTCACCTGCTGTGCCACAGCACTGGCCCCGGGAGATGTTATTTTCTTTTTCTTTTTTTTTTTTTTAATTTTTGACAGGCAGAGTGGACAGTAGAGGGAGATAGAGAGAAAGGTCTTCCTTTGCCGTTGGTTCACCCTCCAATGGCCGCCGCGGTAGCGCGCTGCGGCCGGCGCACCGCGCTGTTCCGATGGCAGGAGCCAGGTGCTTCTCCTGGTCTCCCATGGGGTGCAGGGCCCAAGGACTTGGGCCATCCTCCACTGCACTCCCTGGCCACAGCAGAGAGCTGGCCTGGAAGAGGGGCAACCGGGACAGGATCGGTGCCCCGACCGGGACTAGAACCCAGTGTGCCGGCGCCGCAAGGCGGAGGATTAGCCTAGTGAGCCGCGGCGCCGGCCAAGATGTTATTTTCAAATCATGTATCTGATTATATGTTAATATGCAGCATATACAGAGTACTACTAAAACCTAGCAAAAATAAGCAAACAAAAATAAAAAAATGGGCAAAGGTGTTTGATAGATATTTCTTTAAAGAAGATATACAAATGACTAAAAAAATGCATGAAAAGATGTTCAGCATCACAAGTTAGGCAAATGAAAGTCAAAATTTTGCTGAGGTTATACCTCATGCCCACTAGGATGATTACTGTCAAAAGCAAACAAACAAATAAAAAATGACAAGTGTTGGCAAGGATGTAGAGAGATTGGAACCTTTGTGTATGGTTGGTGAGAATGTAAAATGGTACAGTCACAATGGAAAGCAATATGATGATTCCTCAATAAATTAAAATTCCACTTTTAGTTCTATACCCAAAAGAATTGAAAATAATTCAATTATTTTCTTGAAGGGCCTCAAAGAGATATTTGTAAGGCCATGTCCATAGTAGCCTTATTAACAATAACTAAAATATGGAAACAATGCAAGGGTCTATTAATGGATGAATGGATATGCAAAATGTGGTATATATAAACAGTCTAAAAATTTCATGGAAAATGTGTATGATGAAAAAATTATGCATGAATTTCCACTTTGACACCAAATTTTTTTCAATTTTTAAAAAATTTTATTTGTTATACAAGGTTCACATATTTCATATATAGAGATTTAGGAACAAAGTGGGGCTTCCCCTCCCTCCTGCCCACCTTCCAACCCTTCCACACCACCTTGGATTCCCATTCTTAATTTTTACAATGATCTATTATCAGTTTACTTGGTGATCATACAGTTAGCCCTACTCTAAGTAGAGGAGTTAAGCAAATAGTATGAAGATAATGAAACCAAAACAAAATAAAACAAAAATAAATGAAAAATTGTTCCTCAGTGGAAGAGACAAGGGCTATAAACAATCATCCATTCTCCAAATGTCTATTTTGCTTGAATATGTTATATTTCAGGTATTAGTTGCATCAGATCAGGGAAAATATGTGATACTTATCATTTTTGGGACTGGCTTGTTTCACTAAGTTTAATGGTTTCCAGTTGTGACTATCTTGTTGCAAAAGAAAGAATTTTGCTTTTTTTTATATAGCTAAGTAGTACTCCATAGTGTATATATACCATAATTTCTTTATCCAGTTATCAATTGATGGACATCTGGGTTGATTCCATATCTTAGCTATTGTGAATTGTGCTGAAGTGAACATAAGGATACATATATCTCTTTAATGTAATGATTTCTTTTGGTTTGGGTGAATTCCCAGGAGTGGGATTGCTGTATCATATTGTAGGTTTCTGAGGTGTCTCCATACTGTCTTCCACAGTGGTTGCACCAGTTTACATTCTTACCAGCAGTGGATCAGTGTACCTTTTCCCCCACATCCTCGCCAGCATTTGTTGTTTGTTTGATTTCTCTATGAGAGGCATTCTAACTGGAGTGAGGTGAAACCTTGTTGTGGTTTTGATTTGTATTTCCATGATGGCTAGTGATCCTGAGCATTTTCACAAGTGTCTGTTGGCCATTTGAATTTCCTCTCTTGAAAAATGCCTGTTTAAGTCCTTTGCCCATTTGTTTACTGGAGTATTTGTTTTGTTGTTGAATTTCTTGAGCTCTTTATAAATTCTGGATGTTAACCCTTTATCAGTTGTGCAGTTAGCAAATATTTTCTCCCATTCTGTCAATTGCCTCTTCATTTTGCTGAGTGTTTCTTTGCAGTGCAAAAGCTTCTCAGCTTGGTGTAATCCCATTTGTCTGTTTTGGCTTTGATTGCCTGTGCTTCTGGGGTCATTTTCAAGAAGTCTTTGCCAATGCCAATGTCTTGTAGAGTTTCTCCCATGTTCTCTAATAAGTTGATGGTATCCGGTCTTAGATTTACGTTCTTGATCCATTTTGAGTGGATTTTTGTGTAGGGTGTATGATAGGGGTTTAATTTCATACTTCTGCACGTGGAGATCCAGTTTTTCCAGCACCATTTCTTAAAGACTCCGTGTCTGCTCCATGGATTGATTTTTAGCTCCTTTATCAAATATAAGTTGGCTATAGATGCATGGATTGATTTTTGGAGTTTCTATTCTATTCCATTGGTCTACACGTTTGTTTTTGTGCCAGAACCAGGCTGCTTTGATTGTAATCACCCTGTAGTATGTCTTGAAATCAGGTATTGATATGCTTCCAGCTTTGTTTTTGTTGTATAATATTGCTTTAGCTATTCAGAGTCTCTTGTATTTCCATATGAATTTCAGCATACTTTTCTCTAGATCTGTGAAGAATGTCATTGTTATTTTTATTGGGATTGCATTGAATCTGTAAATTGCTTTTGGTAGTATGGACATTTTGATGATGTTGATTCTTCCAATCCATGAACGTGGAAAATTTTTCCATTTTTAATATCTTCTATTTCTTTCTTTAGTGTTTTATAATTTTCATTGTAGAGATCTTTGACATCCTTGGTTAAATTTATTTCAAGTTATTTGATTCTTTTTGGAGCTATTGTGAATTGTATTGATTTTACAAGTTCTTTCTCATCCATGGCATTGTCTGTGTATACAAAGGCTATTTTTTTCTATGTTGATTTTATATTCTGCCACTTTACCAAACTCTTTTGTGAATTCCAGTTGTCTCTCAGTGGAGTCTTTTGCATCCCCTATATATAGGACCATGTCATCTGCAAATAAGGATAGTTTGACTTCCTCTTTTCTAATTTGTACCCCTTTGATTTCTTTTTCTTGCTTAATAGCTCTGGCTAAAGCTTCCAGGAGTATATTGTATAGCAATGGTAAGAGTGATTCTGGATCTCAGGGGGAATGCTGCCAGCTTTTCTCCATTCAATAGTGTGTTTGCTGTGGGTTTGTCATATATTGCCTTGATTGTGTTGAGGAATGTTCCTTCTATACTCATTTTACTTAAGGGTTTCATCATGAAAAGATGTTGTATTTTATCAAATGCTTTCTCTGTATATATTGAGATAATCATATGATTTTTGTTCTTCAGTTTGTTAATATATCACATTGATTGATTTGTGAATGTTAAACCATCCTTTCATTCTGGGGATAAATCCCAGTTGGTCAGGGTGGATGATCTTTCTGATGTGTTGTTTGATTTGATTAGCTAATATTTTGTTGAGGATTTTTGCATCTACCTTCATCAGGGATAGTGGTCTGTAGTTCTCTTTCTCTGTTGCATCTTTTCCAGGTTTAGATGTTAAGATGATGCAGGTTTTGTAGAAGGAGTTTGGGAGGATTCCCTTGTTTTTAATTTTTTGACTAGCTTGAGAAGAATTGGAATTAGTTTTTCTTTAAATGTTTGGTAGGATTCAGCAGTGAAGCCATCCGGTCCTAGGCTTTTCTTTGTCTTTATTGAGAGGGTCTTATTTTATTTATTTGAAGGGCGGAGTTAGAGGGAGAGAAAGAATGGGGTTGGAGAGAGGAAGGGGGAGAGAGAGAGAGAGAGAGAGAGAGAGAGAGATTTTCCATGCGCTAGTTCACTCCCAAAATGGCCATAATGGCTGGGGATGGGCGAGGCCAAAGCCAGGAGCCTGAAACTTCGATACTTGGGCCATCTTCCACTGCTTTCCCAGGTGCATTAGCAGGGAGTTGTATCAGAAGCAGAGCAGCTGGGACTCCATCTAGCACTCCCATATGGGATGCTGGCATCATAGGCAGTGGCTTAACCCACTGTTCCATAATCCTCCCCCCTACCAGTAGCATCTTAACTGCTACACCAAATTCTTGCTCCTATAATTTTTAAAAATTGAAAAAAAAGTAACCACAGTTCACGGTGGTGGTTTAGTGTGTTCCCATTCCTAGAAAACCAAAGTGATATATTTTAGGTAGTGTCAATAAAGGAGATATTCATCATGGAGGACAACTTCTGACTACCCCAACCTAGGCCACAGAGTAACCTCTGTATGGAACCAAACTGAAGGATGTTTAAATTGACTCTCATGATCCATGAAACCATTATCAGATCTAGAACTTGATATAGTGAACTTATCTCTATATAACTTAACCTCATTACCATTTAAATGCTACTTGCACTATATGCCATCTGCAACACTTGAAATTTTTGTGCATTCAATCAAGCACGAACTTTTATCAGTAGTTCTCAATGGGGCATTGGGGAGGCAATTTTGCCTCCCAAAGGATGTTTGTAAATGTTTGGAGACATTTTTGGTTGTCACAATTGAAGGGGGTTGTTAAATCTAGTGGGTAGAAGCCAGGGATGTTGTTCTTAAACTTCTCTGCACTGCATAGGAAAGCTCTCCACACCAGAGTTATTGGACTTCAGATGTGTGTAATGCTGACTTTGAGAAGCTCTGACCTCAACTGAGCTCCAAGAGAAATGAAAATCCACTGTGCTGCCCCAGAACATAATACCATAATACCAGGCTTTCCAGGATTCAATATTATTAGGTTTTGTATTTCGTGTGCTCCTGCTTCCTCTTCTTTGGGTGGGAAACAGAAAATTCACTCTGTGGTGTAAATATTCTGAAATGTTAGAGTAGCAGGGGTTCTTTACTGGTTCCTACTTTGTTTTCTGCTAACCTGATAAATCAATGATTTTACACATTTTTTTTTACACTGGTTTTTTTTTTTTGTTTTTTGTTTTTTGTTTTTTTGACAGGCAGAGTGGACAGTGAGAGAGAGAGAGACAGAGAGAAAGGTCTTCCTTTTGCCATTGGTTCACCCTCCAATGGCCGCCGCGGTAGCGCGCTGCAGCTGACGCACCGCGCTGTTCCGATGGCAGGAGCCAGGTGCTTATCCTGGTCTCCCATGGGGTGCAGGGCCCAAGCACTTGGGCCATCCTCCACTGCACTCCCTGGCCACAGCAGAGAGCTGGCCTGGAAGAGGGGCAACCAGGACAGGATCGGTGCCCCGACCAGGATTAGAACCCGGTGTGCCGGCACCGCAAGGCGGAGGATTAGCCTGTTGAGCCATGGTGCCGGCCACACTGGTGGTTTTCAAATTGTACGGAATGAGGTTGCAATGGACTGAATTTTTGAAAAAAGATTTATATATTTATTCATTTGAAAGCAGAGTGACGGAGAGAGATACGAGACATAGAGAGAACTCCCATCTGCTGGTTCATTCACCAAGTGACCACAAAGTTAGGAGCCAGGAATTCCATCCAGGTCTCCATGTGGGTGGCAGGGGCCCAAGTACATTGACCATCTTCTGCTTTCCCAAGTGCATTGATAGGGAGCTGTGTTGGAAGAAGAGCAGTCAGAACTCAATCTAGTGCTCTGATATGGGATGCCAGCATCACAAGCTGTGCTTAATCCATTGTGGCTCAACACTGGTCCCATGGACTGACTATTTATCCCCACCCCATCCCAAATCCATATATTGAAATTCTAACCCCCAAATGGTGGTATTAGGAGGTGAAATTATGAGGGTTATGTCAATGGGATTAGTGCACTCATAAAAGCTACCCCAAAGAGATCCTTCACCCTTTCTGCTATGTGAGGTTATGGCAAAGACCACAATATAGGACTGAGGCCCTCACCAGACAACAAACCTGCCTGTGCCTTGGTCTTGGACTTCTTGGTCTCCAAAACTGTGAGAAATAAATTTCTGTTGTTTATAGGCTACCTGGTCTATGATATTTTGTTATAGGAGACTGAATAGCCCAAGACAGGGGTGTTTCATGGGTCTCATCAGAGAATGGATGAAGAGCTGAGAAGTCAATGCTTGGACCCATACCCTACCTTAGAGTTAGTTGTATTGTTACTGTCTTTTATGTGTGGATATTCTCTATGAAATTCAACTGTTAAGAACAAAAATAGATTTGAATAATGCTATTTTATACAATAAGTAAATTATTGAAAATTTGAACATAAATTTGACTTTTTAAAATTTCCCTCTCTACTGGGAACACTGAGGGAAATCTTCTGAATGAATATTCTTTCATTCTTTGTAACATGCCCATGAGGATTTTCATGAGTCTGGGATAATTAAGGATGTGTGGGATGAGTAGTCTTTTAGAGGCTAATGATATTAAGATTTGGGAAAATGTTTTTTTTTGGGGGGGGGACGTATTTATTTATTTTGAAGGGTTACAGAGAAAGAGACAGACACACACACACATACACACACAGAGAGAGAGAGAGAGAGAGAAAATCTTCCATCTGCTGGTTCACTCCCCAAATGGCCACAATAGCTGAAGCCAGGAACCAGGAGCTCCATCCAGGTCTCCCACGTGAGTGGCAGTGGCCTAAGCACTTGGACCATCTTTTGCTACCTTCCCATGTGCATTAGTAGGGAGCTAGATTGACAGTGGAGCAGCCATGATTTGAACCAGTGCTCTAAACTGGGATGCCAGCATTGCAGGTGGCGACTTAACCTGCTGTGTCACAATACCAGCCCTGAAAATGTTCTTCAAATATTCCCTAGTCCTTGGAGTTAACTCTAGAATCTTAAGATTCTCAGATCAGTGCTTGAAAACTGTGATTCTGCAGCCTCTCAAAGAAGTAGAGTTATAGGACTGAAAAGGGAACTTTGCAAATAAGAGTGACCTCACCTTCTGTCCCCAGGGGTGTCTGACTTAGTGTTTCTGTCGGGAAATGGTAGGTCTAGGAGAGGAAATACGACCATTTCTCTCATTGGGCCTAGTTCTAGACAAATTTGTCAAGCAGTTTAAGTTCGTCTTTGGTTCCCCTTGCTTATCAGACATTTCTTTTTCCCAAGTGCCCAGTAAATACCTACCCAAGGATATTTCACTGTCAAATTCCAGAAAGGCCTTTTTTTCCCGGGTAGCATCCCATGCCTGGAACCTCTCCTTGTTTGTGTTCTCCTTCTTGCTCTCTGTAATAATTCTGTTGAATTAGGGTCAGGCCAGCTGGGGTTGAGAATTACAGAGAAGAGAACCTTCAAACTCACTTCTGCATGTAGCCCGGGTAGATTACTTCCTACCATCATTCAGCACGTCTAAGCACTTTGCCCCACCCATGTTGGACAACATTTACCTGCCTCTCAAGAACTTTTCTCCTCTCTAAGGACACTTATGTTGTTTGGTTTTATGGGCAGGTAAGCCACAAAATCAGGACAACCTTTTCTTGGCTCACCATAGTTTGCACCCTTCATGGTCCAAAAGAAGTGTATTCCTGGGCTTTAGCCTGGCCCAGTCCTGGTCGTTTTGGCTATTTGTGGAGTGAACCAGTAGATGAAAGACCATTTTCAATCTGTATATCTACCTCTGTCTCTCCTACTCTGCCTTTCAAATAAATCTTTTTTAAAGTTAATTTTGGTGTAAAAAATTAAAATCTCTGCATAGATTCTTGATAATATACATTTTCCATGAACTTTTTGAAGAAAATTAATATTTGAAACTCAGGCAGCTTTTAACCTAACATTGACAAAAGTTTCCAGGCTTTATTTAAAGGCAAAAATAACTTCAGTACCAGGTGTGACTGTAAAATAATGTGACCTTTTTTTTTTTAAGAATAAACATGACAGAGTGTACCCATTTGAAGATATAATCTCCCCTTGAATGTAGCCACAGTGAGAGGCTATGTCCTTGTTCTATTGCTGTGGCAACAACTACTTGTCCTTTGGAACTAAAATAAGACATTCTGCCCTTCCTTCAGGAAGTTGGCCCTCAGCCCCAGGCTGAGTTTCATGCCCCTTGTTCTGGGATCCTGGGACATCCTGTGCTTAGGTTCGTCAAAGTATTTGTCACCCTAGATTGTCTCTCCCTTACCTGGCACATGCTCCCTAAACAGAGAGGATGTCTTGTTTGGTTTTTGTGTCCTTGTGGCCAAACATGAGTAGGACTAGTTTCTTAGTTGATGTTTGAAAAATACTCCTGTATCACATTTTTAGACAATCTTTGATGATGGCATATCTTTATTCTTTCAATGCAGAATGATTGCTTGAAAAAAGATTTTATTCAGAAAGAAGTTGGAAAAGACGGTGTCCATCAAGTTGCTCATCACTGTCTTTATTTAAAAATAACCTGTGATCATAATATATTGACTTCTTTTATTATTCATAAACTGGTCCTTTAAGCAACTCCAAAGAAGGAATTATGAAAGGTTCTAAACGGTAGCTGCTTCTCAGCGCAATATCTTTGAAAGGCTACTTTCATTTACATGTTTAAGGCCCCAAATGTGTTTGGAAATATATTTGCCTTGAACATTGTTGAGAACATACTCTAGGCAGCAGACCATGCCAGTTTAGAGGTTCAGAGCCTTACTCTGGAGCTGGACTGCTTCGGGTCAAATCTCGGCTCTGCAACCTATCTCTATAGCCTTGGAGAAGTTACTCAACATGTGGGGACTGCTGTTTCCTCATTTGAAAAATGTGGATAAATAGCACCTCCCTCATAGGCTCGTTGTGAGGATTCGCCAAGTCAATCATGGAAACACTTAGAACATGGGTCCTGGTACAGTCAGTGCTCAATAGGGGTTATTCTGGTCGTTAGCATTATCTTTATCATGGCCACTGTGCCCAGGGTATTTGTGTTGGATAGTACTAAAGATCAAAAGCTGTGTCCTTACCCTCGGGAAGTTCATGATCTAGCGGGACACATAGACATGTGATTTATGTTGTAGTGCACTTGATGGGTGCCTGCAAGGATGTCTGACACCGTGGGAAATCTCCCAATATAGGGCAGGGTTTAGTAACCTAAGTGCATTCCTACAAGCATTGATTGCCCTCCACTCAATTCCAGACATTGTCTCCTGAGCATGTGCATGTCAGGATAACCAGATGCTTGGTATTCATAGCCGTGATGAGAACAGAAGGCCATGAGCCTAGAAGTAACACTCTTTTACTAAAATACCTCGCAGTTTGTTAAACAAAGGAATGCTGTGTGGTGTTAATGCCTATGAAAGTATTCACTGTTCCCTACTTCACTCTGAATAGAAACCATTCTGGACTGAAAAGTCATATAATCTATCATTAATATGTGTCTCTTTTTTAAAAATACGTATCCCAGTTTCAAGAACTAAGATGTAATCCTCTAATCCTAAAATTATTGAATAATCTAGAAGGGCTTGCCATTTTAGCAAGATAATTTATAGCTTTACTATGGATTGAATTCAAATCAAAATTTAAAACAGTATGATTTAATGATTGTATAATCTACATTTGAGAAGTATTTTGTTGCTTTCTTTACTATATCGTTTAATGTGCAGAAATATTTTTCAATTAAAAGGCTGGCTTCCTTTTTTTAACTACTTTCCTCTCTCGGAAGTAGTTATGAAGATGACAATTTATGTTGCAATTGGTTATTTTGTATGATTCATGAAGAAACACTTTTAAAAATAACTTTGTAATAAAGACAGAAAACTGTTTTTTCACGATTGTGATTCATCATCATTATTTTTGAACATTTGGTAAATCCTACTTCTGTGAACTTTTAAGAAGAACTTTCAAACCCTTTCAGAGCCTCTTTAAGGCCCTCCTTTATGAATTCTGCATAGGGTTCACTTTGTGAAGAAAATAGGCTTGAGGTAATAAGCATGGTATGAGACGATATGGTTATGCATACATATACATACATACATATAAACAAACAAACAAACTCCTGTACTCTCTTCATCTTCTCATTCTTCTGCGAAGTTCAAGGAAGTTAAGAGATTATTTTGCAGAATTACAGTTAATGCAAAAAGAAACAGCAAGGGCCTATGCCCCTTCCAGTTGGCATATTCTGTGCTTCTGGGCCTATGCGGCAAGCAGGAAGTGGGATGTGACTGAAGCATTTCTCTGTTACAAGAAGGTAAGCTTACTATGCCAATTCTTAAGAAGAGAACCACAATGGAGCCCCAGACGTGTTTTCTGAAGAAAGGAACAGGGAATATGGCAGAGGTAAATAAGACTGGGTATATATTTGGCATTTGTTCCAGGTTTACTTCATTGAATTGAATTTCTGCTTGAAGTTTGTAATTACTATTTGGGAAATGGGAAATAAACCATTTTGTGTTGTACACACCAAACATAAAGCTGTCATCTTCATCTACCCCCATGCCCCCCCAAAGACTACTAACAGTTGGTCCTACAGTGATGGATTTTATTCTACTGTTTGGATCCACAAATTGAGCGATTATAACGCATAGCAATATTGTGAGGAATATCTTCATTCTGAGCATGTATATGACTAACCTTACCTGGAACTTCCTAAAGGTTCTGAAAATGAAATTTTCCCCAACTATGACTACTATAATTTCTATTGCACTTCAATATCAACATTTTTTAAGGGCTGGCATTGTAGTTCAGCAGGTTAAGTCACTGCCTGTGATTCTGGCATCTCATTTGAGTGCTGGTTTGAGTCTCAGTTGCTCTACTTCTGTTCTAGCTTCCTGCTAATGTGCCTGGGAAGGCAGCAGAAGATGGCCCAAGTGCTTAGACCCCTGCCACCCATGTAGGAGATGCAGATGGAGTTCCAGGCTCCTGGCTTTGGCCTGACCCAGCCCCAGCCCATGAGGCCATTTGGGGAGTGAACCTGTAAAATGTTATGCATTTGGAATGGGACATATGCAGATTTCTTTGAATTCTCAGAGAGGTCAGTATACCCCCCAAAGACTAAGAAGCATGGCAGTAAGAACTGTTGTGCAAAGGTTGATACAATTTAATTTGAAGGTCATTCATATTTTTGTGGAGTATTCCTGGAAATAATAATCTTAATCTAAAGAAAGAATTTTGTAATAAAGGAAAAGCAGGGTTCAATTGTGGGGAGCATATCATTTAGGAAAGGATTTAGGGGTACCTTACCACATTATATGGATAACCACTTACTTTTCCTGCTCTATCTGTCCTATCATAGTCACAAATAGATTTATGCCTTCTCTTTCACACTGTGTTTCTGGCCATATGAATAGGAAGATACAATACATTTTAAAATGTTAATGCAAATTCCAAAACGAGGTAGGGAAGCCTCAAGTCCACTTAAATTTAGAAAGCACTTATTGAGCACCTATAATTTGTAGTGCTAGGTAATACAGAATAGAAAGGTAAATGAAATCTTACAGGATTTTATTTTATAATTTATGTATTTGTAAAACTTATGTATTTATTTTATTTTTTAATCTCTATGGGAGATGAATGCACACATGCATCTGTGTGTAAGTATTAGTGTTAAGACAGACAGTGAGCTGTACTACAATGTGGGAGATTTTAAGTGATTTTAAGTGGCATGAACCTAGGAAAACTTAATGAAAAGTAGAAACTATGCTACCACCTCAAACCCTTGGGCCCTTCCCCTTTCTGATCCCCATTTCTTTTTTTTAAACTTTTATTTAGTAAATATAAATTTCCAAAGTACAGTTTATGGATTACAATGGCTTTCCCCCCCCCATAACTTCCCTCCCACCTGCACCCCTCCCATCTCCCGCTCCCTCTCCCATTCCATTTTCAATTATCTTTATATACAGAAGAACGATTTAGTATATATTAAGTAAAGATTTCATCAGTTTGCACCCACACAGAAATACAAAGTGTAAAAATACTGTTTCAGTACTAGTTATAGCATTACTTCACATTGGACAACACATTAAGGACAGATCTCACATGAAGAGTAAGTACACAGTGACTCCTGTTGTTGACTTAACAATTTGACACTCTTGTTTATGGCGTCAGAAATCTCCCTAGGCTCTAGTCATGAGTTGCCAAGGCTATGGAAGCCTTTTGAGTTTGCTGACTTCGATCTTATTTAGACAAGGTCATAGTCAAAGTGGAAGTTGTCTCCTCCCTTCAGAGAAAGGTACCTCCTTCTTTGATGGCCCGTTCTTTCTACTGGGATCTCACTCGCAGAAATCTTTCATTTAGGAATTTTTTTTTTTTGCCAGAGTGTCTTGGCTTTCCATTCCTAAAATACTCTCAAGGGCTCTTCAGCCAGATTCAAACGCTTTAAGGGCTGATTCTGAGGCCAGAGTGCTGTTTGGGGCATCTGCCATTCTATGAGTCTGCTGTGTATCCCGCTTCCCATGTTGGATTGTACTCTCCCTTTTTGATTCTATCAGTTAGTATTAGCAGACACTTGTCTTGTTTATGTGATCCCTTTGAATCTTAGACCTATCATTATGATCAATTGTGAACTGACATTGATTACTTGGACTAGTGAGATGGCATTGGTACATGCAACCTTGATGGGATTGTATTGGAATCCCCTGGCACATTTCTAACTCCACCATTTGGGGCAAGTCCGATTGAGAATGTCCCAAATTGTACATCTCCTCCCTCTCTTATTCCCACTCTTATATTTAACAGGGATCACTTTTCAGTTAAATTTAAACACTTAAATTTAAACACACTCTGTGTGTGTGTGTGTGTGTGTAACTCTGACTTTCAAATAAACAAATAAATCTTTTTAAAAAATAAAAAAAATTAAACACTTAAGAATAATTGTGTGCTAATTACAGAGTTCAACCAATGGTATTAACTAGAACAAAAAAAATACTAAAAGGAATGAAGTATTGAATTGTACATCAACAGTCAGGACACGGGCTGATCAAATCACTGTTTCTCATAGTGTCCCTTTCACTTCAACAGGTTTCCTTTTTTGTGCTTGGTTAGTTGTCACCGATCTGATCCCCATTTCTGAACTACTCCTTCATCAAATTCAGAGATTAGACCTATTTAAATTTCAGTTTTTCCTTTGTTAGAAAATATTTCAGACCTACAAAAAAGCACTATCGTAAATACGTATGTGCCACCACCCAGCATAAGAAATAAAACATTACAAAAACAAAAACATAAAAGAATTTCCTGTGTGTATCAGTATTGATGCAAATATAGTTTTGTCAAACTTTGTGGTTTTTTTTTAACTTTTATTTAATGAATATAAATTTCCAAAGTACAGCTTATGGATTACAATGGCTTTTCCCCCCCATAACTTCCCTCCCACCCGCAACCCTACCATCTCCCGCTCCCTCTCCCCTTCCATTCACATCAAGATTCATTTTCGGGCCAGCGCCACGGCTCAATAGGCTAATCTTCCACCTTGCGGCGCCAGCACACCAGGTTCTAGTCCTGGTTGGGGCGCCGGATTCTGTCCCGGTTGCCCCTCTTCCAGGCCAGCTCTCTGCTGTGGCCAGGGAGTGCAGTGGAGGATGGCCCAAGTGCTTGGGCCCTGCACCCGCTTGGGAAACCAGGAGAAGCACCTGGCTCCTGGCTTCAGATCAGCGCGGTGCGCTGGCCGCAGTACACCAGTTGCGGCGGCCATTGAGGGTGAACCAATGGCAAAGGAAGACCTTTCTCTCTATCTCTCTCTCTCACTGTCCACTCTGCCTGTCAAAAAAAAATTCATTTTCAATTCTCTTTATATACAGAAGATCAGCTTAGTATATATTAAGTAAAGATTTCAACAGTTTGCACCCACACAGAAACACAAAGTGAAGAATACTGTTTGAGTACTAGTTATAGCATTAACTCACAATGTACAGCACATAAAGGACAGAGATCCCACATGAGGAGTAAGTGCACAGTGACTCCTGTTATTGACTTAACAATTTGACACTCTTGTTTATGGAGTCAGTAATCATCCTAGGCTCTTGTCATGAGTTGCCAAAGCTATGGAAGCCTTTTGAGTTTGCTGACTCTGATCTTATTTAGACAAGGTCATAGTCAAAGTGGAAGTTCTCTCCTCCCTTCAGGGAAAGGTACCTCCTTCTTTGATGACCTCAAACTTTGTTTTATGTGTTTGTTAAACCAATGGTTAAGAATGATATATACTGTTATAATTTTAGTGATCTGTGATTACTTTGAAATTTACTGCATGTAAATGAAATTGACATCTTATCATTTGATTATTGTTTATAACCTTGCCTATATTCCTGTTGAACTATGGTCTTTTTACTTTTTACTTGTTGAACACTTTATTTAGTGGAGCATTAAGCCTCTGACTACAGTGTAAATGTAAAATATGTTATCTCAAAAATTAATAAAAAAGAAATGAAGAAAGATGGGGAGGGAGGAAGAGATCTATCATTATATTCTTTCTTTTCAGCCAAAGAAATCTTTTATGTAAGTAATGCAAACTTCATGCATTTCATAAGTACAACTTTAGGAATATAGTGATTCTTCCCACCATATCTGTCCTCCTACCCACACTTCCACCCCACCTCCTCTTCCCTCTCCCATTCCAAGTCCCATTCTCCACTAAGATCCATTTTTGATTAATTTTATACACAGAACACCAACTCTATACTAAGTAAAGAGTTCAACTATTTGCACGGGAAAAAAAAAAAAACTTCCTCAACAGTCATGACAAGGGCTGTTCAAAGTCATTGCATCTTGAAGTTAATTTCACTTTTTTTTAGAAACTTAATTAACTTTAAAGAACCCAAGAATGATACATCTTTTGTAAGCACTTAGACATAATTATAATCCAACTCTTTGAGGACAGAGGTCCTGCATGGGGAGTTAATGCACAGTGACTCCTATTTTTAATTTAACAATTAACACTCTTATCTATGACGTCAGTGATCACCCAAGGATCTTGACAGGAGCTGCCTAGGCTATGGAAGCCTTTTGAATCCACAAGCTCTGTCAGTGCTTAGAGAAGGCCATAAGCAAAGTGGAAATTCTCTCCTCCCTTCAGGGAAACGTACATCCTTCTTTGATGACCCCTTCTTTCCACTGGGGTCTCACCCACCAAAGTCCTTCATGGAGGACTTTTTTGCCATAGTGTCTGGCTTTCCATGCCTGAAATGCTCTCATGGGCTTTTAAGCTAGAATAGAATGCCTTAAGTGCTGATTCTGAGGTCAGAGCGCTACTTGAATTGTCATTCTATGAGTCTGCTTCGTGGACTGCTTTCCATGTTGGAGCATTCATTCCTTTTTAATTCTATTATTATTACCAGACACTTAATCCTATCCATATGATCACTTTAACATTTAAGATGGTATTTTTACCACTCAGCTTAAGGAGATTTGGGGTCCCATGGCAAGTTTTAAAACTGTATCCTTAGAAGTAAGTCCATAAGAATGTATGCAGAACTATCTAGCTTTACAGTTACAAACTTCATATACTTCATAATTACAACTTTAGGAACATGTTGATCCTTCCCACCCATACTCCTGCCCCCTTCCTCCTCCCTCTCTATTCCCACTCTTATTATTTACTGAAATCTATTTTCAATTGACTTTATACACATATGTATAACTCTATGTTAAGTAAAGAGTTCAACAAATAATATGAAAAAAATTGTTCTTCAATTATCAAGACAAGGGCTGTTCGAGTTATTGCTTCTCAAAATGTCAATTTCACTTCTACAGATTGCCTTTTAGGTACTCTATTAGTTATCACAGGTCAGGGAAAACATATGGTATTTGTCCCTTTGGGACTAGCTTATTTCACTAAGTATGATGTTTTCCAGATTCATCCATTTTGTTGCAAATGACTGGATTTCATTTTTTTTACCACTGTGTAGTATTCCATGGTATACATATCCCATAGTTATTTTTTAAGATTTATTTTATTTATTTTAAAGACAGTTACAGAGAGATGTAGAGCCAGAGGGAAAGGCCTTCCATTCCGTTGATTCACTTCCCAAATAACTACAATGGCCAAAGCTAAACTGATCTGAAGCCAGGAGCTTCTTCTGGATCTCCCACCTGGGTACAGGAGTCCAAGAACTTGGGCCATCTTCTACTGCTTTCCCAGGCTATAACAGAGAGCTGCATCAGAAGAGGAGCAGCTGGGACTCGAACCACGCCCATTTGGGATGCCAGCGCTGCAGGCTGGGGCTTTAACCCCCTGTACCATAGTACTGGCCCCATAATTTCTTTATCCAGTCTTCAGTTGACAGGCATTTGGGTTGATTCCATGTCTTAGCTATTGTGAATTGAGCTGCAATAAACATGGGAGTGCAGATAACTCTTTCATATGCTGATTTCATTTCCCTTAGGTAAATTCCCAGGAATGGGATGGCTGGGTCATATGGTAGGTCTATATTCAGATTTCTGAGGTATCTCCATACTGTCTTCCATAGTGGCTTTACCAGTCTGCATTCCCACCAACAGTGGATTAGGGTACATTTTTCCCCACATCCTCACCAGCAGTTGTTGTTTGTCATTATATTCTTAGAATTGTATCTATAGGGGCCAGTGCTGTGGCACAGCATGTTAAACCACTGCCTACAGCAGTGGTATCCCATATGGGCACTGGTTCGTGTCCTGGCTGCTCTACTTCCCATCCAGCTCTCTGCTAATGTGCCTGCAAAAGCAGTGGAAGATGGCCTAAGTCCTTGGGCCTCTGTATCCATGTAAAAGACCTGGAAGAAGCTCCTGGCTCTCCTGGCATTGGTCCGGCCCACCCATGGCTGTTGCGGCCATTTGGGGATTGAAACAGCGGATGGAAGCTCTCTCTCTCTGTGTGTGTGTGTAAAATAAATCTTAAAAAGAATTGTATCTATAAACCACATTGATTCTGTTCTGTATGTATTAATATCACATTAACATGAGAATTATGTCATAGTAATTATCATGTATTTACTGTGATCCTGAGAATCTATTGTATCAATAAATTTCTTAAAAATTAAATTAACAAAAAAGAAATAAAACATTACAGATATAGTTGAAGACCACTGTGTAGCACCACACTGGAATTCTCCTCTTGTGCTAACACCCTCTGCTTTTACTAGCAGTTTGTAAAGATGACCGTTACTCATGTCCTTTGGTCATCTGCTCTCCTTGAAAGTGGGCTGGACTTAGCAGCTTGATTCTAATTAATAGAATATGACAAAAGTGATGAGCTGACACTCTCACTCACTCTAATGAAGTCTGCTGCTGTGATGTGACATATTCAGTGGCTAGGTCCACATGGTAAGGAATCCAGGGAAGCCTCTAGCCAACAGCTTGCAGGGAACTGAGTCCTTAGTACAACAACCCTCAAAGAATGGAGGCCAAGCATATTTGTGAACTTGGAAACTGATCTTCTCTGGTAAAACCATCAAATGAGAATGTGTCCCTGCCTGACACCTTGATTGACACCCTGAAGCAGAAAATTCAGCTAAACTTTGGATTTCTGAAGATATATGTCTTAAGCATCAGAGTTGCGGTGTAATTTGTTAATATGTTATGCAACATGATAACTAATACACCTTCCAAGAGGTAACCACTAACCTAAATGTGCTGTTTACCTTTCCCATACATGTCTTTATGAATACAATCATGTGCTTGCAAAATAACTGCTTGTTTAATGATGGACTGTATACCCAAGAGTGGTCTCATAAGACCATATTGTTGTGGGGTAAGGGATGTGATACAGCAGGTTAATCCAGTGCTTGTGATTCCTGCATCTTGTATCAGAGTGCCAGTTTGGGTCCCAACCTCTGCTTCTCATCCAGCTTCCTGTTAATGCGTCCTGGGAGGCAGCAGATGATGGCTCAAATTCTTGGACCACTGTCACCCCAATGGGAGACCTGGATGGGATTCCAGAATCCTGGCTTTGGCCTGGCCCAGCCCTGGCCATTATGGACCTCTGGGGGCTGAACAAGCAAATGGCTCTCTGTCTCTCTATCTCTATCTGTGTGTCTGATTTTCAACTTAAAAAAAGTAAATTAAGAAAAATGTTGCTTTTTCAGGACAGGCATTTGGCCTATCAGTCAAGATGTTGCTTGGGATGCCTGCATACTATGTTGGAGTACCGGGGTCAAGTCCTTGCTTCTCTGCTTCTGATCCAGCTTCCTGCTAATGCACATCCTGGGAAGCAGCAGTGCTGACCACAGCCCTTAGGTCTCTACCACGTACATGGGAGACCCAGATGGATTTCCCGTTCCTGACTTCAGTGTGACCCAGCGCTGGCTATCACAGGCGTCTGGGAAGTGAACAAGTAGATGGAAGATTTCTCTCTCTCTGCCTTTCAAACATAGTGAAAATAAATAAAAGTTTTATAAAAGGATTATATTTGTAGTTGTTATCTTAGTTTGTGTCGAACCTCTATAATGTATGTGCTTTTCAAATAAAATAAAGAGGTCACCTAGTGACACAGTTTTCAGAACATATCCCCATTGTTAAGCAGTGCATGACTGTATATGTATATATATATATATATGTATGTGTGTATATATGTATACACACATAAAATGCATGTATATATATATACAGATGCATTTATATACATCATTCTCTTGCATGTAAATATACAAATGGTATTGAATGTACTTAAAGTCCATATAAATGCTATTATAATGTTGGTTTCTAGAACTAGCTCTTCTCTTATTCACTTTACCACTGCCACAACTCAATCTTTGCCATTCCAAGGGGTTTTTCTCTGTCTCAGACCCTGTGAATGCTAATCTCTTCCTCAGTCCAACTCTTGGCGTTCTGTTCAGTTTCCCTACAAGTCCCAAGCCAGTGAATGAAGCCTGGTCCTGCCTTAGATGAGGCTCAGCTTCTTTCCATATTGCCCTCTAAACCAAAGTGTGCACCCAGGCTCTTCAACATTACATGAGACTCTAAGCATACCTGGATCATCACTTTAGTTTCCTTTGATAACAGTGCTTGTTAGAGAAGTGTACATTTTAAAGTTTAAAGTCTATAGGAATTATCTGTAGACACTGTTAAAATGTCTCACTAGGTCACTAGGTCCACAAGGGCCCAAGATTTTGCATTTCTACAACACTTCCAGGTGTTGCTTATGCTGTTGATACATGGACCACATATTTGTTAGCAAGGTTCCAGAGGCTAGACAGCTCTCTCTCTTTTAAGAAATTGTTCCAACTTCATGATTTAAAATGAACAGCAATAAAGTGATTTAAAATTGGCTTACACAATGATGGAATGTGATAGCTTTCAAAGAAGGTAAGATGGGCCAAAATAAACAATAAAAGGAAACATTTTACTCAATTTTATTTACCTAAAGCAAGTCAAAGGAAGGAAATAATAAAGATTAGAATAGAAACTAAAGGAATAGATAATAGAAAAACAATAGAGAAAATCGGTGAAAACAAAAGCTACGTTGCTATTACAGACTAGCAAAATTCTCAAACCTTTATCTTTATTGACCAAGAAAAGACGAAAGGAGAGAGAAGCAGAAATGAAAGAGGTACCAAGTGGTGAGCAGCTGCAGAGGCCCGCAGGGTTGGACTCTGCCTACCTTGCCCACAAGCTGTAAACTCTCCATGCTTCCCTGCCCTTCAATTCTGCTATGTTTGCTGCCCCCACCATAGCCTAAGCTGACATTGTACTGATTGAACTGCCTGTCAAGGGCCAGAACTTAATTCTGCACCTGTGAAGGCTTTGTGTTGTGTACATTTCATAGTCTTTAAAGTGGATGATTTCTTGGCCAGTGAGGCAAAGGAAACCAAAGTGGTTGGTGCTTAGTCCTTGAAGGAGATGGTTTCCAAGCTGAAGAAGCCTTGGCATATCATCCTTCCCATGGAGGCAGGTCAAGCTTTGCCGATTGCGTTGAAAAACTGGCACTATTGTTGGATAACAGTGACATCATTCAGGGAGGAAATTATGAATATAGGGATATTACAAGACAAAGTCAAGACCAAGAGAATCTTGTTTGTGGGAAATGGGGAGGAAAGGGTCTGGTATGGTCCATCACTCATGCCAAGAGGGAACAAAGAAACTTGACCCCACATCAAGATCGTCCTCCAAGGCATTATTACAGAAAAGTAGGAACAAGAGAATCCTGCTGTGACTGTGTGACAGAGGAGGGTGCACAATTAGATAGACTACAGTGATATGCAGCTAATTTGTGAGGTGTATCACTTGATGAAAGATGTTCTGGGCCCAGAGCATGATGAGATGGCACAGGTATTTGAGGAATAGGATAAAAAAAAGAGCTCATCTCGTTCTTGATTGAAATCACAGCCAATATTCTCAAGTTCCAAGACACGATGGAGAACAGCTGCTGCCAAAGATCAGTACAGGCAGAAGGGCACCAGGAAGTGGACTGCCATCTCAGTCCCGGAGTACAGCATTCTGGTCAGTCTCATCAGAGGCTGTCTTTGTTGGATGTTTATCATCTCTGAAAAATGGAACAATTGAAGCTAGAAAGAACTGAAAGGTCCTCCCCAAAGAAACAGTTTGAAGATGATAAGGAATTGCTCCTGGAGGACATTCAAAAGGCCCTCTGTGCTTCAATGATCATCTCTTATGTTCTAGGCTTTATGCTGTTAAGATGGGTAGCCACTGAATTTTTCTGGGCCCTAAATTATGCTGGCATTGCCCTGATGTGGAGGTGCATCGCCACAAGTGTATTGCCCAGGGAGGGTGCTGTGGTGCAGAGGGTGAAGCGGTCACTCCTGCATCCCATGTCAGGGCGCCATGCTTCTGATCCATCTTCCTGCTAATGTGGCTGAGATACAGCAGATGATGGCCCCAGTACTTAGATTCCTACAACCCACATGGGAGACCCAGATGGAGTTCCTGGCTCCTGGCTACAACCTGGACTATTCCTAGCTGTTGCAGGAATTTGGGGAGGGAACCGGATGATGGATGGTCTCTATCTCTCTGTCACACTGCCCTTCAAATAATAAATCTGTAAAACAAAAGTATATTCCTGGGAGAGAAAAGATGCATTTGATTGAAACCCAAAATTTTATAATCTACTACTAGATTCTTTAAGAGTCAGCTGTTGAAGACTGCCAGGACTTCTGGCAGCAGGCAGTGAGCACGGTGTCTGGGCAGGCATTCTCATGCTCTGTTTCACCACGGCCATCTCCTCCTTTGATGGATACAGGCATATCATGCTGCTAGCCAACCGCATACAGGCTCAGCAGGGTTACTTTGCAGTTCACACTTATGACATCTTAGCCAAATGAGGACAGTATATCCACACTAAGTGGACAGGCCATGATGGTAGTATGTCATCCTCTTCAGATAATGCCTAATCAGACTATTCTGATATCCTCACAATTTTATAGACCAGGATATTCCATATGCTGCACAACACACCTTCAAGGTCCTTTGCTGTTTTCTGCTGTGATCTTTTAAAATAAAGTGTTGTAAGAGACTCCTGAAAAAGTCAGAGTGTGTAAAATAGTTCTTTGAAAGCAATCATGCCCTCTGTTCTTGCCTCTTGAGACAGCCCAGGAACTGATCCTGTATGTGACAGCCAACCAACTCCATGAAACAGTTTGTTGCCACCTCTGCCCTGTTGACCAGTAAGGCAGTCAGAATTTGCCTGACAGACAGCAACTCTTAGAATATAGAAGAGGGCCAGCGCCGCAGCTCACTAGGCTAATCCTCCGCCTTGTGGCGCTGGCACACCGGGTTCTAGTCCCGGTCGGGGCGCCGATCCTGTCCTGGTTGCCCCTTTTCCAGGCCAGCTCTCTGCTGTGGCCAGGGAGTGCAGTGGAGGATGGCCCAAGTCCTTGGGCTCTGCACCCCATGGGAGACCAGGAGAAGCACCTGGCTCCTGCCATCGGATCAGCACGGTGTGCCGGCCGCAGCGCACCAGCCACGGCGGCCATTGGAGGGTGAACCAACGGCAAAGGAAGACCTTTCTCTCTGTCTCTCTCTCACTGTCCACTCTGCCTGTCAAAAAAAAAAAAAAAAGAATATAGAAGAGGGCCAGAGCTGCGGCTGAATAGGCTAATCCTCCACCTGTGGCGCCGGCACACCGGGTTATAGTACTGGTTGGGGTGCCGGATTCTGTCCCAGTCGCTCCTCTTCCTGTCCAGCTCTCTGCTGTGGCCCGGGAGTGCCCAAGTGCTAGGGCCCTGCACCTGCATCGGAGACCAGGAGAGGCACCTGGCTCCTGGCTTCGGATCAGCGTGGTGCACCGGCCGCAGCGGCCATTGGGGGGTGGACCAACAGAAAAAGGAAGACCTTTCTCTCTGTCTCTCTCTCTCTCACTGTCCACTCTGCCTGTCAAAAAAATAAATTAATTAATTAAAAATTTAAAAAAAGAATATAGAAGAGAAAGGGGTCCAGGGGATTTGATCAAACTGGAACCTTTATATCATGCAGATGATTCCTTTTTCCCTCCATTGAATAACAGTTACTTTACTAAAAGAGAGAGAGAGAGAGAGAAGGAGAGAGAGAGGGCCGGTGCCGTGGCTCAACAGGCTAATCCTCCGCTTAGCGGCACCGGCACACTGGGCTCTAGTCCCGGTCAGGGCGCTGGATTCTATCCCAGTTGCCCCTCTTCCAGACCAGCTCTCTGCTATGGCCCAGGAGTGCAGTGGAGGATGGCCCAAGCGCTTGGGTCCTGCACCCCATGGGAGACCAGGAGAAGCACCTGGCTCCTGCCTTCGGATCAGCGTGGTGCGCCGGCCGCAGCGGCCATTGGAGGGTGAACCAACGGCAAAAGGAAGACCTTTCTCTCTGTCTCTCTCTCTCTCACTGTCCACTCTGCCTGTCAAAAATAAAAAAAAAATTAAAAAAAAGAGAGAGAGAGAATGGGAACATTACTACCAACTGCACAGCAATAACATGAGCAATTGTATGCTAATAAAAATTGAAATCACCCAAGTAGGAAAAAAATATTAATTGACCTAAAGGCAACTCACTTTAAAAAAAAAAAGATTTATTTAATTACTTGAAAGGCAGAGTGAGAGAGAGAGAGAGAGGGAGATACAGAAACAGACAGATCTTCCATCCACTGGTTCATTCCCTAAACGGCCTCAATGGAGAGGGCTGGGAGGCCAAGGCAAGGATCCCTGAACTCCATCTAAGTCTCCCACATCCAGGGCGGGGGCCCAAGTACTTGGGCCTTCCTCCATTGTCTTGCATTTTCAGGGAGCCAGATTGGAAGTGGAGTAGCTAAAATGTGAACCAGCACTCTGATACGGAACACCAGTGTCGAAGGTGGTGGGTTGGCTGGTGCCACAGCTCAATAGGCTAATCTTCCGCCTTGCGGCGCCGGCACCCCGGGTTCTAGTCCCGGTTGGGGTGCCGGATTCTGTCCCGGTTGCTCCTCTTCCAGTCCAGCTCTCTGCTGTGGCCCGGGAGTGCAGTGGAGGATGGCCCAAGTGTGTGGGCCCTGCACCTGCTTGGGAGACCAGGAGAAGCACCTGGCTCCTGGCTTCGGATCAGCACGGTGCGCCAGCAGCAGTGGCCATTGGGGGGTGAACCAATGGAAAAAAAGAAGACCTTTTTCTCTATCTCTCTCTCACTGTCCACTCTGCCTGTCAAAAAAAAAATGGTTGGTTAACCCACTGTGCCACAATGCTAGCCCCAACCAACTCATTCTACGAATCCAGTATTACCCTGATACCAAAACCAAAGGCAGTACAAGAAAACTACATGCTAATGTCAATTTTTTTATTTGACAGGTAGAGTTATAGACAGTGAGAGAGAGAGAGAGAGAGAGAGAGAGAGAGAGAGAGAGAGAGAGAAAGGTCTTCTTTCTGTTGGTTCACTCCCCAAATGGCTGCTATGGCCAGCGCTGCGCTAATCCGAAGCCAGGAGCCAGGTGCTTCTCCTGGTCTCCCATGTGGGTGCAGGGGTCCAAGCACTTGGGCCATCCTCCACTGCCCTCTGGAGCCACAGCAGAGAGCTGGACTGGAAGAGGAGCAACCGGGACTAGAACCCTGCACCCATATGGGATGCTGGAGCCGCAGGCGGAGGATTAATCAAGTGAGCCAAGGTGCCGGCCCCATATCAATGTCTCTTATGAATATAGTTGGAAAAATCCAAAGCAAATCACTGGAAAATAATCCAACAACATAAAAAATGATGTACATGAAAAGTGGGACTTATTCCCAGAATATAAGGTTAGTTTAACATCTGAAAATAACATAAAATACCATGGCAATCAAATAAAAAACAAAAATCACATGATCATCTCAATTGATGCAGAGAAAAACAGTTGACAAAATCCAACATCCTCTCATGATAAAAACACTCCACAGATTAGGAATAGAAGGGAACTTCCTCAACTTGCAAAAGGGTATCTATGAACAATCCATAGCTACCCCATATTTAATGGTGAAAGAATGGATACTTTTACCCTTAAGATTAGGGATAAAACAAGGACATTAGGCCGGTGCCGTGGCTCAACAGGCTAATCCTCCACCTAGCAGTGCCGGCACACCGGGTTCTAATCCCGGTGGGGGCACCGGATTCTGTCCCGGTTGCCCCTCTTCCAGGCCAGCTCTCTGCTGTGGCCCGGGAGGGCAGTGGAGGATGGCCCAAGTACTTGGGCCCTGCACCCCATGGGAGACCAGGAGAAGCACCTGGCTCCTGCCTTCGGAACAGCGTGGTGTGCCGGCCGCAGCGCGCCAGCCGCGGCGGCCATTGGAGGGTGAACCAACGGCCAAAAGGAAGACCTTTCTCTCTCTCTCTCTCTCTCTCTCTCTCTCTCTCTCTCTCACTGTCCACTTTACCTGTCAAAAAGTAAACAACCAAGGACATTGACATTAGCATGTGAACATCATACTGGAGTTCTATCGAGGGCAATCAGGAAAGAAAAAGAAATAAAAGCCATTTGGATGGGAAATTAAAATTATCTCTATTCATAGACTATTCTATTACCTCACAGTGCTATGTAGAAATTGTATGTAGGAAATTCTAAGGAATCCACAAAAACGATAGCTAATAAACAAGTCAAAGTTACAGGATACAAGATCAATATACAAAAATCAATTGTATATATACTTGCAATGAACAATCCAAATATGAGACTATGAAAGACAATTCCATTTACAATAGCATCAAATAGAGGGGCAGGTGTTCTTTGCCATGTTTAGGAGGACCCTGCTTGGGATGCCTGCATTCCATATCAGAATGCTTCAGTTTGACTTTTGGTTCCACTTACAGTTCCACCATTCAACTAATGCATGGCCTGGGAGGCAGCAAGTGATGGTCCAAGTGCTTAGGTCCCTGCCATCCACATGGGACTGGCCCAGGCCCAGCTCTTGCAGGCATTTGGGCAGTGAAGCAGTGGATGCAAGAACTCTCTTTATCTCTGTGTCTTTCTCTCTCTTTTTCTCTGCTTTTCAAATAAATTTAAAATCTTTTTTTAAAAATAATAAAACAGAGCTGGCACCGTGGCTCACTTGGCTAATCCTCCTCCTGTGGCGCCGGCATCCCATGTGGGCGCCGGTTCTAGTCCCGGTTGCTCCTCTTTCAGTCCAGCTCTCTGCTGTGGCCCGGGAAGGCAGTGGAGGATGGCCCAAGTCCTTGGGCCCTGCACCCGCATGGGAGACCAGGAGGAGGCACCTGGCTCCTGGCTTTGGATTGGCACAGTGCGCCGGCTGTAGCAGCCTTTTGGGGGATGAACCAACAACCAAAGGGAAGGAAGACCTTTCTCTCTGTCTCTTTCTCTCACTAACTCTGCCTGTCAGAAAAATAAATAACTAAATAAATAAAACAGGATGGAACTCAAGAAGTGCAAAGCTACAAGACACTCTTGAAAGAAATAAAAGAAGATCAAAATAATGGAAACATAAACCATGCTCATGAGTCAGAAGTCTTAATATTGTTAAGATGGCAACATGTCCCAAAATGATCTATGATTACAATTCAATTCCTATAAGAATTCTACCTAACTTTTCTTTTCTTCCTTTACTTTGTAAAACTTATATAAAGGGAACAAATTTAATGTATTTCACTTATACAGTTTTTTTTTTGGACGGGCAGAGTTAGACAGTGAGAGAGAGAGAGACAGAGAGAAAGGTCTTCCTTCTGTTGGTTCACCCCCCCAAAACAGAGAGATCCATGAATCAATCCACACATCTACAATCAACTAATCTTTGACAACTGAGTTAAAATCACTCCTTGGAGAAAAGACAGTCTCTTCAACACATGGTGTTGGGAAAATTGGATCTCTGCATTTCAAAGTATCAAACATGACCCCTACCTTACACCCTATACAAAAATCAATTCACAATCAATCAGGAACCTAAATCTAAGACCTGAAACCATCAAATTACTAGAGAAAAAGTAGGGGAAACACTACAAGACATTGGCATAGGCAAAGAATTCTTGGAAAAGACCCCAGAAGTACAGGCAATAAAGGCAAAAAGAAACAAATGGGATTACATCCAGCTAATAAGCTTTTGCACAGCAAAGGAAACACTCAACAAAGAGGCAACTGACATAATGGGAGAAAATATTTGCAAACTATACATCTGATAAAGGATTAATATCCTAAGATATATAAGATGCTCAATAAACTCAGCAACAACAAAACAAGCAATCCAGTTAAAAAAATGGGCTGCCAGTCCCAAAAAGACAAATATCGTATGTTTTCCCTGATCTGTGGTAACTAATAGGGTACCAAAAAAGATAACATGTAGGAGTAAAATTGACATTTTGAGATTTGATGATTGTTTATTGCCTTTGTCTCTACTGTTGATTAACAGTGTTTTTTTCTCCTTAGTATTTGTTGAACTCTTTACTTAGTGTAGGGGTAATCTTATGGGTATAAAGTAAACTGAAAGTAGACCATTGTAAAAATTAAAAGAGGGAATTAAGAAGGAGTAGGAAAGGTGGGAGTGTGGGTGGGAGGGATGGTAGTGTGGAAAGTATCACTATGTTCCTAAACCTGTATATATGAAATATAGAAAATTTGTATACCTTAAAATAAAAAAAAAGAAATGGGCTAAGGATATGAACAGGCATTTTTCAAAGGATGAAATACAAGTGGACAACAGACACATGAAAAGATGCTTCAATCACTAGCCACCAGAGAAATGCAAATCAAAATCAGCTAGCTTTTCTTTAGAAATTGGCAAGCTGATCCTAAAATTCACATGTAATTGCAAATGACTCAGAATATCTAAAACAATCTTGAAAAAGAAGGACAAAGTGGGAGGACTCACATTTCCTGACTTCAAATTTTACTACAAAGCAATGATAATCAAGACAGTGTGGTACTGGCATAAGGATAGACAGCTACATCAATGAAACAGAATTGAGAGTCCAGAGGTAAAACTATATGTCTATGGCCAAGTGATTTTTGACAAAGGTGCCAAGACCATTCAATGAGAAAAGAATAGTGCATGGTTCATGAAGTTGGACTATACCCCATACCATACACAAAAATTTACTCTGATGAATCAAAAGCCTAAATACAAGAGCTAAAACTATAGAACTCTTACTAGAAAACAGGTATAAATGTTCATGACCTCAGATTTGGCAAAGGGTTATTGTTTACAACACCTAAAGGATGAGCAAAAAAATTATAAATTGGAGCTCATTAAAATTAAAAACGTTTGTGTTTCAAAGAAAACCATCACGAAAGTAAAAAGGGAACCCATAGAAGGGGATAAAATATTTGCAGGTAATTTTTGTGACAGTGGAGTGGTATCTAGACTACATAGAGAACTCAGAACTTAATAATCAAAAGGTGAATAACCAAATTAAAAATGATCAAAGGATCTGAATAGACATTTCCTTAGGGAAGATACACAAATAGTAAGCACATGAATGTTGCTTAATGTCATCAGATACAAATCAAAACCATAATTAGATACGCTTTTATACACACTAGGATGATTATAATTACAAAGTCAAATAACAAGTATGGGCAAGATTGAAGAAAGTAGAGCCCTTGTACATTGTTAGTGGAAATGTTAAATGGTGCTGCCACTTGGGAAAGCAGTTCCTGAAAAGTTTAAACATACAATGCCTATATGACCCAGCAACGTCCCTCCTAGGTATAGACTCAGGAGTAAGCAAAATGTACATCTGCACAAAAACTTGTATGAAATTGTCCACGAATGTTTCTAGCAACATTATTAATCATAACCAAAAGGTGAAAACAACCCAAATGTCCATCAGGTGATGACCAGATAAATAAAATATGATCTATCTATACAGCACAACGGTGCTTGGCCATAAAAAGGAATGAAATACATCCTGATGGATGCTGCAACATGGATGAACCCTTAAAAAGTTACTACTCAGTGAGAAAAGCCAGTTACCAAGACCACATAGTTATTCCATTTATTTTAGAAATCCAGAATAGGGAAATCAATAATAGATACAGAAAATAAACGAGTGGTACTTAGGGCTGGGGGTGGGGGAGGAACGAGGAATAGAGAAATAATGGCTGAAAGGCACAGGATTTGCTTTTGAGGTAATGAAAATGTTCTAAAATTAGTGTTGTTTTCATGCATCTGTGAATATTACATTTAAATGGGTGAATTGTGTGGTAGGTGAGTTACAGTTGAATAAAGCTGTTTACAAATAAGTTGGGCTGTGTGTTGAGGGGGCAGGCAGGAAGGGTAGTGTTGTGGTGCAGTGGGGTAACACTGGCATCCCACAATGAGCACTGGTTAAAGTCCTGATGGCTCCACTTCTAATCCAGCTCCCTGCTAATGCATCTGGGAAGGCAGTGGAAGATGACTCAAGTACTTGGGCCCCTGCACCCATGAGGGAGACCAGGATGGAGTTCCTGCCTCCTGGCTTTTGCCTGCCCTGGCCCTGGATGTTTGGGGAGTGAAGCAGATGGAAGATTCTCTCTCTCTCTCTCTCTCTGACTTTCAAACAAATCTTTAAAAAATATGTCAGGACATCCATAAGACTCATCTCGCTTGTTTCCAATCTCTCAGAGATCATTATTTTTGTTGCCCACTTTCCAGTGTCTTGAAAAACATTTGCTTCACGTTTTCTATATTTTATTTTATTTTTTAATGCAGCAGGGTAGTTATAGCAAACCCTGTTACTCCCTCTTAGCCAGAAGCCAAAGTCTCCCTGTTGGTTTAATTGAGAATACTGAGATCAAAAGCTGGTAACTGACTTGCCAAAGCCAGGACTGCACCCAAGATTTCCTGATGTCTGATCTAATCTTAAGACAGGACTGCTTCTTGTCTCTCCAGTTTCGGGGGCAATTTGATGGCAGAAGGTTGATGAACTGGGCATAGACAAAGTCAACATCTATGACTTGAGAATCCTGAAAAGAATCAGACGAGTTCTGGTCTTCCCCTCAATCAGCAAGTTTTACTGCATACTTACTTGCAGGGCCTTTTGTGAGACATTCCAAGGGATAGAGAAGTAGATGCTACCATCTCTGTCAACAAGGGGGTTGCCGACCATTTGGGAGGAAAAAAATGGCACATGAAACACCTTGATGACTCAAATGGCTCAAGCATACTTTACCTACAATATCATGACTCATTCAGCTGTGCAGGCAAGAGTCAGGAGGGGTCACAGTGAGGGGGGGAATTTTCTCAGGAAAGGCTTTCCCAGAGGAGGAAATCCTGGGCTTTGAAAGATGAGCAGCATCCCCTGGCTGGGCTGGGCAGTAACCCCAGGATGAAATGCACACATGACTTCAGAGGGTCCTTGGCTGTAAGAACAGCTTGAGCTCTAGGGCAGGGGAAGAAAGGGAATGTTGTGGTTAGAAGGCAAACCTAGAGGATTGGATGGAAATCCTGTGGTGTGGCTAATAGGGCACCTCCTTTGCCTCCACAAAATCCAAATCTCCCACATAAACAGTTTTTGTAGGAAAGCAACATGTGTTTTTGCAGGTCATGAAGTGCTGGGCTGTCCACTTGACATGGCGGGGCAAACACTCTAGACCATAGTCATCCAATCATTCAGTGAGTGTGTATTCAGTAACTACTGTGATAGGGGCACACAGCAGGAGGGACCCAAGGCCACTCAACCAGAAGAAGTGTCCATTTAATCTCAAGCATGGAAGACCAATCCAAGGTCCCTTTACAGTCTTCTGCAAAGCTCCCTGCCTCTGAGCAGTCTTCCTTTCTGTACCTGCTGCCCCCCCCCCCCCGGACTGTCCTCAACACCTGTGGTAAGTGTATCCATGCTTTAGCTCCTCTGTGTAAGCACAGCCTTTTGAGGGCAAATGTCCAGGCCTTCCTCAATCTTGAACACCCATGGTGCTTGCCACATAGCTCTGCTCAAGGCAGGTGTTTGTTAAATGGTTAGTGGATGAATCAAAGGGCTTCTCTTCTACCTGCCTAGGGATTGACTGTCTACAAAGGGCCTACCTCTCCCCTCCTCGTTTCTTTCTTGGAACTTTCTCCACAGTTGCCTCTGAGGTTTCTGCTCTTGTGGCCGGGTGTCGTTTCATTGTGATGCTGGGGACAAGGGATTTCACCCCTCTGGTGAGACTTTGCCTCTGCTTTCTATATACCAGTCAGGGGATGACTTGGCCTCTTGCTGGCCTTGTAGTTCCCTGTGCCACTGCCAGGCTGTGCTGTGGGTACTCACATAGAGGAGAAACACCCGTGCAGAAGGGCTGTTACCTGCCAGCAGGGTCAAGAGTCCAAGGTTCCTCATGCCTAGAACTTCCTGCTGCTCATGGAAGCCAAATAAGGGAAGAGGGAACCCTTAGGAATGCCAGTCTCTCTTGGGATTTGACCTTGACTTCCATATCCCAAGAAGGTCACTGCCCCCATTGCTCTGTGCCCTGGAGCCCAGTCCCTGGGAGTGGAGTTGCAGGTCGGAGCTCCCTCCTTCCTAATGGGCCATTGTAAGGGGTGAGTCTGCACCACCAAAAGTCCCTTCTCACTCACACATTCACCTAGTTTGTGGGGTTTGAAACAAAAAAGTTTTGCATTATCACCCATCATGTGTGCCTTTCCATTCACAGAAACACTCAGCCATCAGCTTGTTGGTGCTTCAGGATGAGCACAGTACGTGGGTTTTTCATAAACTGTATTTCACTTCATTGTTCATTTTTACTCTCCCTACCAGTTAGAACTCAGTGATTCTCCCCTACTCCTTGCAAAAACCAAAATCTTAGCAGTACAAGTGTCTTGGGTAAAAATCAACATACCCATGTGTCTTGCTTGACAAGAGTCTGATCACACTGTGATCAACAATTACAGGGCAGGAACATACTTCCCGATGAGCAGGCAGTAGAATTTCAGGGAAAGTCAGAAACCCAGCTCACTGAACATATTGAAGAGTGGTTATTCACAGTTTGAAGGAGCATTCATTCTAAAAGGCATGTGTAAGGTTATTATATTTGAGTCAGTACGTGTTTGTTTTGTTCCCCTGTGTTTTCAGATAGGAGTTTGTAAAAAGGAAGCAACCAGTTCCACCGCACAGCTAATTGGTGGCCAAGGCTCAGACTTGGGCCCACTTTTTCTGAGTCCTAGGCTATTTATTTGAGCCTCCCTGTGATGGAAAGGTTTGCTTCCTGTTCATTAAACACTAAGTGGAAAGGAAGGCAAAACAATGACCTGAAGTTCAAGAACTCAAATTCATAGTACATTTATGAACAATTAAACCCTCAGATAAAAGTACCTTCTGAAATGATTATATGCTGCAGAGTAGTCAGTGGGGAAACAAAACTCGAGCTCTTTAAAGAGGATTTACACACAAAGATCTAGAAACTTGTCTAACAGCAACTTCTCACAAAGTGAACAGCAGATGTCAAGAGAGAAAGCCAGAGTCCTGATTGGACTCCTTCCAGGCGTGGGACCTTGTACAGATCAATTGAGTTTCTTGAACCTTCACTGCTCACCTCAGAGGAAAAAATCATGTTAATGCCTGAGTTACTTAGCCCCAAACAGAGCTCAGAGCTCATTCAGTCTACACCTCTGTTCCCTGTCATCCTAAATGTCTCTTGAACCCTCTCTGCTTCTTCATAGCCTCACTATTCTTTTTTTTTAAAGATTTATTTATTTATTTATTTGAGGCAGAGGCAGAGAGAGAAAGGTCTTCCATCCGCTGGTTCACTCCCCAGATGGCCGCAACAGCCAGAGCTGGGTTGATCTGAAGCCAGGAGCCGGGTGCTTCTTCTGGATCTCCCACATGAGTGCAGGGGTCCAAGGACTTGGGCCATCTTCTACTGCTTTCCCAGGCCATAGCAGAGAGCTGGATCTGAAGAGGAGCAGCCGGGACTCGAACCTGCACCCATTTTGGGATGCTGGCGCTGCAGGCTGGGGCTTTAATCCGCTGCACCACAGTGCTGGCCCCACCTCATTATTCTTTTTTTTTTTTAAGATTTATCTATCCATTTGAAAGTCAGAGCTACACAGAGAGAGGAGAGGCAGAGAAAGAGTGGGGTCCTCCATCCGATGGTTCACTCTCCAATCGGCCACAACGGCCAGAGCTGCGCCAATCCGAAGCCAGGAGCCAGGAGCCTCCCCTGGGTCTCCCATGGGGGCACAAGGGCCCAAGGACCTGGGCCATCCTCCACTCCCCTCCCAGGCAATAGCAGAGAGCCGGATCGGAAATAGAGCAGCCAGGGCCCCGAACCAGCGCCCACATGGGACACCGACGCCTCAGACCAGGGCGCCAACCCACTGCGCCACAGTGCCAGCCCCAACCACCTCATTATTCTTTAACTGCATCCACTTCCTTCCCCTCTCCAGGTTGCAGCTAAAGAAACCTTTCTTTCTTTATTTTTATTATATATTATTTTTAAAGATTTATTTATTTGAAAGGCAGAAAGGCAGAATTAGAGAGAGAGAGAGAGAGAGAGAGAGAGAGAGAGAGAGAGAATCTTCCATCTTCTGGTTCACTACCTAAATGGCCACAACAGCCAGGGTTGGGCTGGACGAACCCAGGAGCCAGTGGCTTCTTGCGGGTCTCCCACGTGGGTTCTGGGGCCAAGGACTTGAACCATCTTCCTCTGCATTCCCAGGTGCATTAGCACGGAGTTGGATTAGAAGTAGAGCAGCCGGGTCTCAAACTGGCATCCATATGGGATGCAAATATTGCAGGCGGTGGGTTTACCCACTACACCACAATGCCAGTCCCCCAAAGAGATCTTTCTAGAAGACAAACCCAGTCACATTGCTCATCTTTCCAAAAACCTTTAGTACTTCCCTATTCGTCTCAGGATAAAAATCCTAACTCCTCACCCTGATCTACAGGGCCCTTCCATAGTCTGGCACCTGCTTGTCTTTGCTGGCTCACTCCACACCACTCTTCCCTCTTAAATTCTAGGCCTCGAACCGGCGCTGCGGCTCACTAAGCTAATCCTCCGCCTTGCGGCGCCGGTACATTGGGTTCTAGTCCCGGTCGGGGCACCAGATTCTGTCCCGGTTGCCCCTCTTCCAGGCCAGCTCTCTGCTGTGGCCAGGGAGTGCAGTGGAGGATGGCCCAAGTGCTTGGGCCCTGCACCCCATGGGAGACCAGGATAAGCACCTGGCTCCTGGCTTCGGATCAGCGTGGTGCGCCAGCCGCAGCATGCCAGCCGCAGCGGCCATTGGAGGGTGAACCAACGGCAAAAAGGAAGACCTTTCTCTCTGTCTCTCTCTCTCACTGTTCACTCTGCCTGTCTAGGCCTCAGCCATAATGAACTAATAGCTACTCCTCAATGAGCCAGCCTCTCTCACTTCCAGTCTTTGTTGTAACCTCGTGCTCTACCTACAACATTCATTCCCTCCCAGTGCCCCTTTCCCTCCCCATAACCCTGTAATCCTGCAGAATCCTGTGTCCATATTATGCACCTGGGAAGCTGTCCCCTGTCTGAACTGCTCTTCCTCTGAGCTCCCCACCCCTGGAACCCTATGCTTCCATCTTCTTAGCACTCATCAGCCTTATAGAAACTGCCCTTTTCCTTGTTGATTTCTCCCACTCAGTTCAGCAGTACTGCTTCTTACTCATCAGTATGTCCCCAGCAGAGCCTGTTGAACAAATTATAAAAGCTTAAATGCTTTGTAAACTACATCTTGCTGTACAAGTGTTAAATATGACGTAATATTGTGTTAAGAGTGGTTACTTAGTATTGTTGTCCTACTCACACTTTTCAAAATAACTAATATCACATTACAATTACATCATTCTAATCCAATACTTCAAAGGACACCATGTATTAAGCATTTAACTTGGGTTGGGCTCTGAGGTAAGATTTTACATGTATGATCTCATTTACCCATATAACAACAATATTATAAGCTAGGTTCTATTATGAGCATCATAATATTTTTCAGATGAAAAAACTAAGGCCAACTCAAAAAGGTTAGGTAGCTTGCCCAAAATCACATAGCCAGATTTTCAATCTAGATTTTTTTAATTCAAGATTCAAGCCCTCCCAGAGTCTTCAGATAAGGAAACTATCAAAAGAGTGAAACAGCAACTTACAGGATGGGAGAAAATATCTGCAAATCACATATCTGATAATGAATTGCTCTCCAGAATATATAGAGAACTACTAAAACTCAACAACAATAAAAAAAAAAACCCTATTTATAAATGGGCGAATAACTTGAGTAGCCATTTCTTCAAAGTATAAATACAAATGGACAAAAAGCACATGAAAATCTGCTCAACATCACTAATCTTTAAGGAAATGTACATGAAAACCACAATGAAAGACAATCTCATACCCATTAGTATGGCCACCATTAAAAAAAAGGAAAAATAGAAAGTAAGCGTTGGTAAAGATGTGAGAAAACTGGAAACCTTGTGCACTTCTGGTGGGAATATAAAATGATGCAACCACTGTGGAAAACATTATGGAAGTTCCTCAAAAAAAAAAAAAATAGAAGTTGCGAATACTGCAGCAAGTCCACTTGAGGTATATACTAAAAAAAAAAAAAAAATGAAAGTGGGGGTGGTAAAGGGATATTTGTATAGCCAGGTTTATAACATAATAGCTAAAAGGTGAAGCAACCTAAGTGTCCATCAATGGATAATTGAATGAATAAATATATATATATGTATATGTATGTTATAAGATGTATGTATACACACAATGGACTATCATTTAGCCTTAAAAAGGAAGGAGATTCTGATACATACTACCACATGAACAAACCTTGAGGATGTTATGTTAAATGAAGAAGCCAGTCATATGAAGAAAAAGAGCTACCGACACTAGTCCAATTGGTAGAGACAGACAGTAGAATGGTGTTTCCCAGGGGCTCAGGAGAAGGGAAAATGGGGAATCAATTTTGAGTGAGCACATATAGAGTTCTGATTTTTCAAGATGAAAAAGGTTCAAGATATGGATGGTAGCAGTGTCATGGAACCATGGACTCATTAAAAGTGTTTAAAATGGTAAATGCTATGCTATGTATATTTTAACACAATTAAAAGAAAAATCCAAGCCCTGATTCCAACCATTTCTGAGTTCTGCCAAAGTTTTCAGACAATTTCCTCCTGGTGAATATTTGCTGCTTTCCCTCCAAATAACCTGACTTTTCTCTCTTTTTCCTCCTAAGACCAGAGTGCTGTCTTCCAGAGACTCCAGAGCTTCCGCACGGGTCAGTGGCCCTGAAGAAATCAGGGCCCATTCGCAGGCCTCCAGCTCATTCTCCTCCTGGGAAGAACATGCTTACTCTGAGGGCAGCCAACATGTATTTTGCTCATAACAAATGGCAGATGGCTGTGGATCCCTTCTGTTCCCAGGAATCACATCAGCACTATCTGCACTGTGCATTTTCATCACTGGTGGCTAATCCTAACAATGGCGTTGGGCTTTGTTATTAATAGGTGAGGAACAGACATAAAGAGAGGGGAAGTGGCTTTGGCTGAGTCACACAGCCAAGTTAGAACTCCAAGCTTCCAAAATGAACCTTGCCCTGGGCTCTGTCCCCACACACCTGGCAGCTCCAGAGATGTGCTCTTTTTTGTGGCCATAGACTCTCTGGCTAACCACGTAGGTTTGACTTGTGGGGAAATGAAGCAAAACCTTCTTTGAAATGGTATCTTGTGATCTTTTCTGTTTTTACTGGTTGGCAAAAGGGCAGAGTGCCTACTACTTGCTGAGTGACCTTCAACACATCACTGAAACTCTCTGGACCCTTCCCTTCAGTAAAATGTAGGGACTTATCGATGCCTTCCCACCTCCAGAAAAGCTGAGCACGAGATGGGAAGAGAAGAGTTGGGATGTATTCTCTCAGTCTATTCTGCATGATCCGTTACACAGTCAATATCAAACCTAGCAGAGTATCACAACCACATGGGTAGCCTTCAACGATACGAATTCCTGAGCCTTGACCAGCCCAGCTTACTTGGAATTCTCCTTTCCGCAGGCCACCTAGCCGCCAACGCGAAGGGAGTTGAACAGCATGGTGGTCCTGCACTTCTCTATTCAAATCCTCTCCAACTTTGCTTTGAAGACACCTCGTCTAGCATACAGAAACCATTGCAGTGTATTCCCTTTGAGTATTCCCTCGGACACACTGTTCCCCCAATTCTGGCATGTCTCACATACTGCTTGTTATTTTTACATAATGGTTTCAAATCTTCACTATTTATTTCTTCAGTTGGCTGTCGGACGATAAGGACTGTGTTATGTTCTATTATTGCCCCACAAATACCTGTTGGATGATAAGGACTGTGTCGTAGTCTTCTGTTATTGCCCCACAAATGCTAGCTCCATTAGCACAAAGTATATGTTCAAGAAGTAGTTGTTGAATTAATAGAAATCATGTACATGGAAAACCTGAGGTAATTTCTTACTCATGTGGGGAGATGTTCCGTACCCTGGAAACATTCTGATCACATGGATGAAATGGTCTAAGCAAAGAGACAGGAGCCCCAGCTTCCAGTCCTGGCTGTGTCACAAACTCCCACTGTGACTTGTTACAAGTCACCTGCCTTCTCTGGTGCTCAGTTCCCTCATTTGTGGAACCAGTGCTGATGAGTAAACTCTCAGAGTTGAGTTTTGGCTCCTCTACACAGCAAGAGGCATGTGAATGCCTCAAAAGCCCATCTACCTTTTCCCCCCTGCAAATGGACAGGGGTCACCCCAATCTAGAAACTGAGAAACTCAACTAGACTGCAAGTCAGTGCTTTGGAAAAGCTTCCATGCATTGTGTGTGTGTGTGTGTGTGTGTGAGGTGGGAATGGTGGTGGTTGTTTACTCCTTACTCCAGGTTCCTGGCTTCGACTGGACTTTTCAATTCCAAAACTGTTTACACATGCAGGACTGTCAACATTCATCATCTGCCTGTCTACTCTCTTCTCTGTATCTCAGGCAGGACTACGGGACATTCCTGCTGGGTATCCTCTTGTCCCTCTGCACCCTCCTAGTCTGGGCCATTGCAGTGTTCAGTAAGATCTGTTCAAGTTGTAACACCCTGACTACTAGACATTCCTGACCAAGTTTATGGTCAGTCTTGTGCACATGCAGCTGCCAACAGAAGCTGCCCAGAGTGCTCATCTCTTCTTCATTCCTGCAGGACTGTGACCCCCTGCCTGACCTGGCCTTCTCCTTGCCTCCCCATTGCCAACAGGGAAAGGTGGGGGGGAATGAACCCCAGAGATGCTCCCCTGTCAAGGTGGTCCAGGGAGCAAGGCACACCCGTGATCTGCATCTGTAAGATAATTTGGGGTAATGGACATCTATTCTTTGAAACATGTCAAAGAGACAAAGCTCCTGGATTAAAAGTTTTCACCATTATCCATCTCATGGCTCTTGAGCATAAATCTCTTTATGTGCCCCACAGACTGTCCCTCCTCACAGGTGCCACAGGAGCAGGTGGATAATTAGTGCTGCTGACCACACTGAAAAGCAAAAGAAACTGAGGGCTGAAAGGAGTTCTATTCCATCAGCCAAGTTGCCAGGAGCCCCGGCTTCTCATCTACTGTGTGGCTGTGCCAAGCCCTCCACCTCTTGGACAGTCCCCCAACCTTCCTGCCCTCAGAAATCTAGCTCAGGCCTCAGCCTAAGTAAGAGGAAAGCCTTACAGCTGCCCCTGTCCTTTCACTCCTGCTCTGATGCTGGCTCCCTGTCCCCCCCCTCCCCCCCCAGCGTCTGGACTTGTCACTGTACTTCAGCAGTTGCATTAGTACGGCAAAATCTGGTCTTAGGATCAGCGTCACTCAAGACAGGGCTACAGAGGGAACCTTGGAGGCAGGAGAAACAAAGGCCTGGAAGACTGGGCAGAGGTCTCACAGCAAATCCTGGCAAACTCAGAGCTTCCAACCAAGTCTTCCTGTGCCCCTCATGCTTCTCTGGGTACACCCTGACCACCCTGACTTCCTCTGGTTCTTTCCTTGGTCTCCTGTTCCCCTATGTGCGGCTTCCCTTCTCTCATCCTCTCCTCCTGTCCTCTCAGAAAGAAACTCCCACTATACAGCACCTGTTCTTGGGGACCTTGGTGCTGCCTGGAGGTGGGGCGAGCAACCTAAAGAGATGCAGGGGCTGCCATCTCCAGCTCTGAAACATGACTCCATTCCAAGTAAAATCATCCCTGATGCGTGTTCACAAGTGAAAATGGTGGTGCCCAGAATTTAGGTGACTTGCTCAAGCTCACCCAGCTAAGAAATGGCCACAGCTACCACCCCTAGCACTTCCTAGGGCCGAAGGATCTGGAAGCGGACTAAGCTAGGGTAAGCTCACACCTTGTCTCCCTGCGTGGAACAGCGCAAACCTTAGGGATTCCCTTATTCCTTTAGGTCTCTAAACCTTGAGAGTGTGTGAGAACAGAGGGGATACAAAACAGCACATCCAGTTGGCCACTACTCTGGCCTTAAAGAAACGTAAGGGGCACCCTCAAAGGCCCCTCCCATTGTGAGCTGTGCATTGCGGCTTGCTCCCAGCTAGCTGGACCACTCCGACACAACCCATTGTGGCGCAGCACCGTCAAAAGTCTGAGCTCAGAGGCCAATAACCTAGAGGCCAGGAACCTGGAGGCCGCTCCGCCGACCACCGGACTACGCCAGAATTCGCGATTTCTCTCCACAGCGGCACTATCTTCCGTCTGCCATTCTCCCATGCCCCCAGAGTACCCACCCTTCTGGCCACTGACTCCCGGGGCCTGCTGCGTTTCCCGCTGGGCACTAGCTGCCCGCCCCAGAGCAGGTTTTGGTTTTGGGGAAGAGGTGAGGAGGGGGAACCGGCACGCGTCTCCCGCAGGGGCCGCAGAGACAAGCGCATCTCCGCGCATCACTCCTTGCGGAAGGAGCGTTGCCCAACTTCTGTGCCGGCCAGACCGGCTGCTTGGAGTCGCTCCCGGCACAGGAAACAAAAATCCTCAGAAAAGTGCTTCGGGGCTCCCCACGAAAGACGGGGAGCCGGGGAGGGCACCGAGGGCTCCCGGGAAGGGGTCGGGGGAAGACTTTATGGGTAGCCAACCCTCCCTACTCTCTTCCCTCCGCAGAGAGCCGCGGCGGGCCAGGGGAGGGAGAGCCTGCGGCAGCGTCGCAAAAGATCCTGCAGAGTGTGCCTCGAGGTCTTTGTCTCTGTCTCTCTGTCTCTCTCACTCTCGGGAGGGGCGAGGGGGCGGCGGCAGGGAGTGCTAAGCGAGGGGACCTGTTAGCCGGCCACTTTGGAGGTGAGATGGGGTGGGGTTTGGAGATGGAGAACCCGGGGCAGAGACGTTGGGCTTCACCTTCCTTCCCAAAAGGAACCACGTTGCGGGGAGGAAATAAGGCAGAGTGTCAATACAAACAATCTCCAAAAGAAGCCAAGAAAAGCGAAGCCAAAAAGAAGCAAGCGCAACACTGTTACAAAACTGTCTGGTTTTGTAACAATTTCCCTGCCGCTGGCCAATGAGCGGCGAGGTGGCGCGTCACGTGGTGTCGTTTTATATAACACTTTGCTGAGACAAGACAGTTATTAGGCGGCGCGGGGCGGCCGGCATGGAGCTCGCGGAGGCGCGGCAGGGCCCGGCGCGCGGCGGCCCGGCGTCCGTGGCAGCCCCGGTTCCGTCCAGCCGCCACTCCTTGCTCGGTAGCCCCAGTGCCTAGACGCCTCTTCCCCGCGCGTGCCTCTCTCCCCATGGATTCCTTTCAGACCGAACAGATGCTGAGCTTACCCGCCGAGGTCAGCAGCAGCAACTTAGAGCTGGCGGAACCGGAGGAGCGGGCAGCATCAGCGGCCCGCGTAGACAGCGGTCCCAACCCGGAGCCGGCTACCGAGGGCCCCGCATCTCTCCCGACGCGGGAGCCAGAGCCAGAGCCGTCTCCAAGGACCTCGACGCCGGAGTGCAAAGTCCTGCTCAAGCAGGCCGACGCCTTGGCGTCCGTGGGACGCCTCCGGGAAGCCCTCGAGGTGTACAGACAGCTTTCGGAGCGGCAGCAGCTGGTGGCCGAGCAGCTGGAACAGCTGGTGCGCTGCCTGGCTGAGAACGTCCGGCAAGATGAGGTGCTGGCGCCGGCGCCGGCACCCTCGGAACCGAGCAGCGCGGTGGCAGTGGAAGAGGCAGGGGCGGCAGCGGCTGCGGCCACCGAAGTGTGGGACGGCTTCAAGTGCCGGAAGTGTCACGGATTTCTTTCGGACCCCGTGTCCTTGTCGTGCGGCCACACCTTTTGTAAACTCTGCCTGGAACGTGGGCGGGCAGCCGACCGGCGCTGTGCGCTGTGCGGGGTCAAGCTCTCCGCGTTGATGGTGGCCACTGGGCGGGCGCGCGGGGCCAGGCGGGCCGGGCAGCAGGCACCGCCGCCCCTGCGGGTCAACGTCGTGCTCAGCGGCCTGCTCGGCAAGTTGTTCCCGGGCCCGGCGCGGGCGTCGCAACTCCGGCACGAGGGCAACCGGCTGTACCGCGAGCGCCAGGTGGAGGCGGCGCTGCTCAAGTACAATGAGGCAGTTAGGCTAGGTGAGCCCACCGCGCCGCTGCCGGGCCGGCCCGGGGGCCGCAGCGGGGTTTGACCGCGCGACCCGAGAGGCGGGAGAAGGAACCCAGCGGCGAGATGGGGCCGGACCGGGGAGGAGACTGGTGCGGGGAAGCGTGGCATGGACGCGGCCGGGGTGGGAGAAATTGAGGTTGCTGGGACTTTGTCCTCAGCGCTTAACTCTCTTGCGCTGTGTTTCTGCCCCTCTGGCTGTGCTGCCGTGGGTCTTTTCCTGCATCTCCTGTTAGTCTCTGTTTCCGTCTGTGTCGCCTGGCTTCTCGGTCTCACTCCTACTCTTTGCGCTGTTGTCACTCTGTTTCTGTCTTGCTTAGTGTCCCTGTCTGTTTCTTTGTCTCTGCTGCTTCCTCTCTCCTCGGCGCACCTGGGCCCCCACGTACACCTGCCCGCACCTTCCCCGCCAGGAGAGGAACTTCGCAGCCTTCCCACACTTGCGTCCGGACCTCTGGGGTGTTGCCAGCAGGCGATGTCCGATCGGCGCCCGCGTCTGCCGCTCCCGCCGCTGGGAGTTGTCCCTTCCGGGGCCGCGGCTCCCTGTGGGGTGGGTCCGGCGTGGAATTAGGTCAGGAGAGCACTGGTTGCATAAGGGCCGCGAGCGGCCCGGGCCGGGCGGCCCCTCCTCCGCGCGGGCGGGCGGGCGGGCGGGATTGTGTAACGGCTGAGGTAACCGAAGTGGGCCACGCTCGCCTCGGAAACCATCCCGCGAGCGTGTGCGGGGGGAGGGGAGCGCTCGCGCCCCGCTGCCCTGTGACTCATTGTCACCGCTTCCTATCACACGCTCCTCGGCTGAAATAGATGCCTCCCCGCCCCCAGCCAGCCCGCAGCCTGCGCCCTGGCTTCAAACACCTCAACCCCATCAACCCCGCGCGCGACCCGGCCAGGCCGTGGGTGCCTCGGGATCTCCGGGGACTGGGAGCTGTCTCCGAACGGGGCACGACGCCTCCGCTGTGCTTGCGGACGCTGCCCGCCGAGGCTGGGTGCGCGTCGCAGCTTCAAGGGCAACGGGGGCCGCCCCACACCTCCCACCGGACTAGGGCACCCGACTTGTCACCGGGCGCCGCTGCCCGGAGCCCAGGAAGGGGCCGCCCATCCGCCAGGCGATATTGCCCAGCTAGGACAGGCTGCCAGGAGCTCGGCCCGCCGGCGCGGTGTCTGATGGAGCATGCTGGGGAGGAAGCAGCAGCGCTGGGCAGGCAGGGCACCGGGACCCGAAGGAGTCCTGGGCCAGACTCTGCTGGGTGACCGAGGGGGTGGGCTGGAATCTCCACGTGTTGAATCTCCCAAACTTGCAACAGGTAACTTGGGGGGGGAGGGGCGGCGACAACGGCTTACCAGTCAAAGCTGCCCCACCTGCTCCCTACTCCCTGTCTCTGTCCAAGCAAGACTGAGCTGCCTCCTGGCTGGTGTGTGCTGAAGAATAGAAGGGACAGAAAAGACCCTCAACTCTTTGCTCCTGTCTTTTAAGAGCAAGTAATGGGCTCCCTAGAAAGTTCGCAGAACCCAAACCATCAAAGCAAGTGGTTGCTGGACACCTTGGGGAAGAGAAGGGCAATGTGACTGAGGCAGGCAGAGGTCACCCAAGTACAGATCTCCAAGGGAAGTTTCCTTCCTTCTAGCCATCCCCCAACGACCCCGAAACTCTCTTCCTGGCCTCTTCCCTCCTCTGTTGCTGACACTACTTCCCCCTGGGAGTTCTCCCTTGCACTATTGCTAATCCTCTTGGAACAATCAGGGTGAAAATATAAAGAACAGCTTCACTCTTCTAAGAGGAAAGAGACCCCCCATTCCCCCCCAAACTCTTGCAACTATGAGCATCTTAGTTCTGGAACATGGCCAGTGTCTGCTTATTATTCTAAGTGTTGTACACACCTTCAGAAAAAGGAACCTGTTACCCTCCACCCCAACTTCAAAGCTTCAAGGTTTGAGTAGTTAGCAGCCACTCTGACCAGCTAGCTGTGTGACATTGAGCCAGTTCCTTCCCCTCTCTGGGCTTGATTTGCCTCATCTGAAGAATGGATCAATTGAGTCACATGGTCTCAAAAGGTCTTTTCCAGTCCTGGCACCTTTCAGAATTGCTGAGAGCCAACCTTACCTTTTCCCCCAGAAGCCTTGTCCAAGTTCATTCACATTTGGCTATCTGGACTTAGAGGATGGGACTTTGTAAATGCATTTCCTTTTTCTTCAGGGAAGGTTCCTAGGTGCTGGACTTGGTAGACAGAAAGATTGTTAATGTCACCAGTTAACTCACCTCGAAGGCTAACTTGGACGTGTCTTCCTGAGGGTCAGGACAGAGGCCACATCAGGCTACCTCCCTCTCTTTCCTCCCTGGCCTGTTTCCTTGTTAGTGATGCCTCCCTCAGAAGCCATTTTGCCAGCACTAGCTGTGTGTAGCCATGAAGCAGGCTGCCCGGGTTTCTCCTAGGTCAAAGTGTCTAATGCACCACAGATACGACAAGACTCTGCCGGGCCAGGGAGACCCACAAGCACTTCTTTGCACTTGGAGAAGCTCAGCCCCAGAGTGGCTGGGGGTGTGGAAGACAGAGTAATATGATGAGGAGGAGTGGATTTACCATTCTGGATCCCTGATAGAGAAGTCCTGGATAACTTGCTATTGTTCAAGCTCCATCGTATGAATCTTACCACATTTTTGTGCTCAGGGATCTTAATGAGGATTTTTTTTTCTCATTTTGGCAGCTCCAAACGACCACTTGCTTTATAGCAATCGATCTCAAATTTATTTCACCTTGGAGTCTCATGAAGATGCATTGCATGATGCAGAAATAGCATGTAAACTCCGCCCAATGGGTTTTAAGGTAAGGAAGTATGGGACGGGAGGGTTGGGAAGGGGTTGTATGGTAGATAGGAATTGGGAGGAAGGACTGCTTCTTTGGGGACATAGGGTACTAGAGCTGAGGCAGAGCAGGAAGGAAGCTTTGCAGAAGAGCTGGGGGTCCCCTGGCAAAGAGTGATAACATGTCTGCAAGGGAACTGGGTTCTTCCCCAACATGCTCTTCAATGGATGACCTGCCAGAGTAGCCTGGCCTTTGAGAGTCTCTAGAATGTGCATTTGGGAGTGAGAGTGCCTGGATTTATGTTTTACTAGCTGTGTGGCCTTGGGAAAGTGACTGACCCTCTCTGTGCCTCATCACCTCACCTGTAAAACAGGGACATTCAAAGCACCCTACATAGGGTTGTTCTGAAGATGACTTGAGCATTTATATATTCAATGCTTAGAATTGTGCCTGGCACGTAGCATTATTTACATATTTTCCACCACCACCATCATCATCATCATCATCGTCATCGTCATCGTCATCATCTTCCAGGGCCAAAAGAAAGAGGAGAGCAAGAGAAGCATTGCTGCACTGGCCCTCGGGAACTTCTACTGATAGCCAGGTTTCTCAGGAGCTTAGCTTGCTTGCTTTGAAAAGATCCTCACTCTCACAAAACACTTGTGCCATTTTGAGTCCTTAATATAGTAGTTAGTGGGCCTGCCAGTATCCCCAAACATCTAGGTCACATCAGAGAGGTGGGAAGAGACAGGCTAGGAATCTGTCAGGATGCTAGGATACAGAGTGTCACTTTCTGCATCTCTGCCTGGCCTCAGGACTGGTCTTCAGCCATAGTTTCTTTCAAAGATTAGATTTGACTGCGGGATCTAGTATTTGTAAGCTTAGTCACTTGCAAGCTTAGTGACCATGAATAAGTGGCTTTATTCTCTGAACCCCAAGTATCCTTGTTTATAAAACAAAGCTATTTCTATCTGCCCTGATTGCCTCACAGGGATATGTGAGGATCAAAAGTGACCAATGGCCTAGAGAGGATTCTGTAAGCAAGAAAGTTGTCTGGGTCTTGGTATAGTACTTTCTCTATCAGACCCCAGGATGCTTTCCGTGGGAAATCAACTTAATTCAAGCTACCGGCCATGATTCCTTAGCTGACTCCCATATGGCCAGGTGTATTCAGAATCCAGAACGTGTCTGGTTATAGAAAATACCATACTCTCAGTGAGCTTTGGACAGGGCACGGTAATCAAACGCACTTACATGTAAATTCACCCTAAGTCAGACAAATACTTTAAAACGTAGTATATACAGTTTAGTTCAGGTTCTGCTACATAAGGAATTTTGATGTCAACTTATGAAAATATTGGATTGTCACAATCTTCTTGCATTTTCAAACTTCAGATAAAACATTGTAGGCCGGCGCCGTGGCTCAACAGGCTAATCCTCCTCCTAGCGGCACCGGCACACCGGGTTCTAGTCCCGGTCGGGGTGCCGGGTTCTGTCCCGGTTGCCCCTCTTCCAGGCCAGCTCTCTGCTATGGCCCGGGAAGGCAGTGGAGGATGGCCCAGGTGCTTGGGCCCTGCACCCCATGGGAGACCAGGAGAAGCACCTGGCTCCTGCCATCGGATCAGCGTGGTGTGCCGGCCGCAGCGTGCCGGCCACGACGGCCATTGGAGGGTGAACCAACGGCAAAGGAAGACCTTTCTCTCTGTCTCTCTCTCTCTCACTGTCCACTCTGCCTGTCAAAAAAAATAAAATTGTGAATCTGCATACTCTGTCATTAATGTCAGGGTGAATTTTATATGTTCTTTCTTTTTTTAAAAAAAACACACTTATTTATTATTTGAAAGAGAGAGGGAAGGCGGGAGGGAGGGAGGGAGAGAGAGAGAGAGAGAATGAGAGAAAATCTTCCATCCATTGGTTCCCTCCCTAGATGGCCACAACAACCTGGTCTGGGTCAGGCCAAAGCCAGGAGTCAGGAACTTTAGCCTGGTCCCCCACATGGGTAGCAGAGGCCCAAAGCACTTGGGCCATTGTCTGTTGTCTTTCCAGGTGCATTAGCAGGGAGCTAGATCAGCAGCTGGGACTCAAACCGACACTCGGATATAGGATGCTGGCACTGTGGGCAGTGGCTTAACCCACTGTGCCACAACACCAGAACCCATAAGTTCTTTCATGAGAAGATTTTCATGAATGAGGATTGATCAATATGTTCTCTTTCCAAGGGACTCATTTGCAATTTAATACAAGTCATCGGTGTCTTTTTAAAAATATTTATTTCAGAGACAGGGTTACAGATAGAGAGAGGGAGACAGAGAGAGAGAGCTTTCATCCACTGATTCTCTCCCCAATGACCCCAACAGCCAGAGCTGGGCCACTCCAAAGCCAGGAGCCAGGAGCTTCTTCCTGGTCTCCCATGTGCATGCAGGGGCCCTAGCACTTGGGTCATCTTCCACTGCTTTCCCAGGCCATTAGCAGAGGATTGGATGGGAAGTGAAGCAGCTGGGACTCGACCTGGCACCCATGTGGGATGCCAGCACCACAGGGGGAGGCTTAGCCTACTATGCCACAGGGCCAGCCCCCATCAGTGTCTTAACCCAAAGGTGCTTCAGTAAGGGCATTTCAGGTCTGGTAGCAGAGCGAGACCAGGAGCTTCAGGGATAAGAGGCTTCCCTTGCAACTCCCCCTCCTCCCCTTGTGAGTCTAGGGCTAGAGCTGAGGGCCTTGACAGTGTGGTGGAAAGCAGGGCAGAGGAGCAACGGTGCATTTTGGGTGAAATGGAAAAAGAGACTTTCTGCAGTGAAGGAAGAGTTTGTGGAAGTATTCAATAGGAGGTTCACTTTCCCATTGTGGTGGGGTGAGTGATGGCGGCAGTGATGAGCAAACTCCATTGTCTTGGGGGTCGAGAATAGACCTGAACTGATGCAGGTAACTCAAAACCACATCATATCACAATTTGCATATTTCCCATCATTGCTCTGAAATTTCCAAAGTGAGGGGATTCACCTAGTAGCCCTGTCCTGGCCATTTAGCCAGGTTCTTTGGCACTCAACCTGCGGTGGTACAGCTCTCAGTGGGGGTGAGGGGTGGGGGTGGGGAGCTGCCTGCCCTTACCACATGGAGTATATAAGTTGTTACTTGGTTTGATTAGCAGCATTCCAGGGACCGCTCCATTCCCCAACATTATCTCTGCTAGCTGCCCTGCCATATTGTATGAGCCTTTGTCCAGAAGGCCCCTGGTAAGCACTGCTGGAAGGTTCAGTCAAGGAACATCCACCTATCAATCAGCCAGTACTGGGCTCCACAAGGAGGTGGGGGCCTAGGAAGATGTCTCCAAGACATTTGGAGCAGAGGCTAGTGTGCAAGAAGGCAGCTCTTAGCCAACTCCTATAGCCAGGCCAAAACCCAAGGGCTCTGAGTCTGCAGAAGCATGGTAGAAGGGGAGGCAGGGGTGTGCCCAGCAATTGCATCCTGGGTCTTTCATGCCCTAAGTTAGACTTCAGTTCAGCCATAGAGGCTGGGGAGTAGGCCACCTAGAGACAGCCTAGATGACTCAAGAGGAATGCTCCTTAAGCCAAGTTGCAAGTAGATTCCTGTTCCAAGACAGAGAAGGCAACCCTCTTCTCTTCTCTTCTTTCTCCCTCTTCCCCAGGATGCTGCCTGCTCTCCCTAGGGTTTTTGCCAGGGCACTTGAGCTAGAACTCCGAGGGGTCCTACAATTTCTTTGTGCTTTTGAAAGATGTGGTGAAGGAACAGAAGTGAGCTGAGCCACTAGGAGTGAAAGCGTTGGCGAGGCTGGCATTATGGCTTAACAGGTTAGGCCACTACTTACAATGCCAGTATCCTACATGGATGCCGTTTCAAGTCCCGGATGCTGCGCTTCTGATCCAGCCCCCCGCTTATGCATCTGGGAAAGCAGCAGAAGATGGCCCAAGTCTTTGGGCACCTGAACCCACATGGGAGACTGGAATGAAGCTCCTGGCTTCTGGCTTCAGCCTGGCCCAGCCCTGGCTGTTGCAGCCATGTGCAGAGTGAACCAGCAGATGGAAGATCTCTCTCTCTCTCTCTCCCTCCCCCCCTCAAATAAATAAAATAAATTTTAATAAAAGGAAGCATTTGCTTTGTGGGGAAGAGCCCTAAGTCCTGGGAGTCCTAAAGTACAGCTCTAGTTCTAGCTTTGCCACTAGCTACTGTTGCGGTCTTAGGTCACGCCCCTTTTGATCAGTATTAGGTTCACTAGGTCTCTGCCTGACAGATCAATTCAAATGCAGGCATATCTGGGAGGCACTGGAAGCTTGTTACCATATGGTCAAATGGGAGCTCTGTCTACATTTGGTGATACTTCTATGCAGGGGTGGAACAGAGAGGAGGCAGCATGGCAAGACTGTGGGCTTGATGTTAGTCCCAGGTTCAAAGCCTGATTCTACAATGTACCAGTTGTCTTACTTTGAGCAAGTTACTTTTCTGGCTCTCAGTTTTGTTTCTTTAAAATGGGATTCATATTATGCCTAGTTATAAGGTTGAAGACAAGAGACTCTTTTTAAGATACTTTATGCAAGTTAGTATTATTAAGTCTTTAGCGAGTGTTATCATTATCAATAGTCGCAGTGTGAATAATGTGCAAAGTTGGGACTGAGTGCTGGTGTTTTCTTTCAGGCACACTTCAGAAAAGCGCAAGCCTTGGCTACTCTAGGCAAAGTGGAGGAAGCTCTAAGGGAGTTTCTCTATTGTGTGTCCCTGGATGGCAAGAACAAAAGAGCAAGATTGGAAGCTCAAAGGGTGAGTTGAAATGACATCAGGCCCAGCTGCCTAAAGGAGCAGTCTTCTCTGGGGAGGGGAGCAAGGATGTGGCCCCTGGCATTTGGAGGTCTCAGTGGGTGGACAGGAGGGAGACATGAGTGCCAACTGACTGCCCAGAAACACTGTCCTGTGGGCATGTACATACAGATCGAGCAGTTCCTGAATTTTTGTAGGAGCCTAGGAACAATGTTTTTGCTTCTTTGATTCATGGTCTGGATTGTCAGTGGGATTTAAAACAAAACAAGTGAACGTTGAGGATCAAGGCTCATTGAGGAGACTGGCTGTTGATGAGCGATGTGGCGGATAGGGTTGCCTGCAGTTGTATAGTTTTTCTTCAGCTGAATCATGGTTTTACCAGCCACACAAGGCAGCCAACAACTGGGCAGTAACAATGGTGGCCCCCACCTCACCTGCCATGTGTATAACTCCTGTCTCTAGCTCCTTTGACAGAAGTAAAACACGAAGTCTCACAAATGCGAGTCAGAGACCATTACGATATAATCTAAATAGTCATTCCAAATCCTGGGTACCAGGAGAAAGTGGTTGTTATCAAGAAAACCTAATTGAAATACTGAGAGCATGAGTGAAGGTTCAAGCATCCTTAACTCATGGACCTTGTTGTTTGTTGCTTTGCAATTTACTTAGTGTCGGGCTAATTGGCCTGGAAGTTGGATGCTGACAGTCAGTGATTGTCTCTGCTCTCCTTGTGCCCTGCCCCCACTCACCACCAGGCCCCAAGGGCTTCTATCCCTGTATGGTTTGGCAGAGCAGTGGATGAAGAAAGTGAGCAACAGACAGGCCTGACTTCTGAAGGCTCCAGGAAAGGAATCTTCAGCAAAATCGATGAACAAGGAGAAGCTGGGTTCTGGATTTTCTGTCTGTCACAGAGGATTTTCTTTTTTGGAAAGCTTGTTTTGTTTTCCTGTTTGGGCATGTAGACAAGATTTTCTTGAGAGGAACGTGTGAGGGGGAGAATTGCTCTTAAGTTGTGGAACCTTTCCCAAATTTTAAGTGTAATTCATAGTGAGAATAGTAATAGTAGATAACATTTCTTGAGGATTTTCTATGCATCAGTCATTGTCCTAGATACTTAACATGTAAGATGCAAGTTAATCCTGACAAAGTCCTTATGAGAGTAAGTATTGTTATTCATCCCCATTTAAGGATGAGACAGGTGAGGAAGCTGAGACTTGGCGACTTTCCCACGGTCATGCAGCCGGTGATTGATGGGAATACACTCAAACCTAACTAACTCTGCCTGCTTCCAGACTCTTTCCTCTTAGCCATTCCAGCAGCCTGCTGTCCCGGGCAGACATTTCTGGAGTCTCAGCACTCACTGGTAGGGCTAGGTCAAGGGCAGCGATGGAACCCTGCAGTTTTTGGATAGACGAAGGCAGTTAGAAGTATCTTGACTTGGGGACAGAGGGTACAAAGGCCAACTGAGGTAGGCTTTAGGCCCAAGATAAGTAGTTTCTTTAACTCTGTCCAATTCACAGTTGACCTGAGAGGTTCCGGCATCCTCAGTTGGGTTGACCTCTTCCTCCAGTCTACTTTCATAGACCAGCTGTTGTCATTTCTACAACTAACAGGATGCTGCAAGGCATTGTGTGAAGTTCTGAGGACTAAGGCATAAATGACAGTTTCAGACCTCAAGGAAGGAATGTATCATCTCGTGTTTGTTAATATGAATCCTAGACAATACAAGCGAGCATATGCCCGTAATGAGTGTTATGGTATTCTGAAGCTTGCATGAGAATTTAGTGACAAATTTCCACTGAAGGTAATGAGGCCATGGCAGCCATTTAAGAACAGTGAGGGTCTTCAGCTGTGCTTATTTACTGGATTGCTCCAGTTTCAGGGCTAAAGATTTGACAGAGATGGTCCTGGTTCACTTGGCATTAATAAACTGCCTTAGAACTCAGATCTGGGTTTGTTTTTACTTGAGCTTATTTTTTTCCTTGTTGACCCAGTTGGGCCCTTCTAAGGCTGATACTGAACTGGAATTGATTTTCATTCATGTGGAATGATTATTCTTGCTGAGAGTTGACCGTGACTATTGTTTCTTGAAGCCATTGAGAAGGCCTAGAAAGAGATCTGACATAGTAGGGTGAAGAAGGAACATCTCATTGTTATTTCTGCCTTGTTTCCTTGGATTTCTTCTCTTGGCCTTCTTTTGTCCCTGACGTCCTCCACCCTTTTCATCCTTAAACCTTGAAATGCTGTGTGGCTGCCAGTGAAGACGATCATGCTCAGGGAGGCTGTCTCAGAAGGTGGTTGGTCCTATTTGACCACTCAGTAGGGCTTCTGAGGGCCAATTTTGGCCGCTGTGGAGAAGAGATCTATAAAAGCTGGCATCTGTGGCTCGGGACACTGTGAATATACCCTCTCGCTCCTTTGCGAACCTATGCTTGTGAAGTGGGTTTCCCAGAGTTGGAAGGAAACACAGGCATCTGTCTGAGGGTCATGAGATGAGTAAGCGTGTTAATTTAGTTCCATCTAATGTGATGAGTGTTTATTGGGCATCTGTTATGTACCCTCCAGAAGCCGGCCATCTGGCTGGAAAGATTGACATCTGCCTCACAATTCCGGGACAATATAAGATGGTGTGATTTAAGATGCTGTCTTGTGTTGCAGTAGAGAAAAGGGCAGGACAGGCAAGATCAGGGAGACTGCAGTAGTAAGGGAAGGCTGCTTTGGGTTAAGCCTTGAGGGCTGAGCAGGGTTTGGTTATATGGCACGTGCTGGAATGCCAAGGAACATCATGAAGAAACTCCTGGGAGAGAACTGCTGTTGAGTGTTCTGTCAGAGTTCCTTGATCAATTGATACTCTGACCATGTGCTCTCAACAAGGGAGTGGAGCATCCTTTAGTGGATCTCTGAACACAGCAGGTGAGAGGGGCCAGATGCTAAACACTTGAGTCAATTTTAGAAAACAAGTGCGCTCCCCTCACCTGTTACATAGTCACAACCCCTGCTGGCAGGGGAGAACACTGATGCAAGAATGGCCCAGCCTGCAGGAGAGTGCAGGGATTTGGCTCCCATCCCTTTCTGGATCTTCCCACTCTGCCCTCCCAGCATGTCCAATGGCAAGGGAAACCAGTGACAGACTGGAACCTGCCTACCCCAGTGTCTGAACTTAACCTGACCTTCTCTGGCAAGTGAAGGCCAAAATGGAGGCGGGGCTGGGAGAAGAGGGAAGACGTTTGGGTTCTGCCTTTGTTGACGCTTCACCATTCAGGTCCTCAACTCTGAAGGAATTAAAGAACCAGAGGGGAGGAAGAAGAGGGGAGGAAGTAAAATGGGTAGACAGAGAAAAGAAATGGCTAGGAAGGTGCGAGACATTTGTAGACTTCTTCCCATCTGGAGTGTATGGTGAAGACTCTGGGATCCTCAATGGAGGCTTCCCTCCTGACCTCACCTCTCTGTCTCGTCCCTCTGGAATGAGTGCTAAAATCCCACTGCAGATGTTGCAGTGGAATGGTAACACCCAGAGTTGTGGCTCTTAACCTCGGCTAGATAACAGAGGCATCAGTAGTGCCTTCTCAAGACCCAGATTTCTGGGTCCCCCTTGAGACCTGGGGGATATGGGAGCGGGAAACAGGAACGTGGATTTTTTATAAGCTCCCCTACTGATTCTGATGTACACTGCGGTGAGGACTCCCTGCCCTGGTGTGTCACAGGACACTGGCCCAAGGCTTCCTCCTTGGATTTTTGCCCCATAAGCTGTGTCCTCTACCCCCTCCTGCCCGTCCCCCTTTACCTGAGCACCCATAGAAGCCTAAGTAGTGAAGTCTTCTGTTTTATGTCACAGCTTCTCCTTAGTTTCTTTTCACCATCAGTCCCGGGGGATTCTCAGGAACATTCTCCTGATATCCTGAAGCTGTTGGCACCTCACCCTAGATTAAAGGAACACGTAGAGTCAATGGCTACTGAAGGCACCAGCCATAATCTACCAAAGTTGTCACAGGTAAAACTCAACTCACCCAGCTCGCTCGTGACGCTTCATTTGGCTTTTTATGGGCAAACAAGGGCAGTGAGCCTACCCACTTTGGTTTCTGAGAAATGGAGTCATTAGTGGTTGTGTTCTTGGCTAAGAAAGGTTACTTCTTGAAGATGCACCTGTGAATTTCATGCATAGTCTCAGAGTTTATTTACTTACTACATTTGCTTTAAAGATTTCCTTATTTATCTGAAAGGCAGAGTTACAGAGAGGCAGAGGCACAGAGAGAGAGAGAGAGAGAGAGAGAGGTCTTCCATTCACTGGTTCACTCCCTGAATGGCCGCAATGGCCAGAGCTGGGTTGAATGGAAGCTAGGAGCCAGGAGCTTTCTCCAGGTCTCCCATGTGGGTACACGGGCCCAAGGACTTAGGCCATCTTCTACTGCTTTCCCAGGCCATAGCAGAGAGCTGGATAGGAAGTGGAGCAGCCAGACACAAACTGGCACCCTTGTGGGATGCTGGCACTGCAGGCAGAGGGTTAACCTACTAGGCCACAGTGCCGGCCCGTACATTTGTTTTTTAGTTCTTGGTCACATCCACCCTAGAGAGAGACTTTATGACCCTAGAAAGGAATTGGTCCTCTTCCCCTGGAGCCATACAATTGGGTGGGTTTCTGGGCTTAGGGGTGGAGCCTGGGAAAGAGGGCCTGACAGCTCCTCCTTTCCTGTTTTTTGTTTGGTCAAGCTGTGGTGCCTCTGAACACCAGTGAGATCCTTCTGCAAAGATAACTCCATTTGATCACCAAATGGCGATAATTTTCTGTTTCTGTGCTATGTCTTACACATAAGTAGGCTTCCCTTACAAATCTGTAGCAGAGGAAAGGGTTTGGGGAAGAGTGTTGAGTTGAAGTTCCTGGGAAGAAGACAAAACAGTATTTGTGCCTTGCTTTGAAAACAAGGAAGAAGAAAATAGATGAGCTCCAGGCCTTGGCCTTCCCAACAGAGGTGGGCAGAAGCTGGGGCTCGGGTCCAGACTCGAAGGCAGAGTTTAGCTCTGCATACCTACACATCTTTGGGAAGCAGTTTCCCCTCCATTCTTGCCTGATGTTCTCCCCCACTAGGTAAGCCCTAGGCTCTCACATTTTCCTAGGTTCTCCCCCTGCTCTGGAGAATGAATAAAATGCAGATATGCTTAACATAAAGGAAAAAGCAGGACTTAGAGTATCTGCTGAAATCAGAGATTCCCCCAGTGATCTTTATTTCATGATTGAGAATGCTAATATTGCACCAGTGTGCCTAGAGTGACTTCTAATTGCAGCCTAGTCTGAAATGAAGAAAAATAGCACTGTGGCTTTCCAGTGTGAGCCAGCTGGGGAACAGGGATTGGATTGCCACCCAAATGTTGTTTTGCAAAGCAGTGTACAACTGCATGAACAATGCTGTGGGCTCATGGAAAATTGAGGTACTAGCACTGATGTAGTGCTAGAAAACACCTGCACTCCCCAGCTTACACACTGAGAAAACCCACCTGACCTTTTCCTCCTCACCTCATTGTCTTCCCCCAACTGTATACTTCCCTTTTCATCTGTCTATCATTTGTCTCTGGAAGAGATCACAGGGTAAGAAACAAGACGAATATTTTGACTATGGGTTATAGATTTGGATAGGAGAGGGATTCTTCAAGTAAATCTGCATAAACATGTTGTCATTGGATTTATTTCTAGATCTATTTTCAAATATCCCTCTCCTGGGGGAAAAAAAAAGATCTTTGCAAGGCTAGAGACATTATCTATTGTTCCAAATGATTTTCTCTTCTTTGGACTTTTCACCCAAAATCTCATGCAAGGAGTAGTTTGTCCCTTGTTTATTTGACTAGTATAACATATAGCTCTGGAGTGTGAGGTGACTTGGTAGGCCTATGAATAGACCTGTGCCAAAAGTCCATTTGGACTTGGGGTTTGGAGATTGCAAATGGCCGTAAGTGGCAGTGATGGTGAGAGGAAGTATTGAATGGCTGGATCTACCCTGACTGCATGCCTTGGTTTCCTTAAAGTGGTTACTGGGGAGTGACATAGCTAATAGGGGGGACTGCTGGCCCCTTCACCAAGCACCTAAGGGGCCTCTCCTCCCATACACCTTTCTGCCCTTACCTAGGGAATTTTCCTAACTGCATCAAAGCTGGGCATGCCTTTGTTGTAGATGCTGTGTGGAGATGAAGTACAGAATAAGCCTTATGACTGCCCCCTACTTGAGCTGTGTGCCTATTATGTGATCACGGGTGAGGGTCAGGGCTAGATGGCTTTCTTTTTGTTCCCTGTGAGTAGGAATGCCACAGGGCAATATTGATTGTGAGTAGATTTTGATATCTGCCTCTTTCTTGGAACAGGAATATCCCGAGCTCCCGCATTGCTCTAGTAGGGAAGAAGCAGCAGCCTGGGGAGATGGCAGCAGCCTGATGAAGCCAGCTAAATTAAGGGCAGACAGTCAACAAGGCGACATGCAAGGTGAGGAAGAAAAAGGGAAGGAGGAGCAGGATGCTGCCTCCCCAGAAGCTGCCTCCGTCAAGACTGGCAAATGCCAGGAAAAGAAAAGGAAACATTGCCAAATTGAACCCCAAGAAGACACGGAGGTGCCTAATAAAGCCTCCAAGCAAGGTACTCACTCCCCCGGGGAGAAAGTAGTTCGGAGGAGATGCCTGAGCTCGCCAATGTGTGCGAACTCCTCACTCTCCATCTGGGTGCTCCGCAGGCTCTAGTTGTGTGGCCCAGCTGTGCCCCTCAAAAGCTGTGTGATCCCAGGGGTTGCTGTGTGAAATTTCTGTAAGATCACAGACAGTGCCTGGTATTTTCTAGATGCCTAATAATTGTTACCATGGAAAGGCAAGCCATAAGGTCAAGCCACCGTATCAAGTAATGACAGCCCATGCCATCGACAGTGTCACACTTGCTTTCCAGATCAGCCTCTCCCTACCCCCAGATCTGTGTTCCAGGAATGTAGGATGAGGGAAGTATGGGCAGGCCTCACCCTGATCATTCCCAGTTGTGTTTCCCTAGATAGGCATCAGAGGCAGCAGCTGCAGCATGGTATCATTCCAAGAGTGGCTGGCAACACCATGATTCTGTCCCACTTTAGAAACCCTGCCTCAGCCCATGGATGTGCGTGTTGCTGCTGCTGCTGAGTGAGGTGGCCTGTTGTATTTGAGTGAAGTCCCCAGGGCTCCTAGGCCTTCCCTGCTTGTATTTTTCTTTCTTTCTTTTTTTTTTTTTTTTTTTTTTTTTTGGTGGGGGAAGGAGGCTGCTGGAGAGCCTACTTCAGGGTATGCCATTCTCAAGAACTTAGGTGGCCACTGGATCAGCCCTCTGGGAGGTGGTGAGAGAGGCAAATGGAAAAACAAGTTGCGTTCTTCTGCCTCACAAGTACTGCCTGTGAAGCTCTGACTTAATGCTTTCTAAATCACAGATCCTCCTGATCAGGGGCCCAAACCTGCTTTCAATATTCCGCTTGCATCTTTTGACGCATCTGACCTTGAATGCTCCCTGTGTATGAGGTACGTGATGTGTGCTATCACATACTGCCCAGAGTTTCTGCCCCTCTGTGTCAGACCCTTGCTGCTAGTGAGCCGCTGCTCAGTGGTGAGCACATTAAAGCATGGTTTTAACAAAGTGGCAGTCACAATGGAGATTGTCCCATGGGCCAGCTTGTGACCCATGCTTACAGATTGTAGCTGTTACATCCCTGGCTCCTAACTTGGAAACACCTTGAGAATAGGAAGAGATTGGTATCTTCAGATGTCATAAATTGGTGGTTCACAGGCTGAATATGTCTTTTGTTAGGCCCTCCATGGGGTTAGTGTTTGTTAAATGGGAATGTCTTTTTTTTTTAAAGATTTATTTATTTATTTATTTGAAAGTCAGAGTTACAGAGAGAGCGAGCGAGAGAGGGAGAGATCTTCCATCTTCTAGAACTAGATGGTTACAATGGCAAGCGTTGGGTCAGGCTGAATCCAGGAGCCAGGAGCTTCTTCCGCGTTTCCCATATTGGTGGCAGAGGCCCAAACACTTGGGCCATCTTCTGCTGCTTTCTCCAGGCTGTTAGCAGGGAGCTGGATCAGAAGTGGAGCAGCTGGGATGCAATCTGGCATCCATACGGGGATGCTGGTATCCCAGGCAGAAGCTTTACCCATTATGCCACAACATCGGCCCTATGAATGTGGATGTATTTTTTTTTAAAGATTTATTTTATAAGCCGGCGCCGTGGCTCACTAGGCTAATCCTCAGCCTTGCGGCGCCGGCACACCGGGTTCTAGTCCCGGTCGGGGCACCGATCCTGTCCCGGTTGCCCCTCTTCCAGGCCAGCTCTCTGCTATGGCCCGGGAAGGCAGTGGAGGATGGCCCAGGTGCTTGGGCCCTGCACCCCATGGGAGACCAGGAGAAGCACCTGGCTCCTGCCTTCGGATCAGCGTGGTGTGCCGGCTGCAGCGTGCTGGCTGCGGCGGCCATTGGAGGGTGAACCAATGGCAAAAAGGAAGACCTTTCTCTCTGTCTCCCTCTACTGTCCACTCTGCCTGTCAAAAAAAAAAGATTTATTTTATTTATTTGAAAGAGCTAACAGAGGAGAATCTTCTATCTGCTGATTCACTCCCCAAATGGCCACAATGGCCAAGCCAAAGCCAAGCTAAGGCCAGGAGCCAGGAGCTTCTTCCTGGTCACCCATGTGGGTACAGGGGCCCAAAGTCTTGGGCCATCTTCTACTGCTTTCCCAGGTGCATTAGCAGGGAGCTGGATGGGAAGTGGAGCAGCTGGGACTCAAACCAGCATCCATATGGTATGCCGGTGCCACAGGTGGCACCTTTACCTGCTACGCCACAGCACCAGTCCCAAATGTGAATGTTTTGAGACAGAACATTAACTCTCCAGCTGGTCATGGTCCCAACTACTACCTACTGCCTTGTACCAGCCTGTGTTTCACATTCACATTACTTTCCTTCCTGGTCCTTTTGGGTACTAAAGTTTGTGACCCTGAAACTAATCTCAGCTACTGGGTCAAGAACTCTTTCAAGGGCTAGTGTCAATACTATAGACTTGTTCATTGGAAGCCATGCAAAAGGCCTGACTCGCTTTTGTGTCATCCCATGAACAGCAGTTAGTAGTGGAGTGAAACACATGCCCAGACATTTCCCCTCCAACCAGTGCCACTTGATTACTACTGTCTCAGATCACTGAAGAGGTAAATTACCCACAAGTCCCGCACCCGCAAAAGAAGAAAATGCTATAAAATCTCTTTCATTTGTTTCATTTCACAGTGGTGACTTAGTGGCTGGGAGGAGCTCCAGAGTCAGGGTTTAAACCCTGGCTCTGTCACTTTAGTGAATGTTTAACCTGGAGCAAGTGCCATTCTTTGCCACCGATTTCCCATCAGTAGACTAGAGAGCAGTAGTACCTACCCCATAGGGTTGTTATGATTGAGAAAATGTATTTAGAGCACTTAGAAGATTGCCTGGAACACAGGAAGTACTTAATCAATGTTAAGGATTTTTCCTTCTAGACAAGAGGTTCTTGCCTTTAGGCCCATGGACTACCAAGGAGAGTCCATGTGTGAATTCAAATAGATCAAAGACTGAGTGGCAGTTTTACGTGAAACTGTGTGTTTTATGTGTGCATATGCATGTGTGCGTGTGCATGTCCATGCATACTTCCAAGATAAGGTCTGCAGTTATCAGTAAATTCCCAAACATGTCTGTTTTCCAAAAGATCATTAAAAGAAGGCTGAGATCGGCCGGCGCCGTGGCTCACTAGGCTAATCCCCCGCCTTGTGGCGCCGGCACACGGGGTTCTAGTCCCGGTCGGGGCGCCGGTTCTGTCCCGGCTGCCCCTCTTCCAGGCCAGCTCTCTGCTGTGGCCAGGGAGTGCAGTGGAGGATGGCCCAAGTGCTTGGGCCCTGCACCCCATGGGAGACCAGGATAGGCACCTGGCTCCTGCCATCGGATCAGCGCGGTGCGCCGGCCGCGGTGCGCCAGCCGCAGTGCGCCAGCTGCGGCGGCCGTTGGAGGGTGAACCAACGGCAAAGGAAGACCTTTCTCTCTGTCTCTCTCTCTCTCACTGTCCACTCTGCCTGTCAAAAAAATAAAAAATAAAAAAAAAGAAGGCTGAGATCTTTGCACAAACCTTATTTGTAATGGTTGATCCAAGGGAAGAGGTATCAAGGAATGTCTTGTTCCAGCACACAGGGGGATCCAGCCAGCAGAGCCTTCTTAGCTCTTTTTGCCCTCTACAAGCACATATGCCTCTCCTAGCAATCACATGCATTTGTGTTCTGAATGACGTCTTTTGTTGAATGAATAAAAAAGTAAGGCAGTCTTTACATGAAATGTGGACTCGTTTTTTTTTTTTTTCTCTTAAAAATATTTTAGTTTTCTCATAGGTTTGAGAAGTCCTGTAAGGAACAGTTCAGTAGATGGAGCAGAAGCACTCAGAGCAAGCCTTTTGTATACTGCCAGGAGTTTGGTTGGGTGGGGTGGGCTAGGATAGAATGGGCTCAATGAGAGATCTTCAGAAAGTCCATGGAAGATGCGTGTTGCAAAAAACAAAACAAAAACTATGCGTGGATTTCTATTTTCCAAACCATAAACTTGTCTTTCAAGTCCATGTTCATGAACTTTTTGAAGTACTCTCATATGAGCAGTCCCCTTTCAACACTGCCCTCATACCCTCATGCCAGAGTGGCAGATCAGTCAAGCCAAAACCAAGCTACAAACTAGAGAAATACTGTTTCCAAACAGATAGACAGACCTCTGTGGGCATCACCACTGTGGCTCCCAGCGCCTGTGGAGTAGACTTGATTTAACTGTCACAGGGAGACTGGGCCTTTGTTGTACTTAATCCTCCCTCCATGCCTCCCAACATGCAGGGGGCATGAAATCAAACATCAGCACTCATCCTGTTTGTGTTTGGAATCCTGAGGTTTAAGTTCTTTTGTTCCTCTTCCTCTGCTTTTTCCTTTCATCTTTTTTTTCCCCTGAGCTCAACAGGGGGCTTTGGAGTGAGGGGTTAGAAATTTGGTCCAAGAAACAAGCACCCAGCAATAGGACCCTCATTTGGTTTGCTCACTCTGAGTTGGAAAGCCATAATTTCCCTTCTCCTGACCCACGCTGTTCTAAGTCTTCAAAACCAAATCCCATCTTTGCAGGAGCAGCTGTTGTACAGGTTGCTAAATTGTAACTACACTCTTCCAGCTAAAAGACACTCTTGCTATAAGAGACCTGCCCATTCTAGGGAGTGTGAGTAATTTTATTTTTATCGTGAGGCCCTTCAAAAAGTGCAGCTGTCAGTGAGAAGCATGCAGTTTCCTTTTCAACAGGGTTTTTCCCTAGGTTAGATGTCAGAGGTTGGCAGAGGCTATTTCATATGTGTGTGTTCACTTGAATTCTCACAGTCTTGTAAAACAAAGTTCCTGTTTCCGCATTTCCTTTGTGGTTTCCTTCTTTTTATCCTTGTTAGGATTACTACTAGTTTTTGTTATTTCCATCATATATGTCTTTGGGAAACAGAGGCTAGGAGTAGAAGATAGTCTTGGAGAACCCGCAGAGTCATGAAACGAGACCCTTGTGCCACCTGTGCAAGTTTCTAGACTGAAATCCAGCCCCACGGTAATGCATTGGTAGAAAGATGACTTAGATCTGAGTTACATGTTCTGCTTCTAGCAAGAAAATCAGGGGGCAGGTTAGAAAGTCTATGGGAAACAGGGTGGAAAGAGAATGGAACCATAATTTCAGGGTGCAGTAAGTCTCCCTTGCTGGCCTGGGAGCGCTGTGCTGCAAGAAGTAGCCCCCTGGATCATAACAGAACTGTGCCCCCTCAATCTTCAGTGGCTGAAGAGCCTCCTTTGATATCTACCTAGCGCGGATACACTAGTCATTGTTGGGGGGGGGGCACCTCTGGGGCTATTGTGGAACAACTCCTTTGGGATGACAAGAATATTTTGAGATGTGAAGCAAAAATGTTTGGTATTTGAGCCAGTTACCTAATGGCCCAGTGACCTCCTTGTCAAGTGAAAGAAGCTTTATATATAGCCTAGTTTTAGCTACTCAAGTAGCTGGGTATTAAGGAGTCAATTCATTCTTCCCTCTCCCTCCCCCTCCCTCTTTCCCTCTCCCTCCCTCCCCCTCCTTCTCCTTCCCTTTTTGCTCTCATTTGATAGCAAAGGAACACAATGCAAGGATGTAACTGGTGGGAAAAGATAGCTATTTCCAGACAAGCCAAACATTTTATCCCGGCTGACATCTAACTGAAAGCATTTATTATTACCATTGTTTACTTCATCACTGTGACAATGTAAAACGCGTTCTTGTGAGAAAATCTGGCCCTGTTCTGATTTATAAATGCCTCCCTGAAGTGTTTTCTGAAATCATTACCCAAAGTGGTAAATAAAAGGGAGAAGAATTTGGAGTTCTAGTCTCTCTCTCTCTCTCTCGGGAGACAGAGAGCAAGAAGAAAAATTGTGTGTGTGTATGTGTGAGTGTGTGCATCCACACGCAGATGGATGATGTCCATTTGAATGGAATACATATGGTCATTGCTGTGTCATAGAGTGCGGAAGGAAGAAGGGTCAAATGTGACTTCATAAACGAAGCCCTGTTACCAGCTAGCTGTGTGATCACGAGCAACTTATTTAACCTGTCTGAGCTTTCATTTCCTCTGTAATGAAATGGAACTCCTAATAATGACCAAACTTATATTTATATGAAGAATACTAGTGCATGCACCCAAAAATATAGCAAGAGGCAAACACGCATATTGTATCTGTTCCTAGTTACTGTACTCAGTCAGCCTGTGCAGAGGAGCCCCACCTAGAGAAGGGAGACAACTACTCAAAAGTGATCTATTCCTAGCATCTCTACCTTGAATTACTTCAGAGCAATCATTAGGTAGCATCTGTGGCTACATTTTTGTTTGTCGCCACTTAGGGGGCATTTTAGTCATAGTGTTCCTTTGTGTATACTTCTTTCATCTGTTCGCTAAACGTCAGTATTTCTTGCAATTATCTGCTCACTAAATTTCAGTATTTATTGCAGTTCATCAACCAGCCATACTTTTGTTACTTGATACGAACTGCATTCTTAAAGAAGCAATAGGTCCAGTTGTGAAATTCTCAAGAAAAATCGCTTTGCTTGTTGATTGTAGATACAGATTAATCAATCGTCTCCACCATTATCATAATCAGCTAAAGTATAAAAAGCACGCAGGACTCAAGTGAAGAGGAAATGAGATATTCTTAAGTATAAGTAAATCACAGCAGTGTTTCCCAAATCAGCCTGGAAATCACACGTTTGGAAAAAAAATTGTGAAGTAAACACAGCACAAAACATAAAGGTGTTAACTTTAAAAAATATTGAAAAGAGATTTGTTGAACTCTACTTAGTATAGAGTTAATTGTATGTGTCTAAAGTTAATTTAAAATAGATTTTAGTAAAAAATAAGGCTGGGAAGAGGAGAGGGAGTTGGAAGAGGTGTGGGAGTGTGGATGAGAGGGCGGGCACAGTGGTAAGAATCACTACGTTCTTAAAGTTGTATTTATGAAATGCATGGAGTTTGTATTCCTTAAATAAAAGGTTTATTTGGGAAAAAATATTGAAAAGAGGATACCCATGTATTCTTTTGTATTTTAAAAAATAAAACATTACCAAGACCCCAGAACCTGCCCATATGCCTCTTCCCAAGCACAACTACACTTACCCTTGAAATATTATCTCTCTTTTAAAAGATTTTATTTATTTATTTGAGAGGTAGAGTTACAGACAATGAGAGGGAGAGACAGAGAGAAAGGTCTTCCATCTACTGGTTCACTCCCCAAATGACTGCAACGGCCAGAGCTGGGCCGATCCGAAGCCAGGAGCCAGGAGCTTCTTCCGAGTCTCCCACGTGGGCACAGGGGCCCAAGCGCTTGGGCCATCTTCCATTGCTCTCCCAGGCCATAGCAGAGAGCTGCATTGGAAGAGGAGCAGCGGGAACTAGAACTGGCGCCCATAAGGGATGCCAGCACCACAGGCAGAGGATTAACCAACTGTGCCACAGCATCAATGCCTGTAATATTATCTTGGCTTCTATCTTGAATCTAGTTTTATCAACTATGCCTGCATCTCTAAACAGTATAATCTAGTTTTTCTTATTTTTTTATATTTATTATTTTTTTGAGGAGGAGGGAATCCCACCCAGTGGTTCATTCCTCAAATGCCTGCAATGGCCTGGGCCCTTCCCAGGCTGCAGCTTTGAGCCAGGAACTCCATTCAGGTCTCTCATGTGGGTCGCAGGGACCCAACTACTTGAACCATCATGTGCTATCTCCTGGAGACTGCACTAGCAGGAAGCTGGAGTTAGGGCCAGAGCCAGGAATTCAACCCAGGAACTCTGATGTGGGACTGGGGCATACTAATTAGTGTCTTTTTTTTAAAAAATATTTTATCTATTTATCTGAAAGGCAGAGTTAGAGAGAGAGAGAGAGAGAGAGGTCATCCATCTGCTGGTTCAATCCCCAAATGGCCACCATGGCTGGAACTGGACCAGGCCAAAGCCAGGAGCCTGGAGCTTCTCCTAGGTCTCCCACATGGGCACTGAGGCCCTTTCCAGGCCATAGCAGAGAGCTGGATTAGAAGTGGATCAGCTGGGACTTGAACTGGCATCCTTATAGGATTGCTAGCACTGCAAGTGGTGGCTTTACTGGCTACACCATAGTGCCTGCCCCTAATTAGTGACTTAACCACTAAGCTAAATGCCTGCCCCAATTTTGCCTTAAAATAAAAAGCTTCATATTAATTGAATTACCCAAAATGTAGTCTTTGAACCTGGCTTCTTAAACTCAGTGTTAAGATTTATCCATGTTATTCAATGTAAGTTAAGTTTGTTCATTTTCATTATTTATAGTCTTCTATTGTATAAATCTACCACCATTTATTTCTCAATTTTATTATAGGAGGATTTTGGATTTGTTTCTGGTTTGGAGATATTGTTTATATATTCCAGTGCATATAAGTGCTAATCCATTTTATATTGGGTTCTGTTACTGACTTGTAGGAGCTCTCCGTATTTTCTAGATTACAAGTTCTTTGTTGGTCATATTTATGTGTTAGCAGAATTTTCTGCTCTGTGGCTTGCCTCTTTGCACTTTTAATGACATCTTTTGATGAACTTAAAAGCTCTTCATTTTAATGCAGTCCAAATTATCTGTCTTTCCATTTGTATTTGGTGCTTGTCTGTGTCTTGTTTTTACCTTGGGGGGGGGTCACAAAAATATGAGCACACTTTAAAAAGTTAATTGAAAATTGAATTAAAATATGAGTTTATTTCTGGTGAATTTTGAAACCCATGCATAACTTTTTTTTAAAGATTTTTAATTTATTTGACAGAGAGTTAGAAAGTGAGAGAAAGAGAAAGAGAAAGAGAAAGGTCTTGCTTCCGTTGGTTCACTCCCCAAATGGCCGCCACGGTCGGAGCTACACCGATCCGAAGCCAGGAGCCAGGAGCTTCTTTCCTGGTCTCCCATGCAGGTGCAGGGACCCAAGCACTTGGGCCATCCTCCACTGCCCTCCCAGGCCACAGCAGAGAGCTGGACTGGAAGAGGAGCAACCGGGACTAGAACCGGCACCCATATGGGATGCCGGTGCCACAGGCGGAGGATTAACCTAGTGCGCCACCGTGCCGGCCCCATGCATAACTTTTTGATAACACACATTTCAATGAACTTTTTGAAGACCCCTCCATACTATTTTTATCCTCTGAAAGTTTTATTGTTTTGCCTCACACGTTTGTTTTCACAGCCCACATGGAACTGATTTTTGTGTATGGTATGAGAGATGGTCCAATTGCATTTCCTCCTAGATAGCTAAAGATTCCATAGCATTTACTAAGAATGCTATTCATGTATTAAAAATCTCTCCTCCTTGTGCATTGAAGTGCTACATTTGTCACAAATCAAGAATCCATGGTAAGTCTGTTTCTGGGCCTTCTAGTCTATTCCACCAGTCTGTTTGTCCTTGTGCTAGTCGCACGCTGTTTTAATCATCACAGCTTTAAGATAAGTTCTCATGTCCAGTAGAGCAGGTTCTCCCACGTTGTTGCTCAGCAGTTGTGTGTCTTGGCTATTGACCTTTTGCCTATCTTTTATAGAGTTTGGAAATCAACGTGTCAGTTCCACAAAAACAAATGAAACAGCCCAATGGGATTTTTGTTGGGACTTACTTAAATCTTCTTTACTTTCTTTCAGTGAAATGTTTATAATTCTCTCCAATAGAAGTCTCACACAACTTTTGTTCCTGTGTACTTGACTTTCAAAAGCAGTTGTAAATGTCATCTTTTAAAAAATGTATTTCACTAGCATTGATTGCTGTTATATAAAACTACAAGTCTGTTTTTGCATGTGTATTTACCTAGAAACCCTGCTAACTCTATTTTTATTAATCCTAACAATTATTTTTGTAAATTCCTTGAGACTTTCTAACTTCACCATCAAACCATTTGTAAATACTGACAAATTTCTTTTTATCCTTTCTGATCTCATACTTTTTTCTTCTTCTAGCTTTAGTACACTGCCTTTGACCTCTATCATAGTGGGTTTTTTTTACATTAAATTTACTTTTTGGCCAATTTTATATATAGAATTTATTAATTCTGTTACACAAATTAACTACCTTTTTTTCTATTTTTATTTATTTATTTATTTGCATGTGTCTCATAAATACAACATTGGGAACATAGTAATTCTTCCTGCTGTACCTGCCCTCCAACCGAAATTAATACCTTTTAAACAGAATCATACAATCCAAAAAGCACCATGTGTGCTTTTAAAGTTTCACAGGTGGCCGGCACCATGGCTCAACGGGCTGGTCCTCCGCCTTGCGGCGCCGGCACACCGGGTTCTAGTCCTGGTTAGGGCACCAGATTCTGTCCCGGTTGCCCCTCTTCCAGGCCAGCTCTCTGCTATGACCAGGGAGTGCAGTGGAGGATGGCCCAAGTGCTTGGGCCCTGCACCCCATGGGAGACCAGGAGAAGCACCTGCGGATCAGCGTGGTGCGCCGGCCACAGCACGCCAGTCGCGGCGGCCATTGGAGGGTGAACCAACGGCAAAGGAAGACCTTTCTCTCTGTCTCTCTCTCTCACTGTCCACTCTGCTTGTCAAAAAAAAAAGTTTCACAGGTGACAGTTATGTGTGAAGACCAATACAGAAAGGTCTCTAATGCAGAGATGAATAGGATTGTTTGATTTTCACCTGTGGCCTAAAATTAAAGCCACATTGAAATCACCCAGGCGGGGCTTGAACATTCCTGATGCCAGCCTGTGCCCTTGGTCTACTGATCTGAATGTCTGGATATCTGGTGATTTTAAGAGCTCTGTAAGTGATGGGGGGAGGGGGCAGCACAGTGCACAGTGGGCAGGAGGGAGGGTTTACAAAGACATTCAAGGGAGAGAGAGCTATGTTTGCTATCTTGGGCATGGTGATGACTTCATATGTGCGTGCATATTTTAAAACTTATCAAAGGGTACACTTTAATTCTGTTCAGTTCATTTTACATCAAGAAAGAGAGCCCCAGGTGATTCTGAGACACGGCAGAGGTTAAGAATCAGTGATCAAATGGGAAAGGCACATGAGTGGAAGTGGAAGTTGGATAGACTTACATCTGTTAGAAGTTAGCTGTGTACACTTAGGCGAGCAGCTTCGCCCCTCTGGACCTCAGTTTCATTCCAGTTGGCAGGCTCCATTTCTCAAGTACTTCAGGGCTCTGACATTTTGAATCCTCTGCTGCTGGTGCACCTCCTGACCACACAGGGGAGCTGTGCAGCTGTCAGCCGCTTCCTCTCCTTTGAACCCTCTGGTGAAGTCAGGATTAGCTGGCCAGGCATCTTTCCCTGCTTTCTGAGCTCCTCCTCCTGGTGATTTTGAGCCCCACTTCTCAACTGTCATTTTCAGCTGCCCCCACCCGCTGATCCAGCTGCAGGTGAGCCTTTCTCTAAGCAAAGTAAATCCATGAATGTCTGAAGCTACAGAATAGCTTTAAAAAGGAATCCTCAGATTGCTTCAACAAGACACTGCTCTCCTAAAGCAGTTAAAATAGATCTAATTGTATATCTATGCATATGTATAGATGTGTAGCTGTCTATCTCAGTAAGCACATTAACAACATTATTCTACTACTCCCAAGAAAATTGTCCATCTAAACAAACAAAAAAACCAGTTATATGTTTGCCAGAGGTGTAATTTCAAAATTCTCCAAGCAGTAAACATTGCTTAGCTGAAGAAAGGCATCAAGGTTAGCAAACAAAGCAATTTTATCCATGTAATGTGATGTAACATGCTTCAATATGGGGTGTATGTGTGTGTGTGTGTGTGTGTCTAGCCATCTGTGTGTTTACATAAATTCAGGTGAGCAGTTTGGCTAAATATGTTTAGAATGGAATCTATTCAGACACTCTGGGTATTAATCTTTATTTATTTATTTTTTTGACTAGACATGGTAGAAAATCTGGATGCCCAGAAGGAATTGACCAGAACTAATGTTACAAAAATGAACTAGCTATGCCTTAAATGTTAATAAGTGCATTATATTAAGTCCAGCGCAGAAATGAAAAGCAAATTCTTTCTAGAATGCAATAACAACAGTGATTAAAAACAAAAATAATCACCTCCCTCGCACACAGGTTTTTCCAAATAATTTTATAAAATCTTAACCTTGAAGTAGCTCTGTCTTTCATTTTTGGTCTAATTGCAGTTTTCTTCCATTTTGATTCTTAAATTTCAGATTATTCTATGAGCCAGTCACAACACCTTGTGGGCATACTTTTTGCTTAAAATGCCTTGAAAGATGCCTAGATCACAATGCCAAGTGTCCGTTGTGCAAAGATGGCCTTGCACAGGTAAACCAGTATTTTCTTTCTTGGTTGGTTTTGCTTATTTGGAAATGGGTAGTCGTGTAGTGTTCAATTGGATTCCAAGCCCCTACACTGCACTAGGGCAAAATACCCCTTTGGACCATCTCTCAGTTTCTTCTAATAGCCACCCCTCTCCTTTACAAGTCCTTCATGAAAATGAGACAACATCTAGCTTTTTATAAACTCTCAGTCACAAAATTAATTTGTGTTGGAAACAAAAGCATTAAAGAAATGGATGCTGACTCTAATGCTGGCGTACCACTTGGTATGATACACTGGACCCTGGGGTAAATATTTTGTCCTCTCTCGGTTGGGCTAGATGAGCTCTAATGTCCCATTATTATCAATGCTAATTCTGTGCTTTGAAGAGATCAGCTCCTGAAACCCAAAAAAACCTCACAGGACCTTCAGTATGGTCCTTGTCAAACATTTCAGGAGCCACTGTACTTATTTTTTTAAAGATTTATTTATTTATTTAAGTCAGAGTTACACAGAGAGAGAATGAGAGGCAGAACGAGGTCTTCCATCTGCTGGTTCACTCCCTGATTGGCCGCAACAGCCGGAGCTGCACCTATCTGAAGCCAGGAGCTTCTTCCCGGTCTCCCGCACGAGTGCAGGGACCCAAGGACTTGGGCCATCTTCTACTGCTTTCCCATGCCATAGTGGAGAGCTGGATCGGAAGTGGAGCAGCCAGGACTTGAACCGGCGCTCATATGGGATGCTGGCACTGCAGACAGTGGCTTTACCCGCTACACCACAGCGCCGGCCCCTACTGTACTTACTAGTAAATACCTGTACACCTGAAAAACTCCAGTTTCTCTAAACTCCATCACACAAACTTTCACCTTCATTTTTTTTTAATGGACCTCAGTGGGTTAACGCCCTGGCCTGAAGCGCCGGCATCCCATATGGACACGGGTTCAAGACCCGGCTGCTCCACTTCCGATCCAGCTCTCTGCTATGGCCTGGGAAAGCAGTGGAAGATGGCCCAATTCCTTGGGCTCCTGTACCCACGAGGGAGACCCGGAAGAAGCTGCTGGCTCCTGGCTTCGGATAGGCGCAGCTCTGGCCATTACAGCCAACTGGGGAGTGAACAGCAGGTGGAAGATCTCTCTCTCTCTCTCTCTCTCTCTCTCTCTCTCTCTGCCTCTCTGTGTGTAACTCTGATTTTCAAATAAATAATTAAATCTTAAAAAAGGCCCAGGAATTTATCTTGTTTTTTTTTGGGTGCTACATTTTGTAATGCATATTAGTTGTTCCTTGACCCCTGTCTGAGGAGAGATTAGAAACACAAGACTATCTGTAGGTGAATAGAAGTCCAGAGAAGTCACATATGGAGCTTTCTCAAGATCCCAATAGTTAAACTATGGGAATAGAGTGAAGTAATCATCAAGGATAGCCCTGAGGGTGTGTATGGAGGTTTGGGAAGAATCAACGCCATGCCTTTCCCTAGATAAAGAAGTAAGACTTGTTAGTCTGATTATAGGTGAGAAGCACGTGGCCCTTAGACTTAGCTAATGCATCTGTGTTGCAGGTAAGCAGAAGGGAGAACAACCTATCTGTATGCTCTACACCTAGAGAACACCCCTTTGAATGTGTAGTAGGTGCCCTTCCTGGCTTTTGGTTTTAGCATCAGCAGAGGATTCACTGCCTTCTTCTGAGTCACTGCTTTTCCCCAAAGACTGGGACTGGCAACATAGTTGATTTTCCTGTATCAGGCAATGACAGTGCTGTGGAGTCAAACTCAGGAGCTGGAAGATATTCTCATTCTCCCTTTATCTATCTATCTATCTATCTATCTATGATCTGTCTATCAAATCTATAATCTATATGCACCCAGAGTCAAACTTACACGATTTTACAGAGACATAAAGATTCCAATCATGTTCAGCACAGAACACAGACACAGCCTGTACTGGGAAAGGAACAAAATGGTCTGAAGCCAAACCCAGAAGTTTTATACTAGATGCTCCCCCTGCTGGTTATATAGGTGTAGTTTCCATAGTGAGTCATTGCAGTTTTTGTTTGTTTGTTTGTTTGTTTTGCATGTGGAATTTAGATGTTTTAGCCTCCATTGATTGGTTCACATCATTAAACACCTACTACTTACAGATCTCTGGCTATATATGGGGTGGGGGTGTTTGCAGGAGAAAATAATAGTGACAACTGAGCCTGATTCAAGTTCTGAAATCATGGCTTATCATGTAATTTCAGTGATACATAAATGATATATTTCAAGGCAAATAGACAGAACCACTTGTTTTCCAAAACAAGTTAGAAGATAAAAATGTGTAGACTTGACAACATCTGGGAGCCAAGCATTGGGGTGGTGTGGGGGAGGGCAGGGAAGAAAAGGATCAGTGATGGAAAATTCCCTTTAGGTTCTCTGAACCTTTTGACCACTGACTTTCAGAATATGCCAGGCAGAGGCCATTCCTGTGAGCTTGTAAACAGAATAATAAGAAAAAGAAAAGGCAAGGCTTGCCATCACTGTTCAATAACAGCATGACCTCAATATCAGTGTTTTAAGAAGACTCAGATTTTTTTAAAGATTGATTTATTTATTTGAAAGGCAGAGTTAACACAGAGAAAGAGGGAGAGGGAGAAGGAGAGGGGGAGGGAGAGAGAGAGAGAGAGAGAGAGAGAGAGAGAGAGATCTTCCATTTGGTGGCCCATTCCCCAAATGGCTGCAATGGCCAGAGCTGGGCCAGGCCAAAGCCAGGAGCCATGAGTTTCTTCCAGGTCTCCCAAGTTTGTGGCAGGGGTCAGAGCACTTGAGCCATCTTCTGCTGCTTTCCGAGTCACATTAGCAGAGAGCTGGATTGGAAGTAAGAGCCAGGACTCAAGCTGGCACACATATGGGACGTCAGCATCACAGGCAGCAGGTTAACCCATGATGCCACAACACCAGCCCCTGAATATGAGATTTTTAAAACTTTAGTGCTGTGTTCCCCTAACTACATACAAGTGTGTTTTCTTTAAGTTCTGATATCCAGAGAATGCATATATTATCATAACACTAGATGTTAATTTGTGGATCCAAGTTACTCTAATATGTGGGTTATTTGACTATTCTCCTGATTAGTCAGAAGTGCTTTGTGCTTTCTGATGACTACATAATATTCAATTGTCATGTTCCCCATATAGTGCTTGGCATCAAGAAAATACAGCAAAAATGTAATAATGGAAGAGCTTATAGCTAAATTCCTTCCAGAAGAACTCAAGGAACGAAGGAGGCTTTATGAAGAAGAAATGGAAGAACTTTCCAAGTATGTATATGTGTGTTTCTATTTCAGTTTCATTCATACCAGCTTCATTCATATCAGCTCGTGAGAGCTGAGTGTGTACATTTCTTCCTAGCTCTTCATTCAGTGGTATCACATCAGTAGCTTGAAATTGGCCATGGTGAGAGTATCTATACCACGGAAATCAGCAAATGCTACACACCAGGGCTTCCTCCACCTAATGTTGAGAGCGAGTTGTTAAAACACTTACCAGCAAACCAGGCAAACCACTCACCAGGACATGTCTTGGCACCAGGAGCAGTGTGTTACTCATAGGAGTTAATTGAAGTAGTTTAATCAGAGGAATTGACAAAGTATCCAGAAGACCATCTTTAACTACAAAAGGAGGTGCTGTGAGGTTAAGAATGTTGGTTTCAGCCAGACCTGGGCTTAAGATTCAGTTCTGTCACAAAGTGAGAATACTTCAGGACCCTGGGCAGGTCACTCAAACTTTCTGGGCCAATAGCTTGAGGATGCTGATAGTTCTTACTTGGTGGACTTGTTAGGAAGAGCAAGCGAGTTAGTGCATAGAAAGCACTTAACCAGTGGCATGGTACTAGTGCTTGTTATGTGCTTCCTCTGCCACCGTGCACAGGTAGTATGACAAGTGCTAGGTAGGGATGGAGGTATCACTGAGGCTCCAAGATCTCTGCCTGGCTGAAAGAACAGCTCACTCAGCAGCAAAAGCGGGGGGAAATCAGTAATTTCTGTCTCTCTTACTACTGCCCTTCCCTTAGCCCATCCTCAGGAGCATCTTCACAACGTTCCGGAGGTGAGATTCCTGATGGCAAAAATTGTCCTGATTTTATGCCCACCCTGTGCAGAGGATTTCTAAACTCTGCCACCAGTTCAGTTGAATGTGCCTCTCTCTTTGAATAATGTTTTCCTCAAGTACTAAATCTTTGCCTGTTCTCATCGAATTCTTATTTTATTATTATTTATTTGAAAGGCATAGTTATAGAGAGGCAAAGGCAGAGAGAGCGAGAGCGAGAGAGAGAGAGAGAGAATTTTCCATCCGCTGGTTCACTCCCCAAATGGCTGCAACAGCTGGAGCTGAGCTGATCCAAAGCCAGGAGCCTGGAGCTTCTTCCGGGTCTCCCACACGGGTGCAGGGGCTCAAGCACTTGAGCAATCTTCCACTGCCTTCCCAGGCATGCTAGCAGGGAGCTGGATCAGAAGTGGAGCAGCCAGGACTGGAACCAAAACCCATATGGGATGTCGGCAGTGCCAGCCACCTAATTCTATTTTGCATAACCTTTTTGAAGTCCCTTCATATCTGTCAGTCAGTCAGTCTAGGTTCAGTGTTCCTGCATTGAATTTACTAGACAAATAACAGCAGAGATCCAGGAGGAGCTGGCCCTGTTGGTGGTTCCCCAGCAAGTCTGTATGTGTCCATGTTCAGAGGTGTTTTTTGGAAGGCAGCTTCCTGGATCCCAATTTCAGAGTTAATGCATCAGCATCTCTGGAGGTGTGGGGACCCAATCATCTGGATTTAAGAGCTCCCCATGATTCTGGCATACTGGAGCATTCGAGCATCCCTGAGCTGGATTACTCTTTTTTCCCTTACATTTGTCTTTCTCCATTTTTTAAACCTGGAAACCTTTTATTTAAGGTATACAAACTTAATGCATTCAATAGATATACATTTAGGAATATAGTGATTCTTCCCACCCTACTCTTCTTCCCACCCTTCTTCCTCCTACCTTATTTTTTATTTTTACAAAGATCTATTTTTAATTAACTTTATACACATAAGATTAACCCTGCACTAAGTAAAGAGTTCAACAAATAGTATGAAGGAAAAAAAAAAACCTGTTCCTCAACAGTTGAGACAATTGCTATTCAAAACCATTGCATCTCAGAGTGTCAATTCTATAGATTACCTTTTAGGTACTCTGTTAGTTACCACAGATCAGGGAGAACATATGGTATTTATCTTTTTGGGACTCGCTCATTTCACCAAGTATGTTTTCCAGTTACATCCATTTTGTTGCAAACGACAGGATTTCATTTTTTTTTAAAGCTAAGTAGTACTCCATAGTGTATATATACCATAATTTCTTTATCCAGTCAACAGTTGATGGACATCTGGGTTGATTCCATATCTTAGCTATTGTAAATTGTGCTGCAGTGAACATGCAGGTACAGATATCTCTGTCATGTACTGATCTCTTTGCTTTGGATACATTCCCATGGGTGGGATGGCTGGATCATATGGTAGGCCTATATTCAGGTTTCTGAGCTATCTCCAGACTGTCTTTCACAGTGGCTGTACCAGTTTACATTCCCATAGATTACTCTTGCCTGTCTCTTGCTCCCTCCTCCAAGCTGGGCCTGATATGCAAATTCCCTGGAGGGGGAGCTTTGCAAATTTGAGATGCCTAAAGGGATCTTGCAGAGAATTTCCCACCACCCTTCTAGAGAGCTGGGTCCACTTATACCATCATTATCCTTCCCCCTACTGCCTGTACAACACCTGAAGATAATTGTTTCAAGAGCATGAAAGAAAGCAAAATGAGGCATGGCTATCACCCATGATGTTAAGGTACTTGAGGGCTTCTTCAGACAGATTAGAATGTGTGCAATGCCAATTTCAATCTCTTAGCCCTCATGCTGACCTTTGCACCAGATTAATGAGACTCAGCTCACCGCATCAATTGCATGTCATCATTTACTGATCAGCCATAAAAAGTGGATGGCTCTTTGTCTTCCCTCCATGGGAAACCATGTGCTGACATCTGATGAGCCTTTCTGTGTTCTGCCCCATTGCTTTGAGATCCATCTAATTTACTCTTCTTGACAGCTTAAATAAGAACGTGCCTATTTTCGTGTGTACCATGGCCTATCCCACTGTTCCTTGTCCCCTGCACATCTTTGAGCCTTGTTACCGCCTGATGATTCGTAGATGCATTGAGACAGGCACGAGACAGTTTGGCATGTGCCTTGGAGATCCTGTTAAAGGGTAAGTGAAGAGCCCTGTGAGTAAAGGGAGGTTGGGTGGGGAGGGACTAGGGTTTTATTTTAGGGTGTCCCCAGGAGGCAGGGAGGCCTAGCTCATGACCTTTAGCCAGCTCAAGAATATGAGCATTTGTAAGGATCAGGCTCTCTCTGGCACCTAGTTCACCATGAAACACTGCTTATTTAAAAGAACCCCAGGATTAAGCTTCTTTTTAAGAAAAAGATTTATTTATTTTTTTATTTATTTGAAAGACAGAGTTGAGAGAGAGCAAGAGAGAGAGAGGGAGAATCTTCCATCTGCTGGTTCACAGCCCACGGCTGGGGCTGGACCAGACCAAAGCCAGGAGCCAGGAGCGTCTTGCAAGTCTCCCACATGGGTGGCAGGGGCCCAAGTACTTGGGTCATCTTCCACTGCTTTCCCAGGCACATTAGCTGGGAACTGGATTGGAAGTGGAGCAGCTGGGACTGGAACCTGTGCCCATATGGGATGCCACCATCACAGGATGGCCCCCTCTTAAATGTGTCATCTCTTAATACTGTTAAGCACTGGCACATAGTATGTACTCAATAAATAGTAGCAGTTATAGCAATGAATTTTTTTTTTATTTCACACAGGCATTACCTGATGTGCTATAGCCATAGACCAAGGACAGGCAAAGAGGCAGAAGTCCTTTGTGGCATAGCATGGGGTAACATAAATGGCCAGGGGACAGGCCAGGAAAATAGAGCTTGTCAAAGATCTACTTTCTTAATTCCTTTCTCAATAAACAGGTTTGCAGAATATGGCTGCATCCTAGAGATCAGAAATGTTCAGTTCTTTGCTGATGGACGTTCAGTGGTCGACAGCATAGGCAAGAGACGCTTCAAGGTGCTGCATCAGGGCCAGCGGGATGGCTACAACACAGCTGACATCGAATACATTGAAGACCAAAAGGTGAGGGTGGCCAGTGCCAAGAATGCCAAAGCAAAGCTCTCTCTGTAACTTGGCAGATGGTTGTAAAACGATTTCTCAGAACTACTGGGGACCTTGCTGCTTCTCACCAAATTGCTGCAGCAACGTTGAATGCTGCTGGTTTGTTGCCCAATTGCAGTGAGAATGCCCATTGTCCTGACTCAATCTGCTTAGCTGCTGGATTGCATTCACATGTAAGAAATGCTGTCCCAGACCAACTCTGGGGCCCTTTCAGCCTAGGAGTTAGGTCTCCCAGGGATACCAAAGGATAGATCTGGAGTGGGGTCTACACATGCATATTTTTGTACTGATTTATTTATCTGTATTTTAAAATGGTTTGCTTTGAGATAGTCATAGATCCACACATGCTTTTGCATTTTTAAGTGTGCAACCTGGCTAAGAACCCTTCCTGGTAACCCATCATCTCATAAAGCAGAAAGATGGCATATCCCGTTAATCCTTGGTTTTCTAGGCTAAAGGGTGGGAACAGAGGTACACAATGCCATGTTCATTTATCTTTACATTCACTAAGTAGCAGAAGATGAGTAAGTGATTTGACCTGGAGGAGAATCACACACTGAGACGCAGATGCCTTCATGTCCCTCTTGGCAGCAAGCAATAGGAAAACAGACCTAGCAACAAAAAGGTCAGAGGCGTAAACCAGCATAACCTGCTTTGGTTACATGACTCCACTCAGACTAGACCAAATCTCTGGCTTTCTGTATGTCCTGCTGTTTCAGCTAATCTGCCCAGCTGAACCTTTTGTCCTTCCTGCAGCAGTGTTTGCACACGGCCCAGCACTTGTGGGGCATCTCACATCTCACTCAAAAGACAGCTGGATGACTAAACCTTCCTATCGGGAGAGCAGGGTGGATGCTCAAAGAGAGTCAGGTGTCAAAAGCAACTCTGCGAGTGACGGAGAGGGTAGAGACGGGACAGAATGTTTCACGTTGACTTTACTACTTTCAGGTTCAGGGAGAAGATTGTGCTGAGCTCCTAGGATTACATAACTGTGTGTATGAGCAAGCGTCATCATGGTTTCATTCGCTCAAATCATCTCTAAAGAATCGGATACTCAGTCACTTTGGCCCAATGCCAGAGAAAGATGCTGATCCTCAGGTATATGAAATGTTCATTTTGACAGAGTGCTCCACCAGATGAGAATGCCTAGGGTTTGTGATGAAATGGGGGCAAGGTGGCCATCCAGCAAGTCAAGGGCAGAGAGGAAGAGGGATCTAATTTGTTGTTATCTGCCTGGGTAGTGAGCATCATGGGAAAGACTAAAAAGATCCCAAGTCAGAATTGGGGTAACTGAAGTAAAGCATGAATTTGGATCTGAGACAGGTTTTGAGAGATAACTGAGGTGAGAGAATGGGAACATAGACACCACCCAGGTTTACAGCATGGTGATGTCAGGGTGACAAGATGCACACAAACCTCAGGACTTAGAAGGGTATGGATATCCTGGGAGCTGAGACCAAAGGCTGCCACTTCCGGGAAGCTTCACAACCCTCTTCTCTTTGCAATAGGAGCTAGGGCCAGCTACAAGATTCCAGTTGTGAGACCACAGAAACTGTGTACATACAAGTCTACCCATGCTCAGTCTTGCAAGTCTAGTCACTTGCTGTTGTCCTCATCATGGGTGAATAGGTCTTGAGAGAACTGATCCCATGTTTAAACTCACCCTTGGCTGAGTTATACTAGGAATTTACTAGAAAGCAGTTCACTCAGTTCTCCTGGGCCAGTCTTCTTCCTGGGGCAGAGCGGTGGGGACACACTCATTTGTAAGATCCAGCTGCAGATCAGAAGCTTTCCAGGAAAGTGGAGCTAGTTGTTTCACAAGATTTTTTTTAAAGGGAATTCCACTTCCAGCAATTCTTTCTTTCTATAACAAGGCTGGAAATATCCTAAGCAAATATTGCCTCACCACCACTGTTTTTCATACTCTGAGCTGACTCTCCTGCAGCATCAGTCTCATGTCTTCCTTTGCCCTTTACTTCTCTTACACACTCATATCTTACTTATGCTCATTCCCAGTTTGCACAATAGAAAAATCTGAATGTGCATATTCTGACTTCTCTGCCAAATGACTTTAACTTTTCTTCCATCTCTGAAAGGAGAGAGGTTGATGAGGAAGTCTCTAAAGCCCCCTCTTCCTCTTCTATTCTGAGGTTCTAAAACACAACATTGTTCCCAAATGGGCTAAAATGCTTTGCTTTTGGGGCCAGTGTTGTAGTGCAGTGGGTTAAGCCACCAGTTGCGATGTTGGCATCCCATATGGCTGCATCCCTGACTGCTCCATTTTATTTTTTTTTAAGATTTGTTTATTTGAAAGTCAGAGTTACACAGAGAGAGGAGAGGCGGGGGGGGGGGGGGCTTCCAATCCGCTGGCTCACTCCCCAATTGGCCACAACAGCCAGAGATGTGCTGATCCGATGCCAGGGGCCAGGAGCTTCCTCTGGGTCTCCCATGTGGGTGCAGGGGCCCAAGGACTTGGGTCATCCTCCACTGCTTTCCCAGGCCACAGCAGAAAGCTGGATTGGGAATGGAGCAGCCGGGGCTCAAACTGGCACCCATATGGGATGCCAGCACTGCAGGTAGCGGCCTTACCCACTATGCCACAGCGCTGGCCCCAAGGCTGCCCCACCTTAGATCTACCTTCCTGGTAATGCATTTGGGAAAATAGTGGAAAGTGGCCCAGGTGCTTGGGATCCTGCCACCCATGTGGGAGACCCAAATGGAGTTCCAGGCTCCTGGCTTCAGCATAATCCAGCCCTGGCTGTTGCAGCCATGTGGGGAGTAAGTCACTGGATGGAAGATCTATCTTTGTTTCTTTTCTTTCTTTTTTTTCTCTCTTTCTTTCTTCCTTCCTTCCTTCCTTCCTTCCTTCCTTCCTTCCTTCCTTCCTTTCTTTCTTTCTTTCTTCTTTCTCTCTTTCTTTTCCTTTTCTTTTCTCTTCTCTTCTCTTCTCTTCTTTTCTTTTCTTTCTCTCTCCTTCCAAGTAAATAAATCTTAAAAAAACAAAAAATTACCAAATTTTCCAAAGGGGCTGTATAGTTTATATATATAGTTTATGCATATATACATGAAGAATCTTGCTTTCCCAGACCACAAAGTTGGCTCACCACCACCCCCCACCCCCCACCCCATGCGACAGCATCTTGGGTTTTAAAGCATGAAAGGCCAGTTAGTGCTTGCCCGTGACCTAGCTCCTGGCTCTGGGCCACTGTGACTCAGGACTACAGCATAACTCTGAGTAAGCGCATGATCAAGCTTGATTTTCCCTGTCACCTTCTGGGAAGCATTCTCTCCCAGTCAGGCAAAAGCTAGAGCAAGGATAGCAGCATCTTCCCCAAGAGGAAACACAGATGCCACAGTGTGATTCACAAGGACTTTGGTGACACAGAAAGCTGCAATCTTGGGCTTTGTTTCCTATATGATCAGTTCTGTCAGCATTGTGTTGACAGTGGAAGCACCTGGAAAAAAAGCAAAAAGTGAAACCCATTCAGTTTGCTCTAGTCAATGCTGCAGCTTCAGTGGCGCACAGATAAGAATATCCAAAGCTTCAGGAGGGTTCTTAGAAACTACCCCAAGTATGAATATCAGGTTAAATATCTTTGTTGATAATTCTAGGAAAGAAAATTCAGAAAGCCAGTCTGTTATTCAGCACTGATCACAGAAGGCAGAGCATGTAGCAGACTGCTCTCAGGCACACAAAAAATTATTTTATCCAGATGAAGCAAGAGGCATGGAGAATTAAAGAGGGCAGGGAGATTTGGGGAGGATCAGATGAAGCAATTTGGAACCCGATAATCCCAGATGGGGGTGGTTTGACCAGAATGTGATTCCCCACAGGCCTAAGAACAACTTTCCAAAGTTGTGGGAAGAACATTTATTTCAGGCTTAGTAACATGTAAATCAGCATTGTCTGAGATGGCTGCTCAGGAAGGTGCCTACAAACAGGATTTTCTTGAAAAGAAACCTGGGGGCAGAATCCAGGTCTAATGTGATTTTTTTTTTTTACCATCTAATACCTTATTTTGTCTTGTTAATGTGCTATTAACACAAAGAGAATAGACTCAATGTATTTCTTGGGTACAATTCTAAGAATATAATGATACTTCTTTCCTCTTTCTTCCTTTCATATTTCTTAGTTTTTGATATAACACTGTAAGTTTCATAGGCAAGGGCTTAATGCCCTGTGATTATTTTAAAATTTACAGTATATGGGTCATATGGTCATCTTTCCCATTTGATTATTGTTTATAGCCCCTGCCTATATTCCTGCCAAACTAGCGACATTTTACTTTTTACCTTTTGAATGTGTTTTTTAATTGGAATTTTTGCTAAGCGGGGTTGCTGTTCTTTGGTTTCTGGAGAGAAGATAGCTGTGGCCCTGCAGCTGACATGAATATCAGAACTATTGTGTTCAGCCAGAGCAAAGATATGAAGGGAGCTTAAAGACATGCAAAGCCTGAGGGTTCATGGGATTTGAAGGCCTGCAAAGTTGCATATATCTGTCTAAAGGATCTAAGCAGAATCTTAGAAGTAGAAAAGACTGGGTAGTGGCTATTCTAGCTCATAAACTCACCCTGATTAGGGGAAATGTTGTCTCTGCTAAGATGTTGGTTTGCCTGCCAAAATACCAAAAAGATACTTGGCCCTAATTCCTAGCTTCAGAGCAGCTTGATTCCACGAGAACATTCAGAGACCCAGGCTCCTTCATCACAAAGCACTACCTTTCTTGGAATGCTGCTGCCCTTCATTGAAGAAAGGAAAGGGAGAGAAAGAGCTTGACCCAGTATCACTTCCCCTATCGCTTCCTGCTACAGCTCCTGAGCTAGAACTTTGTCTCCTGGCCTCACGTAGCTGCAAGGGAGGCTGAGAAGTAGTCTTTTTTTCCCCCTGGGAAGCTAGATCCCCAGCTAAAATAATGGGGAAATAGACACAGGGGCAGTCAGCAGTGTCTATCACCCACAGAGGTAGTTCCACGTGAGATGTTTACCTGGTGCATTTGGAAACTTGCAGACTGATGGTGCTTACATGGGGACAGGATGAACCCTTTGTGTTTCTCTGTTGCAGATTAACCCGAATGGTCCAGCCTGGTGCTGGTGGACATTAGCGGTTCTTCCCTTGGAAAGCCGAGCTCAGCTCCCATTCCTAGCAATGAGGTCCTTAAAGGATAGACTGAACGGTATTCGGCGAGTCCTGGCCTTTATATCCCGAAACCAAAACTAGTGAGAGTGGATGGCGAAGAGGAGCTCCCACCCTCCCCACTGCCCTGGGGGTGGGGTGCTTCTTGTAAATATGTCTAACCGCAATAACATCTTAACAGAAGGAGGTATCAAACAGAGGCATTAACCTGCTTTTGATCTCAGAACAAAATGAAGTCGAAAGACCGAAAGAATGTGACCCGTTTAAAACTTTCTGTCCTAAGATGCTTCTTGACAATGCTGCACAATCATATAAACAGCAGAGATGTTTAAGAGCCCAGAAAAAAATCGATTTTAACATAAAATCTTCAGAAAATTTAAAGTGATTTTTGCTTTAATTTCATTTTTTCCTAGATGATTGTGTTTGAAATGTGAAGCAAAGATACTAATAATGTTGCTGCATGATGTCACTGACTTGAGGTCTCATTCCAAATGGTTCAGGTTTTATAGAGCATTGTGTAAAATAATGTCCATACTTCTTTCTGTTTTAATAATTTATTTTTTGCACTACTGTACCCTTTTTTCTACATGTATGTCTGTAACTATTTAAGTGTACATTACTGAAAAGTCAGTTGCTTAATTTATTCATGTGGTTTACCAGGAGTCCTAGGGGGAAGTAACAATATTAGAAATGTGCAATTTCTTGCTTTAGTTATTTTTTACTATGTTGATCCACTTCTGTATCTATCCAATTGGATATTGACATTAAGTTTGGAGTGATGCCAAGATCATCTCCCTTCACATATTCTACTTTTTTGTTTCAATTTGCATTAAACGAAACAAAATACTTAAGAGATTTGTCATAGATGATGGCACATGCCAAGGTAAAGTAAAATAATCCACTTTCTGCATGTAATACAGAACAGGGCTGAAAGAACTATTTTTCTAGAATGAAGATATGAATCAGAGTAGTGTCCTTTATTAGGATGTCTTATGGGCATTGTATTTCAGCAATATAATTAGACCTGTCTCTCGTTTCTTCTCACTGCAGTTAGGAATGTGATTTTAGGTGCAATAGTATTTAATCCTGAGAAGGAATGGCTTCCAACTTGGCATATCATAGCCATGTCTCCCCCCACCCCCATCCCCGCCTACACATACACACACACACACACAAACCTCTATACCCGGTTCTGACCAAGAGCTGGACTAGCATGTGTGAAAACATTTGATGAAGGATTATTTGTTATCAAAAGTATGAAGAAGCCAGATAGGTTATAACTCAAACTCTTTTTAAGGGAACCAAACAATTCATCCATAATCTTATCTAAACGTTGTTTTTTCTCCTAATTGCAATGGACCAAATATCTGAATATTGCAGGAGAATATTTGTAACTTGCTTGGCGCTACTTTGGTTCCTTGAGTGTCAGGAGAACTTGAAAGTACCCTGGGTATGGGAGTGTTATAACAGAGTTGAAAGACTAGGGCAGGGAAGTAGTGAATTGTACCATTTTTACCTGCCTGCAAATTATCCCCCCACGTGGTTTCGGACACCTACAGTGTTACTTGCTCACAGCCCATACATTCTGTTAAGGTGAGAGGGTAATGTTTCTGGCAGTCTGATTTCCATCACTACCTGTGGCCAAAAGCAGACAAAGGAGAGTGAGATGAGCCAGACTGAGCAGGTGAAGCATGGAAGTAAATGGAGGTATAGGCCTAGTTGCTGTGCGAGCAAACTCCAGAAGACTCTGGGAGCAGGAAATTAAAGGCTCCCCCTCCCACCTGGTGGCTGACCGTGTGGTCATAGCACGGCACTGTATGGTAGTGTCCTTATTGTCTTAAATGCAACAAAGAAAAGGATCGGAAGCTTCTCCACTTGCTAGGTGTGTTACTTTGGGGAAATGATTTCACTTTTCCTGAGCCCCAGTTTCTTCATCTAGAAAACAGTAGTGATAAATGCTGTCTGTAGAATTGTTAGGCACCTCACATGGGATATGTGCGAATCACTTAGCACAGTGTCTTGCACATAGGAGACATTCAATAGATAACAGTTGTTACAAGAGTATAGTTTAAGAACATCACAACTGCCTTTACACACAGAACCCTCTTGCAATCGCTTTAAACTTGCTCAGCAGAGTCCATACCAATGATTTTTTTAGATCGTAGCTTGATGATTTACAGGTAAATCCATTTGGGGTTAAGTCTGTTTGGGAAGGTGAAAATAGTGGAGAAAAAAATCAGGGTCAGAGGTTGGGGCTTATCCTATGCCAACAACCTTTTCCTCATTTCAGTAAAGGCTAAAAAGTAGTGTTGCTGTGAGGTCTAGAATTTCTGATAGAATGGAAGCCTTAAGTTCTAGTTCCATTCACATAACTAACCCAGCAGTCCCTGTTCATCCAAATGTATGGATAATCTTGCCCGTACCTGGGTGGTTGGACTTTATAATCTGTGACTTTAATGTTTAGTTCATGGAACAGATTCAACAAAAATGTATTGAGAAACTACCATGTGCAAGGTACTGAATCATGCAACCGCACATAGCTGAGTTAATTTATGTATTTCTCATATCCACCTTGTGACAGCAGTTATTAGCCCCATATTGTGGCTGAGAAAACTTGAGGCTCTGCAATGTTGGCTACTTCACCCAAGTAACAGAGCCAGCCAGTAAATGGCCAAGCTTAATTTTGAACCTATTTTTTAAAATTTTAAATAGTTTGTGTTACATACATTTTGTTAAACAGGCTTGGCAATCAAATCCCAAAAGCACCTCAGAAGGTCACAAAGGGAAGTCATGGCTTAAGTAAAGTTAATTTACTCAGCATATCTCTTATTTCCTCTAAGTGTGATTTCTTAATAAAATCCCACAACACAGAAAGCCCCCCTTGATCAGTGAGGGCTCATCTCCAGTAGATGTAGATCTTGATTAGACAGGATTGCACTTACTCTCAGTAGCCTAGATACATATGTGGGTTGTTTTACCTCAAGCTTTTGTTTCAGTCGTGATGGGAGGCTAAGCCTTGACTTTTTTTTGGATGTAACTGAATGGGGTAATCCATTGGACTTGACCAGTTTTGTAAATTGGTTTTACTGAACATCTAGGGAATAAAGAGTATACAAGAGATAGGACATAAAGGTTAATGTAGGCCTGGGCAAGGCTTCCCCCGTGCTAGATAGTGCCACTTATTGGGTTACTTGTTTTCTGTTTATCACCACTGACCCCAGTCTTTCTCTAATAAGTTATTTTCTATCTATGTGTGTAAGAGTGTGTGTGTGCACACATGTGTGTACATGCACACACATCATGCATATCTTAGGTAGCAAGCAGATACCATGCCTTTCTGCTTTGTACTGTACTACTACTGCTAGCTAATAACCAGCAAAATGTAGAAAATGAAGTTCAACACAAACAACTGTTTATAGACAACTTGGAGGAAAAAGTGCCTGCCCCTGGCTTAGTGGGGCAGAGAATTGCTTATTTCATCAATTTGCCTTTTCTGAAGGCCAACTGCTTCTAGTGCAGGGCTGCCTCAGCAGCAAGGGGCGAGTCAAGGCATTGCCCATGTGGTGCTCTGCCTGTGGAGCTGGCCTGGCTCAGATAATCCCCTGTGACTGGCCAGTGGGGCAGTGGAGCTCCTGAGGCTGGTTCACAGCGCCCGGAGGTCTCTCCCTGTTAATAAATTGTGTACTGTTGGTGGACTGTAACCCACTGGGGACTGTGCTCTCCACACCTACTCCATTGCCAACATGGGAATTTGATTTGGTACTCATTCTGCAAGTTCCCACCATACTGACTTTGCAGCTGTTTCTGCTCATCAAGGCAGGCCCGTAGCAGAGGTGTGTGGCAAAGGTACAAATGGAAGGCAGCTCAGACTATAGAAAAGGGCAGGTTTTCAGCCCTTTCTTGGGCCTGAGGACCAAGGTTTTGATTTATGATCGAAGACATTTTTGAAAAGCAGCCAGCTGCCTAGGCTTCCATGTGCACCACTTCCTGCGTGCAGAGAGAAGGAAGGAAAAGGAGCCATGTAAAATGGATGCATTCAATTCATCTTGCCATGATAGCTCCCACCTAACTCATTCAACTGTTTAATAATATAGGGTATGCACATCCAGAGGCGAAATGAAGAAATTTTCACTTACAAGTGGGTATTTAAAACACGCTAAGTTAACCTCCAGAGAGAAGTGCCTGTAATCTCTGTTCCTGTTGTCACTTTAAAGCTTTTGCTTCTTGACTCTGTAGCTGTTTCAGATTTTTTTTTTTTGCAGCAAACGTGATTAACAGACGTTTACAAAGCAACACTGTATTTTATGCATCATTTTAAATGTTGAGTAACATCTATTGTTAAAGCAACAACAATCAACAACTTTGAAATAAAAGCAAACAGGTTAATATGGCACGATCAGCTTATCTTAGATCAACTAGCTCCATCATTTTATGCAGTTCTTAGTAGTGTCACGATTACAATATCAATCGAGCCACTGAACCAGTGGCAAATGTGTATGTGTATTTGTTATTTTTTTTCATTTGTTTGTTAAGCAGCCATTTTATTCTTGCACTGTAATGAACTGAAGGGAAATTAAAATAATGCTTTCCCCCCATATTGCTATTCAACTACCTCTATAAGCTTGATTTCTTTTTAGAGTTTCCCTTCCTCTAAATCTGTACAAAAACCATTTCAGCACATCTATGTTGTAATAACAATGTGATAATAGACAATCTCTGTGAAAGTTGTTTGTTCATTAAAAAAATGTTTCCTGATGTCTCACTTTGTTTCTAACAAAACTGTATCCATACGTTTGGGAACTAATTGCCCAGCTAGTTTGAGCATTACTTGTTACTTGGTTAGAAGCTGAATACAAAAGAAAGCTACGGGAACATCTACTTCCCTCTTGCTTCTGTTGGTTCTAATGCATTTGACCTAAGCTCCTTAGGGAAAATAGACCTGCACTCAGTAAAGCCCCATGCATGTGACAGTGAGGCAAGCGTGAACCAATTTGTGTGACTGATGTGTTCTGAAATACTAGCCGTAAATTAAGTGTTAGATTCTCCAGAAAAGCAGGTTACTTAAAAAAAAATCACGTGGAAGGCACTTTATCAATAATATGCCCCTAGTTTATTTGGTTTGCCTGAAGCAGGACACATTACCTACTGTTTTCTTTGGCATTGTAAGATGTTCAGAAAAGCAAATTACACATTTTATTTTAAGTAAATGTTTTATCAACAATAGGTGAGTTAAGGCCCCAACCCGGAGCCCTTTCCTTTCCTTTCCTTTCCTTTCCTTTCCTTTCCTTTCCTTTCCTTTCCTTTCCTTTCCTTTCCTTTCCTTTCCTTTCCTTTCCTTTCCTTTCCTTTCCCTCCCCTTCCCTCCCCTCCCCTCCCCTCCCCTCCCCTTCCCTTCCCTTCCCCTCTACCCTACCCTACCCTACCTTACCCTACCTTACCCTACCTTACCTTACCTTACCTTACCTTCTCTTTTCTTATTTATCTGAGAGGCAGAGTTACAGACAGACAGACGGAGAGACAAAGGTCTTCCATTTGCTGGTTCACTCCCCAAATGGCCGCAACAGCCAGAGCTGGGTAGATCCAAAGCCAGGAGCTTCTTCCAGGTCTCCCACACGGGTGCAGGGGCCCAATCTTCTACTGCTTTCCCAGATAGCAGAGAGCTGAATCAAAAGAGGAGTAGCCGGGACTAGAACCGGTGCCCATATGGGATGCTGGTGCTGCAGGTGGAGGCTTAGTCTATACGCCACAGCACCAGCCCCCTAAGCCCAAATCTTTTAACAGGAAAATTGATCAAACCGATTGGGAAGATGAGTGGTATTGATTGAGCTGACCCCAGCAAGAGAGCTTCAGCAATATGCCATCCCCTCTGCAGTACTGATTGCAGTGTTATGCTGTTGATGGCTTTTTTTTTTTACAGAGTTTTTTTTTTAAGATGTATTTATTTATTTGAAAGTTAGAGTTACACAGAGAGAGGAGAGGCAGAGAGAGAGAGAGAGAGGTCTTCCATCTGATGGTTCACTCCCCAATTGGCCATAACGGTAGGAGCTGTGCTGATCTGAAGCCAGGAGCCGGGAGCTTCTTCCAGGTCTCCCACGCGGGTGCAGGGGCCCAAGCACTTGGGCCATCTTCTACTGCTTTCCCAGGCCATAGCAGAGAGCTGGATCGGAAGAGGAGCAGCCGGGATTAGAACCGGTGCCCATATGGAATGCTGGCGCTTCAGGCTAGGGTGTTAACCCGCTGCGCCACAGTGCTGGCCCCCATTGATGGCTTTATATAAGTTCAGCTTTACTCCTGAGGAAATATGCACAAACATGAGACAACTTAAAAATGAAATGATAGAGGGCAGTCATTGTGACACAGCAGATTAAGCCACCTCTTGGGATACTCACATTCCATATCAGAGTGCCTGGTTCAAGTGCTGGCTGTTCTAGCTTCCTACTAATGTACCTGGGAAAGCAGTAGATGATGGCCCAAGTCTCTGATGGAGTTCATGTTTCCTGGCTTTGGCCTGTTCCAGCTCTGACTGTTGTGGGCATCTGGGGAGTGAACCAGAGAATGGAAGATTCTCTCTCTCTCTCTCTCTCTCTCTCTCTCTCTCTCTCTCTCTCTCTCTCTCATATTCTGCATTTCAAATAAATAAGTAAAGTTTTTAAATTGCCTTAAAAATGAAATGATAGAAAATCCTACTTAGGCCTGACCTTGCTCAGCACAGCAGAATCTTTGGAGAAATCAGAAAAATTAGATCTGCCCATCTAGACCCCAGAGGGAATGCTTGGCTCTGTTGGACTTGGCCCTTCTGTGCTCAACCTACCACATGCTTGAAAGAGGGATTTTTTGGCCACCAGCTCTACAGGACTATAAATCCACAGATGAAGAGATTTTAAAGTGGAAAAGGGGGATTCTATGCTTGTGCCCTCCCGTAATACTGCCAATCCATTCATTTGTTAATGGAACAAATATCTACAGGACACATATCATATGCTAGGGATTGAGCCACAGAGAGGAGTAGAAGACTATCCTTGCCCTTGAGAGGCCTAGAGCCTAAGGAAGAAAACACAGATCTGTTCATTACACAAAGTATAGAAGTAGCTCAGAGGAGCAGCATCCAATCTTGCTTTGAGAGTTTCAGGGAAGGCTTTGACAAGGAAGGCTTTGAATCCTGAAGAATGAGATATTTCCCAGATGAAAGAGTAGAGAGAAGCTGAAGAGCATTCCAGGCAGAAGGAGCAACACATGCAAAATACCTAGTGGTCCACAGAAAGCTTGACCACTTGTGTGAGAATCTGAGCAGGTCAGCCAGCTTGAGGACAGGGCTTGAGGCATTGCAGTTCCTGGCAGAGAGCAGGACCCACTTTCCCACGTTTTTGTTTTGTTCTGAATGAAACCACCAACTGGTCTCTGAGGAGGTCTGGGCACCAGGATTCTGGGCGAGGGGAAGAGATTGGCCTGTGAGAGTCCAGTTTGTTAGCCAAGTTCGTTGGGTAATCACCATGAGAGACCTGTTGGCACAGCGCAGTCCCTAAAACTTGGCCCAGGAGTTTCCTTAGGGTCCAAGAAAGACAAATGAGAATTGATGGAATAGACATTTAAAATTTTATTTTCTTTGAAAAGCAGAGCAACAGAAAGAGATGGACTGACAGACAGAGATCTCCCTCCCACTGCTTCATTCTCCAAAATGCCTGCAGCAGCCCGGACTGGGCCAAAGTGAAGCTGGGAGTTGGGAACACAGTCTGAGTCTCCCACATTGGTAGCAGGGGCCCAAATTCTTGAGCCATCACCGGCTGTTTCCCATGGTGTGCATTAGCAAGAAGCTGGATCAGAAGCAGAGTAGCTGGGACTTGAACCGTGTACTTCCATATGAGATACAGGTGTCCCGGGTGCCATCTTAACCATTGCGCCAAATGGCCAACCTCCATGGGGACACTTTTTAAAGGATTAATTGGAATGCTCAGGAATGTGGAGATTGGGTGTGGAGGGGGAAAGAAAGGAGCTGTCATGACTGGAATAGAGTTGTGATTCATATGATCTGAACTTAGGGACAAGAGAACCAGATGACTGTCCTCACCTTGATCAACTAAACACAAGCCTGTGCTCTGTCTATGTGTCTTGGACCTGGCTCATACTGGCTCATGAGAGCCACTAGTTAAGATTTCAGAAGTTTTGGGGCTGATGCGGTGGCGTAGTAGGTTAAGCCTCTGCTTGTGGCACTAGCATCCCATATGGGTGCTGGTTTGTGTCCCAAATGCTCCTCCTGTTATCCAGCTCGCTGCTATGGCCTGGGAAAGCAGTGGAAGATGGCTCAAGTCCTTAGGCCCCTGAACCCATGTGGGAGACCTGGAAGAAGCTCCTATCTTCAGCTTGGCTTAGCTCTGGCTATTGTGGCCATTTGGAGAGTGAACTAGCAGATGGAAGATCTCTCACTCTGTCTCCTCCCTCCCACCTGCACCCCCGCACCCCGTAACTCTGCTTCTCAAATAAATAAATCTTTTTTAAAAATTGACTTCCCAGGCTTCTCCAAAAGTGATCAATTAAACTTGTTAAAAAATAGACTTCAAGGGCCAGCACTGTGGTATAGCAGGTAAACCTGCCACCTGTAGTGCTGGCATCCCATATGGGCTCCGCTTTGAGTCCCAGCTGCTCCACTTCCAATCCAGCTCTTTGTTGTGGCCTGGGGAAGCAGTGGAGGATGGCCCAAGTGCTTGGGTCCCTATACCCACGTGGGAGGCCCAGAGGAGACTCCTGTCTCGTGGTATCGGATCTGCACAGCTCTGACCATTGCAGCCAGTTGGGGAGTGAACCAGTGGATGGAAGTCCTCTCTCTGTCTTTGCCTCTCCTTCTCTCTCTGCGTAACTCTTTCAAATAAATAAATAAATACAAAAAAAGATTTTATAAATTTTCCAAGATGGTTTCTGAATATTTCCATTCTTTAAAATAAGTTATATAAATTTAATTAAATTACATTAAAAATAGAGTAATACTGTGATGCTTTGGATATGGTTTGAGTGCCTCCTGAGCCTTTATGTGTTAAAATGTAATCCCCTTTGTGAGGTATTAAGAGGGTGGAAACTGAATGCAAGCATTGTGTTTGGAGGTGACACCTTTGAGAAGGGATTAGGATAAGATAAATCCTGGTGGCATTATAAGAAGAAGGAGAGAGACACTCGCACAGACACATACACATATGTGCTCCTTTTCTCCTGCCACATGATGTTCTCCACTACCTCAGGACTCTGCTAGCAAGAAAGCCATCACCAGATGAGGCCCCTAAACTTTGCACCTCGAGAACTCTGAGCACAAATAAACCTCTTTTCTTTAAAGTAACCGCCGCTGGTATTTTGTTATAGTAACAAAAATCAGACTAATATAAACACATATCCAAACTCATCACTTGTTGATTTTCATACCACCTTTACTGTTGTCTATGCCCTTGAAGTGACTCACATCTGCTACATGTGTGTGCTGGGAAGAACACAGAACAGGTGCTGCTGAGTACATCAGCCCAAGTGCACGCTCAGCGACACCAGTCTTGCCATTGAAATCATCCATGATGGGAATATTTAAGACACACTAGAAATTGGGATACCACTTGCAGAGACCTAGTTGTTGTTACCAGCACACCACTGGCTCTGGGTCTATTTCCTTTGTCTGTCTTTTGGTTTGCCTCCAATGATAACAGTTGTTTTCAGGAGCAAGTGATCCTGAAAGTTAATTCACAGCGACATGTGAATTGCTGGGAGTCCACATTTCTGGTTTTGGTTCTTAGATAATGTGTGTGTGTGTGTGCTTTCATAATGATCTAGAGATATCATGATGGTGTGATTGAGAGATAATTTCAGACTAGCCTTTTCAGAGGCTATAGAAATGTGCATAATATACAACAATCTCCTATGCTTTTGCATAAGATCATCCCTCCAACTCACCTCTTCAAACCATGTGACTAGAGCTATTCCAGTCACCTAGGATTTCAGTGGAATTAAGCAGTTGAATCCTTCATAATTCATCTCACTAAGATTATGACAGAACAGAATTACAGATCCCTAGCCCGGGAAATCCCATTTACAGAAATTTCTTTTCATTGCCTCTAAACGGTGGTAAATGATGATGATGATTATGATTATGATATCAGCAGTTAATATAGATTGAGATATTACTGGGGCCAGCACTATACCACAGCAACTTAAGCCATGCCTGCAGTTCCAGCATCCCATAGCAGCGCTGATTTGAGGGCCGGCTGCTCCACTTCCAATCCCGCTCCCTGCTAATGCACCTGAGAAAGCAGTGGAAGATGGTCCAAGTCCCTGAGCCCCTGCACCCCTGTAGGAGATCCAGATGAAGCCCTTGGCTCCCGGCTTCAGGCTGGCCTAACCCTGGTCATTGCAGCCATTTGAGGAGTGAACCAGAGGATGGAAGATCTCTCTCTCTCTCTCTCTCTCTCTCTGCTCCCCCCCCTTCTCTCTAACTCTGCCTTTCAAATAAATAAATAAATCTTTAAAGAAATGAGATATTACTATACACCGAAGTGCTCCTTAGTACAACAGTCCTATAAGGCAACTAGTACTATCATCCTTATTTTATAGAAGAGGAAACCAAGGCACAGAGAGAGGTAAAGGAACCTAATGAAAGGCCCAGAGAAATCAAGCAGTAGGAGGCGATCTAGACTCAGACAGTGCTTCCGGATCACTTATTCCCCTCCATGGCAGGGTCCTTTCTCCCATCCAAACTGTCCTCCTGACTCTTCCCTTAGCTCAGCCCATGTTCATCCACTGTTCTCTCTGACCAGACTATCGCCCCTCTTAGTCCATTGTAGGTCAGCAACCTGGGACCTTAGATGAATGGCTGAACTTTACTGGTAAGCAAGAAAATCTCAGAAACTGAGAAAGTCCCAATTTTCATTTTATGATCCTTCCAAGTCTTAAAACAAACAAAATATGGGGAAATGTCGGAGTAGAGTTACAAAATTTGTGGGACTACCTTCACACATTTAATACAGAGCAACTTAGTAATTCTATTATTTGTGAGACAAATGGGGGCTTATTCAATGAGCATAGTTTCGCTTTGGCAAGATGGAAATGTTCCAAAGATCTGTTGCATAGCAGTGTGGATACAGTTAACGTGACTGAACTGTACACTTACAGATAACTAAAATGACAAATTGTGGTATGTTTGTAAAATCACAATGTCAAAAATCTTATTGTGAATATCTGGGGGTGTGTGGGACATGGACCTGCCCATGATAAAGTGACAAACTTTGGTAGTCTATGACCACAGTATCCTGAATGCACCTAATCTTATGTGACATTGGTTTCAGAGTGCTGTAGTCTTACAACACCGAGAGAACACATTCAGTTACAGAGAGGCTCAATCCAATACACTTTTCTGTTGTCAAGATACATTCAGAATTTTTAGAAAAATGAATTTGCATTATATGCAGGGTGGTCTGGAAAGGGAATGAACACAAAAAGTTAATTGATAAATTGTGTCTTTGTTTAGATCTGGCCACGAATCCGTGTGAATGTATATAAAATAGCCTTTATATGGGATAACCTCAAACACTGAGGCTCTTCATGAATGCAAGGCCTTGATCAAATGGTTCCACTGGCTGTGCACTTCATGTGTTGAGCAAACACAGGGCTTTTCTCAGCACAGAGCCTTTCGTGTGTACTCGGCGCTCCACTTGACTTCACAGCTCTGACCTGCACTGTAGCTTGCAGGGGAGCAGCAAAAGCTTGAAAGTCCTTCCAGGCCAAGACAACCACTGTTCTTGTAATCTCCGAAGTCCCTACTTTCTGGTCATCCAGGCAGACCATTTAACTTTCTTTCATCATTCTTTGTATTGCAGCGTTTCAGTGGTTATTACCATAAAGATGTAGAGTGCTGTATCTGCTTTCCCGAAAAAGGCACATGTATGCACACACACACAATTTTACATGCACTTTGTATGCAGCTTATGACTCTCTTCTGAATCAAAGAACTCATTCATGTACTCTTGGTAGAAGACTTTGCACACACTAATGTCTACAATCCCTAATAGGAGGCTCTAAGTTAGAATCGTTGAAGACTATCAACATTGTACTAAAATGAGAGTCCCATAACAGTTCAGTGATTGGCTGGTGGTTCAGCATGTCAGGATAACAGCCTTAGTTTGGACTTGCCTCAAACTCCCAACTTTCCTAGTCTGACAAGTTTGGGGACTTCTCCCTAGACCTTTTGTAACTTAGTCCCCCAGGCATGTTGGCTATTTGGTAACAGCCTAGAATTGACCCAGCAAACAAGCAAATATAAATGCTTATTATTTCTGAGGCCATTCTGTGTAAGTAGAATATATATATATATATATATATATATATATATATATATTTCTCTGCTTTTGAGAAACTAATGAACATCATACATATGAGCAGATATATTTGGGTAAGTGCAGTTACAAGGTATGCTGGGATATCAATAGAGAAGAAAAAGTAGCTGGGGTCGGCACTGTGGCATAACAGGTAAAGCCACTGCCTGCAGTGCTGACATCCCATATGGGCACTGGTTCAAGTCCTGGTTGCTCCACTTCTGATCCAGCTCTCTGCTATGGCCTGGGAAAGCAGTAGAAGATGGGCCAAGTCCTTGGGCCACTGCACCCGCGTGGGAGACCCGGAAGAAGCTCCTGGCTCCTGGCTCCTGGCTCCTGGCTTCAGATCAGTGTAGCTCCGGCTATTGCGACTAACTAGGGATGGAAGACCCCTTCCCCCCGACTCTGACTTTCAAATAAATAAATAAATCTTTATTTTTAAAAAGTAGCTGACATATGATGAGATTGTGCGAGGGAGGATAGCCTGGTTTGGCCTCTGAAAGGTGAAGGGAAGGGAGTAGTGAGATCTCAAACCAGCAGTGCCCAAGGCAGTATGGCAATGTCAAGAAAATAAACATTTTGTCCTTGTTATAGACTTAACTGCTAGAGGCTCTCCAAATTTGTATGTTGAAGACCTAACCCCCAGTACCTTAGAATGCGACTATTTTTGGAAATAGATTCTTTTTTTTTTTTGACAGGCAGAGTGGATAGTGAGAGAGAGAGAGAGACAGAGAGAAAGGTCTTCCTTTTTGCTGTTGGTTCACCCTCCAATGGCCGCTGCGGCTGGCCCATTGTGCTGATCCGAAGCCAGGAGCCAGGTGCTTCTCCTGGTCTCCCAAGCGGGTGCAGGGCCCAAGGACTTGGGCCATCCTCCACTGCCTTCCCGGGCCATAGCAGAGAGCTGGCCTGGAAGAGGGGCAACCGGGATAGAATCCGGCGCCCCAACCGGGACTAGAATCCGATATGCGGCGCGCAAGGTGGAGGATTAGCCTGTTAAGCCACGGTGCCGGCCTGGAAATAGATTCTTTAATGAGTTAGTTAAATTAAAATGAGGCCACCAGGGTGGGATCTAAACCAACCTGACTGGCGTCCTTATAAGAAGAGAAAGGACCATGTGAGGTCACAGCAAGGAGACTGTTTTGTGCAATGCAAGGATGGAGACCTCAGAAGAAACCAGACTTGCCATCACCTTGATCTTGGACTTCTAGCCTCTTAGGCACCCAATAATACAGTCCCTCATTTTTATTTTCCACACTCTAAATCCCCTTTTGATATTTGGGGAAGTCCTCATTGATGAGTGTTGGGAGAGGCAGCACCTCTGTGGCAGCAGCAACAGTTGCATCAAGATGGAGTTCCCATGGGGCTGTCACTGTGGTGTAGTGGGTAAACCCGTTGCCTGTGGTGCCAGCATCCCCTATGGGCACCAGTTCAAGTCCCGGCTGCTCCACTTCTAATCCAGCTCTCAGCTGTGGCCTGGGAAAGCAGTGGAGGATGGGCCCCTGCACCCGCATGGGAGACCTGGAAGAAGCTCCTGGCTCCTGGCTTCAGATCGGTGCAGCTCCAGCCATTGTGGCCATCTGGAGAGTGAACCAGCAGATGGAAGACTTTCTCTCTCTCTCTCTCTCTCTCTCTCTCTCTCTCTCTCTCTCTGCCTCTCCTTCTCTCTCTGTGTAACTCTCTGACTTTCAAGTAAATAAATAAATCCTAAAAAAAAAAGATGGAGTTCCTGGTTTACCTCTGAGAGTGTTAATGGGGCAGGCTGCCATGTCTAGTGCCCAGGGCTGGCAACTGTTTTGGTGTCCCGAATGGAGTAGTTCTGCAGTGTGTGGTCATTGTTCTTACACAGAGCTGGTGTTGGTTCCCAGGTTTTCCAGGGACCAGGGACTCTGACCTACCAAGAACCCTTAAATGAATTCATTTGCTCCCTAAATGATGTTTCCTGGGGCTTATAATTTAGAACCCTGCTGTGTTCTAAGTATACATATATATCTTGGGAATAACTCAACTGCAAACATCACTGGGCACTGGGGCACTGAGAATTTGATGGGTGATGACCTTAGGGTTTTCAGTAGTCAGGCAGTTTTGAGCAATGCTTCAGCCATCAGAAGTACTGGCAAAAGGGACACTTAACCCAGGCTGAGGGCTATCATATTTTTTGTTTTGATTCTCTACTTCTGTTTTGTGCCTTTCTTTCATTCTTCCTCCTTGGCCAGTGCTTTGGCTAGGCCAGTAGGCACCATAGACATTGTTCTGTTCTAAAGTGGGGCCCAGCTGTGAGCTCTGCTCAGTCTGAGCTCCTTTGAGAATAAAGCTGCCTTAAAATGGATTCCCCTCTTGTCTTCATCCTAGCCCTTCTTGCACTCAGCCATGAAGACTAGAAGATGATAATACCACCACATTATTTCTGTGTAAACTGTTATTCTCTATTACTTGGAAACCAAGGGTCAGTCTGGGACACAGTGGCAGCTCTAGACTATTTATGTAGGAAGAATATCAATATATCTATTAAGGGCAGCAAATGGTTACCAGTGGAAAGTGGGAAGAGAGGCCAAGAAGAGGGAACACTGTGGGTGGCCAGCAAACTGTCTGGAAGCTGTTTACATTACTTCCATTTGGTTGGGATGAAGTAGAGGAGCAAAAATAGCAAAAGTCTCTAAATATGCTCTTTCCCACCCTTTACTTAATATTTAAAAAGATATATTGTCCTTATGAAGGATTTTTTTTATTATTTTTATTTTAGGGTGACTTTGGGAGACTGGAATAGATTAAGCTGCCCTAAACAACTCACTGGTGCCAGCACTCTGAGACAGGAGGTATTTGGTGCCCCCAAACTTACCTCAGAGGGTAGATGTTCACACTCAGTTTCAATTTTTTAAAAGATTTATTTATTTATTTATTTGAAAGGCAGAGTTACAGAGAGGCAGAGGCACAGAGAGAGAGAGAGAGAGAGAGAGAGAGAGAGAGAGGTCTTCCATCTGTGGGTTCACTCCCCAGATGGCTGCAATGGCCAGAGCTGAGCCAATCCAAAGCCAGGAGCCAGGGGCCAGGAGCCAGGAGCTTCTTCTGGGTCTCTCATGCAGGTGCAGGGGCCCAAGCACTTGGGCCATTTTCTACTGCTTTCCCAGGCCATAGCAGAGAGCTGAATTGGAAGTGGAGCCGCCAGGACTTGAATCAGTGCCCATATAGAATGCCAGCAGTGCAGGCGGTGGCTTTACCTGCTACACCATAGTGCCAGCCCTTCAATTTCATTTTGGCTGTTAAGAATTTCTACCTTGCCTCAATCACATGCCTGGGGCCTGCATTCCGGTTGTCCAGGGACCTAACTCTTGGCTCACAAGTCTCCAAAGCACAGGATTCAAAGAGTGTAGGTTTTTTTGTTTTGTTTTGTTTTGTTTTTACTATGATCTCAAGCTGGACTGACTTCTGGTCCCTCCAACTCTCCTCTGCCACATCTTGTCAATTCTCTGGCCTTCCTTACTCCATTACAGGCTGCAGAGTTGAGACATGACAATGAAATCAGTTCTTTAGCAACAGCACATACAATTAAGGGATATTTTCCAGGTTAATCGTTCCAAAAACTCAATAGAATCATGTGATCGGACATGTAGACAGACAAAAGAAAACAACCAAAAAAATAAAAACCCAGGAGACAAATGGAATTTTTCTGAGGTAGGTGGTTTTCAAGCCCTCTGCAGTGTGAAAAAGCACATCCTTAAAATATACTCGATTCCTCATTGAATAGTTGACTTAACTTTTTTTTTTATTTAACTTTTTTATTAGGGAAAGAAAAAGGTCAGTGGAGCAAAGGTTTCTATAGCAACCTGGCAGCCGCACCTCTTGTAACCTATGAAATCATTAAATTGAGAGGTGCAACTAGGTTAGAGCAGAGCTTTATGGGAATTGGCTGACCAAGAGTTATGGAAATAGAAGTGAAGGTCAGAGCCCACTCATCCAGGAAGAGGCAAGTAAGTACTTACAAAGGCCCGAGACTGCTGCGTCATACTGCCCTATTGTCAGGAGAGCTTGCACTTGGGAGTGAGTGGTGGGGTGTGCATATATTGTGTTTTACTTTCAGGATGAGAGGTGGGCAGTGCCCTGAAGAGTGGAAGGAGGAGATTTGAGAAAACAGAAAGTCTAAGCTTGAGTTAGAAAAGTCTGAATGAAACTGGAAAACATCAGACTTAGTGAAATAAGCCAGTCCCAAAAGAACAAATAACACATGTGCTCCCTCATATGTGATAACTAATAGTGCTCCTAAAAGGCAACCTGTGGAAATGAAATTGACACTTTGAGAAGCAATGACTTTCAACAGCCCTTCTCTTGACTATTGAGAAACAGCTTTTTCTTTGTTTTTTTTTTCTTTTCTTTTCCTTTATCATATTTTCCTTATGTGTTTTCTTTCATACTAATTGTTGAACTCTATTTAACATAGAACTAACCATATATGTATAAAGTTAATTGAAAAATAGATCTCAGTAAAAAATAAGAGTGAGTATAAGTAATGGAAGAGGAAGGGGGGGAGTGTGGGTGGGAGGGCGGGCACAGTGGGAAGAATTACCAAGATCCTAAAGTTATAATTGTGAAATGTATGAAGTTTGCAACTGCAAAGCAATATAGTCCTAATACATTCCTATGGACTTACTTCTAAGGGTACCATTTAAAAACTTGCCATGGGACCCCAAATTCCCTTAAGCTGGCTGGTAAAAATAGCAGCTTAAGTGTTATAGAGATCATATGGACAGGATTAAGTAGTAAAGTAACCATATAGATAGGATCAAGTGTTAAAGTGATCATATAAATAGGCCTAAGTGTTTGGTAATAATAACAAACAGAATTAAAAGGAGTGAATGCTCCAACATGGGAAGCAGTCCATACAGCAGACTCATAGAATGACAACTGCTTTAAGTAGCACTCTGACCTCAGAATCATCCCTTAAGGCAGTCTGGTCTGGTTGAAAAGCCCAGGGGAGCATTTCAGGCATGGAAAATCAAGACACTGTGGCAAAAAATGTTCTACATGAAGGACCTCTGTGGGCAAGACCCCAGTGCAAAGAAGTGGCCATCAAAGAAGGATGTGCTTTTCTCTGAAGGGAGGAGAGAACTTCCATTTTGCTGATGGCCTTGTCAAGGCAGTGGATCCAAAAGGCTTCCATAGCCTAAGCAGCTCATGTCAAGAGCCTCAGGTGATCACTGACATCATACATAATAGTATTAATTGTTAAATAAACAACAAGAGTCACTGTGCATTTACTTTCCATGCAGGACCTCTGTCCTCAAAGAGTTGTATCATGAGACTTAACAGTAAAACTTGCTCTCAAGAGTCACTTCCTTTTAGTGTATTAAATGGAGGATATTATTATATCTCATGTTATAGTTATGTCTAAGAGTTCACAAAAAAATGTATCATTCTTGGGTTCTTCTTTAAAGATAATTAAGTTTCTAAAAGGAAGGAAGTGGGAGGAAGGAAGGGGGAAACAAGTGAGATCACTTTCAAAATGCAATAACTTTGAATAGCCCTTGTCTGGACTGTTGAACAGTTTTTGTGATTGTTGTTTTTCTTTTTCTTTTCTTTCTCATACTAAATGTTGAACTCTTTACCTAGAATAGAGTTAATTCTCTGCATATAAAATTAAATGAAATAGATCTTAGTGAAAAACAGGGCAGGGAATGGGAGACGGAAGAGGAAGAGGGGTAGAAAAGTGGGTGGGAGGGCGGGTACAGTGGGAAGAATTACTATGTTCCTAGTGTTTATTCATGAAATGCATGCAAGTAAATAAATAAATAAATAATAAAAAATTCAAGAGTCCCTGAAGACTTAAAAAAAAAAAAAGGTTTGGAGCTACCTAGAGTTGGTGATTCCTGATGCTCTGGTCCCCTGGCAAAAGCAGGCAGGCCTCTTTTTTTTTTTTTTTTTTTTTTTGAAAGTGGGTGAGGTCCCATTGTTATTCCCCTGAAGCAAGCAAGGAGTAAGGTAATTGGTGGACAAGAAAACACAGAAAGACCAAGATGGGCAGGATGGGATGTACAAAAATCCTGGGTTTGGGAACCTGCAGGCGTACCAAGGTTAAGAGTCTAACTTACAGTCTTCCAGTCCTCATTTTCCCTCATCTTACAACATATTACAGCCATACATTTCCATTATGCCTACAAGTGCAGACAGAAAATTGGTGATTAATACAGAGACTGCTAGAAATGAACACCTGCCATTTGGTTCTTTTATCTCAGTGACAACTCTGTAAACCAGATGTAAATATATTAATCAACCCAGTTTCATTAAACGTGGACATTGCCAAGTATTATATAAGGCAACTATTTTAATGAAAGGCCAAGATTTATCCTATCTAAAGAGAAACCAGAGTGTAAGGCAACCATTTCACTTTGCACCTGCTGATGAGAATAGAGTTTGACTTAAAAAAAAAATTGTTTCCAGCCTGGGACATGCAATGAAGGAGAAAGAGATGCATTCTGCTTTCTCAGAGTCCTGTGGGAGGAAAGCCTGTCGCCTGATCAACATCAGCCCAAAACAGGAGCAGGAGTCTACATTCCCACCAGAAATACATGTGCTGAGAGACCAGTGTCAAGTGCTGCCTACTTCCTGGATCCTGGAAATTGCTTCTTTGTTAACTTCCTTGGTGTCTTAGAAGCCAACTCTGCCCTTTCCATTCCCCAGACAGCACACCCAATGCCTTATCTGTTACCTTTGATCACATTTTTCTGAGAGAAGATAAGTGTGGAGGCCTGAAGACAGTATCGCCCTAGAGGAGTGGTGGCGAGAGAGGTCAATTGGGGATAACAACCAGAGCCACAGTACTCATACTTTGGCTCTGATACTAAGTGCAGGGTCGTTTCCAGCTTGCAGAGTGACCTTCAGTCCTCTATGAGTCACAGCTGCAGCTGAGTCATAGGCAGTAGGAGAGAGGTGGTGCTTTCTTCCTTCTGCTTACAGGACTCCTTCCTCACCCTCTCCCCATATTCCTCCCAGTTAATGGAAGAAGGAGCCGTGTCTTCTGTTATTATGACATCCTATGACTTTGGAGTCATACAGATCTGCCACTTGCCATCTGTAGAGTTCTTCCTCTGCAGCTTAATCTCCTCATCTACATGGGGAATAAAACAGTACTTCATAGTCATAGTATACCATAGGATTGCTGTGAGGCTTAATGAGATGTTATATAAAGAATTTCTGAGTCCCTGTCACATAGTAAGGGCTTGAAGAATGTGAATCCTTGTTAAGTTATTCAATACATTTGATTGATGAAATCCCAACATCTGAGAATCACTGCTATATGGAGCTCAATAGATGGTTACCCCCACACACACACTTACTGTAAATCATTCAGTTGTCCTTACAACTGAATGTTATGATTTTCACTAGTGAGGAACATTCCCCCACAACCTTATCACCCTGAAAAAAGAGGCAGGAATCCAAACTAATTTTTGTACCCCAAAGCTAAGGACTAACTCTAAACACATGTCGATTCCATGGAAAGGCACATACCTCCTCACCAAAGTTATGCATTGGATAGCACAGGGCTTCTCTCTGACCCTGCTTAGCACTTGGCAAGGAATGGATAAATGCATTTCCTACCTTTTGCTTTTTAGATTTCCATTAGAGGGTGGAGATATCCCAGGGTTCTTTATGGTTATGCTAGTTAATGGTTTCAAACCCAAATAGAAAGAAAGATCTCTATGCTCACTGTCAGAAGAACCTGCCCTTTGGCCATGTGGATATCTCCTGGGTTTCCTGCACAGTGGGTCTTATAGGCATCTTTTGGATACCCTGATATCACACTCAACCAATGCAACTGACCAGCCCTCATATTGATGACTGTTTTGCTCATTTCTCTTTTTTTAAGATTTGTTTATTTATTTGAAAGTCAGAGTTACACACAGAGAGAAGGAGAGGCAGAGAGAGAGGTCTTCCATCTGCTGATTCATTCCCCAACTGGCTGCAATGGCCAGAGCTGTGCAGATCCGAAGCCAGGAGCCAGGAGCTTCTTCCAGGTCTCCTACGTGGGTGCTTGGGCCCCCTTCTACTGCTTCCCCAGGCCATAGCAGAGAGCTGGATCAGAAGTGGAGCAGCCAGAACCCAAACAGGCATTCATATGGGATGCTGGCGCTGCAGGCGGCCAGCTTTACCTGCTATGCCACAGTGTGGGCCACGTTGCTCATTTCTCTCTAGAAATACCACATTAATCAAGATGTTTCCTACCAAATTTTTTTGAGTTCCTTATATGTAATTTATTTGTATTCTTCCAGAGAAAGTAAAGTCTTTAGGGGGCCGGCACTGTGGCGCAACGGGTTAAGCCCTGGTCTGAAGCGCTGGCATCCCATATGGGCGCCAGTTCTAGTCCCGGCTGCTCCTCTTCTGATCCAGCTCTATGCTATGGCCTGGGGAAGCAGTAGAAGATGGCCCAAGTCCTTGGGCCCCTGCCATCTGGGGAGTGAACCAGCGGATGGAGGACCTCTCTCTCTGTCTCTCTGCCTCTCTGTAACTCTGTCATTCAAATAAATAAAATAATAAATAAATCTTTAAAAAAAGTTTTTAAGTGAGTTTCTGTAAAGTGTGACTAGATCTTTTCCACAACAGATTCACAAAGATAATTTACGGGCAGAGCCTGTGCTTTTCATACTCCCTAAAATCATCAAGGACCACACAGCTTTCAATCCTAGATTGCATCTATGGGAAACAGGCAAGCCTGCAGCCTCCAGAGGCAGCCTTTTTTTTTTTTTTTTTCATAACCAAACTTCAGTAATGACACACAAAGTCAAAGGCAAGATCAGTGTGAAAGTTTGTTTGACACAGTCATCAAAGAAGCACACCACATCTATTGTGTGAGTGCCTCTGAAGCTCCCTTGTGTGTGCCACAGGCAAAGGGTAGAGGCACATAAGTGTCAACAATGAGGCGTGTCTAGATGGCCTCTTTGGGCACACGATTGTTGTACTCACTGGCGGGTTATTGCAAGGCCCCTGCTGTACTCTACCTCAGGACAGACTACAGCCCTGCATACGGAGAACCGGGCTGAGATCCTGCTGAGAAGTTGATGCTTTCCTCTGACAACTTCACGCACATATTTTCAATCCAATAACCAATGAGAACACATTACAGGCTCCTCACCTTTGGGGTAGTAGGAGGCAAACAGAGTGGGCTTCCCTGTCACAAGAGACTTGTGTAACTGGTGTGGGATGACATTTGAAATTGGAAAGGGCCACAGAAATAATCCAGTGTCTTTTTAAAAGATATATATATATATATATATATATATATATATATATATGTTTGAAAGTCAGAGTTACAAAGAAGCAGAGGCAGAGAGAGAGCGAGAGCGAGAGAGAGAGGTCTTCTATCCACTAGTTCACTCCCCAAACAGCCACAATGGCTGCAGCTGTGCAGATCCAAAGCCAGGAGCCAGAAGCTTCTTCTGGGTCTCCCACATGGGTGCAGGGGCCCAAGGACTTGGGCCATCCCCTGCTGCTTTCACAGGCCGTAGCAGAGAGCTGGATTGGAAGTGGAGCAGCCAGTACTCAAACTTGTGCCCATATGGGATGCCAGCACCACAGGCAGCAGCTTTACCCGCTACGCCACAGCACCAGCCCCGTGTCTTTGTTTTATACAAGTGAATAAACTAATGGTCAGAGAGATTTTGTCACTTACCCAAGGCTGTTATGTTTATGTAGTGGCAGAATCAGCACTAGAATCCAGGACTCCCTACTCGCAATTCTGTGCACTTTCCAGGGCAGCGTGCTACTTTCCCCTGTAGTGACATTTGATTCACCTTAAATAAAAACAGCTAATACTTATTGACCATTCCCCATGTGCCAGGAATTGTGCTAACCTCTTAGGTGCTTTATTGTATTTAATCCAGAAAGCAATGCTAAGAGGTAAGGATTTTTATTTTCCCCCACTTTATAGATGAATACATGGAGGCTTAGAGAAGTCAGGCAACTGAAGCAAGGTTATATGTATGACACAATGCAATTCTGTGAATATTTGATTTGTAAAGCCTACACATCCAATCCAAGAAGAATACACTGATCAGAGAACATATTTACATTGGCTACAATCTGTAAGGCAGAATGTCAGGATTCTGTACATTTTCTTATTTTTATCTTGGGTAGATAATTTCCTACATTAATACCTGCAAGTCTATTTACAGAAGATTCTTCCCCTTTCTGAATGCTCTCATTGACATTCAACACCAGTTTAAGAATGATTACAGGATGCACGGATTGGAATTAAGAGTGGGCAGGTAGGAGGGGTCTAGCAGTTAAGCTGCTGGTTAAGCCACCACTTAGGACGCTCACATCCCATGTCAGTGTGCTCAGGTTCAAGTCTTGGCTCTGCTTTCAATTCCAGTTTCCTGCCAATATGCACCCTGGGAGGCAGTAGGTAATAACGTGGGTGGCAGGCACCCAAACACTTAAATCATCATCTGCTGCCTCCTAGGTGTGCATCAGCAGGAAGCTGAATCCGAAACAGAGCAGCCAGGACTCCAACAAGGCACTCAGATGTGTAACTTAACTGCTATGCCAAACATATGCCCCTTAAAATTTTTCTTAAAGACATGGGCAAGTAGAGATAGGAGAATTAAAATATTGATTCAATAGGGTATCCTGGGCTATTTAGAAAAGATACATTTATTCCATTTGCCAATTCCAGCTAGTCATAAATCTCTTTCCATTAATTTTTTGGTAAGATAAAACCACTTAAACAAAAGCCACTTAAAGTTGCGGATCAGGACCAGAATTGTGGTGCAGTGGGTTAAGCTGCCACTTGTGATGCCAGCATCCCATACCAGACTTTAAGGCTTGACTCCTGGCTACTTGACTTCCAATCCAGCACCCTGCTAATGCACTTGGGAAAGCAGCATAAGATGGCCTAAGTACTTGGACCCTACCACCCATGAGAGAGACCTGGATGAAGTTCCTCGCTCCTAGCTTTGGCCTGGCCAAGCTCTGGTGGTTGTGGGATTTGGAAAGTGACCCAGTAGATAAAAATTTCTACTCCCTTCACCCCCCCCCCATAATTCTGCCTTTCAGATAAGTAAAATGCCAAAATGCTAAAAAATAATAATAATAACCCTCTTTTGCGGTATCTTTTCCCCCCACAAGATTTTTATTCATACACGTTTTCCTACATGTCCTCCCCTGCAATCAAGCACCAAATGCCCTCTATATCACCCAGGTAACCATAAAGCAACACTTTGATTTCATTTAATCCCATGGTAGGCAGAAAAACACAAGAGAAACCATGCTAGAATATAAAGGTTATGAAGACATATGTGGTGGTTAGAAAATACCTTCTTCAATTTCCATTCAAATCACGTATATATCTATTATTTCCATGACTGTGCAGACATTCCACTGTCCCTTGAAAGTACAATGTGAATTAATGGACAGAATTGGTAATCTGGACAGTTGGATTTTAGCCTCAGTCATCATGTCAGAAGCTCATTTTCCCCTTGGTTTAATACCTGCTTTTCCAATACACAAAAAGGTAAAGAGCATGGGAGAAAATATCTAAGCATTCTTAGAAAAGCTATACAAAATTCTTTTTTTATTAAACTTTTATTTAATGAATATAAATTTCCAAAGTACAGCTTATGGGTTACAATGGCTTCCCCCCTCCCAAAACTTCCCTCCCACCCACAACCCTCCCCTTTCCCGCTCCCTCTCCCCTTCCAATCACATCATGATTCATTTTCAATTCTCTTTATATACAGAAGATCAGTTTAGTATATATTAGGTAACGATTTCACCAGTTTGCCCCCATATAGCAACACAAAGTGAAAAAAAATACTGTTGGAGTACTAGTTATAGCATTAAATAAGAGTGTACAGCACATTAAAGACAGAGATCCTACATAATATTTTTTTTAAAAGTAATTAATTTTCTATGCCATTTCCAATTTAACACCAGGTTTTTTACAAAATTATCTTTTGTGATGGCTAATTTTATGTGTCAACCAGGCTGGACCATAGGGTGCCTGGATAGTTGATCCAGCATTCTTTTGGTTCTATCTGTGAGGATGTTTCTGGATGAGACTGACATTTCAATCAGCACACGGAGTGAAGAGATGTCCTCCCTGATGTGGACAGTGCTCATGTGTTGTTGAAAGTCCAAACAGAACAAAAAGGCTGACCCTCCTTTGAGTGAGTGGAAACTCCTCACGCCTGACAGCCTTTGAGCTGGAACAGTGGCTTCTTCTTGACCTCAGATTTGAACTGAAACATTAGCTCTTCCTGGGGCACAAAGCTGCCAGCCTTCAGACTAGAACTATACCAACAGTTCTCCTCAGTCTCAGGCCTCTTGATTTAATTTAATTTGGTAGAATAAAACCACTTGAATAAAAGCCACATAAAGTAATGGATCTCTACTGTGTTTTTTGGGTGTATTCCCCTGCTCCCAAGATTTATTTATATGCATTTCTCTTGGGTCTCAGGCCCTTGGCTTTATACTCAAGGTGGAATCAAACCATCACATCTCCTGGTCTTCACCTGGATTACTTACCCTGTAGATCAAAGACTTTTTTAAAAAGATTTATTTATTTATTTGGAAGGCAGAGTTGCAGAGAGAGAGGGAGAGAGAGAGAGAGAGAGAGAGAGAGAGAGAGATATCTTCCACCTGCTGGCTCATTCCTCAAAATGGCCACAACTTCATCCAGGTCTTCCATGTGGGTACAGGGGGCCCAAACCCTTGGGCCATCTTCCACTACTTTCCCAGGCACACTAGCAGGTAGCTGAATCAGAAATGGTGCAGTCAGGTCTCAAACTGGCACTTATGTGGGATGCTGGCATAGCAGGCAGCAGGTTTATGTATTATGCCACAGTGCCAGCCCCAAATCTAGGACTTGTTAGCTAGCCTCTGGAATTATGTGGGCCAATTCCTTATAAAATAGCTCTCTATCTCTCCTTACACACACACATGGACACACACATACAATTTGTTCTGCTAAAGTCCAAATCAGTCTATACTCAGTCCTTCATCCACTGGAATTCCTTAATACCACTCTATCTCCCCATATTCTTTGCTCTTCAGTGCTAAACTCTCACTTATGCTCCAGACTGAAAACCATTCAATAAATATTTATTTAGTGCCTGTCCTGGTGCTGTAGATGAATGGCTGAATAAGATAAGCAAGCTTTATGCTCTCATAGACTTTATAAGTAAACAAAGCAGTAAATATTTAGGAAACTATCAAGTAATGTTAATTTCTATGATGAAAATGAATCAGTGTGATGTGATAGTGATGAAATCGAGTAGAGGGACTAATTTAGATTGGGTGAACAGGGACTCCTGAGGAGATGAGGGTTTTTTTTTAAGTAATAACTGAATGACAGGAAAGAGACAACCTTGGGAAGACCTAGTGGGAAAAAAAGAGAAGGGCTAAAGCAAGACCCTATGGCTATCATGAGTTTGGTGTGTTCAAGAAATGTAAACAGGCTAGTGTGGCTGGAACACACTGAATAAAGAGAATTGTAATAACATGAGGTTATAGAGACAGACAGAACCATAATATATAAATCATGTAGTGTATGGTCAATTTATATTTCCTTTCATGTGCCAGGAAAAGCGTTAAGTTTTACTTAAAGCAGTAACATGTTTTGATTTGTTTTAAAATGATTACTCTGGGGGCTGGGGCTGTGGCATAGCGGGTAAAGCCACCACCTGCAGTGCTGGTATCCTATATGGTCACCAGTTGAAGTCCCAGCTGCTCCACTTATGATCCAGTTCTCTGCTATGTTCTGGGACAGCAGTAGAGGATGGCCTAAGTCCTTAGGTCTCTGCTCCCACATGGGAGGCCTGGAAAAAGCTCCAGGCTCTTGGCTTCGGATCAGCTCAGCTCTGGCTGTTTCAGCCATTAGGGGGAGTGAACCAATGGATGGAAGTCTCTCTCCACCTCTGTAACTCTGCCTTTCAAATAAATAAATAAATCTTTATTTAAAAAAAAAAGGTTACTCTCACCACATATGGAGAATTTTGTGTGTGTGTGTGTGTGTGTGTGAAAATTAGAGCAAAGAACTGGTTTGGAGGTCGTTGTAGTCACCTGGGAAATAAATAAAAGGATACATTTTGGCTAGAGCAACTAGATATTGAAATAGGAATCGCTATAATTAGAGATGGGAGGGAATTAAGAGTCCGGTTTGGGACATACTAAGTTTGAGATGTCATACAAATGGGGAGTTGAATGTATAAGTCTGCAGTTAATGGAAAGAGTCAAGTCTGGAGACAAAGATTGGGGCATCATCAGCACTGAGAGTGTAAAATGACATTGCTCTCTTGCTAGAAGAGTGTGGATGAAGGGCAAGATGCCCAGGGCACAGCCTTCGGGGCTTCAACATTTAAGTACTGAGTTGAGCAGTAGCATCTAGTCAAGGAAACTTTGGTGAAAGAGGAAGAAAATCAGCAGAGTTGTTTCACAGGAGTCAAGAGAGGAGAGTGTTTCTTGATGGGAATGAAGTAAATAGTGTTGAATGTTGCTGAAAAGTAAAGAAAGAAGATAAAGAGAAGGCTACCTGGTTTTTTTTAATATATCAGATTTATGCTCCTAAAGGCCACACTACTGTCAGTATGGAGAAAAAAAACTGGGTGTAGGAGATGGTAACAAGATAGGAAAAAGGATGACACCACTTAGAAGTTCACTGATGGGGCTGGTGCTGTGGCATAGTGGGTAAAGATACCACCTGCAGTGCTGGCATAACCTATGGGAACCAGTTCGAGTCCCGGCAGCTCCATTTCCAATCCAGCTCTCTGCTATGTCCTGGGAAAGCAGTAAAAGATTGCCCAAGTCCTTGGGCCCCTGCATCCACATGGGAGACCCAGAAGAAGCTCCTGGCTTCTGGCTTCAGATAAGCACAGCTCCGGCCATTGCATCCGTCTGAGGAGTGAACCAGCAGAAGGAAAACCTCTCTCTCTCTCTCTCTCTCTCTCTCTCTCTCTCTGCCTCTGCCTCATAAATAAATAAATAAATAAATAAATAAATAAATAAATAGATCTTTTTGAAAAAATGCCCCAGCTGAGCCCGTAGTGGCCACACACCGCACCCATGCATTCACAAGAAGCACACAAAGGACCTGTGTGGTCCTCAGTGTGAGTACTGCAACCTTCTCCTTTCTCAGGCACTCAGGAAATGCTGAGCCTCTGAAGGCAGACACAGTGGTTGCCCAGAGAACCAGGTACACCCATGCTCTAGCACGCAGTCACAGAATTCCCACAGTCATAGCACACAGGGCTTCCACGGTCACAGGGAACAGGGGATCCACTCTCAGCCCTACGAGGCTGCTGCATCCATGGAGAGAGCCGAGGCGTTCCCAGATCCAGCTGACCGCTGGTGTTCTGCTTTGGCAGCTTGAGTACAGGCACCAGTGAAATAGAGGGCTGTGGCGCAGCAGGTTAAAGCCCTGGCCTGAAGTGCCAGCATCCTATATGGGTACTGGTTCTAGTCCTGGCTGCTCCACTTCGGATCCAGCTCTCTGCTATGGCTTAGGAAAGCAGTAAAAGATGACCCAAGTCCTTGGGCCCTGCACCCACGTGGGAGACCCAGAAGACGCTCCTAGCTCCTAGCTTCATATCGTTGCAGCTCTGGCAATTGAGGCCAGTTGAAGACTGAACCAGCAGATGGAAGACCTCTGTCTCTCTGCCTCTGCTTCTCTCTGTGTGTAACTCTAACTTTCAAATAAATAAATAAATCTTAAAAAAAGATAATTGTTACTGCTACTACAAGTGAAAGCTCACAAGCTCCTGGATTGAGATGGTGATACTGAGGGTGGAGTAGAGGTGATACCCATAGAACATATCTCCTAAAAATAAAGCCAAAATTGTCTCCTAAATACTTCTTCATGTCATCTCTTCTTATATTAGAATCTCATTATCTCTGGAAGCACAGGGATTGGGAAAAAATCTGGACAGTGCCCTAGGTAAGCTCTGATATAATGATTTCTTCATTAAATATTAAGCACGTTATGTCCTTGGTAAAAAGCCTTCCACAGCATAAATAAGAAGGCTTCAATACATTTGTGGATTGTATTTAAGATGTAAAATTTTTAAAGATTCATTTATATATTTGAGAGGCAGAGTTATAGAGAGGCAGAGGCAGAAAGAGAGAGAGAAATCTTCCATCCAGTGGTTCACTTCCCAGATGGCCACAATGGCTGGAGTTGTGCCAATCCAAAGCTAGGAGCCAGGAGCTTCCTCTGGTTTCCCACATGGGTGCGGGGGCCAAAGCACTTGGACCATCTTCCACTGCCTACATCAAGAAATTGGAAAGGCACCAAATAAACGAGCTGGCAATGCATCTCAAAGACCTAGAAAAACAACAACAAATGAAACCCAAAACTAGTAGGAGAAAAGAAATAATTAAAATTAAAAAATAAATCAACAAAATCAAAACCAATAAAAACAATGCAAAAGATGTCCAAAAAGAAGAGCTGGTTCTTAAAAAATAAATAAATAAATTGACACACCATTGGCCCAACTAACCTAAAAAAGGAGGGAGAAGATCCAAATTAACAAGATCAGAGATGAAACAGGAAAAGTAACAATAGACACCATAGAAATAAAAGAAAAATCAGAAATTACTATAAAGAACTATATGCCAACAAAACAGGAAACCTAGAAGAAATGAACAGGTTCCTTGACACATACAATCTACCAAAATTGAGTCATGAAGACATAGAAAATCTAAACAGACTAATAACCAAGACAAAAATTGAATCAGTAATAAAAACCATCCCAACAAAGAAAGCCCAGGACTGGATGGTTTCACTGCTGAATTCTACCAGATATTCAAAGAAGAACTAATGCCAATTCTTCTCAAGCTATTCAAGACAATTGAAAGGAGGGATCCATTCAAATTATTTCTATGAAACCAGATTCACCTTAATTCCTAAACCTAAAAAAAGATACAACAGAGAAAGAGAACTACAGACCAATCTCTCTGCTGAACATAGATGCAAAAATCCTCAACAAAATACTAATCAATCGAATCTAACAACACATTGGAAAGATCATACACTGGGACCAAGTAGGATTTATCCTTGTATACAGGGATGGTTCATCATTTGCAAATCAATCAATGTGATACATCACATTAACAAACTGAAGAATAAAAACCATGTGATTATCTCAATAGATGCAGAGAAAGTATTTGACAAATTACAGTACCCTTTCATGATGAAAACCTTAAGCAAATTAGTAATAGAAGGAGCATTTCTCAACACAATGAAAACAATGTATGACAAACTCACACCAGTGTCCTAGTGAATGGGGGAAAATTGTAAGCAACCCCACTGATATCTGGAACCAGACAAGGGTGCCCACTCTCACCACTGCTTTTCAATATAGTCCTGAAAGTTTTAGCTAGAGCCATTAAACAACAAAAAGAAATCAAAGGGTTACAAATCAGAAAGGAGGAAGGTAAACTATCACTATTTGCAGAAGACATGATCCTGGCCGGCGCTGTGGCTCAACAGGCTAATCCTCCACCTTGCCGCGCCGGCACACCGGGTTCTAGTCCCGGTCGGGGCACCGATCCTTTCCCAGTTGCCGCTCTTCCAGGCCAGCTCTCTGCTGTGGCCAGGGAGTGCAGTGGAAGATGGCCCAAGTGCTTGGGCTCTGCACCCCATGGGAGACCAGGAGAAGCACCTGGCTCCTGCCATCGGATCAGCGCGGTGCGCCGGCCGCAGCGCGCCTACCGCGGCGGCCATTGGAGGGTGAACCAACGGCAAAAGGAAGACCTCTGTCTCTCTCTCACTGTCCACTCTGCCTGTCAAAAAAAAAATTAAAAAAAAAGAAGACATGATCCTATACATAGGTGATCCAAAAGACTCCACTAAGAGACTCCTGGAACTCATAAAAGTGTTTGGAAATATAGCAGGAAATAAAATCAACACACAAAAATCAACAGCTTTGTATACACAGACAATGACACAGCTGAGAAAGAGTTTCTAAGGTCAATCCCATTTATAATAGCCAACAAAAAAATCAAATACCTTGGAATAAATCTAACTAAAGATATTAAAGATATCTATGATGAGAATTACAAAGCATTAAAAAAGAATTAGAAGAAGACACAAAGTAATGGAAAAAATCACCCATGTTCATGGATTGGAAGAATCAATATCATCAAAATGTCCATAATACTGAAAGCAATTTACAGATTCAACGTGATACTCATCAAAATACCAAACACATTCTTTTTAGATATAGAAAAAATAATGTTGAAAATCATATGGGAACACAGGAGACACTGAATAGCTAAAGCAATCTTACACAACAAAAACAAAGCCAGAGGTATCACAATACCAGATTTCAAGATATACTAAAGGGCAGTTGTAATCAAAACTGTCTGATACTGGTACAAAATAGATGGATAGACAAATTAAACAGAATAGAAACACCAGAAATCAATCCAAATATCTACAGCCAACTAATATTTGACAAGGGACCTAAAATCAACCCCTGGAGCAAGGACAGTCTCTTCAACAAATGGTTCTGGGAAACTGAATCACCACATGTGCAAGCATAAAACAAGACCTTTACCTGACACCATTTACCAAAATCCACTCAAAATGGACTAAAGACCTAAATCTATGACCCAACACCACCAAATTATTGGAAAACATTGGGGAAACCCTACAAGACATTGGCAGAGCCAAAGAGTTCCTGGAAAAGACCCCAGAGACACAGGCAGTCAAAGCCAAAATGGACAAATGAGAATACATCAAATTGAGAAGCTTCTGCCCCGCAAAGAAAACAATCAACATAGTGAAGAGACAGCCAACAGAATGGGAGAAAATATTAGCAAACTATACAACTGATAAAGGATTAATAACCAGAATATATAAAGAGATCAAGAAACTCAACAACAACAAAACAATCCAGTCAAGAAATGGGCAAAGGACTTAAACAGGAATTTTTCAAAAGAGGAAATCCAAATGGTCAACAGACACATGAAAAAAATTCTCAGGATCACTAGCCTTCAGATAAATGCAGATCAAAACCACAATGAGATTTCACCTCAACCCAGTTAGAATGGTGTTCATAAAAAATCAACAAACAACAAATGCTGGTGAAGATGTCAGGGAAAAAGTTACCCTAATTCACTGTTGGTGGGAATGTAAACTGGTAAAGCCATTATGGAAGACAGTGTGGAGATACCTCAGACATCCCACTCCTCAGAATCTACCCAAGGGAAAGGAATCAGCATATGAAAGAACTCTCTGTACCTCTATGTTTATTGCAGCTGAATTCACAATAGAAAAGTCATAGAATCAACCCAAATGCCTGTAAACTGAAGACAGGATAAAAAAAATTATGGGATATGTACACCATAGAAATTTACACAGCAGTAAAACAAAAACAAACAAACAAACAAGAAATCTTGTCCAGGCATTTGCAACAAAATGGACGAACCTGGAAAACATCCTACTTAAAAAAATAAGCCAGTTTCAAAGGGACAAATTCCATATGTTCTCCCTGACATCTGATAACTAATATAGCAACTAAAAGGCAACATGTAGAAATGATTGACACAATGAGAAGCAATGATTCTTTTTTTTAACTTTTATTTAATGAATATAAATTTCCAGTGTACCGCTTATGGATTACAATGGATTCCCCCTCCCATAACTTCGCTCCCACCTGCAACCCTCCCCTCTCCCGCTCCCTCTCCCCTTCCATTTGCATCAAGATTCATTTTCAATTCTCTTTATATACAGAAGATCAATTTAGTATAAAGATTTCAACAGTTTGCACCCACATAGAAACACAAAGTGAAACATACTGTTTGAGTACTAGTTATAGCATTAAATCACAATGTACAGCACATTAAGGACAGAGATCCCACATGAGGAGCAAGTGCACAGTGGCTCCTGTTGTTGACCCAACAAATTGACACTCTAGTTTATGGCACCAGTAACCATCCTAGGCTGTCGTCATGAGTTGCCAAGGCTATGGAAGCCTTCCAAGTTTACCGACTCTGCTCATATTTAGACAAGGTCATAAAAGACAGAGTGAGGATAGTAACCAATGATCCTAAGAGTGGCATTTACCAGCTTTGAACAATTATACAGCATTAAGTGGGGAAGAGGATCATCAGTACACGCAGGTTGGGAGTAGAGCCATTGGTGGTAGAGTAGAGGTTATGATTACAAAGGAATGAGGCCCAAGTGCACTAGACATGGCCTAGAACAAAGGACAGAGTCATTATTAGAGGAGCTAAGAAAGGTGCTGTCTAAGCTACAATTAAGTTTTCTGATTGAGAGGCAAATAGAACCTGATAGAAGGGGCTTGATAATAATCTGGTGGGCTTTAGGCCTTGTAAGTTAAGAGGCCCAGACCTATCTATCTCTTCACAAGGGGTACATCCTAAGGGAGGTGTGAACCTCCTAGGGGAAGGCACTCTGTTGACTTTCATTACTTGGCTGGCCTGGGAGGAGAGCTGGCCAGGTAAAGGCAGGGGGCATCTCTAACAAGAAATTTACAGTTCTGCCTGCAATGTTGCTGACCCTACTTGGCTGTCCCCTCAACTGCAGTGGTCACTTTGGAAGTTGGGCTGAGTGAAGGGCTTTTCAGCTTGGAGCCAATAGGATCTGTGGCTCTGACCTGGGCATCCTTCGACTCCAGGGCAGGTCCATTTCCAGTGATCCAACTCTTGGCAGAGCTGCCAGGGCTCTTCACAAGCTGACTTCTGCTGAAGCCCAGGCTTACCACATTGAAAGCCACTGCAGTGGACTGGCCTGTTGGGTCTCCTTGAGGGCAGATCACTGTATAGATCAGCCATTAATAGGCCTGCCACCCATTGCTTCTGATGCCTAGCTTTCTTTTCCTCCTGGTTTGTGTTAAAGCAAAACAGAGGATGCAAGTCAAGGGAGTGCCCGTGTCCCATCTCTAATCTTCGGTGGCCTGAACTACAAGTCTATAGTCACAGGCATGTTCTGTAGTAGTTTTTCTAAGGTAGACAATGCCCATGAGGAAAATTATATTCTCACTTTAAAACTTTCTTTCCCTTTGGTCTGAAAGGGAGGTTTTTTCTACTTACTGTATACTTCGCTGATGGCGAAGTGAATCTAGCTATGAGATTATTATTTAAGTTCTTATTTTGGCTATGCTATTACAGAAAAATGTTAGCCATCTCTTTTATAAGGTCTAAAGATTAAATTGTACGTCCTACAGATTCCTTCATAATAGAATTAGTTTCCTACCTTGAAGAGAATAGAGAAATGAAAGAACAAGTTGGGCTTAGAATAGAGAAATGAGGGAGCAAGTCCTAGATCGCTTGCTGACAATAGCAATATTACATGAATACTTAGCAAACCGTTTCAACCATTAGATAACAACTTAAGAAAACATTTACCAGAAGGTCCAATGCCTTCTATAAATTTTAAGAATCATGTATTTGAAAACACCTCTTAAATATCTAACATGGTGTAGTTTGTTTAGCCAGTAAACTTAAGCACAACCATCTAAAATGTTTTTAGTTTCTTTCTACCAACAAGTTTAAAACATATGATATATAGATTCAGGTCACACAAATTAAAATGTATCTTTGATTGATTTTAGCAGCTTAAATTTATGGACAATCTTATCTATAAGCCATTTAAAATAAAACTCTTAATAAAATTTCCCCATGTGGACATACAATATGTACACACATATAACATAGCATAATAGACCAATATAGCAATTTTAATAATAGCTTTTAAAATCTTTAACTCTTTTTGTAGATTGCCAATTGATTTGAATTGCTTTTTCTTTTTAGTAACCTCAGTTAACCATACTTTCTCTCAGTTGGTACTGTTAATACATTATTGGCTTCATCTGTTTACAGAGCCATCCCAAAGTACTGAATACAATAAAAGTGGCTGGAAAATGTCCATAGGAACCTATAGGAGGACAGCTAAACACAGAACCAACAACGCTTTAGTTTTATGAGCAGCAAATCATATATAACTGTGGATGACAAAAGACTTTAAGTCGCCACGTTTAAAATTATAAACTCATCAACCAACAAGAGGCACTTGCTTCCTTCACAGTATTTTTGAAAGCACCTGTAGGATTTTACAAGTATTTAACCATTTAGGCCTCTGGGGCTTTCTCAGTAAGATAACTATCATGTCTAGTAACACAAGATCATTAGACTTTTTAATTCTCAAACATTTGTATTAATAGCATTTTCCATTATAGAAACTTAAAGTCTGGTACCACATCACATCTTGACATTCCTTCTAATATAATCCAAATAGCCTGATTAGTTGGTGTCTCTATAAGATGAGAGACATAGGTCCTTCAATTTTTTCAGTTGGGCCCAAACTGGAAAAACCAAAGTCCAGGATTTATTGGAAATTTTAGAGACCAGATTGTTTGGAACTTTGATTTTTTGAATGCCTGTCAAGAATGCCAAGAAGACTCAAAATCCAAAATATCTGGTTGAACTAAGATTCCTTAAAATCATGACATAACATAGACCAAATTTGATCATTGTTACAAGGTGATTATTCAAATTTTTGAAAATAAGCACATATTTAAATAACCCATAGCTCTTAATAAAAATTCAGCTGTTTTTGAACAATTTAACAGACATCAAGAATTTAACAGACATCAAGAGAACATAATAGATTACTTTAACACATTGCTTTAACAGAGCATCAGAGTTTAATTCTATGTCAAAGAGAAATTGAGCTTCCTGTGATCTTTTGCTGTGAGGTTTCCTTCCTTTACCTTCTTTCATATTGGTGACCGTGTTTCTGTGTTTCTGTGTGTAACACATCTTTAAGCATCTTTTGCAGGGCAGGACGAGTGGCAACAAATTCTTTCAGTTTCTGTTTGCTATGAAATGTCTTAATTTCACCTTCATTCACAAATGAGAGCTTTGCAGGATATAGTATTCTGGGCTGGCAGTTTTTCTCTCTTAGTACCTGGGCTATGTCTCGCCATTCCCTTCTAGCTTGTAGGGTTTCTGATGAGAAGTCTGCTGTGAGTCTAATTGGAGATCCTCTAAGAGTAATCTGACATTTCTCTCTTGCACATTTTAGGATCTTTTCTTTATGTTTCACTGTGGTGAGTTTGATTACAACATGTCGTGGTGAGGATCTCTTTTGGTCATGTTTATTAGGGGTTCTATAAGCTTCCTGTACTAAGATGCCTCTGTCCTTCTCCAAACCTGGGAAATTTTCTGCTAGTATCTCACTGAAAATGCCTTCTAATCCTTTCTCCCTCTCCATGCCTTCAGGAACTCCTAGAACCCGAATGTTGTGTTTTTAATAGTATCCTGTAGATTCCTGACAATATTTTTTAGATTTCTAATTTCTTCTTCTTTTCTTTGGTTTGCCTGTTTCCTTTCCTGTTCTCTGTCTTCTAAGTCTGATATTCTCTCTTCTACTTCACCCATTCTGTTTTTAAGGCTCTCTAATGTGTTTGTCATTTGATCTATTGAATTCTTCATTTCATTATGATTTCTCGTCACTATCACAGTTTCTTGTTCCACTAGTTGTTTCATTTCATTTTGATTCCTCCTTAATATTTCATTTTCACGAGAGAGATTTTCTATCTTGTCCATTAAGGATTTCTGTAGTTCAAGAATTTGTTTTTGAGAACTTCTTAATGTTCTTATCAATTTTTTGAGATCCGCTTCTTGCATTTCTTCTATCTCGTCATCTTCATAATCTTGAATTGGGGTGTCTTTTTCATTTGGGGGCGTCATAGTGTCTTCCTTGTTCTTGTTACCTCGGTTTTTGCGTTTGTTGTTTGGCATGTTGGAGATATTTGGTTTCTTCACTGTGGTGTTTTTTCTTGTTACACTATGGCTCTATATTAAGTGGACTGTCTGCTTTCAGTGGAGCCTTAGAGGCTTGAGATGAGTGTGGCCTGAGAGCTGTGTTTGGTTCCTCAGGGTTGAGGGTGTGTCAAAGATGACACTCCCAGGTTAGGTGTGGTAAATCTCTCTTTCTTTTTTTGATTCAAAAGGGAAGTAATTCCGCACAGCTGAATGTAATTGGAGGTAGTTAGCAGGCAAATGATATACCCACAGGAGCCAGAGATTGGAAGCTCTTTCCCAAGGACCACACAGGGAATCTCTGCTGCCCTCAGTGTGGGCTCCAATTCTCCTGCAGTCTCCCACTGGGTTGCCAAGTTAGATCCTAATCTCCTGTTATTTCACCCCTCCCCCCAGAGTCAGATTTTTCTGCTAGGCTCAGGGCTGGTGCAGACCTGAGGTCGCCCTGCTTATGACGTATGTCCAAAATGGCGCATTCTCTTTGTCTTGCTCGCCTTTGAGAGGTGAGCGGAGAGAGAGAAACTTGTGTCCGTATCGGTCACTTTTTTTATTTTTTTCCTCTCTCTCTTCTAGTTAGCCTGGTGAATTTTTCCCCACGGAATTTCAAGCCTCGTTCCCTCTAGTCTCCTCTTTCCGCTTGCCCGCTGGTGTCTCGGGCTATGGAGGTTCGGCTCACCTCGCGTTCCAGTGCTGGTGTGTTGAGTCTGCCACTGGTGTCCCGAACTTGGGCTCCCACGCTCTCCACGCAGGTCCACTGTGAATCACTAGTTCCGGAAGAGTTTCCTCTGCTGTTTCTTCCCCTACTCTTCCTTGACCCTGCAGTATCTCCACTTATATTAAACTGTCTCTCCCCCGGACTAATAGTGTGCTCCCTGCCTATTCCGCCATCTTGCCGCTCTCTGAGAAGCAATGATTCTAAACGGCCCTCCTCTTGACTATATTGATGAATAGTTTTTTATTCTATATTTTTTCATTATCCTTTCCTTTCTTTTCCTCTAGAGTATTTTCCTTATCTTTTCCTCCTTTAAATGAATCATGAACTCTATCCTTAACATTGAGTTAATCATATATATATATATATATATATAGTTAATTGAAAATAGATCTTAGCAAAGAATAAGAGAAGAGGAAAGGGAAGAGGAAGAAGGCTGGGAGAGTGAGTGGGAGGGCAGACACAGTGGAAAGAATTGCTAAGACCCTAAAGCTATAATTTTGAAAAGCATAAAGGGCATAACTGCAAAGCAATATAGTCCTACATACTCTCCTATGGACTCACTTCTAAACAAAATGCCATTAGATCCCAAAATACCTTAAACTGGCTGATAAAAATAGCAACTTAAGTTTTATAAAGACCAAATATGTAGGATTAAGTACTGACGTGCCCTCAAACCGCTACACATATGAGATGACAGCATTGCAAGCAGAGGCTTAACCTGTTATGCCACAATGCTGACCCCAAACTTTAGGTCATAATCTTAGTTAGTCCTCTAGCCACAATAGTCTTTTTAAAGATTTATTTCTTTGAAGGACAGAGAGAGAGAGTGAGAGAGAGAGAGAGATTTTATCTGTTGATTCACTTTCCAAATGGCTGCAACAGCCAGAGCTTGGCCAGGCTGAGGCTAGGAGCCAGGAACTCCATCCAGGTCTCCCACATGGGTGGCAGGGGTCCAAGCACCTCAGCCATTCTCCACTGCTTTCCCAGGCACATTAGCAAGGAAGTGGATCAGAAGCAGAGCAGCCAGTACTTGAACCAGCGCTCCAATAGACTATGCCAACATCTCAAGCAGGCGCTTAACCCACTGTACCATAACCCTGGCCCTCTGTCCAAAATAGTTTTTACGGCCATCTCTGAATTCTTACCGAGGTTTTAGTCCTTAGTTAGCCATATGGTCATGGAATGCTGAAACGCCTGACCTTTAACTATTGTATAATTAAATAGTTGTATGCAATTAAGTGTAAGTATAAATACATATATAAATATATTTATGTATATATAAATAAATATATATTTGCAGAACAAGGGAGTACCTATTATGTGCCAGATACTGAGAAGATATCAAGATGTGAAAGTTAGGCTTGCATTTTGACACAGTGGGTAAAGCCACCGCCTGCAACACCAGCAGCGCATATGGGCACCGGTTCCAGTCCTTGCTGCTCTACTTCTGATCCAGCTCCCTACTAATGGCATAGGAAAGCAGCAGAAGATGGCTCAAGTGTTTGGGCCTCTGCCACCCATGTGGGAGACCCAGATGAAGCTCCTGGCCCTGGCTTTGGTCTGGCTCAGGCCTAGACACTGGGACTATCTGGGGAGTAAACCAGCAAATGAAAGATGTCTCCTTCTGTCTGTCTGTCTCTCCCTATAACTCTGGACTTTGAAATAAATAAATAAATCTTTGAAGAAAAAGATGTGAAAGAGAGTTGAGAGTTCACAGTCTTTGCAGGCAGACATGAAGTCAAGTGCAGCTTCCCTCCCCCGCCCCCAGTCCCCCGCCACACACACGCAACATAGAGCACATTCTGAGAAATGCATCATTAGGGAACTTTGTCATTATGCCAGCATTACAGAGTGTGCTTACACAAACCTAAATGATATTAGGCTGTAAGGTCTACATCATGGTGTATGTGGTCCATCACGGACTGCAAAGTGGCTATGTGACACGTTACTGCACAGTAATAGATTTAGAAGTACACAGAGAAACTAGCAGGACCCTGCAATGAGAGACTACTGAGTTCAAGAGCTGCTCTCACCAACCTGCTGCCTCCACACTCCTGCAAAGTACATACACTTTTTAGCTGTCCTAGTACACTTTGAAGCCATGTCTACTTTACAAATGGGTTTGCTTAATTTTCAACCATATTCAAGTGTCATTCTCATCAAGTATTTGTTTTTCAGTTATTTTTCTCCATTATGTATTAACTTGCTCTTATGCAGGTTTTGTTTATTGATCTATTTTAGAATTTCTGTGTTCTTTTTTAAAAAGAGATTTTATTTATTTATTTGAGAAGTACAGTTACAGAAAGAGAGGTAGAGACAGACCACTCTCCAAATGGTCTCAATGGTCAGAGCTGGGCCAATCTGAAGCCAGGAGTCAGGAGCTTCTTCTGGGTCTCCCACGTGAGTACAGGGGCCCAAGCACTTGGGCCATCTTTTAGTGCTTTCTCAGGCCATCATCAGGTAGCTGGATCAGAAGAGCAGCTGGGACATGAACTAGCACCCCTATGGGACCGCCAGCATTGCAGGCGGAAGCCTAGCCCACTACACCATAGCGCTGGCCCTCTGTGTTCTTTATAAAGTTTTAAACTAGTATGTGAGGCTTGGGATTTCTTAATTTAGAAACATGAACTGTGATCCAGGATGGCTGAATAGGGTGTAGAGGCAATAATTTAAGCTGCTCGGGGGTATGAAAAGAACAAAGGAAGGACCACATTTCCAGGGGCTGACTGATGGAATTTTCAGTCAATGAATACTCAATGGTACAAGAACAGTCACTGCTGCAGCTTAGCTGCACAATGCAGTCAACTGCTGGCTGTGAGCTGCCATCACACCAGGGCAAGGTGGGAAGAAATAGCCGTGTGCCGTGCCGCTAGCAGTTTTAGCTCAGAAGGAATTCCAGAGTCACCCACTGATTTTTTACTTCTACCTGGTGAGCCGGCTAGGGTCTGAGCAACTGCCAGCTTGGAACAGCAAAGCTGCCTTGTTTTCCTTTCCTCCCCAGCTCCTGCAGAGCACCATACTCGGCAGTGAAAAGTCAGGCAGTGTTCCTCTGTTCCACTCTTACCAGTACCAGCAACAGCATCAGCATCAAGAGGAGATGCCATCTTCTTAAAGAGAAATGAGAGGAGGCAGTAGCAGTCCATGACATTGGTAATATTGCCTGAGGGGAACCTCACAGACTACATGGACTTTGAGTCTGGCCTGAAGCACTAGCAGCAGGCAGGGTGCTCACCTAAACCAATGAAGACAGAGCGCATTGCCTGCTTCCCCCCTCCCCTCCCCATCACCAAAGGCTCCTGGCAAATAGCAGGGAGGAAGAATCATCCTAAAAGGAGAATAAAGGCTGCCGTGGCTGGCGTTCATGTGACTAGGGGATTTTATCTAGGGACAAATCGGCGGTCCCCACTGACTTTCAATCTGGCCTGAGGAGGAGTTGTGGGAGGGGGCAGGGCACCCACTTAAGCCTGTGAAGTTTTCCCATTCCCTCTATTTCACTGGTGCCTGTACTCAAACTGCCAAAGCAGAACACCAGCGGTCAGCTGGATCTGGGAACGCCTCGGCTCTCTCCATGGATGCAGCAGCCTCGTAGGGCTGAGAGTGGATCCCCTGTTCCCTGTGACCATGGAAGCCCTGTGTGCTATGACTGTGGGAATTCTGTGACTGCGTGCTAGAGCATGGGTGTACCTGGTTCTCTGGGCAACCACTGTGTCTGCCTTCAGAGGCTCAGCATTTCCTGAGTGCCTGCGAAAGGAGAAGGTTGCAGTACTCACACTGAGGACCACACAGGTCCTTTGTGTGCTTCTTGTGAATGCATGGGTGCGGTGTGTGGCCACTACGGGCTCAGCTGGGGCATTTTTTAAAAAAAATATTTATTTAGACCTGTGCCGTGGCTCACTTGGCTAACCTTCCGCCTGCGGCGCCAGCACTCCCAGTTCTAGTCCTGGTTGCTCCTCTTCCAGGCCAGCTCTCTGCTGTGGCCCAGGAGGGCAGTGGAGGAGGGCCCAAGTGCTTGAGTCCCTGCACCCGCATGGGAGACCGGGAGGAAGTACCCGGCCCCTGGCTTCAGATTGGCGCAGTGCTGGCCGTAGCGGCCATTAGGGGAGTGAACCAACGGAAGGAAGACCTTTCTCTCTGTCTCTCCTTCACTGTCTGTAACTCTCTCTCTGTCTCTCTCTCACTGTCTAACTCTGCCTGTCAATGAATAAATATTTATTTATTTATTTATTTGAAAGGCAGAGTTACAGAGAGGCAGAGGCAGAGGGGGTCTGGGAGAGAGAGAGAAGAGAGAGAGGGAGTCTTCCATCTGCTGGGTCACTCCTCAGATGGGCGCAATGGCAGGAGCTGCACCTATCCAAAGCCAGGAGCCAGGAGCTTCTTCCACATTTCCCATGTGGGTGCAGGGGCCCAAGAACTTGGGCCATCTTTTACTGCTTTCCCAGGACATAGCAGAGAGTTGGATTGGATGTGGAACAGCTGGGACTCGAACTGGTGCCCATATGGGATGCTGGTACTGCACATGGCGGTTTTACCTGCTAAGCCACAGCACCAGCCCCCAGCCTGGGCATTAATCACCTTGTCAGAGAGGAGGTGAGACAGTGATCACACCAGCTGACATGATCATACCCTCCGCTCTGCTGACAACAAAAGAGATTTACCTTGCCCAATGTAGGTGTCATCCTGGACTCTTGCACCACTGTTGCTGTTGATTTCTCAACAATGTTGCAGTGGATTTGTTTCTGAGAGGAGGAGCGTGGTGGGGGCAAGAGGCACGGAGTCACCACACAGGCCCCGGGAGTCAGGTGAAAGCGGGCTTGAAAGCAGGCTTGAGGTGAGCAGCTCGCAGACTCGTTTATTTCAGTTGGTACAACATCTTATATAGCCAAGACCAGCCAATCCAGTCAAGGGGCGGTCTATGCCCCAACCAATCACAGCCTGTTGCCAGGCAGTTTCCAAAGCCATCCAATCACAGCCTATTGCCAGGCAAGCTCCGTTGCCAGGTGGGATTCAAAGCCATCCAATCACAGCCTGTTGCCAGGCAGGCTCCATTGCCAGGTGGGTTTCAAAGCCATTCCTGAGTAACTGACGCTCGCTCGCCAGCGGCCACCTTGGCATGGCCTTCTCATTCCACCACACACCACCTCTGAACACTGACCAGAGCCCACTCATCCCACCCAACACATGCTTCTGAATATACACTGAAGTAGAAGACACTCCGCTAAGCCACAGAAGTATATTTCACAAATAAAAGCCATCAGAGGAGAAAAACAGTGTTTCCAAAAATGCCTAGAAATAAATGCAGAAATATAAGGAACATAACACCCTAACGAATACAACACTTCAATATTAGAATGTGAAGATGAAGAAATCATACAAAATGCCTGAAAGTGAATTCAAAATAAAAAATATAAAAGATCAATGAAATGAAAAGCTGTTTTTTTTAAAAAAAAAATAAACAAAATTGATACATCATTGGCCCAACCAACCAAAAGAAAAGAGAAGACCCAAATTAATAAAATCAGAGATGAAAAAGGAGATGTTACAACAGATACCACAGAAATGAAAAGAATCATCAGGAATTATCAAAAATAGTTTTATGCCAACAAATTCAAAAATCTAGAAGAAACGGACAGATTCTTGGACAGATACAATCTACCAAAACTGAGTCAATGAAGACATAGAAAAAATAAATTAATTAATAACCAAATCAGGGATTGAATGAGTTATAAAGATCCTCCCAATAAGGAAAAGCCCTGGACTGGATGGCTTCACTGCTAAATTCTACCAAAGTTTTAAAGAACAACTAATTCCAATTCTTCTCAAATTATTAAAAAACAATTGAAAGGGAGGGAATCCTCCCAAACTCCTTCTAAGAGACCCGCATCACCTTAATTCCAAAACCAGGAAAAGATACAACAAGAAATAGAATTTTAGAACAATATCCCAGGTAAACATAGATGCAAAAATCTTCAACAAAATACTAGCTGAGTGAATCCAAGACCACATTAGAAAGATCATCCAGCCAGACCAAGCGAGATTTATCCCTGGTGTGTAGGGATGGTTCAAAATTCACAAATCAATAAATGTCATGCGGGGGAGGCGGCAAGATGGCGGAATAGGCAGGAAGCACACTATTAGGCTGGAGAGAGAGACAGGTTAATATAAGTGGAGATACTGCAGGGTCAAGGAAGAGTAGGGGATAAAACAGCATAGGAAACTCTTCCGGAACTAGAGATTCACAGTGTACCTGCGTGGAGAGCGTGGGAGCCCAAGATCGGGACACCAGCAGCAGACTCAACGCACCAGCGCTGGAACGCGAGGGGACCCAAAGAACTCTACTAAGAGACTGCTGGAACTCATCGAAGAGTTTGGCAAAGTAGCAGGATATAAAATCAATGCACAAAAATCAACAGCCTTTGTATACACAGGCAATGCCACGGCTGAGGAAGAACTTCTAAAATCAATGCCATTCACAATAGCTACAAAAACAATCAAATACCTTGGAATAAACTTAACCAAAGACGTTAAAGATCTCTACGATGAAAACTACAAAACCTTACAGAAAGAAATAGAAGAGGATACCAAAAAATGGAGAAATCTTCCATGCTCATGGATTGGAAGAATCAATATCATCAAAATGTCTATTCTCCCAAAAGCAATTTATACATTCAATGCAATACCCATCAAGATCCCGAAGACCTTCTTCTCAGATCTGGAAAAAATGATGCTGAAATTCATATGGAGACACAGAAGACCTCGAATAGCCAAAGCAATCCTGTACAACAAAAACAAAGCCGGAGGCATCACAATACCTGATTTCAGGACATACTACAGGGCAGTTGTTATCAAAACAGCATGGTACTGGTACAGAAACAGATGGATAGACCAATGGAACAGAATAGAAACACCAGAAATCAATCCAAACATCTACAGCCAACTTATATTTGACCAAAGATCCAAATCTAATCCCTGGAATAAGGACAGTCTATTCAATAAATGGTGCTGGGAAAATTGGATTTCCACGTGCAGAAGCTTGAAGCAAGACCCATACCTATCACCTTACACAAAAATTCACTCAACATGGATTAAAGCCTTAAATCTACGACCCGAAACCATCAAATTATTAGAGAGCATTGGAGAAACCCTGCAAGATATAGGCACAGGCAAAGACTTCCTGGAAAATACTCCAACAGCACAGGCAGTCAAAACCAAAATTAACATTTGGGATTGCATCAAATTGAGAAGTTTCTGTACTTCAAAAGAAACAGTCAGGAAAGTGAAGAGGCAACCAACAGAATGGGAAAAAATATTCGCAAACTATACTACAGATAAAGGATTGATAACCAGAATCTACAAAGAAATCAAGAAAATCCACAACAACAAAACAAACAACCCACTTAAGAGATGGGCCAAGGACCTCAATAGACATTTTTCAAAAGAGGAAATCCAAATGGCCAACAGACACATGAAAAAATGTTCAAGATCACTAGCAATCAGAGAAATGCAAATCAAAACCACAATGAGGTTCCATCTCACCCCGGTGAGAATGGCTCACATTCAGAAATCTACCAACAACAGATGCTGGAGAGGATGTGGGGAAAAAGGGACACTAACCCACTGTTGGTGGGAATGCAAACTGGTTAAGCCACTATGGAAGTCTGTCTGGAGATTCCTCAGAAACCTGAACATAACCCTACCATACAACCCAGCCATCCCACTCCTTGGAATTTACCCAAAGGAAATTAATTTGGCAAATAAAAAAGCCATCTGCACATTAATGTTTATTGCAGCTCAATTCACAATAGCTAAGACCTGGAACCAACCCAAATGCCCATCAACAGTAGACTGGATAAAGAAATTATGGGACATGTACTCCATAGAATACTATACAGCAGTAAGAAACAACGAAACCCAGTCATTTGCAACAAGATGGAGCAATCTGGAAAACATCATGCTGAGTGAATTAAGCCAGTCCCAAAGAGACAAATATCATTTGTTTTCCCTGATCGGTGATAACTGAGCACCAAAGGGGAAACCTGTTAAGTGAAATGGACACTATAAGCAACAATGAACTGATCAGCTCCTGTCCTGACTTTAGATGTACAATGTAATACTTTATCCTTTTTAGTATTTGTTGTTGTTGTTGTGGTTCTAGTACTATTGGTTGAACTCAGTAATTAACACACAATTATTCTTAGGTGTTTAAATTTTAACTGAAAAGTGATCCCTGTTAAATCTAAGAGTGGAAAAAGAGAGGGAGGAGATGAAGAGCTATGGGTTATTTAACTATGTGCTTATTTTCAAAGACTTGAATAATCACCTTGTAACAATGATCAGATTTGGTCTATGTTATGTCATGATTTTAAGGAATCTTATTTCAACCAGATATTTTGGATTTTGATATTGGTCTATTATGCTATGTTATATGTGCGTACATATTGTATTTCCACATGGGGAAATTTTATTAAGAGTTTTATTTTAAATGGCCTTTAGATAAGATTGTCCATAAATTTAAGCTGCTAAAATCAATCAAAGATACATTTTAATTTGTATGACCTGAATCTGTGTATCATATGTTTTAAACTTGTTGGTAGAAAGAAACTAAAAACATTTTATATGGTTGTGCTTAAGTTTACTGGTTAAACAAACTACACCATGTTAGATATTTAAGACGTGTTTTCAAATACATGATTCTTAAAATTTATAGAAGGCATTGGACCTTCCGGTAAATGTTTTATTAAGTTCTTATCTAAAGGTTGAAACGGTTTGCTAAGTATTCATGTAATATTGCTATTGTCAGCAAGTGATCTAGGACTTGCTCCCTCATCTCTCTATTCTAAGTCCAACTTGTTCTTTCACTTCTCTATTCTCTTCAAGGTAGGGAACTAATTCTATTATGAAGGAATCTGTAGGATGCACAATTTAATCTTTAGACCTTATAAGAGATGGCTAACATTTTTCTGTAATAGCATAGCCAAAATATGAACTTAACTAATAATCTCATAGCTAGATTCACATTGCCATCAGCGAAGTATACAGTAAGTAGGAAAAAAAAACCTCCCTTTCAGACCAAAGGGAAAGAAAGTTTTAAAGTGAGAATATAATTTTCCTCATGGGCATTGTCTACCTTAGAAAAACTACTACAGAACATGCCTGTGACTATAGACTTGTAGTTCAGGCCACCGAAGATTAGAGATGGGACACGGGCACTCCCTTGACTTGCATCGTCTGGTCTGCTTTAACACAAACCAGGAGGAAAAGAAAGCTAGGCATCAGAAGCAATGGGTGGCAGGCCTATTAATGGCTGATCTATACAGTGATCTGCCCTCAAGGAGACCCAACAGGCCAGTCCACTGCAGTGGCTTTCAATGTGGTAAGCCTGGGCTTCAGCAGAAGTCAGCTTGTGAAGAGCCCTGGCAGCTCTGCCAAGAGTTGGATCACTGGAAATGGACCTGCCCTGGAGTCGAAGGATGCCCAGGTCAGAGCCACAGATCCTATTGGCTCCAAGCTGAAAAGCCCTTCACTCAGCCCAACTTCCAAAGTGACCACTGCAGTTGAGGGGACAGCCAAGTAGGGTCAGCAACATTGCAGGCAGAACTGTAAATTTCTTGTTAGAGATGCCACCTGCCTTTACCTGGCCAGCTCTCCTCCCAGGCCAGCCAAGTAATGAAAGTCAACAGAGTGCCTTCCCCTAGGAGGTTCACACCTCCCTTAGGATATACCCCATGTGAAGAGATAGATAGGTCTGGGCCTCTTAACTTACAAGGCCTAAAGCCCAACAGATTATTATCAAGCCCCTTCTATCAGGTTCTATTTGCCTCTCAATCAGAAAAATTACTTGTAGCTTAGACAGTACCTTTCTTAGCTCCTCTAATAATGACTCTGTCCTTTGTTCTAGACCCTGTCTAGTGCACTTGGGCCTCATTCCTTTGTAATCATAACCTCTACTCTACCACCAATGGCTCTACTCCCAACCTGTGTGTACTGATGGTCCTCTTCCCCACTTAATGCTGTATAATTGTTCAGACCTGGTTAAGGCCACTCTTAGGATCATTGGTTACTATCCTCAACCTGTCTTTTATGACCTTGTCTAAATATGATCAGAGTCGGGGAACTTGGAAGGCTTCCATAGCCTTGGCAACTCATGACAACAGCCTAGGGTGGTTACTGGCACCATAAACTAGAGTGTCAATTTGTTGGGTCAACAACAGGAGCCACTGTGCGCTTGCTCCTGATGTGGGATCCCTGTCCTTAATGTACTGTACATTTTGATTTAATGCTATAACTAGTACTCAAACAGTATGTTTCACTTTGTGTTTCTATGTGGGTGCAAACTGTTGAAGTATTTATACTAAATTGATCTTCTCTATATAAATAGAATTGAAAATGAATCTTGATGTGAATGGAAGGGGAGAGGGGGCGGGAGAGGGGAGGGTTGCGGGTGGGAGGGAAATTATGGGAAGGGGAAGCCATTGTAATCCATAAGCTGTATACTGGAAATTTATATTCATTAAATAAAAGTTAAAAAAAAATGTCATGCATCACATAAAAAGGTTGAAGAATAAAAACCATATGATTATCTCAAAAGAGGCATAGAAAGCATTTGATAAAATGCAACATCCTTTCATGATAAAACCTTAAGCAAATTGAGTATAGAATGAACATTCCACAACATAATTAAGGCAATTAAATTTTTTTTTATTTATTTGACAGGTATAGTTATAGACAGTGAGAGAGAGAGAGAGAGACAGACAGAGAGAAAGGTCTTCCTTCCATTGGTTCACTCCCCAAATGGCCGCCATGGCTGGCACTGTGCCTATCCGAAGCCAGGAGCCAGGTGCTTCTTCCTGGTCTCCCACGCAGGTGCAGGGGCCCAAGCACTTGGGCCATCCTTCACTGCCTTCCCGGGCCACACAGAGAGCTGGACTGGAAGAGGAGCAACCAGGACTAGAACGTGACGCCTATATGGGATGCCGGCACCTCAGGTGGAGGATTAAATAAGTGAGCCATGGCGCTGGCCCCAGAGCAATTTTTTAAAGGTTTATTTTATTTATTTGAAAGGCAGAGTTACAGAGAGAGGTAGAGACAGAGAGAGAGGTCTTCCATCCACTGGTTCACGCCCCAGATGGCCGCAACGGCAGGAGTTGTGTTGATCCAAAACCAAGAGCCAGGAGCTTCTTCCGGATCTCCCACGTGGGTGCAGGGGCCCAAAGGACTTGGGCCATCTTCTACTGCTTTCCCAGGCCATAGCAGAGAGCTGGATCAGAAGTGGAGCAGCCAGGTCTCGAACCGGCGCACATATGGGATGCCGGAGCTTCAGGCCAGGGCTTTAACCTGCTGTGCCACAGCACTGGTCCCAGTTAAGGCAATTTATGACAAACCCACAGAAAAAAATTTTATTGAATGGGGAAAATTTGGAAGCATTTCCACTAAGATCAAGAACCAGACAAGGATGCCCACTTATTTCTTTTCAATAGCCCTGGAAGTTTTAGCCAGAGCCATTAGCCAAGAAAAAGAAATCAAAGGGACACAAATTGGAAAGGAGGAAGTCAAGTTATCCCTATTTGCAGACGACATGATTCTATATACAGGGAACCAAAAGACTCCACTAAAAGACAATTGCAACTCATAAAACAACTTGGTAAAGTGGCAGGATAACAGAAAATTCAATGGCTGAGAAAAAACTTCTAAGATCAATCCCATTCACAATAGCTACAGAAAGAATTAAGTATCTTGGAATACATTTAACCAAAGAGTTGAAATATCTCTATGATGAAAATTACAAAACATTAAAGAAAGAAATAAGACACAAAAAATGGAAAAATCTTCCATGTTCATAGATTGGAAGAATTAATATCACCAAAATGTACTACTGAAAGCAATATATGGATTCAATGTGATCCCAATCAAAATTCCAATGACATTCTTCTCAGATCTAGAATAAAAAATGCTAAATTCATATGGAAACACAAGAGACTCGGAATAACAAAGCAATCTTATAGAACAGAAAAACAAAAGCCAGAGGCATCACAATACCAGATTTCAATACATACTACAGGGTAGTTATAATCAAAACAGCCTGATTACTGGCATAAATATAGACGTGTGGACCTATGGAACAGAATAGAAAACTCCAGAAATCAATCCATTTATCTACAACCAAGTAATCTTTGACAAAGGAGTAAAATCAATCCCTGGAGAAAGGACAATTTCTTCAATAAATGGTGCTGGGAATACTGGATCTCTGCATACAGAAGTATGAAACAAGGCCACTACCTTACACCTTATATAAAAATCAACTCTAAATGGATCAAGGATCTGAATCTATAGCCTGAGTCCATCAAATTACTAGAGAACAACATTGGGGAAACTTTGTAAGACATTGGCATTGGCAAAGACTTCTTGGAAAAGACCCCAATCAAAGCCAAAATAGACGAATAAGATTATACCGAGCTGAGAAGCTTCTGTAGTGCAAAAGAAATATTCAACAAAATGAAGAGGCAACTAACAGGATGGGAGAAAATAATTGCAAACTATGAAACTAATAAAAGAGTAATATCCAGAGTCTGTAAAGAGATCAAGAAACTCCACAAGAAAACAAGCAACCCAGTGAGGAAATTGGCAAAGAACTTAAACAGACATTTTTCAAAAGAGGAAATTCAAATGGCCTACAGACACACAAAAAAATGCTCAAGATTACTAGGCATCAGGGAAATGCAAATCAAAACCACAATGAGGTTTCACTTCACCCCAGTTAGAATGGCTCTCACACAGAAATTAACAAACAGTGCTGGCAAGGATGTGGGGGAAAAGGTTCCCTAATCCACTGTTATGGGGATGTAAACTAGTGCAGATATTGTGGAAGAGAGAATGGAGATACCTCAGAAAGCTGAAAATAGATCTACCATATGATCCAGCAATCCCACTCCCGGGAATTTACCCAAGGGAAATGAAATCAGCATATGAAAGAGTTATCTGTGGGGCCAGCGCTGTGGCGCAGAGGGTTAAAGCCCTGGCCTGAAGCACCAGCATCCTATATGGACACCAGTTCAAGACCCAGCTGCTCCCCTTCCAATCCAGCTCTCTGCTATGGCCTGGGAAAGCAGTAAAAGATGGCCCAAGTCTTCGGGCCCCTGCACCTGCGTGGGAGACCTGGAAGAAGCTCCTGGCTCCTGGCTTCAGATAGGCACAGCTCCAGCCTTTGCAGCCAATTGGGGAATGAACCAGCAGATGGAAGACCTCTCTCTCTCTCTCTCTGCCTCTCCTTCTCTTGTTGTGTAACTCTGACTTTCAAATAAATAAATAAATCTTTTTTAAAAAGTTATCTGTAGCCCCATATTTATTGCAGTTCAATGCACAGTAGCTAAGATATGGAATCAACTCATGTGTCCATCAAGTGATAGTGGATAAAGAAATTGTATATATGCACTATGGAATACTACTCAGCCATAAAAAAGAACAAAACCCTGTCTTTTGCAACACAATGAATGCAACTGGAAAACATTACACTTAGTGAAATAAGCCAGTCCCAAAATGACAAATATCATTTGTTTTTCCTAGTGGTAACTAATAGAGTACAAAAAATATAATGTATATGAATGAACTTGACATTCTGAGAATCGATTATTGCTTACAGCACTTGTGTATACTGTTAAGGAACAGTGTTTTTTTTTCTTTTTACTATTTATTGAATTATTTACTTAATGGGGAGTTACACTTATGATTATAAAATAAATTGAAAGTATATCATTGTAAAAATTAAAAGAAAAATAAGAAAGGAACCAAGAGGGAGGGTAGGAGTATGGGCGGGTGGGGGGGGGGGAGGAGGTATGATGGGAAGTATCAATATGTTCCTAAATCTGTATATATATAATTTGTTCACCATACTTATATAAAAAATGAAAAAAAACCATGAACCATAGCCATTAAATCAAGTTGTACCACTTGATAACTTTTAAAAATAGAAAAGTTCCATTTTATTATCACTGCCTTTATCTGATCAGGTTTAAGAATACTTTCACTATCTGAGATTGAAATTTTAACTGAATATGAGCCACAGGTGTTCTAGAAAAAAGGGGACCAAAACATATTTCTTAACTCAGGTGTTACCCAACACTTACTTCCAATAAGTCACTTTTTATTATTTTGCTAAAGTTACAATAAATAAAAACTAATACTAAAACAATTTGAGATAATGAACTTCCCTTATATTCCTGCAGTAGTTCTTCTCCTCTTTCTCTTCCTCCTCCTCCCTCTTCCCCTCCCCTTCCTCTCCTTCTTCACTTTACTTTAGGCCAACATAAGTGTCTGTGAAAGCAATCCAAGTGAGTGAAAGGCTCGTGTTAGGAATCCCAGTCAAAGTGCATACACCCCATCTTTGCACAGTACAGGGAAATCAACCACTGAAAAACTTGGGGTTCAGTCTTCTGATGAACAGATGGTTCCATTAAATATATAGGTTTCTAAAGTTTTGATCATTAAATTTTCCCCTATAATGTGTGAATCTGTTTTGATGCCTGAGTCCTAACACTGATCCTTTGTGTTGCTTGGGGAAGAGCAAGTCCTCAGGCTCATCATCCCAACAATCAGTCGTCATCATCCAGAACTGAAAATGGACATGCTGCAGACTCCTGATATTGGATTTGGTGTTTGTTGGGTCCAATGGCCTTAGAACAGCTTCCAAAATGGCCTAGCAACCTTTTGATGGTTTCCCCATTTGTGGCTTGTCTTCTCATCCCCTTAAGAGTATCTTTTGCAGAATAATTTTCAACTTTTCCCCAAAGATTTATTTATTTATTTATTTATTTGAAAGGCAGAGTTACACACAGAGAAAGGACTGACACACAGAGAGAAAGATCTTCCATCTGTTGGCTCACTCCTAAAATGGCCACAATGGCTGAGGCTGGGCCAGGCCAAAGCCAGGAGCCAGGAGCTTCTTCCAGATCTCTCAAGTGGGTGGCAGGGTCCCAAGGACTCGCACCTTCTTCTGATGCCTTCCCAAGCACATTAGCAGGGAGCTAGATCAGAAGTGGAGCAGCCAGGACTCAAACTAGCATCCCATATGGGATGCTAGCACTGCAGGTGGAGGCCTAACCAACTGTACCACAGTGCCAGCCCCTCAATTTTAATAAAGTAAAAAATATCAACTTTTTTTCTTGTGTGGTTTCAGTTTTTGATGTTATGTCTAAAAACACATTACCAAATCCAAAGTCTTATGAGTTTTTTGGTAAAAATATGATTTTTTAAAGATTTTATTTATCTATTTATTTGAAAGAGAGAGAGAGAGAGAGAGAGAGAGAGAGAGAGAGAGGAGGCTTCCATCCACTGGTTCACTCCTCAAATGGTCACAACAACCAGGACTGGGCCAGGCCAAAGCCAGGAGCCAGAAGTTTCTTCTGGGTCTCCCTCATGGGTGACAGGGGCCTAAGCACTTAGGCCATGTTCTGCTGCTTTACAAGGTGCATTATCAGAGAGCTGGATTGGAAGTGGAGCAGCCAGTACTTGAACTGGAGTCCATATGGGATGCTGGCACTGCAAGCAGTGGCTTAACCCACTACACCATAACACTGGCCCCTCATCTTGCTTCTGAACAAATAAAAATAACAAGAGAAAATTTGGTAAAACTTTAAGAATTAAAAATCTAGTGGTTGGGAAATTTTTGTAGCTAGTGTCAATCCAGGAAATAGCATTTATTTTAAGAAACCTATGTGTCCCTACCTCATACTTTACACCACAATGAAATATCAGTGGATCAACCAAATATGAAGAATTAAAAAAAAAACAGAAGAAAAATTATATATATAATTTTGAAGTTGATAAAGCCTTTCTAAGTATGACAAAAATCTATGCCAAGAAAAGAAAATATTGATAAATGTGACCCCTTATAAATAAAACAATTTCTGCATGTCAAGTACACTACAAACCAAGAAAAAAGTAAAAAATTATAAAAATACCAGACCAGGAACATTTGTTACTTGTGTCCCAGACAAGAGGCCAATATTCTTGTTTTACCTAAAGAATGCCTAAAAATCGGTAAAACAAGCAAACAAAACAACTGTCAATTCGATAGAAAAACTTGTAAAGGAATGAATCAGCAGTTCACAGGAAATGAAGCAGCTCTTCAACTAGTGAAAAAATTCCAATGAATTCTAATGACAGAAGAAATGCAAAGTAAAACAATACTCAAATTTTTACTCATTATGTTGGCAAATACAGTTTAATCACACATTGTGTGATGCAGGGTGTGGGAAAATCAGTACTCTCACACATTGCTGTTGAGAGTGTAAACTGACAATACTGTCAAACTGGGGGGTGATTTGACAATATCTGTCAAAACTAAAAATGGACTGATAGTTACACACACACACACCCCAATATTCTTTGCATCATTGTTCAAAATAGTAAGAAACTGGAAACTCTACCAATCAAAAAGGACTGGTTATATAAACTATAATCTATTCATACAATGGAATATTATATAGCGTCTAAAAATGAGGCATCTCTCTGTGGTCCAAGATATAGTGCTAAGGGGTGGAAAAAAAAGTGTGGAAAGGGAGAATCCAAGATGGCTGACTAGTGAGGCCCTGCAGAGAAGAGGCAGAACAACAAAGGAAGAATCGCATTTCCAGGAGATTGCTTGAGGGAAGAGTTCAGTAAAGAACTGAAGGGAATTGTAAACAGTGCAGACCCTGCAAGGCAGCAGAGAGAGGAGTAAGGCACGCTGCAGCTCCCTGGCAGGGAGAGATGCCAAGTTGCCAGGTAAAGGTAAGCAGAAGGCTTCTTGATCCCTGCTGTGGCCATAGACCAGCAGCTACCACTACAGAATTCCACAGTTCTCACTGGCTTCAAATCCAGGCTATAAAACTGACTGAGGTCTGGGAATCTGCTTTGCTCCATGAAGGGAACCCGCATTCCACCCTCCAGCCACAAAGTTCCAGACCCGAGTTGCTGTGGTACAGCTACTGCTAAACTCCATTCTGTTGTAGGAGACAAAAGCAGCCCTACTGCTACCAGAAGCTCCCAGAGCCAGATCAAGAACACTGAACAGGGAGGGAGCAGCCCCTCTGCATGATTCCTGGGCACAAGTCCTGGCGCCATGCTTACTGCGTGCAATCTACGTGAGTTCTCCTCCTCTTCTTGGGGTTCGGTGCCAGCAACAGCCAATACTCAAGTCCAAAGGATCAGACCTGAGGAAGTCTCCTTTGGGATCTGCATCTGTATGCAGGGTGGCTAGGGCACAAACCCCAGCATTACCCTTTCATGCTCTGTGCAAACTGGGAGCAGTTCCTTCTGTGTCCTGCAGCTCTGCTACAGTCTCCAGGGTCATTCGCACTCATTGGTGGGATCTAACTGCACTCATTTGCTTCAAGCTGCTGGCTGCCAGCCCATAATCCCTAGCACAACAAGCATGGATTAGAAGAATTAAAATCACAGAGTCAAGGCAGTCCCTATCCAAATATTGAAGCTATTATTTACAGTATTAGAAAAACAATCCTGAATTTCATATGGAGCCACAAAAGACCCAGAACAGTCAAAGCAATCCTGAGCAATAAAAAAAAAAAAAGCTGGAGGCAACACAATATCTGACTGCAAAACATACTACAAAACTATAGTAATTAAAACAACATGGTGCTGGCATAAAATCTGACATATATTAATCGAACAGAACAGAGAGCCCATAAATTAATTCACACTCATTCAGCCAACTGATTTTTGACAATGGTGTCAAGAACATACATTGGAGAAAGGACGATATTTTCAATCAATGGGGTTGGCAAGACTGGGCATACATATACAGAAGAGTGAAAGTAGGCTCATGTCTTTCCCAAACACAAAAATCAGTTCAAGGTGGACCTGAAACTATGAAATTGCTAGAAGAAAACATAGGGAGAATATTTGAAGACATTGGCACAGGCAATAATGTTTTAGATAATACCCTAAAAGCACAGGCAGCAAATGCAAAACTAAACAAATAGGGTTACATAAAACTCTTGAACCTGCTGCACAGCAAAGGAAAAAATCACCAGAGTAAAGAAACATCTGACAGGGGCCGGTGCTGTGGTGCAGAGGGTTAAAGCCCTGGCCTGAAGCGCCGGCATCCCATATGGGCGCCGGTTTGATACCTGGCTGCTCCACTTCTGATCCAGCTCTCTGCTATGGCCTGCGAAAGCAGTAGAAGATGGCCCAAGTCCGTGGGCCCCTGCACCCACGTGGGAGACCTGGAAGAAGTTCCTGGCTCCTGGCTTTGGATTGGCGCAGCTCCAGCCTTTGCAGCCATCTGGGGAGTGAACCATTGGACGAAAGACGTTTCTCTCTCTCTCTCTCTCTGCCTCTCCTTCTCTCTATGTGTAACTCTGACTTTCAAATAAAAATAATAATTAAAAAAGAAACATCTGACAGAAAGGGAGAAACTATTTCCAAGCTACATATTCAGAAAAGAATTAATATCCAGAACATATCAAAAAATCAAAAAAACCTCAACAACAACAAAATCACCAATCCAGTTAAGAAATGGGCAAAGGCCCAAAATAGAGAGTAAAAAAGAATAAATACAAATGACCAATAAATATATATAAAAAATGCTCAGCATCACTAGCCATCAGGGAAATGCAAATCAAAACCACAATGAGATATCAATTCACCCCTGTCAGAATGGCTGTCAGAAGGGACTGGTGTTGTGGTGTAGCGGCCAAAGCTGCTACCTGTGACACCAGCATCCTATATGGGCACCGGCTGAAGACCCAGCTCCTTCAATTCTGATCCGACTCCCTATTAATGTAGCCAGCTGGAAAAGCAATGGAAGATGGCTCAAGTGCTTGGGTTCCTGCCATGTACATAGGAGATTCAGATGGAGTTCTAGATTCCTGGCTTGGCCTGGACTAGCCCTGGCCCTTGTGGCCATTTGAGAAGTGAACCAGTGGATGGAACATATCTCTGTCTCCCTCTTTCTCTGTAATTCTGGCTTTCAGAATAAAAATAAATAAATCTTTTTTTTTTTAAAAAAAGGCATTATAAAGTTATTTTGCATTTGACTTGATCCACCATTGTCACCGAGTTCCCTTGTACATTACTGGTGTCCTGTGAAGTTACCTGTGTTCAAAAGAACACCAATACCTGGCTTTGTGTTGCTACTAGCACCAGGTCAACTCCTAGAAACATCAAGGCCTCACTGACAGAACCAGTCCTACTCCTGGATGTCTGGAGATCCTTTTCTTTTTCTCACCTCATCAGTGCTTTGCCAGAGGGCCTGTGCAGGGAACTTCCTTAAGTGCATTTCAAATAGATTCCTGATTGCTGCTCCTACCCCACAGACATTTCTGCATCCAAGGCTTTGTTCTTTTATCCCACTACAATGCAGGCTCCCATCTACCAACCCTTAGCATCCTTCTGGGTCAACCTCAATCCTTTCCTCTCTGTAAAGCCATCTCTGACCACTCAACCCCAAAGGACTTTCTCACTACTCTGATATCAGTGCCTTTATGGTTTGCTCTGCTTCTTTGGCACTTCCCAGTTATACCAAGACTTTCTGGTTCACTACCATATCCTCAGGCCTCCTAACACTACATATACTGAAGGGACCAATGGTAACATCTATTGTTATTTACTTTGTAATCCATGAGTTTTACCTCCCCAACTGAATTCTAACTACTTGAGAGCAGAACTGTGTGGTGTGAACTTATATACCGGGATCTATTCTAATTTTTACATATATTAACTCATTTAACCCTCACCACAAATCTGTGAAGTAGGTGCTATTATTATCTCAGTTTTTCAGATAAAAAGCCCAGAGAGACCCAGGCAGGCTAAATCACTACCCAAGATTACACAGCTACTAAGTGACACTTTTACGGCTTAAAAACAGGCAGCATGGCCCCTGTGTTTGACTAACACTTCTTTATGGTCACAGAGGAGGATCTTGAATTCCCAAGGAACCTGTTGAGAAGGACTTTTTCCTGCTCTTTCTCCTCTAAAGCTGAGGCATCTCCCAACCAGTTGGAAAGTCAGAATCTCCCTAATAGAGGTAGACGCAAGGTATAAAATGTGGCGGGTAAAATCTAAGCTTACCGTGCAGGTAAACCACTGCATATTACTTGTATTCCCAAAGCAGTTTTCCCTGTACAAAATCGCTCCCTGCACATTCCTTCCAAGAAGAAGGTCAGCGTAGTTCAAATAGGCTCTGAGCAACATTTCCCTTTCCATGCCTTGTCCATCTCTCCCCCTCCTCATCCAGTTGCCTGTTGCTGTAGTGGTGCAAGGGTTTTAGAACTTTCAAGTATGATGTGTGTGTTTGTGTGCCCTTTTAATTATCAGAAGGCTCTGTAATTTAGTAGTCTGGTGAGGCAATCTATTGCCAAGCAGCACCAAGTGGTATTTTGAGGGTGAACTAGACCAGAGGATGAGTCTGTGGGATGTGTTTTTTTGGTTGTTGGTTTGGGGTTTCCTGAACTAGACCCATCAAGAAGCCTGTGGAGTTGTCTGTAAATTTCTTTTGGTTAGAGTCATTACAATATCTCCTTCCCTGGCTCCACTGATGGTACTGCCATGACAGACAGAACCTCTTCTACTAACCACTAAGAAAATAAAGCAGAAATCTGATATATGTAAATCAATATGATTAGGAGCAACCTTAGGGCCAGCGTTGTGGTGCAGCAGGTTAAGCTGCCATCTGCAACACTGGCATCCCATATGGGTGCTGCTTGGAGTCTCAACTACTCCACTTCCAATCCAGCTCCCTGCAAATGGCCTGGGAAAACAGCAGAAGATGGTCCAAATACTTGGGCCCCTGCCACCCATGTAGGAGACCTGAATGGAGTTCCAGGCCCCTGGCTTCAGCTTGGCCCAGCCCTGGCCATTGCAGCCATCTGGGGAGTGAACCAGCAGATGGAAGAACACTCTCTTTTTTTTAATATTTATTTGAAAGTCAGAGTTACACAAAGAGAGAAGGAGAGAGAGAGAGAGAGAGAGAGAGAGAGGTCTTCCATCCGCTGGTTCACTCCCCAATTGGCCGCAACGGCCAGAGCTGCACCAATCCGAAGCCAGGAGCCAGGAGCTTCTTCTGGGACTTCCATGTGGGTGCAGGGGCCCAAGGATTTGGGTCATCTTCTACCACTTTCCAAGGCCATAGCAGAGAGCTGGATCAGAAGTGGAGCAGCCGGGACTTGAACCGGCGCCCACGCGGGATGCCGGCACTGCAGGCGACAGCTTTTACCCGCTATGTCACAACACCAACCCCGAAAGAACTCTCTTTCTCTCTCTCTCCCCTCTCTCTAACTTTGCTTTTAAAAGAAATATTTTTTTTAAAAAAAAGAGCAGTCTGATTTTGTTCTCAATTCTTTGAAATGGGATCTACTCAGATATTAACCTTTCCTGGTTCCTTCTGAGTCCTAGATTGCCACCGATAAGCAACCTACAATGATAGCCTCTGAAGAATTATTAGGTCAGCGGGTTCCTAAGGATTCCAGGCTGATTAAGACCCTGAAAGAATCTTTTTGTACCTTCCACCTCCAGTTCCAGCCAAGGCTGTTTAATAACGGACCGTGTAAGGACAAGTGGTGGCGTATGTAGATCTTCTCACCAAATGCCACTCAGGTATATTTCACTTTACATAATACATATTCTAGAAAACAAGCACTCATAGAACTGTGTTGATTAGAATAGCACTGTTGTAAGGATCTAAAAAGATACGACATGCGGAGTTAGATCAATGTATGCTGGTATTTAGTGTCCCCTAAGGTCCTCCAAATGATGCTACCCTTTTCTTCTTGGCACAGAGTGGATTCCTAGAAAAAGAAGACGATCGAATATAGAGGTAAAATATAAGAGAAGGAAAGTGTGGGACGTCTTGGGCGGGAGGCAGATGATGGTGGTGGAGTTTTTGTGGGTGAGCTAGTAGAGGTGAGGGAGCTTTTAGTAGACGCCCTTTTATTGTAAGCCTGGAGGGACAAGGGAAAAAAAAAAAAACTAGGACTAGAACTTTCCAGGAGGCATTGCACGGGCTACCCTCCAGTAAAAAGAAGATCTGAGATCCCCGTGGCTACAAAAACAAACAAACAAACAAACAAATCCGTCTTACACGTTTTTCCTTAGAGCAAAAGTAGACCTCTGCTCTAAGACAGAGTCACATGGCTCCACTTAGTGGTAGTGTCTAGCTATTGCACTGAGAATGTCTGCAGCAGCCACCAGACTCACTGAATCAAAACCTTGAAATGGAAAGAAGTGGTTATGTTATTAAAAACAAAAACAACAAAAAACGTGGGATCTTGATATGCTGCCATATTTTAGAATTACTGGATAAACTTATGCTTTTCTTGCGACATGGAGACTTTTACTGATGCCAATCTGTATGGCAGGAGGCATCTGGGCAGCACAGTAACCTTAACCTTCTCTCTGCTTTTTGCAGGCGCCAGGAGACGTTATGAAGAAAGAAAGGATAAGGGGATAGGAAGGCCCTTTGAAGACATTTAATCCACACGCAGGTAGAAGAAAAGCCCATTAATGGTGATAGTTATTCCAAAGCCCTTTGATTCATCCAACAGTCACTTATCAAACACGGACCTCATGTGGCCATCTTGCCTCTTTGTGTTTCACACATCAAAAAGCAACAGGTACAAACGACAGTTTCAAGGGGGCATTGCATCAGTACATGGAAGACACCCAATAAATTTGGTGAATGAATAAATGCATCGTTTGATGAATGAAGTTGATCAGTTCAGGTAGGAGGTAAAGAACCCAAAAAGGCACTGACCAGACAAGTGGTGAAGGGAATGGTGGCACAAACAGGAGTATATGCTTGTAGTAAAGTCAGAAAACCTACTTAGTAATAGTTATTATTAGTAATAATTAATTATCAGTAGTAGTAATTAGGATCCCAATCTTCTTTACAAACCCACTTGCTACTCTGTCCTGTTGCAGCCTTTTCAGTCCCCTGACAGCTACTACACACACGCACACAAAGTATTTGTTAGGGATCTCCAGAGAAAAAACCATTTGGAGATATACATATACATGAATTCATACATTATAAAGTATTGGCTCACAAAATTATGGAGGCTGGGGGCCGACGCTGTGCTGCAGCTGGTTAAAGCCCTGGCCTACAGCGCTGGCATCCCATATGGGCGCCAGTTTGAGTTCTGACTGCTCCACTTCCGATCCAGCTCTCTGCTAAGGCCTGGAAAGGCAGTAGAAGATGGCCCAAGTCCCTGGGCCCCTGCACTCACATGGGAGACCAGGAAGAAGCTCCTGGCTCCTGGCTTCGGATCAGCATAGGTCCGGACGTTGCCGCCATCTGGGGGAGTGAATCAGCAGATGGTAAACCTCTTTCTCTATCTGTCTCTGGCTCTACCTCTCTCTGTAACTCTGTCTTTCAAATAAATAAATAAATAAAATTTTTTGAAAAGTGTTATGAAAATATTTTTTTTTAATTATGGAGGCTGAGAAGCCCCATAATCTACCCTCTGCAAACTGGAAACCCAGGCAGGCCAGTAGTGTAGTTCTAAGGCCTGAGAGCAAAGAGTGAATAGTGTGGATTCTAGTCAAAATCTGAAGGCCTTAGAACAAAGAACACAGAGGGAAGAATATCAATGTTCCAGCTCAAGCAGTAAGGCAGAGAGCATGAATCCTATCTTCCTCATCTTTTTCTTTTGCTTAGGCTCTTGATGGACATTGGATGATGCCTATCAACTTACACAAGGGCAATCCACTTCACTCAGTCTACCTATCTATATATTATTTTCTTCTGGGAACAGTCTCACAGACACACCTATAAAGAATGTTTATCATCTGAGTATTTATTATCCATTTTTATTATCTATAAAGAATGTTTATTATCTGAGTACCCCATGATGCAGTCAACTTGACACAAAAAATTACCTAACACACACACACACACACAATCTCTGATGCTGTTCATGATGTTTTATTTTCCTGTAGTGGCTTCCTGACTTCTTCCCTCTCCAGTATCCTTCACTGCCAGTTAAAAATCCTAATGATCATTTGAGACCCAGATGGAGAGCCTTTTCACGAACACCTTCTCAGACACTTCCATCCTTCCTCTCCTCCTCCTAGCTTATACTGCTCTCTCTTGTGGTCCCATAGTACTTTTTGCTCATCCCAATTTTAGTACTTGACACCTGTGTCATCACTGTCCAAGTGTCTATCTTTTCCTCAGACCATGAAATAGGGAGATCCGTGAGTCTTAGGCATCTGTGAGTCCCTAGCTGTGAACACAACTCTCAGAACATAGTATATACTGAACACATGCTCAGTGAATGATTGAATGCCATGCTCTGAAGTGTTTACCCTACAGTTTCATGAGCTCATAGATGTTATTAATATTGCTGGGTTGTTGTTTATTCAAGGGAGTTGATACTATTTAAAGTGACTGAAGAATTAGCTTCTGAGTAGTCTGCAAGGAACAATTACAGGGAAGAATATTTTTGAAGTAGCAAAAACAATGGGGCCAGTGCTGTGGAGCAGCTGCTTAAAGCCCCAGCCTGCTGCGCTGGCATCCCATTTGGACACCAGTTCGAGTCCTGGCTGCTCCACTTCCGATCCAGCTCTCTGCTATGGCCTGGGGAAGCAGTAGAAGATGGCCCAAGTCCTTGGGCCTCTGCACCAGCGTGGGAGACCTGGAAGAATTTCCTGGCTCCTGGCTACTGATCAGCTCAGCTCTGGCCATTGCAGTCATCTGGGAATGAACCAGTGGATGGAAAACACCTCTCTCTCTCTCTCTCTCTCTCTCGTAACTCTTTCAAAAAAATAAAAATAAATCTTTAAAAAAAAAACCACCACCAATATGATATAACCTAAGGTGGAATCTGCTACAACTGATGGTGGCGAAAATATGTCTGGAACAGAAAAATGGTTAGTGAACAAATATATAAAACTTTTTAAAATATAAAGTATTTAACCTCTATATTTATTATGGTATTATTTCTCAGTGGTTGCATTGCAATGAATATATTAGTCTCTCATATGCTATTAAGCCAGTAGTATCAATATGGAACTTCACCTACTTTCATGAACTTAACCACTGCTGTGAACACTTGTTTCCTTCCACAAAGCAATTGTATAGCTACGCAGTGGTAAAGGGAGGTTTTTCTGTGTGATTTTCTTTTTATCTAGGAGTCACCACACATACTTTCACCACCATCAGTTGTAGCAGATTCCACCTTAGGTTATATAATATTGGTGTTTTTTTTTAAGATTTATTTTTATTTATTCGAAAGAGTTATGGGGGGAGAGAGAAAGAGAGAGAGGTGTCTTCCATCCACTGGATTATTTTTTATTGAATAAAACCTCTCTCAAGTATCATTGAACTCGTAATGGCTTTAGAGATGAACATTAGTTGTAAGTTCAATATTGCTTTTTAATTATTTCAACCAAAAATTATAAGATACACGAATATTGTGCTCACTGGGGCTAGTGCTGGAGCATTGGTCTACTTGGAGGAGAGGAGGTGAGTGTGAGACTACATCAACAGAGAAGAACAAACTGCCCCTGTAACAAAGAAAAAAAGGAGATTTACTACACCCAACATGGGTGTCACCTTGGACATTCCCCTCACCCTGGAGCACTGAACAGAACTCCGAGTCATAATCAGCACATGCCTCATAGTATTCACTGAAAGATCAGACATTCCACTAAGCCACAGAGGAATAGTCTAATATAAAAAGCCATTACAGGGGGAAAAAACCAACAAGTATCTCCAAACATGCTTAAAAATAAACACAGAAATTCAAGATACAAGGGAGACAATATGAAGCCCCCAAAAGAACACAACAACGCTTCAATACTAGAATGTGAAAATAAAGAGATTGAAGAAATGCCAGAAATGGAATTCAAAAAAATTGAAATTCAAAAAATTCATTGAAATATTACTTAGAAGTAATCAGAAGCAAATCCACTAACTAAAGAATTCCATAAATGACATGAATGAAAATTTTTCCCATGAAATTGAGATTTTAAAGAGAAATGAAATGTTTGAAATGAAGAATTCAATAAAACAAATAAAAATGCAGTGGAAAGCCTTAATAATAGACTCAATGAGGCAGAAGAAAGAATATCTGAGTTATAAGATAAATCTCTGGAAATTTTACAGTCAGATCAAAAGAAGAAGGAGGAGGAGAAGAAGAAATTAGAAAACTATAAAACAGTGTTGGAGATTTATGGGATACTCTCAAAGGACTTAACATACAGGTCTTAGAAGTTCCTGAAGGCACAGAAAGAGAGAATGGATTATAAGGCATTTTTAGTGAAATCATTACAGAAAACTTCCCTAATTTGGAGAAAGAAAGGACATCCAAGTACAGGAAGCATATAGGACTCCTAATAGACACGTGCATCTACAAGCAACTTATCTTTGACAAAGGAGCTAAAATCAATCCCTAAAGGAAGGACAGCCTCTTCAACAGATGGTGCTGGAAAAACTGGATGTCCAAATGCAGAAATATGAATCAAGACCGCTACTCTATACCTTACACAAAAATCCACTCAAAATAGATTAAAGATCTAAATCTATGACCTGATACCATCAAATTTAGAGAACATTGGAAAACACTGCAAGACATTGGCATAGGCAAAGACTTCCTGGAAAAGGTCCCAGAGGCACAGGCAATCAAAGCCAAAACTGACAAATGGGATTACATCAAATTGAGAAGCTTCTGCACTGAAAAGTAAAGACTCAGCAAAGTGAAGAGGCAACCAACAGAATGGGAGAATGTATTTGTGGACTTTGCAATTGATAAAGGATTAATAACCAGAATATATAAAGAGATCAAGAAACTTAACAACAAAACAAACAACCCACTTAAGAAATGGGAAATACAGGTAAAATACAGGAAATCCAAGTGGCCAACAGACACATGAAAAAATTCTCAGGATTACTAGCCATCAGGGAAATGCAAATCAAAACCACAATGAGTTTTTGCCTCACCTTGTTAGAATGGCTTTCAAACAGAAATCAACAAACAAATGCTGGCAAGGATGTGGGGGAAAAGGTACCCTAATCCACTGTTGGTGGGAATGTAAACTGGTACAGCCACTGTGGAAGACAGTATGAATATACCTCAGAAATCTGAATATAGATCTACCATATGACCCTTCCATCTCACTTCTGGGAATTTACCCAAGGGAAATGAAATTAGCATATGTATGAAAGAGTTATCTGTACTCCCGTGTTTATTGCAGCTCAATTCACAATAGCTAAGATATGGAATCAACCTAAATGCCCATCAACTGAAACTGGATAAACATATTATGGGATATGTATACCATGGAATAGTATACAGTGGTTTAAAAAAATTAAATCCTGTCGTTTGCAACAAAATGGATGAAATTGGGAAACATTATATTTAATGAAATGTGCCAGTCCCAAAAGGACAAATACCATATGTTCTCCCTGATCTGTGATAACTAATAGAGCACCTGCAACATAATCTATAGCAGAGAAACTGACATTTTGAGATGCAATTTTGAACATTCCTTGTCTCAACTATTGAGGAACAGTGGTTTTTTCTTATATTATTTGTTGAACACTTAGAGTTAATTGTATGTGTATCAATTTAATCAAAAACAGATCTTGGTAAAAAATAAGAATGGGAATAGTAGAGGGAGGAAGAAGAGGGGTGAGAGTGTGGGTGAGAAGGTTGGCATAGTGGGAAGAATCACTATGTTCCTAAAGTTGTATTTATGAAATTCATGAAGTTTGTATTCCTTAAATAAAATGCTTCTGGGGGAAAAATTTGATAGCTGAGAACACTGAGTTCCAGTTAAGCAAAAATGTTATCCTTCCAAAAGAGTTCTATTGTCCTCATTACTGGACCTATTATTATTAAATAGCATATGTAACTTTTATTATATTTTTAGTTTCAGCAATAAAATATTTTTGGAAATTTGTTTTATTTCTTGTTGTATACGTACTGCTATAATAGCTTTAATAGTTCATCTAGTCTGTGTAGAAACTAAAACATTTACTCCCTGCCCGTTATGGAAAAAGTTTTCCCAATCCAGACTACCTACACATTTGGACCACTATACTTTTGCTGTGGAACATAAAATTAAAAGGGTAGGACGGTCGTGGACCTTAAGGACAGCGGAGGTCTAGAACCGGAGGACTTTGATCGTTCATTGGACTTAGGGTGTGTCAATCTTCACCTTTCAGCAAATGAGCTTAGAGGTCGTTGTGAGGGAAGTGGTCCTTTGTTGGCCCTTCCTAGTTCCGGTCTTCCTGTACTCCGCAACCTTACTTGGCGGTTGGACTCTTTGCCGCCTTGTTGCGTAGTCTGAGGCACCGCCTTTGTGGGCTGTTCCTGGGAACATTCCTTGCCCGTTCCTTTCTGTCGTGAGGCCTCCTCTGGCACCAACAGACTTTTGACCCCTCAGCGTCAGGTGCTCCCACCTCGCCTCAGGCCTGACTGGCTGCCGTCAGCCTCCGCTCAGCAGCAGCCAGCTTGGTGGCCACCATCTTGGCCGCTGTCGTCGCCACCCCTAGCCGATTGTCTCCCAGCTGAGGTACTAACTGGTGTCATGTCTGCCACAGGGGATCGGGATCTGCCCCAAGAAGGCCAAGAAGGCCTGGCAAGCCTGGCGGGAGACCATGCCGAGGCAGCTGAAGCTGACAGTGAGGTAGGCCGCCACCTTGGCTCTGAGGGGGGCGAAGTGGCGCCTGCAGCCGGGGAGGCCGGGTTTGCAGGGCCCGAGGGAGGCCCCGGAGAAGAGGCAGAGGAGAGAGTGGAGGGGGAGCAGGAGGAGATAGTGGCCGGATCCGAGGGGGACTCTGATATCGGGCCGGCTGATGAAGAGGAGTACCTGGCAGCTGCGGTGAGGGGTATGGACGTGATGGTGGACGCACGTCGCTTCCCCATGGCGGGCTTCCGGTGGATGTTCCTGGACTTGGTCCACTCACTCCTCCACCGCGTCTACTACAACGATCACATCCTGGTCCGGCCCCACAGAGGCCGCATGATTGTGAGGCGTGAGACCCCTGCGGCCGCCGACTCGGATGAGCTCCCAGTGCTCCAGGTGCCTGAGCTGCCCAGGGTCAGGCCCGCATTCAACTTGGGCGAAGGCGACGTGCCCAGCCTGCCCTCGGTCGTGGCCATTCAAGACCTCGAGGACGCTGTGGTGGCCCAAGTATCTGAGGAGGCCAAAGATGGCGCCACGGCAGCCGCGAAGCCTGCAGAGGAGGCCGCAGGGGGAGCTGTGGAGGAGGCCGCGGGGAGCGCTGCACAGGACGCTGCGGAAGAAGCTGCAGAAGGGGCCGCAGGCCCAGAGGGTGAGAACTGGGCAGAGCGCTGGGAGGCCAGGAGCCTGCGGCTTTGGGCTCGGGAGGGTTCTGGGTTGGGCAGAGGTGACCAGCACACTCCCCGGCCCTGCTGGACGCAGACTTCCAGTGGGGAAGCGGCGGGTTGCGTCCTTTCCAAATGTTCCTGAATGGAAGCCCAATTCTATAACAACCTTTACATTTTTGAGGAATCCTACGCTGCCCTCCACCAACCTGGGCTTAATGAGAGATCTGCGATTATCCATGCAGTTAAAGTGCCCAACACATGAATGCCAGTGGGAAGCAGGTGTTCGGGAGGTAACTTGGGAGGAAATGGCAAAACTTTCTTTCATTAAAAAAAAAGTTAGTGGCTTTTTAAAAAGTAAAGATTCTTGGGGCTAGCATTGTGGCACAACGGGTTAAGACTCTGCTTGCCACAATTTGAATCCTAGCCACTCTACTTACCATCCAGCTTCCTGCTAATGTGCCAGGCAAGGCAGCAGAGGATGGGCTGAGTACTTGGACCCCTGCCACCCATGGAGACCAGGATGGAATTCCTGGCTCCTGGCTCCTAGCTGTTGCAGCTGTTCATGAGTGAAACAACAGATGCAAGATCTCTCTCTCTCTCTCTCTCTCTCTCTCTCTCTCTCTGTGTGTGTGTGTGTGTTTCTCCCTGTCACTCTGCTTTTCAAATAAATAAATAAATACTTAAATTCTTTTAAGTGTAAAGATTCTTAGAAAGCAATCCCCCTAAATGGTGAACCGATACAGAAGCACTTGATAAAAGTGAAATATTCAGGACGTTGAGGAACAAGTGAGCCTGACCATAGAATTTGTCTTTGTTGCAAACAGGTATTTTCCCAACAAATCCTATCAAAACATATAGAATGCGATCAGTCCCAGTGATGCTGAGGTCTTTCCAAAGGGCAGAAATAATCAGCTTCCCAGGGTGGGTGATTTACTGGAAAAGTGAAATTAGGTCACTGTGGAAATGATCAAGTAGCACAAACCTGAGAGCCCTGGAGGTTTTATTATCAGCCAGCAAAATCGCGCCCAGCGGTTCTTTTCTTAGTTCTGCTTCTCCTGAGGGTAGAGTACTAGATAGTGCTACCAGTTATGTATTGAATTTTCTTTCCATGAACGTCTGATGCCAAATCTGTACTTTTTTTTCCCACTAAAGAAGTAACTAAATGTAAGTGTGAAAGCTGGGATGAAGGTGCTGCAAGTGAGGAAGAGAAAGCAGAAAAGGAAGAAAATGAGAAGAACAGCAAAGAACAAAAAGAAGAACCTGAAAATGATGCAGACCCAGAAGATGGAAAATCAAGGTATCAGTCTGTAGCTTTGAGTACATTCAGCCATTTCTGGCATTTACCTGTCTGATAACTTTATCTTATTTCATTTAAAAAAATTCTCCATTAAATCAATCAAGAAAAAGTTTGTCTAAAATTAATTTAAAATTCATTTAATTTAATAATTTAATTTAAAATTTAAAAATCATTTAAAATTGTCTAACAGCATGTTACTTTAGAACATTTAGATAGCTAGTAAAATGCAATGTGTACTGAAATGTACTTCATGGCTACTTATTTGTTCTTGTGAGGCCTTTTATTCTCTAGCCGTAAGACTACTAACAAGTAAATTTATCAGAACTGGTACCTGAAACCAGTATTTGTTTTTGAAATCAGTTACCAGAAGCAGCAGCTAATGTGGTTGGCCACATACCAGTTGGATCATCATTACTTGGCCACAGAAATGCAGCTTCCCATACTAACCAGTAGACAATGCCTTTCTTTTATTTTTTAAAATATTTATTTATTTGAAAGGCAGAGTTACAGAGAGACAGAGGCAGAGAGAGAGAGACAGAGAGAGAGAGGTCTTCCATCTGCTGGTTCACCCCCCCCCCAGATGGCCACAATGGCTGGAGCTGAGCCAATCTGAAGCCAGGAGCCTGGAGTTTCTTCTGGGCCTCCCACACAGGTGCAGGGGCCCAAGAACTTGGGTCATATTCCATTTCTTTCCTAGGCCATAGCAGAGAGCTGGATTGGAAGTGGCACAGCCGGAACTTGAACTGGCGCCCATATGGGATGCCGGTACTTGCAGGTGGTGGCTTTACCCACTATGTCACAGTGCCAGCCCTGACAATGCCTTTCAAAATGTGAGGATTCACAAATATCAAAAAGTTAGGCATTTCAATTAGGACTACATTTAATGTTTGATGACTGTTCATTCAGTTGTAGATTTTTCTATTTTGTGTGGCAAAGAAAAAAAAACTTAGTTAAAGTATGATTATTGTTTACCACTGAATTAGTAATTAAGTCTTAATTTACATCTTTTGCTTTAGTGTATTTAAATGATAAGCTAATATTTTGCTTTACTCCCATATTTTCACAGCTGCATATCTCATAGTAACAGCATTTTCCCTATGTGGTATGGTAAATATGGAAACCAAGGATCTGGGAGGGTAAGGGATTATCATCTGGGCAAGTTACACAGGCTTGTTCTTTACTTTTTTAAAAGATTGATTTATTGATTTAAAAGGCAGAGTTACAGAGAAAGGAGGGGGGAGAGATCTTTTACCCACTGGTTGACTCCCCAAATGGCTGCAATAACCAGAGCTGGCCCAGGCCGAAGCCAGGAACCTGGAACTCCATCCTGGTCTCACTCATGGGTGCCAGGGGCCCAAGTACTTGAGTCATCATCTGCTGCTTTCCCAGGCACATTAGCAGGGAGCTGGATCGAAAGTAGAGCAACTGGGAGTCGAACTAGTGCCCATATGGGATGCCTGCATCATAGGTGGTAGCTTAACCTACTGCACCAGAATGCTGGCTCCCAGCACAGGCTTTTAAGGTGAAGAGACTTACTTAAATCCCAGAATGGCCTCTCAAAACAACAACAGCAACAAGCATTTCTGGTGTTAGGCAAGGATGGTGTGATCACATGATTGAGGCCATTGGCTGCAAGAGCACCCGATAGTCAAAGGTTTTAATTGCAAGAAGAAATAGGGGCTATTTTCTTAGATTTAGGAAGCAGATTAATGTTGTATGATTATTAATTTTCTCTCATTTTATTCTGTAGTTACAAAGAATAGAAAGAAAAGGACAGCGAAAGAAGAAAGAACGTATTCTTTCTAGGTTTTTCATTTTTGAAGCCCAAGGAGACTTCATCAACACTAATTTCATTCCCGTGTTCACCACCCAAAAAGTGATTTCTAATGATAGCTGACTTTTCTCTTAATGTTTTGAAGATATATTTGATAGCATTTGTTCAGGTTAAGAATAAAAGGTTTGCTTTAAACTTAAATAGAAATATAGGCAGATTTTATTCAAGTTAAGTAACATTCGAATATGTTTACTTTTTGTTTTGATTCACTTTATTTGCATTTGGAAGGGATCATTTTCCATCATTTGGTAAACTTATTTTGTTGTAGCTCAAATAATGAAAATTTCAAGTTTCAAATAGTTTTTGTAGAGAGCTCATACCTTTAGTTAAAGCTATATTGTCTACAAGTCAATAGCCATGTGTGGCTCCTGAGCACTTGAAATGTTAGTTCAATTTGAAATGTGTTGTAAGTGTAAAAAACAATGCAAAGTGTCTCATCAATAACTGTGTGCTGAAATGACAATATACTGTTAACCAAAATGTACTATTAAAATTACTTTCAGCAGCTTCTTTTTACTTTTTCATTGTGACTACTAGAACATTTAAATTACACATTGGGGGTAAAGTTATATGTCTATTGGACAGTGCCTCTCTGGAGCATGGTTTTGAGGGAAACCTTCTGGATAGCCCAGCTTGTCTGGAAGTTAAATAGTGCTGCTGAGCTTGGGCACAGACTTTGCATTTGGGGCAATGGTGGTTCTCAAATGTTGTCTCTGGATTAGCAGATCACCATCACCTGAGAACGTGTCACAAGTGCTGATTCTCAGGCCACATCCAAATCTTCTGAATCATAAACTGAGGTTTGAGGTCAGCCATCTGTTATTTAAAAGAGAGAGGGGGAGAGAGAGAGAGAGAGAGAGAGAGAGGTATCTTCCTTCCACCGTTTCGGTTCACTCCCCAAATGGCCACAACAACTGGGGCTGGGCCAGGCTAAAGCCAGGAGCCAGGAACCCCTTCTGGGTTTCCCACATTGGTATCAGGGGCCTGAGTACTTCAGCCGTCTTCCACTGCTTTCCTAGGTGCAGTAGCAGGAATCTGGATTGGAAGTGGGCAGCCAGGACTCAAACTAGTGCCCATATCGGATGGCAGCGCCTCAGGCAGAGGCTTATCCTGTTAACAGCGCCACAGTGTCAGCTCGCAGCCATTTGTTTTTAACAAGCCCTCCAAGGAATTATGATACACACTAAGGTTTGGGAAGAGGCTGTGAGACACTCACCTAAGATAAGGCCAGTCTTAAAAGTCACTGGCTTATGCCTGTTGCAGGTAAACTGAACAGGACAGCAAGGGCTGGGCAGGAAGGAGACTAGAGCTAGCAGAGGCTGAGACACAGAGGGGAAAAGATTAGCTGATGGCAACAGAAATATGTCTAAGGGGGAAAGCTGGCTCCAGAAGAATGTAAACATGATGACACATGAAGTCTCAGAAACCCTGCAAATCATCCCTGACACCTACTATGGGTACATAGAAGCTAAAAAGCATGCATATGAGGTATGTGTAAAGGTGTAGCACGCAGAAAGGTGTGCATTGGACAGAGAAACAGCTAAGAGGGCATTCATCTCCTAGGGAAGGAGGGAGGATTGGGATTGTACAGAGGGCTCCATCCTTGGCATCAGGTGTACCGGTAATGTTACATGTCTAGCTGAGTGGTGGATACATGGATGTTTATGGTTGTATTTTTGTGTCCTGGGAATTCTGAAATATTCCCAAAGGGAGAAGAGGGGAGGAAAGCAGTATTTTCCATGCCACTGGGGCAGGACCTAGAGGGGTCGACAAATTCTAAAACCCAATCTGACCTTTCAGGTCATTATGAAGATACCTCTGTCATGGAAGGAGATAAACCATGTTAAATTAGTTGATTTAAACATTTCAGATATTTAGACGTAGGGGTTCGTGGATCCCCAGCTGAATTCTTGTTCTGAACTCCAAAAATGTTACAAGCAGGCTAGACTAAATAAACCGCTTTCCCTTCTTCATTCTCTCTCACTCTATTGCCTCAGCAGGTGGGGCCCTGTGCTTCTGAAAAGGGCTCGTTGCAGTTAACCCATCTTGCTATAGGTCTTGGACCTAGTCCCTGAGCCAGGACGGAGTGCAGTCACTAACCACCTTGTCCCTTCTACTCATGCCCGACTGCACCCCTCTCCCACCAGTCTCTCACCTAACTTCCCAGGTGTTCATATGCAAATCCTCTTCACTAGCACTTCTCCTCCACACCAAGCCCCCTCCGAGGCCATTGGCTTGGCAGACTTATCTGTGTGGTGGCCCCTCCTATGAAGCACAATTTCTTATGAGCATTTTGCTTCTCTGAACACTTTCAAAGTCTGAGTTGTCAATACCCTATTTGATTTCCCTCCCCCATGAAACAGACAGACTGAGATGGTCTAAAGAACAGGCTTTATTGATTTCATTTGCTCTATGTAAATCAAAAAATCAAGAAAGTGCAAAGAAGCTGAAAACTTAATGTGCCACTAGACTTTTTTTAAAAAAAAACCTCATCAATTAAAAGAGTTTTGTTAACTGTGGAAAATAAATTGTTAAGAGAGGGAAGGATTACCTGCATGAAGGGCATCTACCTAAATGAACTGTTAATTACGGGATACAAAGGTAATAATATCCAGTCTATCAAAAACCTAACTTTATCAAAAAGACAAAAACACAGTATCGGAAAAAATAGATGGCTAATAGAGAAAATGCGACACCTAGCAAGTGGTCAGTATTGTGTCACAGTATAGCAGCAGCAGCCAAACCCAGCACCAGGTACTTAAATTAGCTCTGGCTCCTCATTGCCTCGCTGCCTAGGTGGGCATTTTGAGATGGAGCAGGGCCCCGCTCAGGATATAAAGGCATAGGTGGATATTCAGGCCTGCATATCTGTTTAAACAGAGTAACCCTGAAGAGACAGAGGCAGACATAGTAATAACTATAATGAGGAGTCACTTCTGGGTCACCTAATAAGCTAGGTTTAACTGGCAAGGCATCTAAGGTCATCTCTCAACGTTTGGTGGGTTTGCAGGATAGAATAAAAAGGAAGGATGTAGAAAGGAGAACTTAACTAATTTTTGGTGAACCTGGAGGAGAGTCTAAGGTGGTCTACACCTTGGAAATCTAGCCGATTAAGGGACTGACTCCGGAGGTAAACGTGCCTAAATCTTTACTCCTCTGCCTGGGAGTTTTAAAAGGAGATGATGCTCTACAGAAAAAGACTGCATGGCAAGATGCAAAGGGAGGGGTCAAATTTGCAGGGCTACTCGGCTCCTGCCCTCCCCACTGACCTCACTGACCTTTCCCCCTCATCCTGACACTTCCTCTCCTGCTCTCCTTTTAGGCCTTCTCTCTTCCCCATGGTTGGGGTGAGTGGGCTCTCTTGGGAGGTGGGGGCTCTCCAGCCTAGTACCTTCTGAGGTGTGTGTCTCTAGGAATGAGGGTGGCAAGAAGCATTGGTGGTAACTCTACTGAAGGCTAGGCATTCATGGCATTTATTTCATTCAAAGGATTGTAAGTTTCTGTTCCCCTTTCTAGGGCCTTTTTGCTTAATAAAAATGGTCACAGGAAAGAAATCACGGCCCAGAATTAATGCAGCTGTTGGCAATTATCATTTAGAATGCTTATGCTTCACCTAGGACCTACTTATTACATGTCTCTGATATGTGGCTCCAGGCTTTGGATTTCTTCTTGGCCATAGAGAACCAGACAGGCTCAACTGGCTGAACCAGCTCAGCTGGTTCAACCGGCTCAGCCAGCTCAACTGGCTGATGGGACTTGGCCGGAAAAGTTGAAGATTCTTTAGTTTCTTTTTTCTTGGCAGAGGTGTGAAGTATCTTCTGATCTTCAAATCCAGCTGGAACCATAGCAAGCAACATACAGTAAGAAGCCTCTAAGACATTGGGATATGTCTATGGGATGCAATAAAATGGTTTATCCTTTCAGCTTTCCTCTGCCCCCCCCCCAACTCTTATTACTTTCCAATTCCTGCTCCCTGGGGTGCCAGGCTTCTAAAAGTTGGCATCTGAGCCATGCCATGATATGTCAAAAGGGTAAAATCAACATGACTATGGCTACTAGGGTCTGGGCTTGGGAAAACCTGAGAAGTAAAACCTGTATCTGTTAACTCACAATATTTGCACGTTATTGGATTTTAAGGTAATATCTTTGTCTTACCAGTTCATGATGCCATGAGAAATGAAATTGATGACTCAATCGATCTTACCCAGTAAAAGTTGATGCTAAATAATATTGTACCAACTACTGTGGCCAAACAGCCTATCTTCCTCTTCCTCAATTCCACTCCCTCTCTCATCTTGCATCATGGCTGATTGACTCAGTGGCTTAGACTCAAGCAGTGGTTGTCAGTCCTGACTACATATAAGGATCACATAAGGCTCTTAAAAAAGTATCAATGTCCACACCATTTCCTAAACTGACTGAATTAGAATCTCTTGATGGAGCCAAGGTCCTTTGTAATTGTTTAAAAAGCTTACCAGGTGATTCTAATACATAGAATTAAAAGCTACTCCACAGGAAAATAAGTGCCTATGAGGCCATTAATCACTGTAGACAGGTCAATTGTTATTTCATGTTCTGATAATGAGTTCTTACATTCCTAGCCTAATTTATGCATGAGGGGAATACAAAAAAACCCTTTTGCACACAACTCTTTCTGATGAAATCACTTCCTGTTGTGTCCCAGTACATGTAGTGCTTTTTCAGCAGTCAACATTACCCTGCCTTTCATATCCCTGCTCAGAATATGAAGGGGCTGAAATAAGTCTTCTAACCTGTTAAAAACAATTCCACAGCATTGAACCTTTATAGCGAATTATTCTCAACAGTTTCATTGGGGACATAGAAGTCAAAATTTGTTATGAACTGGAAAGTGGCTGGGTACTTTCTTCTTGCATATCCAGCTACAAGAATGTTTTAGTGAGTTACCAAAATTTTGTGTCTAGATAGCTTCTTCAATGAGATAAAAGACTGGAAGACCTCCCTGGAATTTACATTGGATTTATATTGGTCATAATAATTGGATTTTCCTAAAATAAGTGTATACTGTGTCTACCGGAAGAGCAATGAGCGAATCATGAAGCTCATTTGAGGGTAAGAGACATATTGTATGAGGTTGAAATTGCATAAGTTTCACAACATCCTGCCAGGGCTGTTTTCATAGGAGTATGTGCTTTTACCTGATTTGATTAGCTTCATCTGTGCCACCTTCTGTCTATGGACATTGGAAGTGAAAATCTTTCTTGATTGGTTTTCATTTTCAGGTCCAGCTCCCTTTAATTCAAAAATGGAAACAGAAAACATGAAAGTCCTGACATTAAACAATGAATTACTTATTCAGAAGACCATAGGCACAGGCCCAGTCCTAGGAACTATTTGTTCAATAGTAATTAAAAGACAACAGATGGATACACATACAGATACAGACAGAGAAGGAAAGAAATAGCACTGAGCCTCCTGGTTTGGAACTTATGTTCACAAAACCTAAGCTGGCTCATATCTATCACCTTAAAACTTGTAAGAAAAGGTTGTCTATATAGAGTAACGTGAGAATTAGTTAAGAACTTTCTTTTCCTTAGCACTTTACCAGTACTTAACAGCAAGCTAACAGAATGTGGTGATTACAAACCAATCTGGTGAATTCACTGGAGTTCCCTAGAATTGCTCTTAAGAAAACTTTTTGACATATGACTTGAAGCACTCTCTACACTAAAAAAATAATGTGACTGTAGGTCTTTCCAAAACTTTAGTTTAGGTTTTTCAGATTAACCTCTCCAAAGCTGGTCTAAATGAATGCATTTGTATACACTAGCGTATTTCCCACTAATAGAAGCTTTAACCAAGGTGGATCTTACCCTTGGACAATCCTGCTCCCACACACATACTAATGACAAAAAAGGAAAGATCTTTGGGGCTGGCATTGTGGCATAGTGGGTAAGGCTACTTCCTGTGATGCCAGCATCTCATATGGGTGCCAATTCATGTCCTGGGTGCTCCACTTCTGATCCAGCAGCAGAGTATAACCTATGGTGTTTGGGTCTCTGGCGCCCACATGAGGGACCCAAATGGAGATCTTGGTTCCTGGCTTTGGCCTGGCCCAGCGCTGGCCATCTGGGGAGCAAACGAGTGGATGAAGATCTCTCTCTATATCTCTCTCTCTCTCAGTCTCCCTCCCTCTCTGTAGTTCTTTTGAAATAAATAAATAAATCTTTTTTTAAAAGGAAAGATCTTTAAAGCAAAGAGTTAAATAGGTTCCCATGTGATCTCTCGACATATTTAAGATGCACTTAAAATATAAAAATGTAGATCTATGTCTTATATGTAAATTTGGTATCTTCTTGAGTCATTTTTCTGCAGTTTTGACAAGAGGAAAGCATCCTCCCTGATCCATATGTTGTACCATTAGCCTAGGTCATCACTTTTAACAATCACATTAAGCTAAATGAATATGTAGAAATCCAAATACCAAGCACATAAAGATAAGCTGTTATGTACTCATAGAGAAAGGTGCTCAGAGATTAAATGTAAAATGAAAAAAATAATACAGTGCTCCTCACCCCTTGTCTGCAGTTTCGTTTTCCGAGGTTTCAGTTCAACTGTATTTAATTGCAGTATGAATTTTTTTAAAAGATTTATTTATTTATTTGAAAGTCAGAGTTACAGAGAGAGAGAGAGAGAGAGAGAGAGAGGTCTTCCATCCACTGGTTCAGTCCCCAATTGGCCGCAACAGCTGGAGCTGCGCCTATCTGAAGCCAGGAGCCAGGAGCTTCTTCTGGGTCTCCCCAGTGGGTGCAGGGGCCCAGGGACTTGGGCCATCTTCTACTGCTTTCCCAGGCCATAGCAGAGAGCTGGATTAGAATTGGAGCAGCCGGGACTCGAACCAGTGCCCATATGGGATGCCGGCACTGCAGGCAGTGGCTTTACCCACTTTGCCACGTTGCCTGCTCAGAATGTTGTTAAATATTCATTTAAATTTAGAGTGATAGAGACAGAGAAGCTACAGACTGAAACAGAGATCTTCCTCTTTCTAGTTCACTTCCAAAATGCCCCCAACAGTTGGGGTTGGCCAAAGTTGAGAGCCAGGAACTCCATCCTAGTCTCCCACCTGGATGGCCAGGACTGAAGCATGTAAACCATTATCTGCTGTCTCCCAGGCACATTATCTGGAAGCTGAATCAGAAGTGAAGTAGCTGGAACTTGAACCATGCACTCTGATATGGGATGCAGACATCTTAAGTATTTTTTTTTTTTTTGACAGGCAGAGTGGATAGTGAGAGAGAGAGAGAGAGACAGAGAGAAAGGTCTTCCTTTTTGCCGTTGGTTCACCCTCCAATGGCCACTGCGGCCGGCGCATCACGCTGATCCGAAGCCAGGAGCCAGGTGCTTCTCCTGGTCTCCCATGCGGGTGCAGGGCCCAAGCACTTGAGCCACCCTCCACTGCACTCCCGGGCCATAGCAGAGAGCTGGCCTGGAAGAGGGGCAACCAGGATAGAATCCGGCGCCCCGACCGGGACTAGAACCTGGTGTGCTGGCGCTGCAAGGTAGAGAATTAGCCTGTTAAGCCACGGCGCCTGCCAACATCTTAAGTATTGGCTTAATGCACTGTACCGCAACACCTGCCCCAGGTGCAAAATTATTAAATGGAAAATTCCAGAGATAAATGATTCATAAGTTTTAAATCACATTCCCTTCTCAGTAGCATGATGAGCTCTCACTCCATCTAGTTCTTTCCTGCCTGGGATGTGAAGCATCCTTTTGTCTAGCATATTTATGTCTTACACACTACTGGCCTATTAGTCATTTAGTAACTGTCCTGGTCATCAGATCAACTGTCATGATGCCATAGTACTTGTGTTCAAGTCACCTTCACTTTACATAATAATGGCCCCAAAACACAAGAGTAGTGATGCTGGTAATTCAAAAATGTCAAAGAGAAGCTGTAAAGTGCTTCCTTTAAGTGAAAATTTTTAACTTAGAATGGAAAGAAAAAAGTCACATGCTGAGGTTGCTAAGATCTATGGCAAGAAGGCATTTTATAGCCATGAAATTGTGAAGAGGGAAAAATGTGTGCTAGTTTTGATGTCTCATCCAAACTGCCAAAGTTATGGCCATAGGACATGATGTATGCTTAGTTAAGATACAAAAGGCACTGAATTACAGGGCTTTTACTAGCCATGGTTTCAGGCATCTACTGGGGATCTTGGAACATACTCCCTGTAGATAAGGGGAGACCACTATATTTATAATTTTATTTCATTGATAAAAATGCATATACCTACTTACAGGCATAAAATATCTGTAAGAATAGTCATTCAGCTCCTACCCCAGTGGCTACATTTGGCATATATTGTATGACTTAATCCTTATCTCACCAATTTCATGGAACTCTGCTCAATTATTTAGGATAGGTTTTGATTTATAGACTCCTCGTATCAACAACTTTCCACAACCCTTTAAGAGCATAAACTGGGACACATTTGTATGAGTTTAAGGCAAGTCTTTCTCCTACCCCCCCCCCCATCACCACCAGAGAAGCCCTTCTGGCTTGCCTAATATTCCTAAAGATGGGTCAGAAGTATGTGTCTGGCAAAGTTCCCAGTGGAAGCTCAAATGGTGGCTCCAGCAACCATTTGGAGTGTTTTCTGGGTGGCCCCATGTCCTACCACATAACTAGGTTCCTTAGTCGCAGCCTCTGCTCCAGCTCTGTCCTTGAATTTTGATGGTTTCATAAGGCCAGGGGTCTGGAAACCCTTTTGCTTCTGCTTTGCCATGGTTATCCAAGCTGGCTCTGATATGGCACTGTCTGATTGTTGACCAGGATGCTTTCCTGACAAAGGAATGAAAGGAATTAGGACTGAAGCAAGGCAGGCAGAGTCTTAGCCTGGCTAGGCTGAACTACAGTCATGTCCCAAGTGGGATCCTTGTGAGCTGCCAAATGAAAATGAACAGATCTCTAGTAGATAAACGCCCCTCCTTTGCCTACAACCTTGCAAGTCAAGTTCTTGGGTGATCAGGAAGCTGTACTTCAAAATGGCCGTAGTGTCCCCTTACTGGACCCCTTCCTTCCCTTGTCCATCTTATGTCCCATACTCCAATCAAGATATGATAATGGTTGCCAGTGGCGCTGAGAAAACTCCTAAGAAGCAAGAAGCTCAGGCCATTGATGTCCTTTCTCTGTCTCCAAGGAAAATATAGTATTTGTTACCCAGTCATACTCCCCCAGGCAAGTGTGTGGTTACAGGCAGATATAAGACTATGTGGTGGTCAGTGTGAAGGTACAAAGTTTTGGGAGATATTAGTGTTGAAAATATCAGGAAGTCCTTTATTCTTAAGACATTTCAGTAGATAGGAGATATACCTCAGTGAATTACAGTGAATTCAGATATAGGCTGAGAGTCTGAACACAGCGCTTTGTTAATGCATTGCCTTTTAAGACTGTAAATGGTGTTGAGGAGGGGCATGATACATGTAAAAGTATTTTGAGAAAAGCATGAAATACTATCCAACTGTAAGGAATACAGAGCTTAGGGGAAGAGGGAATGGGCAGAGTTCACGTGTCCGTCACAGAATGTGAATGAATGTCCAGGGGGAACCCCCCAGAGAAAGGGAAGACTCAAAATTGACTCTTTCCAAATCCAATTACGTAGAATACGGCACTATGCCGTCCCTAAATCCACGAGCCAGCTCTATCGAAGCAACAGTGCAGTGAGCAAGGTGAGGACAGGTCTCAAGGCCCACACCATGCTAGGTTTTCTAGTTCTTCCCTCCCCCTTAGCACCTTACTTGCCATCTGAAGAAACACAAATCTCACCTGGGGTCTTGTGGGCAGGTTGCTTCTGGGCCACAGCTTCAGATCTGGGCTCGCTCAGCTGCTTCCCCACCTGCTCAGGTATTGTGGTGGGGGTCTCTGCAGTGACCAGGAGCCCCCGGGACTCTCTTCTTCTCATCCGCTGCTCTCTGCCTTCAGAGAGTGGAATCGGGCCTAAGGGCAGTGGAGGAAGCTGGGCAAAGTTATCTAGTTTTGTGCTCTTATACTTCCGGGAGGAAGGGAGTCTTCTCAGTTGCACTCCAAAACATTTTTCAACGCCAGCCTCGTTAGTGGTGAAATTGGAACGCTTGTCATTATTTCCATCACCACTCTCAAGGCCTTCCCTCTTAGAGCAAGTGCCCCCAGAAACAGGTGTTTTCGAGGCTGGGGCAAGGGTGAACTTCCTAGGTTTGGTGGTAACGGTCGTGAGGTCTTCAGAGCCTGCGCTGTGCTGCTTGGTCTTGTTTGGGAAAACTGGGCCTTTTGGTAGGGACTCTCTGCCAGAATTGCCCTCAAAAATGGTTCCCTTGGTAGTAGCGCTCGTGGAGTTTGAAAGAACCTGTTGCTCATATTCAGAGTCTCCAAAAGGCGGTAAAGGGTTTCTGGGATGCAGGTGCTCTTGGGGACTGCTCCGCCTTACAGGCCCATCCACTGAGCCCGCCGGGCAAGTCTGCGGCTGCAATTGCGACCCATTCAACGCTTGAGGAGCGCGTCTGGGAGGCAGGCTCTCTCTAGAAGGCCTCCATTCTTCGGGAGAGCTTTCAGAAAGAGAGGGGACTTCTTGCTGGCACTCAAACTTTCCCGAGGCTGGGGCGTTCTGTCTACGAGACAGCTGCTCTTCAGAAGTGCTCCTCTTCACGGGAACGTGCTCTGAGGATGAGGAAGCTTCTTGCGGGTCTTTGGGCCTCCCCACAGACTTGACAGAGTGCTTTATAGGCAGCGTCTTCGAAGAACTGCCTCCCCCGGCGTCAGCATGCTCCCTATCTGAGAAAACTTTGTGATCCGTTTTAGGCCTCAACAGAGATTTGGATGGATGCTTTGGAGGCGGGGGGTCCATGCAAGAGCTCTCTTTGAGAGCCGAGTCCTCTGAAAAGATTTGCTGTGCCATAAACTTCACAAACGACCGGGAAGGATGGCTGGCAAGCAGCGACTTCTCTACTTTAGCCGTGTTTGTTAGGCGTGAGGAGATCTCCTGCACTTTGGACTTGACAGAGAGCTGAGTAGAACCTTTGGGGGGCACCGGCTCCCCTGACATGCGTCCCTCAACAGCAGCGCTCTGGGGACCTGCGGCCATTTTCTGGACATCATGTGTTACAGTGGACTGAGACGGATGTCCAGAAAGCTGCAGTTCTGCAGAGACGCCGCCCTCGGGGGCAACACCCTCTGCACTTGTAGCCTTCGCCGGGGGCTGAGCATGGGGCCTGGGGGATTGCAGCTCCACAGACATCCTCCCCTCAGCGGCAGCACTCTCCAGACCTGCAGAGACTTGTTGCCCCGATGTAGGCTTCTCCCCTGAAGGCAAAGGGTTTCCCGGAAACTCCTCAGACTCACTCCAGTCGTCAGAGGCACTCGCTGAACCTGCAGAGGACGGCCGCCTGACCCCTGCTCTCCGGGACTGAGAAGCCTTGTGGGAAGGCGGTTCCGTCTTGGGACCTGCCAAGACGTTTCGCCCAGCTGGGGGAGTCAGCCCCATCGCAGTGCTGCCCTCAGCCTGAGCATTCTCTGAACCTGCAGAGACTTGCTCAAAGGCGGGGCTCCCCGGCGCTTGGAGGCTGTGTCTGGAAGGCAGTGGCTTCCCATGGCCGCCGCACTGCGCAGAAGCACTCGCGGGGCCTAGGGTCTTCTGCAGCTGGCTGCTAGGCCTGACCAAGGCCTGGGGAGGACACCCAGGAGGCGACAGCTCTCCGCAAACGTCCTCCTTCGCAGCAGCGCTTTCTGAGACGATTCCCTGGACCTGAGGAGTTGTCGAGGACTGGGGAGAATCTTTGGGGAGCAGCGGCACGACTGAAACGCCCCTTTCGTCAGCAATAGCCTCCGAGCCTGACAACACATCCTGTTGATCCTGAGGCGCCACAGAATCCTTCTCACCAGCAGAGCTCTTGGAGCCTGAAGAATCTTCTTGTTCAACTACTGATTTCGACAGGGGCTGAGAAGCATGCTTGGGAGACAGCACCTCCGTCGAAACGACCTCTCCAGTAGCTGAAATTTCTGCACGTGAAGGGACCTGCTGCTCAGCTTTTGGCCTCACAGAGCGCTTAGAATTCATTCTGGGAGGCAGTGGCTCCATAGAAATGCCCCAGTCGGTAGCCACACCCTTGGGATTTACAGAGACATGTTGCTCAGAATCGGGGCCCTCCGACGGCTGGTAAGGATTTGAGGGAGACACTGACTCGCCAGAAATGCTCTGTTCTGTCGAAGAGCTCACTGGACTGGAGGAGAGCTGCTGCGGCAACACAGGCCTCCCAGTGCGCTGCGCAGGGCTTGTGGGCAGCGTCTGCTCCGCAGAACCGCTCTCTTCAGCCGTGTTCTTTGGGACTGAGCTGACTTCTGCGTGTTCTCTGGGCTTCCTCAGGGCCTGGGCGCGGGGTCTGACCGGGAGCTCTCCCTCCAAGCTGCTCGAATCTTCAGCACGACCACTCGATCCTCGGGGGACTTTGTCAACTTGACACTCCTCGAAAGGTCGGGAAGGGTAGCTAGGAACCTGCTGCTTCCCAGAGCTGCTTAATTGCGTGACAGAATGTTTCGATTTGGGTAAGACTTTTGGTTTACCTTCACACTTCCCCAAGGATGGAGAAGAGCAACCAGAAGAAGCCAATTCCTCGGAATTGCTCTGCTCCTGGGTACCACTCTCTGAATCTGAGGTTTCCTTAGCTGCAGGCTTCCCCAAACGCGCGAGAGAATGCGCAGGGATCACTTGCTCCTCAGAACGACTGCCGTCCTCGGAACCATTGTCTAACTCTGAGAAGACTTCCTCAGCCTCGTGTTGCCCTAAGAAAGTGGAAAGGTGTAGGGGAGGCAGCCTCTCTGCAAAAATGATTTCGTCTGCCTCACTGATCATGCCGGAAATTTCACTCACTATGAAGGCCTGGATGATATTTCCAGGAGGCTCACCTTTGAAGGCAGCTGGGATATCCTGGGCTGGCTGCATTTTGGATCGGGCCTTTTGCAGAGCAAGGTTGGAAGCTTTTCCCTCTGCTGAGTGGATCTGAGAAGGCTCCCTAATCCCCTGTGCCTCTGGGGTTGCGGAAGAGCTCTCCATCACTGGGGAAGCAAGCGCTCTGGCTCGTAGCTTCTTGGCTGTAGAACCCGTATGTTCATGATATGATGGTGGACCACTAACCATCGACGCTTCCATGTTTGCAGGCAGAGGCTGGGGTGCTGATGTGTTTTCTGCCTGAATATTGACATCATCGTTGCTACCACTCATGTCACCTTCATCTGAGAGCAACTCCTGAGCAGTAGCGGTTTCTACTTGTGGAGTTGTGAGCTGCTCCGTGACTTTTGTCTTCAAGTGTAGGTTCCAGAAAGAGCAACCCTTGGCAGTCTTATCAGTAGGTAAGGACCCAGCCCCATCACCCAGGCCGTGTCCTTGACTGGACTGTACAGAGCTTCTTCCTTTGGACCCACACTCACTCATTCCTAAAGCATTTGCTCCCACTCGTCTACATCTTCTTCCATATACTGCTGACATACCGCCTAGGTTCCCAGAAGCGTCAGTGTTTGGGGCCTGTTCTGTTGTCTTATCATAAATCTCTGTTTCGTTGTTCTGTTTCTGGCTTGTGGGTTCTGTACCAACGGAAAATAAGGAAAGGAGAATAGGTGTGCTGTTGACTTCACAAAATAAACATACTCTGCTGTGGCCCAATGAGCAGCTACTTTGTTAGTGATTTCTCTAGTATGAAGGAGCATCTACTTGTAAGACAGATGCTTGGTCACTATTCACCTTCTAGAGTTGGAAATTCTTTAATCAAAAGGAAATTTCAGTCTCATAAACTAATTTCAAGGTTGGTGCATCAATAAGCTGGTATACTATTAAGTAAGAGTCATGTCAAGAGGAAACGTTTGATTAACTTTGAGGAAACTGAGGCAAGGGGGAGGGAAGTTTTCACTTTTCAGTTAGTACTTCTACTTTCAACTTAATGTTTATCTGAACGACTTGAAATTTTCTACCATGTGTATATACTGCATTCACTTTAGAAAGACATCAACAGGAATTATCTGGGAGGTAGGATTAGGGCCACTTTTTCTTCAATTTCCTAGTATTAAAACAATCTTATAACATACATACCAAGCAATTCTTTAAATATATGCAGAATAATTCTTGGAATGTCTTAACAGTTACATCAGTCCACAGGCTTAGGTGAAGCATGAGACAGCAGTTACACAGATTGCTGCCCCTCCTTTCTGATAACTTTTTCTAAGGAACTTAGTTTGATCCACAGCTGGGTGGGGCCCTTGCTGCCTTTCTCCCTATCACTCCCATTCCTAGCTCCACGAAGTACTTTCATATCCAGCATAAATACTGAGAATGACTGGTTGTGCTCCAAACCAACCAACCTCATTATATAGAAAATCAACCAAAGTATCTGCTCCATGAGAACTGACTCAGTTCTGGCCTCTGTGTAAAAGGGACAATTGAAAAACAGCAAGGAAATAATAAAAGCGACAACTATTAGAAGATAAATCTGAAAAAATAAAGATGAAAGATTTCCCATTTCATCTTTCCTTTGTTTTTACAGGATGCTTTTGTTATTATTCATGGGGAAATGTATTCACGGATATCCTGTCTTTAAACTCACATGTGAAATCCTTTTGACAAAACACGAAATAATTGTTCAACTTAATTTGTGGGCCTGGAATTTTGTATTATTAGGTATTGTTTGAAATTAACCTGTCATCAGCTGGGGCCAACATCCACATATGCACACACACACACACACAAAGAGATAGCTTTTCACTCAGATGGTATTTCTTTTGGGGGATTTGATAGCTGATGGCTGCCAAGCTCATCTGTCTACAGCTGTCCAAGCCCTCTTTGACCATGGACATGGGAACTGATCTCCCTGTTCACACAAGACCTTTTCTTTCTACCAGAAGAGAAAGACAGCTTTAACAAATGATTTGTTTGGCCACTTCCATTATTCCTGTCTGGTTCTGTTCTTGAGGGAGAATGTTGAAGTGGAAACTGCTAGTTGCACTCTGCTATCCAGGTTCATTGAGGAACCTGGCATAGACACTAGTCTCAGAAATGGTTCAATAAATTTAGAAACAAACCAAACACCTCTCTGGTTTGAAATTCATTTAGGTAAAATCAGTATGTAAAGATGATCCTTTATCTAAATTCCTAACACATGTTATTGTACATGTGTATTAATTTGCTGTCTAGATGGGGAAACCTGGGGCATATTAGTATGCATCTTAAGTGGAAAGTTCTCTGAGGACCAAGGGCAGCAGTCCTGGGTAATTCTTGTTTTCAGTTCCTATCACATAGCGCTGTGCAACGAAGCCTATAATACATGTTTCTGGGTAAAGGTGAAGATGTGCCAACCTTCACTGTCTTTGTTCAGCTTCTGGTCAGCATCTTTTGGTTTTCTCACACTCTTTTCTTCTTCAGTAACCAGTGAAATGCTTGGCTCCTCCTGCTTTGCTTTCACCTAAAACAAGGAAAGAAAAAGCGTGAAGTGCTCCCTAGCCATCCCTGCCTGCTCACCAAGGAGTTAGGGCACATCAGGAAAAATAAGTCCTCGTGCTGGGTATTTAACACCACTGACGATGAAAGCTATTTTCAACGCCATCCATTAAGTGATCCCTGGGAATCACCTTACCTATTGGAAGTGGTTCATTCAGACCTGAAATTCCTAATCTGTGAAGAGCAGTCTGCAGGAAGTGCTCTAAAACATCCCAGAAACTACTGAACCAAACTAGGCCATAAATCTGAAAATTGGGTTGTTGGGCCTGATGACAGACTTGCCCCCTTCGCAGAATTGGAATTCTTGGATTTTCTTCACCGGACTTGTGAGCCAATTCAAAGTCTGTTTGGCTTCTTTGCAGGGAACTTGGTGAAAGCATGAATTATGTCTTTCCAGCTCAAAAGAAGAAAAAGGATTGGGCCTTTGTTGGGGGTGGGGAGCACAAAAGAAAAAGCTGAAGGGTTCAGACCTTATACTGAATGGATTGGAATTAATTTAGTATAAACAAGGTTTTCAGATAATTACAGTGCAGATCTGGAAATGGTGAGTAACACTGCACTTGACAGTGTCTAAAACTTGCGCAGTGCCAACCTTTTATGACATAATCTAAAGGCAAGCATGCAACTTGTTATACTCACACTCAAAGTGCCTGTGCGAACAGATACAATTCAAAATAATTTATCTTGGGGGCAAGTGTTTGCAGTAGTCGCTAAGATGCCTGCATCCCATATTGGAGTGCCTGGGTTTAAGTCCCAGCTCTGCTCCTGATCCCAACCTCCTGCTAATGTACACCGTGGGAGGCAGCAAGTGATATCTCGAGTAGTTGGGTCCTTGCCACCCACATGAGAGACCTGGGTTGAATTCTTGGCTCCTGGTTTCAGCCTGGCTCAGCCCTATCCCCAACCATTGCAGGCATTTGAGGATTGAATCTGCAGATGGGACGGGTGTGTGTAAAATAAGTAGATAAATAAAGCCATTTTTTAAAAAAATTATTTTTGAGTAAATGAAGTCAGACAGACGTGAATTGAAATCTCTTCTCCATTAGTTTCTTGCTTTTGGACCTTGGGCAAGTTATTCCTTGAGTCTTTCTGTCTATGCCCATAAATTATGGATTGGGAGAAACTTCCTGTAGGACAAGCAGACTTAAGAAATTCCAGAGCATGGGGCCGGCGCTGTGGTGTAGTGGGTTAAGCCGCCGCCTGCAGAACTGGCATCCCATATGCTCCACTTCCTGTCCAGCTCTCTGCTATGGCCTGGGAAAGCAGTAGAAGATGGCCCAAGTCCTTGGACCCCTGCATCCATGTGGGAGACCTGGAAGAAGCTCCTGGCTCCTGGCTTGGCCAATTGGGGAGTGAACCAGGGGATGGAAGACCTCTCTCTCTCTCTCTCTCTGACTCTCCTTCTCTCTCTGTGTGTAACTCTGACTTTCAAATAAAATTAAAAAAATCTTTTAAAGAAAAAAGAAATTCCAGAGCATGGAGAAGGTGGTAGTAGCCCTTATCTTATATCCTATCTTATAAGTGATTCTAGACCTTTTTATCTTCATCCGTGTGTCAGGGAGTATCACAGGGAAGGAGATGTGCCAGCCTTCTGAGAGGGTGCTGCCAGATCTTTATTCAATTAGGCTATTCAGAAGGAGGAAAAGTCAGACTGGTCATGCTAAGAAACCCAAAGAAATCATACTAAGCTTTCCTTAGTTGGTGCTGCCCATCTCCCAGATTTGTGGTGTGGTGTTCAGGAGATAACACAAGTGGAGGGTTTAGGGCCCAGTAATTGGTCATCCCTTGCTTAACACCAAACCAAGGAAATCATCTCAGGGCCAACAGAGGGCTTTTCTTCAGCCCCCTTACTCTTCTAACTGTTCTTTCAACTCATATTTTGTCCACTTTATAAAGCAAATGTGAGATGCCTAAGCTAGAGGCAATGTGGTGGGGTGAAAAAGTACTGTACTGGAAGTCAGAAGACTGGATTCTGGGCCCAGCTCTGCTACCACCTGGCTTTCTGACTTCAAGGAAGTACTTAAACTCTGTGCTTTAATGTGTTTCTCTTTTAAAATGCTTCTTCTATACAGTCTTTTAGTCTCTCCCAACTCTGATTTACAGCTTCCTACTTTTACCCCAGAATCATGGGAAACTGGATGTTTGATCAAAGTGAATTTTCTAGCTAGATGACAGATTCTTTTAAACACCAGCATCTTTTACTCTTAGGTTTTAGTGGAAATCATTTCCCAAAGCATTGCTTCTCAGTGTTCTTAAACAGATATCTGAGAACATAATCCAAATTTGCTTGATGACATGGATAAAAATGAACATAATCTATTACACTGCACCATGATACAGTGTGCCCTGAGGGACCCTACTGAGGTGGCTAAGCTTCTTGACTCTGATACTAAATTGTTCCAGATTATTTCTGTCTTCTCTCTCTGCTATTAACTGTCACTTCTCTTTCCTTGAGGTCAGGTCTCTGAGTCTGATCTGTGGCTATATATATATTTTTTCATTTATTTTCTATATTAGAAAGAGGGAGAGAGGGAGGGGGAGAAAAAGAGAGAAGAAAGGAGAGAGAGAGAGAGAGAGAGAGAGAGAGATCTTCAATTCACTGGTTGATTCTGCAAATGGCCTCTACAGCCCAGGCTGGGACAGGCTGAAGCCAGGAGCCAGGAACTCCATCCGAGGCTGTCACATAGGTGGGAGGGTGCCATCTTACTCTCTTTCCCAAGCACATCAGCAGGCAGCTGCATTGGAAGTAGACCAGCCAGGACTCAAACCTCTGGGCCACAATACCAGCCCTCTGTGGCCATGTTTCTAACATAGTAGGTGCTATATTTTGAATGGGGTATAGCTCCCCAACTCACACAGATGTTTAAACCCCAAAGCCTTACGTTAGCAGTTAATAGATTAATATTAATGGTTGATAGATTAAGGGTGGAAGTTTGATTTGATTATGATGTCTGAAGTTGGGGCTTTTCGGAAGTGATTAGTTTGGATTAAATTGCTAGGTTGGAGCCCCATAATGGCTTTTTAAAGAGAGACACATAAACATGTAGGATGAGTGTGCACTCCTGGTTCTCCATGTACTCACTCTTCCACACACTATTCCACCATTGCCAGCCTCTAACCTCATCAGATGCTAGATTAATAGGACTGCCTGATCTTGGACTGTGAACCTCCAAAACTGTGAACTAAAATAAACTTGCTTTCTTCCTAAAGAAAGGTATTTTATTTTTTAAAAGATAGATTTATTTATTTATTTGAAAGGCAGAGTTACAAAGACATACACACACACACACACACAGATCCTCCATCCACTGGTTCACTCCCCAAATGGCCACAACAGCCAGGGCTGGGCCAGGCCGAAGTCAGGAGCCAGAAGCTTCTTCTGGCTCTCCCATGTGGGTGGCAGGGGCTCAAGAACTTGGGCCATCTTCTGCTGCTCTCCCACTCACATTAACAGGATTAGATCAGAAGTGGAGCAGCCTGGATACAGGGATGTTGCCACTGTGGGCTGCAGCTTAACCAGCCCTAAGAAAGGTATTTAAAATATCAAAAGGCTGACTAATCCAGTAGATTTGCATAAGTATGGCTCTGTCTGCTAAATACTCATGTGGCAGAACTTTGTGACATCTAGGTGGAAGAGTTAAAAGCTGAGTTTTGAATGTTTGGAGTGGCTAGAAGCCTGTCTTCCAAATGAGTGGAACAGTGCTACAACGTATAACTCAAAGATTTCATCTGATCAAAAAGAATCCCGATAGGGGGCTAGGGTTGACTAATTTTTGCTAAGAGAGCTGAGAGAATGGTAACCAATAAGCTGAGTTTAAGTCACTGTTTCTACTTTTCTTCAGTTCCTTGTATGTAAGTTCCAGATAGAGAGGACAAGCTTTCTTACCCCTTACCCTTGGGGGTGTCAAGGCTGGGACAATACCCCCAATTTTGCCATCCCTACTGAGGGTGCGAGTCTCCTAAACCACCTCATTTCCACAGGAGCAGTTTGCAAATGTTGGAACTCATCTTTTCCTACACAGGAGTTTATTCCAAGTCTTTTGAAGAACTTACAGTTGTTTGAAAGTTCTTCTTTTGCTTCCTGGGATTTAAAGTCATCTTGTGTCGAGCAGCTGAAGAATCTAAACAGCTCTGGCTGGTGGCTGGGGTGGGGAAATCACTGAACTTCTGAGTGTTTCCAGGAGAGGTAATGCTAGCAAATGCAGCCAAGGACTGTGTGAGATCCGGTACAGATGATGACTCAGTGAAGTTCTGGAGAGAGTGGAAGAAAATAAACAGGTCAATCATATGTTGTTACTGGTCTCAAAACTATAGGCTTTGGGGAGGTGAGGATGGATTTTGTTATCTGCATACTGATGCATGTGTAAGCAATTTAAAAAAAAGCAGTACAGAATAAATATAAATTTAAAAAAAATGCTGCCCTTTGGAGTCAAACCGCTAGGTGGTAATAAAAAAATTATGTTAATGCTGAAGCGATGATTCCCATAATCACTAAAAGAAATTATCTAATTTGGCATGTTAAGAAATCAGGTGAAACCTGGAGAATGACTGTGGATTACAAAAGGTTTGAGTAAGTTACAGAGGGTTTGAGTAAGTTACAGAAGGTGTGAGAAAGTTACAAAATGTTATGGGAAGAAGACATTTTCGGTTATAAAACTATTAGTCTATTTTCTTTGACATAAAATCAAAATCTGATTCTCTGTTAAAGCAATGAGTTAAAGTAATCTATTATGTTCAAGTCTTGATGTCTCTGTTAAATTCTAACTGTTTAAAAATAGCTGCGAAAAGAGCAATGGTGAAATGGAGGGATCCTATCACCAATCAATGGAATGGACCTGATCCGGTACTGGAATGGGATGCGGGCTCCTAAGGGATGGGTTTTTCTATGCAGCCAATATGCCTTTACATCATTAGCCTCTGATAACTTCCGCAATTGCTCCCTGGGCCGAGTGGCCCCGATGCTGACATCTGTATTTACAGCGGCGGATAGAGCGCGTCGGCGGCATGCTTCACCTGAAGACTGTAATGGCAACGTCATCCTAATAGGAGAGGACACTGCCCTTGCCATGGCTGTACCAGTAGTAAGTGTTCCTGGACTGGCCTTTGAAAATAACCGTGGACTGCGAAGGCTTGCATGTTTAGTGACCAAAACAATTAATCTTACTGCTACTGGACTGTCCAATATAGCCGAAGAATTGGTTCAAGTTCACTACCAAACCTCCTTTGTGATAAAAAATAATTGATAAAAAAAAAAAAAAAAAAAAAAGAGTTGGAAATGCTCTTGGCTGAAGAATTCCTAAAGAAGAAATCCTTCATGAACTACTGGCCTTTTTTGGCTACATTTCTGGGCAATGGCCCATAAGAGGAAAGCTTCACATTTTTTACTGGGCCTCTTGTACATGAAAACAGGGAACAGGAAGAAGGACATGTTGCTCCCCTACTTTGAAAGCATTCAGGGGACCCCATTTTCTTCAGAATAGGAACATAATCACTCAATGGAGTTAATAAGGTCATAAGGTTTGCATATTCTTTTGTCTAGTATCCCTATATTGATAAAAGGGCCCCTGACTGGGGAAGGAGGTACAACCTATCAGTGAAACCCAGAAAGGCTCTGGGATTTCTACGTTGGAGGGAACGGAATCAGGTTTGAAGAGGACCTGTCTGCACCCTGCATTTTCATAGAAAGCATCCTAATTTTATTTACACTAACTGGTCATGAGTGCAAGGCTAACGGCAGGCCCTGAGGAACTGAGTGGTTCTACCTCCAGCAGGTAATGGAGCCTGTAATGTTGTCTTTACGGCTGGACTGTATCTCTTCAAACAATTTTGTCCCGAGATTTCTATTTGGATCGCTCTATAAGGAGCTTCAGAATAGTTTTCTATGGGCTTCTGGGTATAGCATTTTCCACCCTACAAATAGACACCCCAGAGCTCCTTCCATTCCTACAAAGCTGTGGATTTTTGTGTTAGCAGAGGCTCTTTTAGAGACCTGGTGACATGCCACCTTTTTCCTGGACACTAGTAGCAAATGGTGTAATTTAGCAGGTAGAAAGAATTTCCATTTGTGTTGACCCACCAACTTCCTTTCACATTAGTTTTGCATGGTGTCAGGAACTCCTCTGGTACTGCAGCTCTTATTTGCCTTCACATTTCCCACCACCATTGTATATAGATTCAGCAATAACCTTAGCTACTATTTGGTTCCAAATATGATCCTTGATGGCGTATAATTCCAATGCCTGGAGACTTATAACACAATATCAATGGGTAGGCTGATAATAAATCCAGCTCACAATTTTTTTATTCTGGGGAAAAAAGAATAGAATGCTACAGTTGTGTTTTATGGGGTCAATCACACAAAATTAAGAATGCTCCCAAAGCCTTGGTTCACTTCTTTATGCAACTATCATCCAATCCATGGGTTTATATAACACCTCTTCCTGATATTGTCTATCTTGCTCACGTTATCTCTTGGAATTAGCGATTTAATACTCAGTGCATAAAGTAATATCTCTTGTTTTATTGTTCTGAACTTCTTTCTTGCTTCAAGGTAGTCTTAGAATTCTGGTCTTTTGGGACTGGATGGTACCATCTATGCTCCCACTAATCTCACATGATCTGTGTCCCTGCTATCTGACCACATATCCTACCATTTTCTGCTCCAGATACCATGCTGGCTCACTGTTCTGCAAGCACTCCAGGCATGCTCTCCCTTCAGGGCCCTTGTACTAGCTGCTTCCTCTGCTGGACAGGCTCTTCCCCCATGTCCATGTGAATAGCTCTTTCACTTCACTTCCTGTAGGTTTGGATTCAAAAACTACCTTCTCAGTGAGACTCTTCATGGCAAACCTACTGAAAAGGCTTAGCCCGACATTTAGTAATCCCCTTCCCTCCATTGTTTTTCTCCTTGACATTTTTATCTCTAACATACTTATATGTTTCCTTTATTTATCTTGTTTATTATCCATTCCCCTACTATAGTGTAAATTCCATGAGAAAGGGTTTTCATGGGTTTTATGTATTTCTGTATCTCCAGCACCTTGAATTGTGCTTGGGACATAGTAGATGCTAAATAATGTTTCCTTGAACTGGTGAATTAACTACGTTAAAAGCTTCCGTCAGAAATTACCTTTTTATCTTTAGAGCAAGCTTCTTTATTCCCTGTATCATTTTAGTTATTCTGAGATCTGACTAGCTTAAGACAAAGGTGGAAGTAGACAGACAAGGAGGTCTGTGGATCTGGAAACCCTAAAAGGACAACATGCAACTTGCTTTGCCTGAAAGCTAATTTATGATGCTAGACAGTAAGTAAATATGTATTTATGAAAGAAACATTTCCCAAACCTTACAGTATAAACACCACAAAAATATTGTTTACTGTAATGAAACTCATTCTGTTGTATAACAGAAAAATCAGATTCAGTAAAGATTTGTCAGTTTGTAGATTGGGTGTGTGCAGGACAGATCTTATCTGTTCCTAATCACAGCCTAAGCCGAGAGTCCATTAAACTTAATAGCAACCATGTGTGTCCCTGTGATAGCTTGACACATATTAAGAGATCTCTGGGAGTTGATCTAAACATACACCCACAGCTGTCCTCAAACCCGAGCTAAAAATTAGAGAGCACAGCCATCAAGCATTATCCCAATGTGCTTATGGAGTTCAAGCCCAGACACGTGATTTGAAATAGCCCCAAGAGGATCTCTGTTGTTGGGTTTGGAGCATGTTTTATGAGTATAGAGTATGTGTCTATTCTATGACTTGCTTTCACTCACAAGTGAATTAAATAAACCATATAGTATCTTGAACTCCAGGCAGTATTTCTCAAAATATGATCTGGGAAGCCCCCAGCATCAAAATCATTTGGAATGAGTGTTTAAAAAGCACACTTTGGGGACATATCAAGACCCAATGGATAAGAATAGCAGAGGAAGGGCCTCAAAATAGGGTTTACAGGCTTTCCAGGTGAGTTTTCCAGGGGCCAGGGCTGAGAACAGCAGCCCAATACTCTGGTATGAAGAAGAAGGACCCCATTTTCAAATAGAAGCAAAAGTACCTAAATAATCCCAACAGCTGCCTTAGAACAGGAGCCAGAAATATCTGGATACCCTGTGAGAAGTGGGATGCCCTCTCAGGCCAGATTCTTTCTCTTGGCCCTGTAGGTTAGGAGCAACCTAGAAAATTTATCACAGGAGCCAACCACAGAATTTTATGAGTTACCCAGGAAAAGTAATCCCTTCCTGGCATGTTTCTGAAAGAAAAGCAAGTGGAGAAAATGGGACTCCTTTCTCTAATTCTGCTACTCCACCCTCTCCTTCCCTGCACTCTGAGAACCAACACACCACGCTGGACCCAATGGTCATATTATTAAGGAAAACTGAGGTGTTTTCCATTTTTCTTCAGTATTTTAAAGGGAGTTTGAAGCAGACAGCTTGTGATGAACAACTGGCACTAAGTAGGCTCCTTTTGGTCTTGGCATCTAGGAGATATGCCAGGCCTGGTACCTGCTAATTCAGAGTCTTCCTGGAGAAGGAACTTGGATTGGGCCTTGAGCCAGAGAAAGGACTCCTTCAGCACTGCCTGGCAGAGGGCTGGACATTGCTTTGCTGTTGGCTGGGTTAAGGGCCACTCATTGAAAAAAGAAAACACATTTTAACTCATTGTTTCCTTCCATCAAGTTTCTAGACCACTGCAAAGTAGGTCAGTCAAAAGTTGTCCTTTTACTGGTTTCTTTTTCTGTTGCATAATGCTAGGATTTTCCCTTTTTCCTTTAACTGTTGATAAGTAATCAACTGAAAAGGATTAAAGAACAGTTCAGCTATCTTCTTGGAACAAAGGAAAGCCCGGATTGTTATGTCATAAATAAGAGCATTACCTGGTGGCTGTTTAGGCCCAGGCTTCAGCAAGTATTCTCCTGAAAACTACACTCTAAATCTGTCGGTGAGGGTGTGGAATTGTGATGCTGGGGAGCTGGAATCAGTGAGCCATTCAGTCAGATTGGAAAGGCACATAGCCTTTGGAATGTATCCAGAAGCAGCAGAAACTCTTGATAGGAAAAGTGGTTCTAGGTAGGAAGTTCCAGCACCAAGAGGTACTGGCCCAGAGTGTGAGATGAACATTGGCCTAAATTCTCCAATTAAAAGATACAGACTGGCTAAATGGATTTAAAAAAACAACAACAACAACATAAGACCCATCTGTTAGCTACTTACAGGAAACACACTTCATCACAAAGACACATGCAGACTGAAAGTAAAAGAATGAAAAAAGATACTCCATGGTAACATAAAATGAAAATGAGCAGGTGTAGCCATCCTATTATCAGACAAAATAGATTTTAACACAAAAATTTCAAAGAGACAAAGAAGTGTATTATGTAATGATTAAGGGATCAATTCAATAAGATGTGACTATAATAAACTTACATGCATGCATGCCAGTGTCCCTGGCTATTTAAAACAAGTGTTAATGGATCTAAACAGAGACATAGACTCCCATACGACAGTAATGGGGGACTTCAACACCCCAATTTCATCAATGGACATATCAACTAGACAGAAAATCAGCAAAGAAACAACAGAGCTAATCGACACTATGGACTAAATGGACCTAACTGACATCTAAAGAACATTTCATCCCACAGTTGAAAAATACACATACTTTTCATCAGTACATGGAACTTCCTCTAGGGTAGAGAAAATATGCTAGGCCATAAAGCAAGTCTTAGCAAATTCAAAAAAATTAAGTTCATACCATGTATCTTTTCTAACCACCAAGGAATGAAGCTGGAAATTAACATCTTAAGAAATTAGAGAGATGGAGGAAAAGCAGCAGGATGATCCAAATCGTGCTGAGAAAAATTAATAATTAAGGAGGAGAGAAAATACACACCTGAGATAGGGCTATGGGAAATTCACAGAAGAAAACCCAGGAGAATAGCAGATTGTGTCAAGAGCCTTTGGGGATTATTGATGTCATACATAAGAGTGTTATTTGTTCAGTAAAGAATAAGAGTCACTGTGCACTAACTTCCCATGCAGGACCTCTCCCCAAAGAGTTGTACTGTGAAACTTAATAGTAAAACTTGTTCTCAAGAATTGCTTCTTTTTAGTATATTAAAAGGAAGAGTCTCATAAGTTATAGCTATCTCCAAGAGTACATAAAAGAAGTAACATCCTTGGGTTTTTCTTTAAAGACAATTAAGTTTCTAAAAGGGAAGAAGAGGGAGGAAGGAAGGAAAAAGAGAAAGGTAGAAAAAACGAAATCACCTTTGAGAGGCAATAGCATAGATCAGTCCTTGTATAGACAGTTGAGGGACACGTTTTTTAGTTTTTGTTTCATTCCATTTGTTCCTTTTTTTTTCTTTTTCTTTCTATTTCTGTTTCTCAGAAAACGAGAGTAGGGAGGGGGGAGAATGGGTGGGAGGACAGGTATAGTGGGAAGAATTACTATGTACATAATGTTGTATTTATGAGACACATACAAATTAAAAATAAATAAATATAAAAAAAGAAATTAGAAAATATGCAAACACATGGAAACTGAACAACATGCTCCTGAATGAAAAATGGGTCATAGAACAAATCAAAAAGAGAGAAATTTCTGGAAACAAATGAAGATGACAATCCAACATATCAAAGCCTATGGGATACAGCAAAAGCAGTATTAAGAGTAAAGTTTATAGCAATTTGTGCCTACATCAAGAAATTGGAAAAGCACCAAATGAATGATCTAACAATGCATCTTAAGGATCTACAAAAACAACAACAAACCAAACCCAAAATTAGTAGGAGGAAATAAATAATTAAAATTAGAGAAAAAATAAATAAAATTGCTATACCATTGGCCCAACTAACCGAAAAAGAGGGAGAAGATACAAATTGGGGCTGGCACTGTGGTGTAGCAGTTGAAGCCACTGCCTGCAGTGCTGGCATCCCATATGGGCACTGGTTTGAGCCAAAGCTCTCTGCTATGGCCTGGGAAAGCACTGGAAGATGACTCAAGTGCTTGGGCCTCTGTACTTGCAAGGGAGACCTGGAAGAGGCCCTGGCTCCGGGCATCGAACTGATCCAGCTTCAGCTGTTGCAGCCAACTGGGGAGTGAACCAGTGGATGGAAGACCTCTCTCTCTCTCTCTCTCTGCCTCTTCTCTCTCTGTGTAACTCTGACTTTCAAATAAACAAATAAATCTTTTTTTAAAAAAAATAAGATACAAATCATTAAGATCAGAGATGAAAAAGGAAATATAACAACAGATACTACAAAAATTAAAAAGAATCAATAGGAATTACTACAAACAGCTATATGACAACTGATTGGAAAATGTAGAAGACATGGACAGATTTCTGGACACAATCTACTAAAATTGAGTCATGAAGACACAGAAAACCTAAACAGACCAATAACCAAGACAGATACCCTCACATGAAAGAAAAGCCCAGGACCAGATAGCTTCGCTGCTGAATTTTGCCAGATTTTTAAAGAACTAATTCCAATTCTTTTCAAACTATTCAAAACAATAGTTGGGAGGGAATCCTCCCAAACTCCTCCTATGAGGCCAGCATCACTTTAATTCCAAAACCAGAAAAAGATACAAAAAAGAAAGAGAACTAAAGACCAATATGCATTGTGAACATAGATGCAAAAATCCTCAGCAAAATACCAGCCAGGTGAATCCAACAACACATCAGAAAGATCCTTCACCCGGATCAAGTAGGATTTATCCCTGGTATGCAGGGATGGTTCAACATATGCAAATCAATAAATGCTATACATCACATCAAATTTTTAAGAATAAAAACCATATAATTACCTCAATAGACGCAAAGAAAACATTTGATCAAATTCAAAATCCTTTCATGATAAAAACTTTAAACAGGTACCAATGCTGTGGCCTAGTATATAAAAGCTGCCATCTGTGGTGCCAGCGTCCTATATGGGCACTGGTTTGAGTCCCGGCTGCTCCACTTCCGATCCAGCTCTCAAGTATGGCCTAGGAAAGCAGTGGAAGATGGCCCAAGTCCTTGGGACCTTGCACCCATGTGGGAGACCTGGAAGGAAGCTCCTGGCTCCTGGATTCAGATGGGTGCAGCTCCCGCCATATTGCCTATTTGGGGGAGTGAACAAACAGATGGAAGACCTCTCTCTCTCTCTCTCTCTCTCCCTCTCCCTCGGCCTCTGCCTCTCTGTAACTCTGCCTTTCAAGTAAAATAAATAAATCTAAAAAAACCTTAAGCAATTTACAGATTCAATGAGATCCCAATCAAAATACCAATGACATTCTTCTCAGATCTAGAAAAAAATGATGCTAAAATTCATATGAAAACACAAGAGACCTTGAGTAGCTAAAGCAATCATACAACAAAAACAACGCCAGAGATATCACAATATCAGACTCCAAGATATCTTGGCAGTTATAATAAAAATAGTCTGGTACTGACACAAAAATAGACATGTAGACCAATGGAACAGACTAGAAATCTCAGAAATTAACCCATCTGTTTCAAATCAACTAATCTGACAAAGGAGCTAAAATCAATCCCTGGAGCAATGACAGTCTCTTCAACAAATGGTGCTGGGAAAACTGGATCTCCACTTGCAGAAGTATGAATCAAGACCCCTACCTTACCAATCCTCATATAAAAATCAATTCAAATCTACTACCTGACACCCTCAAATTACAGAAGATAACATGAGGAAACTCTGCAAGACACTGGCATAGGCAAAGACTTCTTGGAAAAGATCCCAGAAGCACAGGCAATTAAAGCAAAAATAGACAAATGGGATTACATCAAGCTAAGAAGATTCTGCATTTCAAAGGGAGCACTCAACAAAGTGAAGAGGCAACCAACAGAATCAGAAAAAAAAAATATTTGCAAACTATCAACTGATAAAAGATTAATAGCCAGAATATATAAAGAGTTTAAGAAACTCATGGGGCTGGCACTGTGGTGCAGCAGGTTAAAGCCCTGGCCTGAAGTGCAGGCATCCCATATGGGCACCCGTTCTATTCCTGGCTGCTCCTCTTCCGATCCAGCTCTCTGCCATGGCCTAGGAAAGCAGTAGAAGATGGCCCAAGTCCTTGAGCCCCTTCACCCGCATGGGAGACCCAGAGAAAGCTCCTGGCTCCTGGCTTTGGATTGGCACAGCTCCAGCCATTGTGGCCATCTGGGGAGTGAACCAGCGGATGGAAAACCTCTCTCTGTCTCTACCTTTCTCTGTAACTCTGTCTTTCAAATAAATAAAATAAATCTTAAAAAAAAAAAGAAGTTACATGCAATTGATGCAGAGAAAGCATTTGACAAAATTCAATATATTTTCATGGTTAAAAAAAACAACACTTAACAAACTAAGGATAGAAAATATATATGAAAATTTCACAGCTAATATACTTAATGGTGAAAGACTAAAAGCTTTCCCCCAAGACCAGGAACAAGATAAGGATTTCAGCTTTTGTCCCTTCTATTCAACATTCTACTGGAAGTTCCAGCCAGAGAAATTAGTGAAGAGAAAGAAACAAATGGCATCCACTTGAAAAAGAACAAATAAAGTTACCACAAATGGCATGATCGTATACAGAGAAAATTCTAAAGAAGTCTCATAATACTATTAAAGCCAATAGGTGAATTTGCCTACACCGAAGGATATAAGATCAATGAACAAAAGTCAGTTGTATTTCAATATGCTAGAAATTAAAATCTAAAAATGAAATTAATAAAACATTGCCATTTATAATAGTATAAAAATAATTAATTTACCCAAGGAGGTTAAACTAATTTAAACATTGCTGAAAAAAATTTAAAAGACCTAAAGAAATAGAAAGACATCCCATATATATGGATTGGGAAACTCAATATTAAGATGGTGATACTGTCAGGGGATTTACAAATTCAATGTAATCCTTATAAAATTCCCAATGTACCATTTTGAAAATACAGAAAATCTGATTATAAAATTTGAATGCAAGGGATCCAGAATAGCCAAAACAATTTTGAAAAGGAAGAACAAAATTGGAGGACTCACGCTTCTCATCTTCAAAACTTATTACAAAGATACAGTTACTACAAAAACATGCTTCTTATATAAGGATATGCATATAGATAAATGGAATAGAACTGAGTCTGGAAAAAACTTATTCATCCATGGTCAACTGATTTTCAACAAGGGTACCAAGGCAATTCAATGAGCAAATAATAGTCAGCACTGGTGCTGGTCCAAGTGTATCCACATAAAAAGAATGAGTGTGAACTGTTATATAGAAAAATTAACTCACTATGGAACAAAGACCTAAATGTAAGAGCTAAAACTCTAAGGAAAAAACATAGGGGTAAATCTTCATGATCTCAGGATTGGCAATAAGAGTGCAGGTGTTTGGTGCAGTGGTTAAGATGCTCCATGGGGTGCCTGCATCACATGTTGAAGTGCCTGGCTTCAGTCTCATCTCTGCTGCATCTGACCCAGCTTCCTGCTAATGTGCATCCTGGGAGGCAGCAGATGATGGTTTAAGAATTGAGCCCCTGCCACCCACATGGGAGACCTGGATGGAGTTCCAGGCTCCTGGTTTCTGCCTGGCTCAATCCTGGCTGTTACTGACATTTGAGGAGTGAATCAGTGAATGGAAGATCTCTGTCTCTCTGTCTCTGTCTCTCTGACCTTCAAATAAATAAATTAAAATTTAAAAAGAATTGGCAATTAAACGTGACACAAAAAAGAAAAGTACCACATGGAAAAAAGATTGGTGTTCATCTCTTATTAAAAAACCAATTGTGTCAAAGGGCACTGTTAAGAGAGTTAAAAGACAAACTGCAGAATAGGAGAAAATATTTGTAATCATATACCTGATAAGGGCCTACCATCCAGAATATACAAAAAAAAAAAAAACCTCTTACAACTCAACAACAACCAAAAAACTCAATTAGTAAATGGGCAAAATGCTTAAATAGGCATTTCTGTAATGAAGAGACACAAATGGCTAACAAGCTCATGAAAAGAAGCTTAATATCATTAGTTACCAAAGAAATGCAAATCAAAATCACACCAAGATACTTCACACTCACTAACATAACCATAATAAAAGAAAAAAATGAAAATAAGAAGTGCTGGCCAAGATGTGGAGAAATCAGATTTTTCTGATGGGAATGTCATGTAAAGGAGTGTAGCTGCTGGGGAGGAGTTTGGTGGTTCCTCACAAAGTTACATAAAACTAACATATGATCACATGATTCCACTTCTAGGCATATCAGATTGAATACTCTTATCTGAAATGATTGGGCTGAGAAGTGTTTTGGATTTCAGAATTTTTTGGATTTCAGAATATTTGCATATACATAGCAGGATATCTGAGAGATGGAATTAAAGTGTAAACACGGTATTCATTTATGTTCCTGAAGTCATTCTATACAATATTTTTAGTGTGCCTGTATTTTGACTGCAACCCATCCTATGATGTCCACTTGTGGTGTCATGACAGCACATAAACAGTTTGGGATTTGGGAGCATTTCACATCTTCAATGTTCAGATTGGGGATGCTCAACCTATACTGAAAATAATCACAAACAGGTGTTCAAATAAAAAAATTGCTCATAAATGTTTGTAATATAGTAGCACTCAAGGCCAGCACTGTGGTATAGCGGATAAAACTGCCGCCTGCAGTGCCGGCATCCCATATGGGCACCGGTTCTAGTCCTGGCTGCTCCACTTCTGATCCAGCTCTCTGCTATGGCCTGGGAAAGCAGTAGAAGATGGCCCAGGTCCTTGGGCCCCTGCATCTGTGTGGGAGTCCTGGAGGAAGCTCCTGGCTTCTGGCTTCAGATCGGCTCAGCTCCAGCCATTGCGGCCAATTGGGGAGTAAACCAGCAGATGGAAGACTTTTCTCTCTCTCTGCCTCTCCTTCTCTCTCTGTGTAACTCTGGATTTCAAATAAATAAACAAATCTTTTTTAAAAAAATATAGTAGCACTCTTTATAATAGCCAAAAAGTGCAAAAGGCACAAATAACCATCAAGGGGTAAATGACTAAAGAAACTCTGGTACATTCCTACAATGGAGTACTACTTAGCCGCAAACATCCCTGCTGCAACATGGATGACCTTCAAGGCATCACACTAATTGAAAGAAGCCAGACACAATGATCACATATTACACGATTCCATTTGTGTGAAATATCCAAAGTAAGCAAACACAGAGACACAAAGCAGATTAGTTATTGTCAGGGGCTGATGGGGGATAGGAATAGTGAATGACTGCAAAATAGATGCTGGGTTTTCATTTGGGAGAACTAAACAAATTCTGGAATAAGATTGTGATTATGGTTGCACAGCATAATGAATGTACACAATGCCTCTTAATTGCATACTTTAAATGGTTAAAATCGTAAAAATTATCTGTTTTATGACAACAAAAACAGGTATGTAATTCAATCCTTCCACCAATTCATACTGTCCATCCCAATTCATCTGATATAGCAGCATTCTACAGAAAATACAATCGTAGCCCAAATATAAATCAGTGAGCATTAATCCATTTACTACCAGTCTATTTCAACTTAGGTCCTAACCCCTTTTGTTGTTGCTGCTGTTATTGACATAATTACCTGAGGGCTGCTTCCCTCCATGGGATCTTTCAACAACAAAACAGAGGTTTGTTCTAATTGTCCAATCATCTTCATTATAAATTATACTTCTGTTTACTTTTAAGTTCTCAAGGTTAATTGTTCTAAAACCTACTTCACTACAAAAGCCCCCTCAAGTTCAATACAACCAATTAAATTAAACATGCATCAGTTTGAGAATGAGAGTGATAATCTGGGCACGATCTACTAATTTGTCAGTTGTTGGATATCATTTGGTTGACACAACTACACATATGAAACACACATATATGTCAACTGATTTTTCATATGAATATGTATCTACCAAATAGTACTACGCGCTGTAACTTTTGAGATTTTGGGATTCAAATGTATAGAGTATTACATCCGTAAAAACAAAACAAAAAAAACTCTTTTTATATTCATGAAATAACTGAAAATATCTGTAAATTTATTTATTTCTGAAATGTTACTTTCCATTCCTTATAATTTAAAATGATGATTATTTGGTTTGTAGAATTGGGTGGAAAATAAACAATCTTACAAAACAAAATCCAAGAATGGCAGCTCTCCTTCCACATATACCTCCTCTAGTGTAGGGATAATGCAGAAGAAAAGAGAATTAAAGAAGAAATTGTGGCTCTGACCTGTGACCTCCCAACCTGTCCCATAAGATGGGGCTAATACCTTCTTCAGTGCCAAGATCTTGGATGATGAAGTCTTCGTTTGTGAGCTGTCAACTGGCTCATCATCAACAGAAATTTCTTTAAATTCATCAGAAAATATGTCAGATCGGATAAGTGGTGGGCTGATGCTGGGTTGGCGTGGTCGCAGTGGTGGGACCTGTCAAAAGGGAGAATAAGAGGGAAAAATTAAAACCTGTGTGTTATTGGTACTCTTGCTCCTTAATGCTTGAAGGACTAAGAACACAAAATGAAAAAACAGGCCCAGAAAAGAATCTCCTACCTCCCTGCCTTCACTCTAGTACACACTCAATACAAAGACTAACCACCTTGGTTTACTCTCTGCGGCACACTTTTTTTTTTTTAATTTTTTTTTATTTTTTTATTTTTTTTATTTTTTGACAGGCAGAGTGGACAGTAGAGGGAGATAGAGAGAAAGGTCTTCCTTTTTGCCGTTGGTTCACCCTCCAATGGCCGCTGCAGCCGGTGCATCTTGCTGATCCGAAGGCAGGAGCCAGGTGCTTCTCCTGGTCTCCCATGGGGTGCAGGGCCCAAGCACTTGGGCCATCCTCCACTGCACTCCCTGGCCACAGCAGAGAGCTGGCCTGGAAGAGGGGCAACCGGGACAGGATCGGTGCCCCGACCGGGACTAGAACCCGGTGTGCCGGCGCCGCATGGCGGAGGATTAGCCTGTTAAGCCACGGCGCCGGCCTTACTGCACACTTTTGACAATCCCCGGAGACAGAAACTTCAAATTGCTTGTGTGAGCAAAACTAGAATCCTGGTGTTATTTCCCTACTGGTGATAACTTCACATCTTGTTTCATTCTGACCTTTGTTTTTTAATTTCAGCCATGTCTTTAGAAGTCTATTTCTTAAAGAAATGAATCTTGGGTTATGCTCTAGGGATAGCATCCAAACTACAATCCTTGCTTCCATTATTCCAGGAAATGTCGATACTGGATCTTCACTGTGTTCATTGCTTATTTTAATCACGTCAAGACTGATTATCTAGGATTTTTTAAAAGAAAATCTACAGAACTAATCTTGGTTTCCCAAGGAGATAAAAATGTATTGCTTTGGGTTTGGCGGAGGGATTCAACCAACTAATTTAGTTCATTTCAGTTTGAAGATCATAGTACACTTAACTTTGAGGTATTGGTCCTTACCATGGTCCTTTCCATATGGCTGGAACCCTTGATTTTATCTTTAACAAATACTATCTACAATGTATTACACCCTATTCCAGAAACTGGGCCTACAACAGGAAAAAAACAAAATTCTTGCTCTCGTGGAGCTACCATGCTTGCATCTGTTGTAGACTTTGCTTGGCCCAGAACCCATAGCCTTCAGAGACAGTAGCCAAAGAAAAGGGGCTCTAATGGAGGCTTGCCAAGATTTTGCCATGAAACACTCCTGGTCAGAGTGTCCAGTGTTCCCTGATTGCTACCAGGTCCCACTGGGGGATCTTGGGAAGAGGCCAGATCAACCATCCCAAATCCCAGCTCTAATAATAATAACGAGGCAAATGGAAGGTTCACTTGTACTGAGGGTTTACAGTGTGCCAGGCAGGGAGTGCTCTCCATAGAGGCATCGCATTGAAACCTCATGACAATTCTTTGAGATATTTTGGTATGATGGTTTCCATTTTACAGATAGGGAAAACAGACTTGGAGAGGTGATAGAATTGGCCCTAATTCTCCCACGGCAGGGCAAGCCTTTGAAAAGCTTGCCCAGCTTGATTGCCTGTGTTCTTAACCACTGTACTCTCCTGTCTCTGAACTACAAGGGCCAGGAAGAAGAGGTCCCATGCTGACTGGCAAGTTCAAGAAGTTTAAAAGGCAACAGACAGAACAGATGATGTGCCTGATTCCTTAAGGATAGCCGCAAGGGCAGGTCTGTTTCTTCAACAATTACATTCAATTGTTTTACATTTTTAAAATGGTAATGTATTTGAATGGCAGAGGGAGAGAAAGAAGAAGGAAAGGAAAGGAGGGAGGAAGGGAGGAGGAGGGGAGAAAGAGAGAGAGAGAGAATGATTTTATCCACTGGTTCACGTCCCAAATGCCTGCAATGGCAGGGACTGAGCCAGGCCAATGCCAAGAGCTGGGAACTCCATCGAGATCTCTCAGGTGAGTGGCAGGGACCCAAGTACTTGAGCCCTCGCCTGTTGCCCTCCAAGGTGCACATTAGCAGGAAGCTGGATTTAGAAATGGCTGAGACTGCAACCCAGGACCTCTGATATGGAATGTGGGCCTTCCAAGCAGTGTTTGAGTCAACAACAGGAAAAGGTTAATAACCTGCTGCTGCATATTCTGAACAATTTCTGCTCGAGTAAAAAGAATATAAAATGCACCGCAGAGTAATCTAGGCACCCACATTCCTAACACTTCAGAACAGACATCAGGTGAAAATCTGGCAGTGGACAAAACTGGCTCCATCTCAGCATTTCTGACATAACCATGCACCTGGATTTCCTCTCCCACGGTCTCCTATGTGCTCTGGATGTTAATTAATCCGCTAAAGATGCTGCCCCTTCAAGGGACCCACCCACTGGCATGTTCATACTTGCCCCAGCTTCTATGTGGCACTGGGTGTCAGGACCCTTGACTTAGTGCTATCAACTACCCTGCCATTTGGAGTTGTCACCTTGGCATTTAAGGGAAGTTTGCCACCAAAAGTCAACCTGCTTGGGGCCAGCACTGTGGTGTAGTAGGTTAAGCCTCTGCCTGCAGCACCAGCCTCCCATATGGGCGCTGGTTCAAGTCCCAGCTGCTCTACTTCCAATCCAGCTCTCTGCTAAAGCCTGGGAAAGCAGCGGAAGATGGCCCAAGGGCTTGTGCCCCTGCACCCATGTAGGAGACCCAGAAGAAGCTCCTGGCTCCTGGCTCCGGATCAGCACAGCTCCAGTTGTTGCGGCCATTTGAGGAGTGAAGCAGCGGATGGAAGATCTCTCTTTGTCTCTCCCTCTCTCTCTCTCCCTGTAACTCTGCCCCTCAAATAAATAAATAAATCTTTTAAAAAAAAGTCAATCTGGGTGTTGATGACTCAGGTCTTATTAACACACTGTGCTGTTTTCAGCTGTTTCCCAGGGAAGGTTTAGGGGATCGGGCCAAAGGTGTGAGGTGTGGGACCAAATCAAACATGCAAGGAAATTTGCCTATGAGCTATTGTAGCGTCCATCAAAGGCACAATAATCAACTATTTTCTCTTCATACTCACTAGCATCTGTTATGTTTTGGCTTTTGGATAATAGTCATTCTAACTGGAGTGAAATGATACTTCATTGTAGTTTCATTTGCATTACCCTGATGGCTAAAGGGAACTGTAAATCAGTTGCTGGGAATGCAAATTAACATAACCATTATAAAAAAAGTCTGGAGGCGGCCGGCACCACGGCTCAATAGGCTAATCCTCTGCCTTGCGGCGCCGGCACACCGGGTTCTAGTCCCGGTCGGGGCACTGATCCTGTCCCGGTTGCCCCTCTTCCAGGCCAGCTCTCTGCTGTGGCCAGGGAGTGCAGTGGAGGATGGCCCAAGTGCTTGGGCCCTGAACCCTATGGGAGACCAGGAGAAGCACCTGGCTCCTGCCATCGGATCAGTGCGGTGCGCCGGCCACAGCGGCCATTGGAGGGTGAACCAACGGCAAAAAGGAAGACCTTTCTCTCTGTCTCTCTCTCACTGTCCACTCTGCCTGTCAAAAAAAAAAAAAGTCTGGAGGCTCCTTAAAAAACTAAAAATAGATCTACCATATGACCCAGCTATCCTACTTCTGCGAATACATCCAAAGGAAATGAAGTCAGCTTATCAAAGAGATACCTGTACTCCCATGTTCATAGTAGCCCAATCCACAACAGCAAAGACATGAAATCAACCTAGATATCCATGAACTGATGACTGGATAAAGAAAATGTAGTATAAATACACGATGGGATAGTACTCAGCTTAAAAAAAATGGAATCCTGGCATTTGCAACAAAATGGGTGAAACTGCAGGTTATTATGTGAAGTGAAATAAGTCAAACACACAAAACAAAAACCACGTTTTCTCTCATATGTGGAAGTTAATATATATATTAATAGATTATAATTTATATATTATAATTTATATATATAACATAAAAACGTGGGGATGGGGTTGGCATTGTGGCTCTTTGGGCAAAGCCTCTGTCTGCAGTGCCAGCATCCTATATGGGTTCCTGTTCGAGTCCTGGCTGTTCCACTTCCCATCCAGCTCCCTGCTAATGTGCCTGGGAACGCAGTGGAAGATGACCCAAGTGCTTGGGCCCCTGCACCCACATGGGAAACTCGGAAGAAGCTCCTGGCCCCTGGCTTCAGTTTGGTCCAGCCCTGGATATTGTGGCCATTTGGGAAGTACACCAGCAGATGGAAGATCTTTCTCTCTTCTCTCTCTCTCTGTAATTCTGCCTTTCAAATAAATAAACGTTTAAAAAATGTGTGTATGTGGCATACAGATATTTATAAATGTCATCTTTGCTGAATTATAACCCTTACATAATAATATACCTTCTTTCCTCACTTTATGATCCTTGTTATTAATCCCACATTAATGTGCTATTAATAACCTCGCTTCTCAAGAAAAATATATATGTGTGTATACAAGCAGATCTGATGAAATGCTAAAAACTGTTTTTGAAAAAAAACCAGATAAATGAACAAAAAAGTAGAATGTTGGCTGCCAGGGGCCAAGGGCAGGAAGAGGGAATTGACACAAAGGGTCATGAGGGATATTTGGGGGGTTATGGAGATGTCCTACATCATGATGGTAGTGGTGATTACACACTGCACATATACATCAAAACTCACCGTAACTTTAAAAGTCACCAATCATATTGAATGTAAATTGTATCTCAATACAGTTGATTTTTAAAATTTAGGGACCTATATTAAGAATCATAATCAGTTCTCCAGTGGAGAAGGGTCTCCTCTTTGTATGGCCTTCCCAGTGACACAGGGCTCTTTGGGCTAAAAGGAGAAGGCAGCTGCTAAGGCAGTCTCCTAGGCAATGTCTCAAGCTCCCGCAGGGCACTCCCGAATCAGAGCTCCAGGAGAGGCAGCTTGAGCAACACAGAGCTCCCCTGAGCCGAATACTAGCTGGAGCTCAGAGTGTCCTGGGGCTGGTGCTGTGGCATAGTGGGTAAGGGCGCCACCTAAAGCACCCATTGGGTAAAGCCTCTGTCTGCAGTGCCAGCATCCCATATGGGTGCCTGTTCGAGTCCTGGCTGCTCCACTTCCCATCCAACTCCCTGCTAATGGCCTGGGAAAGCAGAAGAGGATGGGCCAAGTGCTTGAGACCCTGCACCCACATGGGAGACCTGGAAGAAGCTCCTGGCTTCAGTTTGGTCCAGCCCTGGACATTGTAGCCATTTGGGGAGTGAATCAGCAGATGGAAGGCCTCTCTCTCTCTCTCTCTCTCTCTCTCTCTAACTCTGCTTTTCAAATAAATGTTTTTTTTTAAAAAAAAGCTTAATAATCTCTGAGCACTTTCATTCTTTAATAAGAAAAAAAGAGAGAGACCGCCCTATGTACACGCTGCATTTTATGGAGCTAAGGTACAGAGAAGTCCAGGCAAGTACAACAAAGTTGAGCATCTTAGAGACAGGGGCAGTGGATAGACCATGGATTTAGAAGTCAACACACCTGGGTGAGATATCCAAGTCTACAGCTTACTACCTTGGTGGGCATAAGCAACTTCCTTAACCTTCCTGAGTCTTCATTGAATTTTCACAAGCAACCTCTCAAGGTAGATATTCTTATATCTATTGTAGATGATAAAAAGAGAGGCTCAGAGAGGTTAAGCAACTAGCCCAGGGTCACACAGCCAGGAAACGGCAGAGTGAGATTTCAAGCACAGATTTGTCTGTCTATGCTCTGACCAGTTCCACCTTGTTACCTCTGTGATCCTGGAGCCTGCTACCCAGATTCCACTTCTGGGCATATGTCGAGGCGCAGCTCCAAACATAACTCCAGACGTGGTTCCCCGGACGCTAGCGCCAGTTCTTGGCAGAGTTCTGTAAACGTAAGATCTCTGTGGAAGAGAAACATAAAAGAACTTAGGAGCTGGTATGCTAGCACATAAACCATGGAATGTCATTGTCTGGGGTGTGTTCAGAGAGGTGACTATGGTAATACTGGCCAACACAGTGTACCAGGCAATAGGTATGCATGTTATATATTTATTCCCTCATTTACTGCTTATAACAGCCCTGTCGGGTAGGATCAGCTGAGAAGCAAGGCCAGATTTCTCCCTCCTTTTGGAGGTGAGGTAAGAGCAAGGGAAGAGCACAGAAGCTCACGGGTTCTTACCTGTATCAGTCTGCCTTTCTGGCGCTCCATGGAAGTAAACATCTTACTTGCCGGCCTTTCCGACTGAGGATCCAATAGGAAGATGCTGTCATGAGATATGGCTTTGTTTCCCATGCTGCTCTTGGGCCTGGGGAGAAAGCAATGATCCTGTAAAAGCAGTCTGAGAGCCACAAGAACTGAAGATAGACATATATCCATACTATGGCCTGCCACATACCCCAGAGGGTATGTGTGCAAATTTCTCCATAGCACTTTCATTTAAATTTGTTTTAAATACCAAAGATCTTGCTTAAATGAAAGGCCTTTATTCACCAGGTCACACAGGGGACCTGTGATGCATCAGGCCTATTTTCTTTTCTTTTTTTTTTTTATTTCATAAATGTGAATTTACAAAGTGCAACTTTTGTATTGTTGTGGCTTCCCCCCCAACCTCCCTCCCTCCCATGGCCCTCCCCTCTCCCTCTCCCATCCCACCCTTCACCGAGTTTCATTTTCAATTACCTTCATATACTGAAGATCAACTTAGTATATACTAAGCAAGGATTTCAACAGGCTGCATGCACAGAACTGCACAAGGTATAGGGTATTGTTCAACTAGTAGTGTTTTTAAGTTTCATAGTAAAACACATTAAGGACAGAGATCCTACGTGGGGAGCATGTACCCAGTGACTCCCGTTGTTGATTTAACAATTGGCACTCTTATTTATGACGTCAGCAATCACCCGAGACTCTTGCTATGAGCTGTCTAGGCTATGGAAGTCCCTTGAGTTCACCTACTCTGAACTTGTTTAGTCAAGGCCGTGTCACAGTGGAGGTTCCTTCCTCCCTTCAGAGAAAGGCGCCTCTCTCATATCAGGCCTATTTTCAAAGTCATCTTAGGTACCACACATCCTTCCCTCCCCAAACTACTAAACCCATGTAGAAATTACCTTCTTATGGGGGACAATTATGTGGTAGAGAAATCTAGGAAAAGTTAGAAATGAAAGGCTAAAGATGCAAAAAGACTCCTGTGGGACACAGTAATGTATTTTACCTTTTAAAACTTTCAACCAAATACATCATGAGAAAAGAAAACTATAGTCCAGTACTTCCTATGTATGGACTACTAAACTAAGTCCAACAACACATTAAAACAAATTACAGGGGCCTGCGCCCTGGCGCAGTAGGTTAATCCTCCGCCTGTGCCGCTGGCATCCCATAAGGGTGCAGGTTCAAATCCCAGCTGCTCCACTTCCGATCCAGCTCTCTGCTATGACCTGGGAAAGCAGTAGAAGATGGCCCAAGTCCTTGGGCCCCTGCACCCACATGGGAGGCCCAGAAGAAGTTCCTGGCTTCTGGCTTCGGATCGACACAGCACCGGCCGTGGCGGCCATTTGGGGAGTGAACCAACGGAAGGAAGACTTCTCTCTCTCTGACTCTCACTGTCTGTATGTAACTCTACCTCTCAAAATAAATAAATTTAAAAAAAAGAAAAGTGTGAGCTGCCCTGGATGAGGCTTATTACACATTAATAAAGAAATAAAAAACAAATTACATAGCATGAAAAAGCAGAATCTGCAAATATTACAAGGTTTGTTGAATACAAAAACCAGTGACTGTGACACACTCTTAGCAGCAGAATAAAAACAAACAGCGCATGATCATTTCAACAGATGTAGGACAAACACTTATAAAACCCAGCACCCTCTCATGACAAGTGTACTCAATCTTGATATAGGGACAGCTCTGCCAGACCCATAGCTAATATCATTCTTAATGACAGAAGACGGATGCTTTCCTCCTAAGGGAATAAGACAAAGATGATCGTTCCTGTCACTTCTATTCTACATTGTGTTGGAGGGTATAGTCAAGGAAATTAGGTAAGAAAATGAAATAAAATGCATCCAGTTGTGCACAGGCTTCCCATATACCCCACACCAGCTTTCCCTATTAACATCTTATATTACTACATTTGTCACTATCCATAAACCATACCCAACTTACCCTATTTTTTATATCCAAACTGTCTCTAGGCCTCTAGTAGTCAACAACTTGTATTCACATTATTTTTTATTTTTAGCTCCCACAAATGAGGGAGAACATGTGGCATTTGTCTTTCTGTGTCCAATTAACTGCACTTAATATAATGTCATTTAGCATATACAAAGAACTCTTATTAACTCTTATTAATTCTTAAGGAATTCAACAATAAAAAGACAACCCAATTTAAAGGTGAAAAAAGGGGCCGGTGCCTCGGCTCACTAGACTAATCCTCCGCCTGCAGCACCGGCACCCTAGGTTCTAGTCCCGGTTGGGGCGCCAGGTTCTGTCCCGGTTGCTCCTCTTCCAATCCAGCTCTCTGATGTGGCCCAGGAAGGCAGTGGAAGATGGCCCAAGTGCTTGGGCCCTACACCTGCATGGGAGACCAGGAGGAGGTGCCTGGCTCCTGGCTTCGGATCGGCATAGCGCGCCAGCCATAGTGGCCATCTGGGGAGTGAACCAACAGAAGGAAGATCTTTCTCTCTGTCTCTCTCAATGTCTAAATCTGCCTGTCCAAAAAAAAAAGATGAAAAAAGGGTCTGAATAGATATTAAAAAAAAAAGATATAGAGGGGCTGGTGCTGTGGCACAGAGGGTTAACACCCTGGCCTGAAGCGCTGGCATCCCATATGGGCACCGGTTCAAGTCCCAGCTGCTCCTCTTCCAATCCAGCTCTCTGCTATGGCCTGGGAAAGCAGTAGAAGATGGCTCAAGTCCTTGAGCCACAGAACCCACGTGGGAGACCCGGAAGAAGCTCCTGACTCCTGGCTTCAGATCAGCGCAGCTCTGGCCATTGCAGCCATCTGGGGAGTGAACCAGCAGATGGAAGACCTTTCTGTCTGTCTTTACCTCTCTCTAACTCTGTCTTTCAAATAAATAAAATAAATCTTTTAAAAAAAGATATAGAAATGGCCAGCTAGCATATATAAAAAACTTATTAATTATTAATAAATTAAATAATAAGACAATCCAATTTAAATATGAAAAAAGGGGTCTGAATAGTTATCCAAAACAGGTAGAAAAATGGCCAACAAGTACATGGAAGGATCTTCAACATCGTGATCCAGCAGGGAAATATAAATCAAAACTGTGATGAGAGGCCATTTCACATCCACGAGAATGGCTAGAACACAAATTTCAGATGATAACAAGTCCTGGCAAAGTTTTGGAGAAATTGGGATCCCATGTACTGCTAGTAGGAATGTAAAATGGAACCACCTCTAAGGTGGCTTGTGGACCAGCAAAGGAGGCAGATGTCGTCTACTGTGCTCTAAATTCCTACCCACTTTTTCTCTATAAAACTCTGCTACTACCCAGGTGGCTCTGGTGGTAAAAGTAACACACTCTGCTTCATTACAACAGCACTCAAAAACTTATTATGATGATCTAGGAAACTCTTAATGGGCATACGATATCAAAAACTTTTTGCACCAAATTGCATTCTTTCTTTTTATTTATTTATTTATTTATTTATTGAAAGGCAGAGTTACAGAAAGAGGAGGAGAAGGAAGAGAGAGAGAGAGAGAGAGAGAGAGAGAGAGAGAGAGAGAGAATCTTCCATCCACTGGTTCACTCCCTAAATGGCTGCAACAGCCAGGGTTGGACCAGGCTGAAGCCAGGAGCTGGGAGCCTCCTCCAGGTCTCCCACATGGGTGCAGGGGCCCAAGTACTCGGGACATCTTGTGCTGCTTTCCCAGGACATTAGCAGGGAACTGGATAGGAAATGGAGAAGCAGGGTCTCAAACCGATGCCTATATGGGATGCCAGCATGGCACACAGAGGCTTAACCTGCTATGCCACAACACTGGCCTCAAATTTATTTCTTTTTTTAAGATTTAGTTAGTTATTTATTCGAAAGGCAGAGTTACAAAAGAAAGGGAGAGACAAACAAGGAGAAAGATCTTCCATCTGCTGGTTCACTCCCCAAATTGCTACCATGGCTGAGGCTGGGTCAGGCCTGAGCCAGGAACGTCATCCAGGTCTCTCACGTGGGTGGCAGAGGCCCAAGCACTTGGGCCATCTTCCACTGCTTTCCCAGGTGCATTAGCAGGGAGCTGGATCAGAAGTGGAGCAGCTCAGACTCTAACTGGTGCCCACCTGGGATGCCCGAGTCATAGGTGGTGGCTTAACGTGCTGCACCACAATGCTGGCTCCCTTGAATTTATTCTTTAATTCCATTTTCCCTGAACTTTAGAAGTACCCATATGACTGACTCAGCATCGAGGGAATAATACTTCCAGATGTCTCCATATACACACACATGCTCCTGATGCACACATGTTTTCATTCATATGAGCTGCTAACTCAGTCAGGCTCAGAACCAACGTAGCCGCTACAACTACCGTGTATGCTCTGCTTCGTGCAGAGAAACAGAGGAAATCTCAGGCTCACGGTGGGCTTAGCACTCTCTCTCAACTCCATGCTATGTATCAGCCAGAGTGCAGCTGTGGAACTGGCTGTCTAGCGCGAAGCCTTCCCTGATCAAAGGATTTCACTGGCACCCATTGTGCCTGAATTTGTCAGAAACTGCAGTGCTTGTTCACAGAACATATCTGTGCTCATTGAGCTGCTGCCCGGAGGCAAAGAGAGAAAAAAAAAAAACACTCCAAATAGTAGCTTGGCCTTAATTAAGGGCAATAAAGCACATTACAACAAATACCCATTAAGAAATCAAATGAAGGAATGAGATTTGCATGTTCCATCAGATACAGCTTAATATAGACTTGGAAACAGATACTGGTCCCATTATGCATGCCAAGGAAAGGCTGGCTCTATGTTTTATTACGATTGATTCCCTCCCTACCTCCTGAATGACAGTCTCCGGGTTCCTCCCCTAGCACATTAAGCAGGAGATTGAGGTCAGGTGTGATCATCAAGCCCCTTGGTTATATTCTTTTCATTAATTTAGCCTATGTGCAAAAACGACCCCCTATGTCTCTGTCTCTGTCTTTCAGGTGCACACGCATGGAAAATCCATCAGAGTGAATGGAGCATTTTGGAGGGGAAGGAACAAGTAAGATGGGGAAGTGGTGGCACTAGGAGATGGTCCTTGTCAGTTTCTGGAGACATTGCAGAGTACATCTGAATGGCACTCGTTCACCCCCGACAGGGCTAGTCTTAGTCTCACTTAAAGCTATAAAGCAATGGTCTATGTTGTTACTTGCGAAGTATGAAATGAGCCCCTCTGTCCAAAAACCATCTCCGCCACTAGCGAGGCTATCTGAAATTCCTCATGCTGGATGCATTCATTAAGGTTCTTCTTAAGGGACCATATGTACTGCCAGGCCCTTCTATTAGAAGAAGCATGCTGGGGGCAGCGGGACATGGCAGCTTACTGTCCCACCGCTGCCAAGCATGGCTAGCAGCCATGACAAGCTCTGTGGGGAGTCCAAGATAAGTCTGGAGTTTAAGGTCAGGAGAACAGGCCCAAGCGGAACACCGTAAGTGGGCGTCTGAGCCAGGGACAGCTAGGGGTACTGGGTGTCCCGATGAATGAACCCAACAGGGATATGGGAATCAGGGCAGCACAGATGAAAATTAGAGCAGAGGAGGTGGTATTGGCTCCTGAACAGTCTTCCCTATCCCTTCCATGAGCGGTTATGGCATTTCCTCCAGTCTCCTGGGGTAGAGGGAGAAAGGGATTTGCCTTGGTTTGTCTGCGTACGTGCGTGCGTGCGTGTGTGTTTATAGCAATAAGGTAACTTCATGATTATGATCTCCCCTACGTGTGTGTGTTTATAGCAATAAGGTAATGTTATGATTATGATCTCCCCCTGCCCCCGCTGCTAGATGACTTTACAATCTGAGACTGTAAGTACTCTTTATGAGAGCTGGCTCCCCTTGGCCAGATCTGTAGTTTAAGGGCTGGACAAGCACAGCAGACCAAGCCTCCTAAATGACGTAGGCTATTGTCACCATATGAAGCAGGCCTCTAGCTCTTCATTAGAGGAGGCTCCACATCTTTGGGTATTTTAGCTGTGATAAAAAGGGTTTCCCTGGTTTCTATGCACCTTCTTCACCCAGTACTCTTGGGGAATAGGGTGTGCATTTGTCACCCTCCAACCCACTGAGCTGTGCAGCCCTGACAACACGCATGCGTATAGACACAGAGACAAGGCCCTGGATATGGCTGTACTGGCAATGGTTGCAAGCTCAACTCCCACGGGCAGGGGAGCAAGAAAATCCAATCCCAAAGGTCCACTGGTGGTCTGGCTGCCAAAGGGGGACCTAGATCTAGGTGTCTGCCCCGTGAGCTGTCCCCATCCCCCTCCACTCCATCTGAGCTTACCTAGGCTGAATCTGTTGGCTGCCATGAACTGGCTTCAGGGAAGAGGTGTTAATATTGTCAGGAATGCTTGTTTTCAGCAACTTTGCTCCCTGGACATCTTCAGAATCTTTTTTCTTCTTCTTGCCAAAAAAGCTCTTGAAGGCTTTAAATTTGGATTTCTTCTTCCCTGGAAGTGAGAAACAGAAGTGAGGGAGAGTGTGATGGAGACAGGGAAGACGAGAGATGAGACAGGGTCTTTCTTGGTGGGAACTAGGACTGTGATCTCGGTGCCCTGCAGATCTTAGCCCTGGCCCCAGGGCCCCACTACACCATTCATTTGCTTTGTTCCCCTCCTAAGGACTTTAGTAACCAAGCATCCGAGTTGCTGGTGAAAGCAGAAGCCCAGGCCAAGTCTTGTGATCTTTGGGCAGCCCCTCTTCAGACCAAACTCAAGTTCAGCTATTAACACATACACCTCTTTCCTTGTCCTAAGAACTTCATTGCCCTGATATGTGGTAACTAATATACAGAGCACAAAAATGTAATGTATATGAGTGAAACTGACATTTTGATATTTCATTATTGTTTATAGCCCTTGTCTATACTCTTGAGGCACAGTGGTTTTTCTACTTACTACTTGCTAAATTATTTAGTGGAGGGTTAAGCTTGTGATTACAAAATAAACAAAGTATGTCATTGTCCAAATTAAAAAAAAAATAAGAAAGGAAGGAGGAGGGAGGGTGGGAGTGTGGCAGGAGGGAGGGTAGGGTGGAAAGTATCATTTGCTCTTAAATATGTACATATGAAATTGGTTTGCCTTATATAAATAAAAAAAAATTTTAAAAGAAGTTCACTCGTGTGGCCCAAATATTGAGCCACAGTAGTGCTTGGTACCCCCTGACCTCAACCCAGCAGCTGGAGTTATTCGAATCCAACGGGATCGCCAAGCTTGCACATGTGAAAAACACCTTAGAATTCTCAGAAATCCAAGTGGGAGTTGGTACCACCCAGCCTGCATGAAGAAAGGATCCAGATCCAAAAGTGAGTGCAGTTGGTTGGTATAGTCAGGGAATACTTCTATGAGGATAGAACTGATGAGCAAAGGAGAGGGCTGGGAACTGGAAGGAAGAAAAGGCTGTCCAGACAAAGAAACTGCAATGTCAAAATGTGATACCAAGGGGTTTTTCAAGGTGTGATTGTGTGTGTGTTTGTGTATGTGTGTTCTTCAACTATTACCTGTTGGTTTAGATTGTCTCCAGGGCTGCTCTCCTCTGCACAAGCAGGTAAGTGATAATACACTACCTATAAAGATTGCCAGGGCACTTGTGAGGAATGCAGACTTGAAAAGTTTATAAGGCTCTGTTTGGGCTTGCCTTAGTTTCCTAATAAGCACATATGTCTTTACCCAGACTCAGGAAAAGAGAAGGGGGAAGAAGTGTTTGCACTGTTCTTTGGAAGGATTTCGCTCTTCTTGCTTGTATATGCAATAATTTGCCAACTCAGCCGTCTCAGTCCAATGCTCATTAGTCAGCATGGCACTGTTGTTCTGGCAATGAAGGGCCCAGACAACGGTGTTTCCAATGCAGCAAATGCTATGGTAACCTTGATGGTGTATTGGAAACTCTGGAATCCCAGGCCTCAATCTGCCATCAATTAGCTCTGAGACTTTGGGTACGTCCCTCAATCTCTCAAGGAGTTGGCGTAAAATGAAGGAACTAACCCAAAGTGTGTCCAGAGGGATGCTCATTAAGGTTTGTTATAAAAGGGATTTTCAGTCCCATCAACCTGATAAATGCTGGATTGGACAAAGCTCAGTGCTCTGCTTTCCAACATGATTTTGGAAATGTCAAAATGGTTCTTGTATATAGTGAAGCAAATTAACCAACCATATTGTGCCCCAAGTGCACGTAAGCAGAATGTCTGGAAAAAAACACGTTGGGAAGTGCTGACCTAGGGTTCCTTCTAGCTCAGAGATGCCATGACATATTTATGCACCGTTTACTCCTGGGCCTGCCTAGTAGAAAGGTTCCTGAACTTCATGGCCTGACATAAATCCAGTTTCCACCAATCTGTACAATTCATGCTTCTCTATTTTCTCTGAACACCTAAAACTTGACTGTTAGCACCAACAAGTTTTGCATCTGAATGCTCTCTAGTTTACTAATTCACTCATTCATTAATTCAATCATTCATCTATTTGACAAATATTTATTAAGGTCAAGCCCTTGCCATGTTCTATATATGAATGAGAAAATGGTAAGATATAGCTTCTATGTCTGAGCTACTGTCCCATATCAAAGCAATAGGCGAGCCCTCTTTAGCATTCTCTTTATCAACTAGCACAGTGCAAGGTATACAGTGACAGTTGAGAGACACTGAAGGGTGCAGAATACCAACACAGCCTATCACTTGCCTTGAATTGAGACCACCAAATACAGTCATCCTTAAACGCCCTATAATTTAAATACTGGCTCTTATAGAGTTTATGTAAGTTCTAAATAACGTAGGTAAAGAGCATAGCATACAATCTGGCATGTCATAAGTGCTCACCAAATGTCAGTCAGTGTCAGGAACGCGACAATTACTTGTTTATGAGAGCCAGATTCAATTCCATCAGTGTTCATTAGAAGCAGCCCCATATCTGTAACTCTTTGGAACTCTGAAGTATCATGATTACGATGTTGGTGTTTGGCACAGCGGATAAAACACTGCTTGGGACACCTACATCCCATATCAGAGTGTCTGGTTCAAGTCCCTGCTCCTTCAATCCCATTTCTAGCTTCTTGCTAATGCACACCTTGGGAGGCAGTAGGTGATGGTTCAAGTACCTGGATCCCTGCCACCCACATGGGAGAACCGGAATGAGTTCCAGGCTCCTGGCTTTTATCTAGCCCAGCCCTGACTCTTGCAGGTATTTGGGAAGAGAACCAACCAGTGGATGGAAGATTTCTGTCTTTCTCTCCTCTTTCGAATAAAATGAAAATACTAAATAAAAGGTTTTTAAATTTTTCATGATTAGAAACAGAGAAGCCAGCATGCAGTAGAGCAACAAAAGATCATAGGACTGTTCGCTTGATAATGCTGCTTAAGTAATTTCTGTTTTTTGGGACTTGGGTAACTCTTTCTATTAGGATATATCTATATAGGGTCATGGTTGAGAAAAGCTAACAATTCTACTTAGAGATAGAAAATATGTAAAAGGAAAATACAACAGGAACTATATTTTCCCCAAAGTTCCCTTTAGATTTATCGGGAAAAAAAATCAACTATTTTATAATAAATTGAAATATTTAAAATGATGTCTGACCTCTCAGAACTACTATTAGGATTCAATGTGAAAGTTCTGAAAAGTATATAGTACAACATAATCTGTCTGTAAAATCAACTCTACTTTGCTTTTTGGCCTTCTCTCTCTCTCTCTTTTAGATTTATCTTATTTATTTGAAAGGCAGCATTACAGAAGGAGAGGGAGAGATAGAGATCTTCCATCCACTAGTTCACTCCCCAAATGGCCACAACAGCCAGGGCTGGCCCAGGCTGAAACCAGGAGCCAGGAGCTTCATCTGGATCTCCCATGTGGGTGCAGGGGCTCAAGGACTTGAGACATCTTCCACTGTTTTCCCAAGCGCATTAACAGGGAGCTGGATCAGAAATGGAGCAGCTGGGATTTGAACTGGCAGTCATACTGGATGCAGGCATTGCAGGCAGCAGCTTAACCTACTGCACCACAATGCCACCCTTGGCCTTCTCTCTTTTCTACCCCAAAATGATTTATTTTTTTAAAGATTCATTTATTCGTTTGAAAGGCAGAATGAGAGAGAGAGAGAGAGAGAGAGAGAGAGAGAGAGAGAGGTCTTCCATCCACTGGTTCACTCCCAAAATGGCCACAATAGCCGAGGCTGGGCCAGGCTGAAGTCAGGAACTAGGAGCTTCTTCCAGGTCTCCCACGTGGGTGCAGGGACCCAAGCACTTGGGCCATATTCCACTGTTTTTCCAGGCACATTAGCAGGGAGCCGGATCAGAAGCAGAGCAGCCGGGACTCGAACTGGCACCCATATGGGATGCTGGTGCCACAGGTGGCGGTTTTACCCACTATGCCACAGCGCCAGCCCCCAAATGATTTCTAAAGCCTGTGAAATTATGAGATTTTGATGTAAAATCCTGATTCCTATAATCAGTTTTGTGCTAGAAACTGTTTAACAACTGGCTCTCTCAGAGAAAATACCCTGATTACTGTGTTTGCCTATTTATATGGTGTAAATATTCCTACCATGGCCAATTTAAAGCTACCAACATAACATTTGGGAATAAATGTGTACAGTCTATCAAGACTGCATGGACCAGCTCAAATATACTGCTGAATAACTTCCACCCAGGTAGGACAAACGGTGTAGAGACCTGTGGCAGACAGGAAGTAACGAGCTGTATTTTAGCCATTTGAGACACTCCCATTTTCCAAATAGAAGGAGCAAGAGTGATTGATTCTTGACAGGTGGATCTCCTTTTGACCTCTGAAAGAAAAATTAATTTATTCTCAGAGGATTTAAAAACATAAGGATTGTTGCTCCTTTGGCTTTAAAACCTCATAATGAGAGGGAGGAAGGCAATGGCAGAGAAGTTGTAGGTGCAAACATCCTTCTCATAAAGCAGCACAACCATAGAAAGTAGACAGTCATCACTGGGTTGCTCCATTCATGACATGATCTATAAACACTGAATAATTAAATAAAGATACTTCTAATGAACTCTTCAGGCTGTAAAACTGAATTTACCTAACAGAATCATTGCATGAGCTGATGAAATTTTGTATGAACACATTTTTATGTCCCTAAATTAACAAAATAACTAGTGAGTTTAGAACCATGATAGGTGCTAAAAATTAAGTATGCATATGTTCTAATTTTCCCCCAATTTTCCATTTGCAAGACAGAAACAATGACTTCACACAAGGATTCACAATACTGTAAGCAATATGTCTCTTTCAACCATGGCCAATATGAGGAAAAGAATGTTTCCATTCTGCCCTATTGGGTAGCTCTGAGTATGTGTTGTTAGCAGGGAGTTGGGGAGATACCGAGAGATGATAACTACCAAGCGTGATGGGTTGGTTGATCTAGGGCAGTGACTTGGAAGCTGGGCACACTTTAGTGAGCAAGCCATTGCCAAATAAATATTGTCAGCTGCCAGAGGTTAAGTCTTTCAGCTTGCTTTCCATTAGGAGATCTCCCTACGCTCAACTGTATCAGACTCCCAAGTATGGAGACAAGACCTGATCTCAGTGCTGGGAGTGAGACATGAAGCTGGGACCACTGCTGTGCTATGGTATTTTTGAAATCCTAATGGAATCTGAGATGATTGCTGCTATGGTTTGGATGTGGTTTGAGTGTATCTCCCAAGTGTTTACGTACTGGAAACTTGGTCTATAGTTTAGTAATCTAAGAGGTGGTGGGACCTTTAAGAGGCGGAGTCTAGTGGGAGGATACTGGGGGCACTGCCCTCAGAAGGATTACGTAGTTCTCTTGGGTCCCTGGTTGCCCTCATGAGAGCAAGTAGTGGTAACAGCAAGATCAGCACTTTCCCAGGCGTGATGTCTCACCACGTGATTGCTCCTTCTTGCATGCCCTATCACAGTTACAATGCAGCCTTGCAAAAGCCAATGCCATTCCGTTTGAATTTTGGTCTAAATAAACCTCTTTTCTTTATAAAGTATCCAGCCTCAGGTATTTCATTACAGTAATAAAAAAAATAGACTAATATAGTTGCCATATATTCAAGAGCATAAATTGGCTTTCAAACTTCCCTTTTTAACAGAGTGCCTTTAAATTGCCAGCAGCTGCACCCTGGTATGATTTTCAAAAACTCCCAAAAGTGCAAATTGTAGATAGACCTACACAGCAGATATGGGCCAAAATCTACATTTGTACCCAGCAGTGTTTACATAGGTCACCTGTACAATGGTAATGTATGCCACCACAAGGTACAATGGTTATGATCAGTGAGCTGACTTCTCCAGCAACAAAATCATTGATTTCCCTGTCTAAGCCCAAGGACTATACATTACCAAAACAGCAAGCAGTTTTCAACATCTTCATCCAGTGAGGGCCTACTGTGTCACATGCCAGTAAACAACCCACTGAAGGGTTTTTGATCCTGAGAAGAAATGACAGCTACATCCCATGAAGAAATCATTGCTTCTGGATTGTATATTTAGTTGCCTATCATGCACAACGGGCAGCCCATCTGGGTTAAGCTTCATAAGCTTTAAAAATACATCGCATAATGATAACCTTGTTCTCTTGCTTGCTGCTTGGAAAGAAAATGTTTCTTCTCTTCAAACTCCCAACAGCTGCCTTTTGCTTGGGCTAGCACTTAATAGTGCTAAAAATGTGCCCAAATATTCGGTCTTGAAAATCGTTTTAAAAGATTTATTTATTTATTAGTTATCTGAAGGCAGAGTGCCATAGAGAGACAGAGAAAGAGAGAGATCTATCATCTGCTGGTTCACTTCCCAAATGGCCACAGCAGCCAAGGCTTGGCCAGGCCAAAGGCAAGAGCCAGGAATTCCATCTGGGTCTCCCACATGGGTGGGTAGCAGAGTCCCAAGTATTTGGGCCATCATCCACTGCTTCCCAGGCCACATTAGCAGGAAGCTGGGTCAGAAGCAGAGCACCTGGGACTTGAACCAGCACTCTGATGTGGGATGCTGGCATTGCAAGTGGTGGCTGAACTGCCTGTGCCACAACACTGGCCCCTTAAAACCTCTTGAGAGCACAGAAAAGGCATTTCCTTATCTCCACCCTTATCAAGGTACACTATGTTACCACCTTCTTTTGTAGGTATCTGTCTAGCTCACATCCAAAACAGCAGGCCAGTTACTTTGATATCTGGATCTGCCTCGGGTGAGAGGCCTTTCATTCATTTATTCATTCATTCATTTATTAAGTATTTTGGAGTGCCTAATCCCTGTCTCTGAGACCCAGTACTAAACCACTGTAACACAGACGAGGAAGACCCAAGCCCTGCTCTAGGGGATCCACGATCAGACTCAGCAGTTGCCTATCATCAGTGGAGTCAGGCCTCCAGCCAGCCACAAAGAGGTTCCTCTCTCTCTCTCTCTGTCATTCTCGATCGTCTTCTTTTTTTAAAAAAATTCATAATTAATTTATTTGAAAAGCAGAGAGAGATAGACACACACACACACACACACAGAGAGAGAGAGAGAGAGAGAGAGAGAGATCTTCCATCTGCTGATTCACTCCCCAGATGGCCACAATGGCCAGGGCTGGGCCAGGCTGAAACCAGGAGCCAGGAGAGGAGCTTCTTCCACATTTCCTATGTGGGTGCAAGAGCCCAAGCGCTTGGGCTTGGGCCATCCTCTACTGCTTTCCCAGGCACATTAGCCGGGACCTGGATCGGAAATGGAGCAGCCGGAACTTAAACCAGCACCATATAGGATGCAGGCACTGCAGGCAGAGGATTGGCCTACTACACCACAGCACCAGCCCCTAGAACAAGTCTTTCGCACCATACAGTACTAGAGAAAACTCAGCCAAAAAAGTTGAAGAACAATGCAATCAACCATAAATTCAGTCTGTCTTTAAACTCAATGCCTCACTTTCTGTCTTACGGCTCTTCGTTTTTATTATGCATATATGTCAGTTAAGCTTATCATTGCTTAAGGACTTTTTACGTCGTTTCTGTTATTCCACTCATGATCACATATCACCCATAGATGGCACCACAATTTAGGCAATGGATACACATCTGAGTAAGTTTTGCAAAAGAGAGCTTCTATAAATTGAATCGTACGGAACGGAAACCTGTAGTGATATGTTTTGCTTCTATCCCCCAACACACACTCATTTACTCCTCAAATTACAAATCCATCTGCTTGTTAAGTCTAGATTATTATCTATAGTAAAACTCCAGTTGAATCTGTCAGATCTTTATCTGTTCTGACTGCTTTTTCTAATTAAGCAGAAATACTTTTCCTACCTTTGTATGTAGAACCTGGTAACCATCTCCTTCAAAGAAGATTGCAGGTCCTCAGATAATCTTGACTTTCAGAGTTAGAGATGACAGAGAAGATGTTAAAAAACTGAAAAGTAAATATTAATGGTGTCTAATGCTATTAGAAATTTGATAAGGGCGCCGGCGCTGTGGTGTTGTAGTTTAAACCTCTGCCTGCAGTGCCAGCGCAGGCATCCCATATGGGCGGCGATTCAAGTCCCAGCTGCTCCACTTCTGATCCAGCTCCCTACTAATGCACCTAGGAAAGCAGTGGAGGATGGCCCAAGTCCTTGGGCCCCTGCACCCACATGGGAGACCCGGAAGAAGCTCCTGGCTCCTGGCTTCAGAGTGGCACAGCCAATAGGATATGGCCATTTGGGGAGTGGGCCAGAGGATGGAAGTCCTTTCTCTCTGTCTTGCTCGCTCTCTCTCTGTAACTCTGCCTCTCAAATACATAAATAAATCTTTGAAAAGTGAAATTTTATATGAACTTCTTTTCTTGTGACTTGGTTCTTTTTCCTGGGGACTAAACACAGAAGAGAAATCTAGTTTAGTTATCAAGGTTTTACTGGATTACTTACCCTCTTCACTGGACTCCAGCACGTCCATACTGCCAGAAACTTCATTGACTGATCCAGCCATAATCAGCTCACTAAAATATAATACAGAGTGAAAAATAAAAGATCATTATTTGATATCCAGAACATAACACAATCATTCATTCACTCTAGCTCTTATCCTTCAATTAAAATTTTAAACCATTGAAGAAAAGACATAAAATGGAATTCCCATCAGGGAGAATTATTCTTCCTTAAAAGAGACATTGATGTGAAATGTCCAAAATAGGAAAATACATAGACACAGAGAATGTCTTGCTTGCATAAGGTTGGCAGGAAAGGGATTTGCGGGGGGGGGGGGGGGGGGTGCTGCCGAGTTCCTGGTAAGTTCCTAGCTATCCCCTGGCATTGAGGAAAGCTTGCTAACATTGCGGAGAGAAACCATCTCTGATCTTTGGAGAAGCCCATGGAAAAGGAGCCTGTTGTCAAAACATCAGGTCAGTGTAGACTGATATTGCCCTTGTCAGCAGTAGAAGAAAGGGAAGCAACCAACCACTACAGAGAAAAATGCGAAAGAAGAGATAACAAAGAGGGCATGTGGCCACATCTGAACCCCTAAGCACTACTAGAACCCTCGAGTGTCGGCTGTCTGAAATTCTCTCCAGCATACCGAATTCTAAAGGCCCCCAAGGACACCAAAACCGGGAGCCACTCAAGCGGTAGTTGTGCAACTGCCTTCTTGCCTAAACAAAGCAGCCACTATAACAAAACACATCAAACTCCTCTTGATGTCAAATCCTTTTGGGTTACCGCTCATTTCTCCGCATCCCTGTAAAGCAAAACCCAAAAGAGTTATCTATACTTACTGCCTTATGCCCTCACTTCTGTCTCTTCATCTCTCTCCAGTCCGGGTGCCAAACTGCTTCCAAACCACTCCACTGGAACTGCTCTGGAACACCGAGGCGGCTGCATTTAACCTTCCGGCAGCATCTGACAGAGCTGAACACTCCCTCTTTTTTGAGTCATTTTATCACTTCACTTGCAGAACACCGTACTCCCCTAATTTTCCTCCTACCTCATTGGGTGTTTGTTCTCAGTGTTCTTTGCTGGATCTTTTCCTTGTCCTTGGTTTTGAAATGCTGTAGCACAACAGGCTCTGTCCTTTGCCCTCCTCTTTAGCTACAATCATGTCATAGGCCAGTGCCATTAAATACAAATGCTAACATGAGCACAATGGCAAACCACAGATATCATTTTTTTTCTTTTTTTATTATTTTTTATTTAGTAAATATAAATTTCCAAAGTATAGTTTATAAATTACAATGGCTTCCCCCCCATAACTTCCCTCCCACTCACACCCCTCCCATATCCCGCTCCCTCTCCCATTCCATTCACATCAAGATTTATTTTCAATTACCTTTATATACAGAAGATCAATTTAGTATATATTAAGTAAAGATTTCATCAGTTTGTACCCACAGAAACACAAAGTGGAAAGTACTGTTTCAGTACTAGTTATAGCATTACTTCACATTGGACAACAGATATCATTTTAAGTTGTCTAGTAGCTACATTTCTAAAAAATAAAAACATGAGGCTAGCGCTATGGTGCAGCGGGTTAAAGCCCTAGCCTGAAGTGCCAGCATCCCATATGGGTGTTGGTTCTAGTCCTGGCTGCTCCTTTTCCCAATCCAGTTCTCTGCCATGCCCTGGGATAGTAGTGGGAGATGGCCCAACTCCTTGGGCCCCTGCACCCATGTAGGGGACCCGGAAGAAGCTCCTGGCTCCTGGCTTTTGGATCGGCACAGCTCCAGCCGTTGCGGCCATCTGGAGAGTGAACCAGTGGATGGAAGACCTCTCTCTCTGTCTTTACCTCTCTCTCTAACTCTGTCTTGCAAATAAATAAAAATAAATCTTTAAAAAAATAAAAAAATAAAAACAAAATGGAGAAGTTACTTTTACTAATATATTTATTCAACCCAATATAATCAAAATGTCATTTTAATATGCAATCACTATACAGTTACACTAATGAGGTTTTTTATTTTAAAAAAGATTTATGTATATTGAAAATCAGAGTTATAGAGAGAGAGAGAGAGAGAGACAGAGAGAGAGAGAGAGAGAGATCTTCTATCCACTCGTTCACTCCCCAAACGGCTGCAGTGGCCAGCTCTGCGCCAGGCTGGAGCCAAGAGCTTCATTTTTGTCTCCCACGTGGGTTCAGGCTGCTTTTCTCAGGCCATTAGCAGGAAGCCAGATCAGAAGTGTAGCAGCCAGGACTCGAACTGGTGCCCATATAGGATGCCAGCACTGCAGGCAGAGGCTTTATCCACTGGGCCACAATGCTAGCCCCTAATGATATGTTGTACATTATTTTTTCTTACTAAGTGGCCACATCAGTTGGATCAGCTCCCCTTGCTTAAAGTCCCTCATTGGCTTACCCTCAAACTCAAAATAAAATCCCAGCCCCTTATCATGAGCGAGCCTTATATGATCTGGCCATACGTGCATGCCCCTCTGATCACCAGCCCTGCCTCCCTCCCACTTTGTCCCTCTGCTCCAGCCTCACTGGCCTTTGTAGGAATCCCCATTGCACCAAATCCCTTTCAACTGCAGGACCTTTGCCTTTCCTGGTCCCTCTGCCAGGAGGGCTCTCTCCCCACAGAGTTGCACAGCAGAATCCTTTGCAGTATTCATGCATTCAGTGTGACTTCTCTCATTCCAGCAGAAGCACTCGCGGCCTCTCTCCATACACTGTATTACCATCTTCACAGCATGTGTTACTAGCTGAAATTATATCCTACATTATTCATGTAATTCCTAGTTTCTGGTCTGCCGCCACCACTAGTATGTAACCTCCATGAAAGCAGGAGTCTTGCCTGTCTTCTTCATCACTAGACTTCCCAGCACCTGGAATGGCCCCTCAGATGGAGGAATCACAGGATTTACTCTTGGATTGAATGGGAGGTGGTAAATAGCAGACCTTCAATAAACATTGTTGAACAAACACAGAAGTTGGTAACAGAAGGGGAAGTAATTTAACAGCCACTCTTGTCATCAGAAGCGGAAGTTGAGGTATGCCAGAAGAGGCCAAGGAAGACTTGTCCTGGAACAGGACCCCCCCCACCCCCACCCCCGCTGTGTTTCCCAGCTTCGCACGGACCTGCCTTTCCTCCAAGCAAGGTGGTCCCAGCCCTGGTTTATTCATCTCTGCAGGACCAAGTTCTTGTGGGCTCCCCTGTCCTTGATGCATGAAGTCCTTTCCTAGGCGTCTCAGCCATGCGAATCTATTCATTTGGTTAATCCTGGAATTTTACAAGGGAGCCTTCTCTTGCTTAGCCACCACCACCACCAGACTTCTTTCCTTTTACCCTCAGACTGAGCCTTTCAAACAGAGCTTTGCTTCCCAAGTACCTCCTTATGAAACAGGGATGGGAGACCATTTTTCTGCCAAGGCCACTGGGATATTTATAACATCATTAGCGGGCCATAGAAAATTATTGACTTACAGATATTGATTTACTGAATTTTGAGTCCTTCCTGTGGTTGCCTTGGCAGGTCCAGACCAAATAATTTCATGGGTCTTATACAGCCCATGGGCCAGATGTTCCCCACCCCTGTCATAGGGGCATCTCTGTATTTCTCTCCTGTGTCTCATTATAGCTAATATCAATTTAAAATGGAGTTGTTCCTTAATTATACTAGGACTCATTAATAGTGGCCTTGGAGCTGCCTCTTCTGGCCTATTATTTATCACAGTCAGCAAAAAATGCTATCACTTCCCTGGGCATCTGAACAAATCTGGCAATTTCCTCTCCAAAATACCAGAGTGTGTGGTGGGCATCTTGTGCAGCAGTTGAGATGCTGCTTGGGACAACTACACCCCATATTACAGTGACCGAGTTCAAGTCCAGGCTCTACTTCGGATTCCAACTTCTTGCTAATGTACATCCTTGGGGGGCAGCAGAGGACATGTGGTCTCAAGTACTTGGATCCCTAGCACCCACATAAGACAACCTGATTGAGCTCTTGGCTGCTGCCTTCAGCCTGGCCCAGCCCTGGCTGGTGCAGGCATTTGAGAAGCGAACCAATGGATGGAGGATCTCTGTTTATCCCCCTTTCTTTCAAAAAAAAAAAGTGAAAAAAAAAAACAAAGTGGTCTTGAGCCTCCCCTGATAAATACATTCAGCAACTTCCTGCTGCTGGTAAGATAAAAATCAAATTTTAAACAACTAAGCCCTTTGCAATTTGGTGCTCTCTGCCCCCTCCAGTCTCCCAGCTGCCCACTCCCGCACTCTGCTCTCCCAGAAGCATCAGTCATTTCTGAAACACACTTTCTTTGTGCTCAGCACAGGATGTTCACTTGGTCTGGAACACCACCTCCCTAATCCCCAGGTCCTTGAAATCCTACACTTCAAGACTCAGCTCAAAGACAAATAGCCGTGACCTACGCACTCAGCCCTTAACACACACCTCTGTCATTGCTGATACCACTGGAGGACAGGGACCACATTTTGACTATCTGCATATCACCTAGCATGATTGCACCCACCCCTGAGGTGTTCACTGCATTACAGACAGATGGACAGATGGATGTAGGAGTTGGTGGGGAGGGGTACTGCAGCTGCAAATAGAACTCAATGGAGACTCTGTTGGTGGGAATGGAAATTAGTGCAGCCACTGTGGAAAACAGCATGGAAATTTCTTTAAAAACTAGAAAGAGAACTACCATATGATCCAGCAATCCACTACTGGCTATATACCCAAAAGATATGAACTCACTATATCAAAGAGATACCTGCTCCACCATGTTTATAGCAGCACTGTTCCCAATAGTCAAAATGTGGACTTGACCAAGGTGCCCATCATCAGACGAATGGATAAAGAAAATGTGGTATATATGCACAATGGAATACCATTCAGCCATTAAGAGGATGAAATGCAGTCATTTGCAGCAAAATGGATGGAACAGGAAGGAGGTCGTCATGTTAAGTGAAATCAGCCAGACACAGAAAGACAAATACTGCATGTTCTCACTCATATGTGAAAGCTGAAATCAAAGAAGAAAACTCAGTCTGAACACACGATGTGGATTACTAGAGGCTAGGAGGAGTGGGGGGCATAAAAAGAGTTTGGATTTAAAACAATTAGGAAAACCTAAGTGTGCTTCATTGTGACAAAGATACTAATATGAGATGTTAATAGGGTAAATAGGGTCAGGGATAGATGGAAACTCTTTGTATTACTACCTCACAATTTTTGTTGTGTGAATTTAAAACTATTCCAAAATAAAATGTCAAGAAAATAAAGAAGCCAACAGGGAAAATGGTCCCCGCTTTTCAACTACGCGGACAATTTGAAACACACATTCAGTAAAAGACCCCTCTGCGTGAAGTCCCATGAAGAAGCTGGTGAGCCAAGTGAAGGAAGAAGAAAGAGAAGATTTTATCCAGTAAATGATGAGAGGCCTTCACAATCACTTCCAAGGAACACAGCATCATGTAATAATGGTCAACAGGGAGTGTGGCCTATCACACAGATAAAGTTTCATTAGCGAGTTAAAATGCTTGCTTGCTTTTCTAGGCCACTCCAGATTTTAGGCCCCAGAGCTGCCTTTTCCTTTTCAGATTGTCTTACTTGAGGGCTGAACAAAGGCCCTGGGGGGAAAAGAGAAAGAACAAGTGAAAATGGCCTGTATGCCTAGGCTGTTGAAATTTTTAAACCACAGTCTGTGGTTCAAGGATTCAGAGAATTTTGCTTGACAGTTTGCTGCCTTCCCAGAATGGGGACTGCTAATGGGAAGCAGCTGGCCTCATGTTTTTTTTTAAACCAATCTACTAGGATGCAATGATTTTCATTGAGTCTGTTGTAGATAAAATTCTAAGATGGTCCCCCAAACTTGCACCTCTTAGTATGCACGCCCTATAAACACCTGGGGCTTATGCTCCCAGGAGCAGATATGTGTATTCCCATGGGAACCTGGATAGAGGAGAAACCATCCTGATGGCCATTTATCGCGACTCTGAGAGCCCTGGGTGCATGCCTGTCCAAAGCAGACACTGCTTCATGATTTTGGTGATGCATTATTTGAAATGACACCTGAAGCTACAAAGCCACTCCTCCAAATGCCCATGGGTGACAGTAGTATTAGATACACCAGTGAGAGAGGATCACTTCTGTGCATTCCAAACCCTCACCTGTGGGCATCTGACCACCTGGACTATTAAGTGGATGCCCAAGCATGATGGAGGGGACTCCTGCCTCAGATCCCTGCTCTACAGTATTTGTCACTCAAGCCGAAGAACAATGGCTGACTACCCTCTCCACTTCCTGCCACAGGGAAGCCTGTTGCAGGAATACCTCTGAGTAGTCTTATTGTCATCCAAGAGCAGATCCTTGTCCTAAAGACTAGACACAGCCTCAGAAAAATAAGTTGTCTTAGCTGGACGATTGCTCAAAATTTCTCTGTAGATAATATACCCACTGTTAGGAGAGGAGAACAAGAGGAAAGATCCACTCCATCAGGGAGCAAATGCAATTTGTCCTCAACCCTCATCAGTCTGTAGTTGGGACATGCTCCTGTGCAAAAGAAAAATAACAAGAGAAAAACAAGCCAGTATATTTGCCTGCGCAGTACACATCACATGGGAGAAATCTCAATGAAAAGTAACTCAAACAGTGGCTTAGAACTCTGGTTTATGTAGTACTCCAACAAAAAATAATAACTTTTCAAAGAAGTGATGACAAAGGAAAAGGACTTTGAGTCTCAATGAACACAGTTAGCAATTGTTCTCCAGGTGGGAGTCAGAGGTAGGATACTCTGTGTAAATTTATGTCCTGCTTTTAGGGAACTAGAGGAGGGTCAGAGAACTCCCCTGCACCAGCAGCTTCTTAATTATCTTCAGATCAACAACCCTTTATGTTTGGGAAAGGCGTATTCTGACCTCCCATGGTTCCCTCGTTTGAAACTTGATTTTCAGCATGTTTCCCCGTGTTCAAGTAGAATTGGCAACTATGGAGACACTGGGGCCACACGTTGCAAGCTAAGAGACTGATCAAGTTGGAGGGGTGGTGGCAACCAACACTGGTATAAACAGGAAAGAAGAAATTTGAGTACAATGTTCCATATCTTAGGGAATCGTCTCAGTCCTGAGACAAGGTCCTCTCAGTTTGTTAAAACGGACGGTTGCGTGCTGTTTCAGGTGGTGGTATGACTGGTGGGTTCCCATTAAAGTTAGGCCTCTATGAAGATACAAGCAAACAGGTATTGAATAAGAGGCATTTCTATGGAAGCAAACTAAATACAAAGCACAAAACAAAGATGCAGCTGTAACAGACACACTGGCTGCAGCTTCTCCTAGGTCTCCTCCACTCCCTCCTCCTCCTCCTCTCCCTTTTTGCTTCTTGCTACCCTTGCTTTCTCTAGCAATTTGGTTTAAAAGGTTAGCTTCCCCTCCAGCTCTGCCTTCCTGTCCTCCCCATTACACCCCCAGATAACTCAGGAGAGGCCTAAAACCCATCTCTTGAATCCCCCAACAAACATTTTAGATCCTGGAAGTTGGGGGAAATGCAAAGAACTTGGCCTAGAAGGTTCCTTCTGCCATCTCTCTAGTGGTCTACAGTCTAGCTGACAGGGAGTCCAGTCTTCCCATCCACACAGCCTGTGATTAAAAGCTCTGTTCTTGCACAGTCAGGGGCAACCAATACTACACAATTAATCCAGTGAATGAAATCGCTGAGTCCTCACTCTGTACCAGGCAGCATGTGGAAAATGATGTTATATACATTATCTCGCTGAATCTTCACAAGAGCCCTAGGAAGTAGGCATTTTTTATTTGGCTTGGATTATTTTCACCTCCATGTCCCAGATGAGAAAACTGAGTCTTGTTGAATTTAGGTAATCTGTGCAAGGTGATACACATTGTAGAAGAGTTAGCACTCAAACCCAGTTCTGGCTGGTTTCACAGTCCATGATTTGACAACTAGCCACTTCTCCCTCTGCGCTTGGCAAAACCTGGTAAGTATGCAAGGCCTACACACTTGCGCCCTGAAGAATCCCATCCCCTGTACTGGCCCAATACAGGACCTGTAAAAAGGTCACTATCCACCCTAATATCTTTGCAGATTTATGGATCGTGTTAACAGTGCATAGAATCCTTCCAGATACTGTTTGGAGGGATGCCAACTTCCAGGGATTAGGTCTGTAGCATGGGGACCTTTTTTTTAAGATTTATTTATTTATTTGAAAGTCAGAGTTACACAGAGAGAAGGGGAGGCAAAGACAGAGAGAGAGAGAGAGAGAGAGAGAGAGAGAGGTCTATCATCCGATGGTTCACTCCCCAATTGGCCGCAATGGCGGGAGCTGCACCAATCCGAAGCCAGGAGCCAGGAGCTTCTTCCGGGTGTCCCACGCGGATGCAGGGGCCCAAGGACTTGGGCCATCTTCTACTGCTTTCCCAAGCCATAGCAGAGAGCTGCATCGGAAGTGGAGCAACCAGGACTCGAACTGGTGCCCATATGGGATGCCGGCACTGCAGGCGGCAGCTTTATCCACTACATCACAGCGCCGGCCCCACACCTTCTATTGGTCAGGCTGAAGTGGTGGGTACCAGCTTGGGGGTGGGGAAGAAGAGCAATGAGAACACTGAAAAGTCACAAGAGCAGCCAGAACGGCCACATTCCACAGCTGTAAGTGTGTGTTGGGTCCCCAAACTCTGCCAGTTCTCCAGACCACCCCAAGCAGATGGGGTCAGAGGCTCTTTGTTTTAGTCTTTATTTGTCACAGTGGCTGTTATTACTACTCCCAGAAGTCAATAATACATCAGTTGAAAGAAGGGAATGAAAATCTCCATGGGGGAGGAGGCTATTAAAAACAAAAGTAGAATAAAATGGTAGTGGTGGGGGTGCTGGTGCAGGGTGTGAATTTTACATAGCTCATCGGATTTTACGGGGTTTGACACAGATATGTCTTGCCCTTGAAATTCCAAAGACGCTATGGAAAGGAGACACCAGTAGTCACTCCCAGGTCAATGGAGGCAGGAGAGATAAAGCAGGAAGAGAAACTAGACTTTAGGGATGTGCCCCCATTCCAGGCTTAACAATCCATGCCCTTTGTGATGTAACTTGTAACTTTTGGTTTCATCTGAAGACCAGCAGGATGGGGCTTGCAGGAAGCAATGTCAGCATCACCCCATGGTTGTGATAAGTAGCCTTTGTTCTCAGGGTTCCGGGGTGAAACAGAGAGCAGCTTCCCTAGGGAACTTCATCGCAACAGGAAGGGCACGGGCATAAGGAGGGGTGAAGGGTGCTGCTGTCCCAAAGGACACACCTCCACAAAAATAAAAATGCCTCTAAGAATCTGAGATCCCTGACATTCTCAGTGAAGAGAGAGTGGGAGCCTTTGGGTCTCAGCCCTTAACCCCATGGATGGCTCTGCAGTGGACAAAAAGGCAGCCCCCTTTCTGGAGTTGTGGGAATAGTTATCCAAAGGCTGCCTGGCCCCAACTTCTCCTTTACCCCAGCCATGGATGGTATCACCCTTTCTTTCTACCTGGTCTAAAATATCCACCGTTGGGGGCCGGCGCCGCAGCTCACTAGGCTAGTCCTCCGCCTGCAGCGCCGGCACCCCGGGTTCTAGTCCCAGTTGGGGCACCAGGTTCTGTCCCGGTTGCCCCTCTTCCAGTCCAGCTCTCTGCTGTGGCCCAGGAAGGCAGTGGAGGATGGCCCGAGTGCTTGGGCCCTACACCTGCATGGGAGACCAGGAGGAGGCACCTGGCTCCTGGCTCCTGGCTTCAGTTCGGCGCGGTAGCGGCCATTTGGGGGGTGAACCAATGGAAAGGAAGACATTTCTCTCTGTCTCTCTCTCTCTCCCTCACTAACTCTGCCTGTCAAAAAGAAAAAAATCTACCATTGGAATCATTTCACTTGAACCAGACAACGAAGTCAGAACATTGTTTTTCAGGGCCTCTCTCCTGGGTACCTCCAAAGTTTGAATGCAAACCTACCATGTGTTCAGACCTATTTCCAGTGTTGTGCAGGCAATAAAAAGAAAGAAATAGCTAACATTTATCAGACACTGAGGATGTCCACATGCTGTTTGAAGTGTTTTATGTATGAGCACATCACCATATTTAATCCTCAGAGCAATCCTATGAGGTAGGTGCTATTTATTCTCACTCCTCCTCCACTTTCTAGATAAGCAACGTGAAAGGCTAAGTAACTGGCCAGGGTCACATGACAAGTCCCTGGCAAGTTCAAACCAGGAGCCCACAGTGTTATATAAAATGACCCACTCCCTGATGACAAAGGAACAATAGACCCATGAAACATTTGAAGATACTACTGCATTAGCAATCTGACGGCCTGGGTCCCGCTCTGCCCTACCAACAAAGTAGCCTTGCAGCCTTTGCCCAATCATAGCCCCTCTTGGGGTCACAGCTCCCACATTTGTAAAATGAAGAGGGAAGACAAAATGATCATGTGTTCACTTAGGACAAAAGTTCTTGGGGTTAGGATGCTAACGATATTTAGGAGGGGTATGAAGGTCCAAAGAACCATGGAACAGATAGCTTGTGTAAGTCACTTTGTGCATGTGGTATAGGGGCCAGAGGGCAGGAATGAAATCAAGGGTCAAGGTTAACCGAAGACGTGTGTCCAAAGTACTGTCGCAAAGTCAAGTTGGACAGGAAAGCAGTAAAGCAGCAAAGCAAAGCTAGGATGCTGAGCTTTGGCTGTAAAGGAGATCGAAAAAGGGAAGGTGAGAGTAAAGGGGAACAACAGATGGCAGATCCAGGAATTCCAGGCATTCTAGCCACAGGAGGGCCTAGAGAGTGCTTTTGTTCATGGCTCCATCTAAAGCAGCAGAGGGACTAAAAGGGACCTGTCAATGCAGACTGGAGTAATCCTAGAAAGGCTGATAGAAGAGGCAGACCTCCTGGTGGGTTATTTTAATGACAGTAGAGGTGGCTGCCCCACCCCCACCCCAGCTAATCTGCTCTGCTGTGCACTGGAGAGTGAGAGGGAAGCACACAGCTAGCAAGTGAAGAAGAACAAGTCAACAATGCGTGAAAAGCAGCACAGTGGCTGGTAGAAGGATGATGAATAGCAGGGTCTGAAAAACCGTTATTCCAGGTAAGGACAATGGGTGTGAGGAAAGGGTTCCACCAGGAAGGCTGGAAGTCAACGGCATGCATAACACTCATTGAGTCCGTGGCTTTTATCCCCTGGAGATTTTCATTCTTCAGTAAGGGAAGGACCCAGAAACCTGCTCTTCCAGAACCTCCCTAATCTTTCCTAATAAACATCTCTTTCCTAATAAACATATGTAAGGGGCCAGTGTTGTGGTATAACTGTAGGCATTGCATATTGGTTCTAGTCTCAGCTACTCTGCTTCCAACCCAGCTCCTTGCTAATGCGCCTGAGAAAGCAGCAGAAGATGACTCAAGTGCTTGAGCCCCTGCCACCCACATGGGAGATCCAGATGGAGTTCTAGGCTCCTGGCTTCTGCTTGGCTCAGATCTGGCCCTTGCAGCCATTTGGGGAGTAAACCAGTGTATGAAAGGTCTTTCTGCCTGTCTCTCCTTCTCTCTCTGTCACTCTGCTTTTCTAATAAATGAAATAAATCTTTTTAAAAAATCTTTAAACTTGGGTCTCCAGTGAGGCCTACGGCAAGTTTTGGAGAGTACAAAGCCCAGCACTGTGATGAATCAGCTGGGAAGCCTCAACCATGTCAAGTCCTTTCTCTGGGTCTCAGTTTCCTCGTCTAAGAACTAAAGGGTGGCTAGACATGGACTCCAGGGTTCATTTTTAGCCCTAGCATTCTACGATTCTAGGAGTCACTGGGACTCTTTCTCAAAGCTCCCAGTTGACCCTAGAGAGCCAAGATTTTGTAGAGGCTCACTGTAGGCCTACAGAAGCCTGTCGGTATTTTTCAGATCGTTCTCCTACTTTCATATTTGGAAAACCTACACTATTCTTTTCATTTGAAAAAAAAATCCACAGGATTCTAGGAGGTTTGACATACAATCCCCCTACTCTGCTTCTAAACAGATTTACAAAAAGAAGAACTTTTTAAAAAAGATGTATTTATTTATTTCAAAGAGTTACAGAGAGGCAGAGCCAGAGAGGGAGAGAGAGAGAGAGAGAGAGAGATGTCTTCCATCCACTGGTTCACTACCCAAATGGCCACAATGGCCAGAGGTGGGCCAGGCGGAATCCAGGAGCCAGGAGCTTCTTTCAGGTCTTCCACGTGGGTGTAGGGGCCCAAGGACTTGGGCCATGTTCCACTGCTTTCCCAGGCCATAGCAGAGAGCTGGATCGGAAGTAGAGCAGCCGGGATTCAAACTGGCACCCATAAAGGATGTCGGCACTGCAGGCAACGGCTTTACCCACTATGCCACAGCACCGGCCTCCTAACAGAACTTTTCTAAATCAGTTCATCCCTATCAGAGAACTACCCACCTCCTCCCAATTTCCTCTTTCCTCCAACTCTGAATAAGCGGACATAGCTGTTTCTGTGTGAAATGAGGTTTGGGGTCACCAAGGTTTGGTTTTCCGGAGCCACAGGGACAAAAGAAAGTAAAATGATCGGGCAGGCATTGTGGTACAGTGGTTTAGCTGCTGACTGGGACACCTACATCCCACATCAGAGTGCCTGAGATGCAGTCCTGCCTCTGCTTTCAATCTAGCTTCCTGCTAATGCATCCTGGGAGGTAGCAGGTGATGGTCCAAGTGCTCCGGCCCCTGCCACCCACGTGGAAGAACTGCATGGAGTCCTGGCTCCTGGCTTCAGCCTGGCACAGCCCTAGCTGTAGTGGACATTTGGGGAGTAAACCAGCAACGCAAATGGAAGCTATCTCCCTTATGCATGCTCTCGCTCTGGCTCTGCCTTTCAAATAAATCAAAATTTTCATCAGTAAGGGAAGGACCCAGAAACCTGCTCTTCCAGAACCTCCCTAACCTTTCCTAATAAACATCTGTAAGGGGCCAGTGTTGTGGTATAACCTAGGCATTGCGGCATTGCATATTGGAGCGTGGTTCTAGTCTCAGCTACTCTGCTTCCAATCCAGTTCCTTGCTAAGGCGCCTGGGAAAGCAGCAGAAGTAAAGTAAAGCAGAATCCTTCAAATATAGGGGATGGCCATTAGGTTTCTTGTGGAGACCCCCGCCGCAGAGAACTCTGCTCATATGCTTTGTGGCAAACTCAAGAGAGTAGACTTTGAGCTCTGCTCAAAATGTGGCTGGGCAGACGTGCCTGATTCCCAGGACACATTCCTTTCCCCAACACCCATAGGCCTCAGGAGAGTCTCCATTTGATGATGTTCCCCTCTTTACCCCCAGGACAATTGGGCTTCTAGAAAGAGAAAGGGAAGGAGAAGTAACATGACCCCCTTGACCCATAAACTCTACCGGACCAGAACTCAGATATAAAAATGCAACGTAACTTCATCAATCTTTAGTAGCAATATTCTTCCTGAAAGACAATGCCTGCTGTGTTGTTACTCTTTTCTTATCTATACTGAGGTCCTCCATGTTTGTATCTCTTTCTTTCCATTTTGAACATATCCCTTATATGTGATAGCAAATAAATGAACTCTATTGTTTGCCACATGTTTGGAAAAAACGAATACAGTTTGAAATGTTCCAGTTAGATGAGCAAAATATTTTGTTTCTACTTTTAAAAAATTCTCATAAGTTTCTTTAGCAATCAATAAGCCCTTTGTTAATTGTCTTTACCATTGAGCTTTAGCCCCATTAGATGAAACTCTTCCTGGCCTTATAAGGCTCCGAGTTTTGTGAGGACCACAACCTCAAACTAACATAGATCCTGACAAGCTGGGTGACCTTGCGGAGGTCATATAATCTTCTCATGTCTCAGTTGCTGATGTGTGAAATGAACCTAATAGGACATGTATGGAGACAGAATTTGGGAGATGAGGAAGTAGGTGGTATTATGGAGGTACGGGTGTCATAACATCATGTCTTTTTTTCAGTGTTCCTGATTCTCTGATCCGGTAGTTTCTGAGTCAATGTGCCTTCGTCACAGAGAAATCTGGCAAGTTGGTCTCCTGGGACAGAAACGTAACCTGGCTACAAAAGATTTGGGCTATGGAGTTGGACAAATCTAGATTAGAATCCTGACTCTTGTTGATCACTAGTTGTGCGACTTTGGCCAAGACCCAAAACTGTTCAAAACCTAATTTTTCTTGTCTGTTAAATGAAGCTAAGTGTAGCACTTTTATTCTAGGCTACTTGTGAGGACTCACTCATTTAATAACTGTTTAATGAGTACTGACTGTGTGCTAAGAAATACTCAGAGCAGTACTCAAAAAAGAAAAAGGCCTTGCTCTCAGTTTGGTGAACTGACTCCTCTAAAGCTCTTGGCATGAGATGTAACACATAATAAGCACTTGACACATGTCAGCTGTCTTCATTATTATTATTCCCCCTTCCATGGTGTTAATGACCTGTGCCCCCTGCTCTGTGTCAGTTTCCCCAAAGCAGGGAAGTGAGACTCCTTGCAGTTACCCATACCCTCTGCAGCAGCCCCCTGCTGACCAGCACATCGATAAAATGGTTGTCTGCATTGAGGGCTGGGGCCCATGGCCAAGTCAACTGGATCCGCCCTGTGTCATTGGCTCACTCACTGATATGGCTTGCATTTGAATTCCAGACACCCAGAAAACCCACTGTCCCAGAAAGCCTCTCTCTGAGCACACAGAGTGCGTGACTTCTTTGGGGGAACTGCTCAGACCAGTCTTTATGACGTGGCATGGCACAGCAAGGAGACTCCTCAATTACCAAGGGCAACCTATGTGTGGCTGCCATTTACCTGATTTAATCCTTATGACAACCCAAGACGGTAGGAATCATCTCCATTTTACAGATGAGAAAACTGAGGCTCTGAAAAGCTAAGGCACACGCCCATGGCCGCATAGCCATCAAGTAGCATGGAAAGAATTCAAAACCATGCCTGACTCCAAAACCCCGTGTTCTTCCTACTGTATCGCGCCAAAATATTGCAGTATATTTGTGTGTCTCTCATCTCTAGACAGTCTAGGCTAGGGTAGCTGGGCTCTTGGGCACTATGACAGCACACCACAAGCTGCTGTGGGGTCCTCCTCTCTCACCTTGAGATAGATGCCTTGCTCCTTCATTTCAATCTTGGGATACAGGCTGGTCGTACACCACCAACCCCAAATGCCAAGCTTCAATGCACCCTTTAAAGTGCTGTCTGGACTCTCCTTACCAAGCTCTGGTCAGGTGGCCAACAGAACAAGACCCAACCTCGTGAGGAGCTCCCGGCTTCCTGCTGCTTTCCAGTACAGCTTTCCCAACTCAGACACTCTCATTCTGGATTGAAGACAATTCCTTCCACGAAAGACTTTTTTTTAAAAGATTTTATTTATTTTATTTGAGAGGTAGAGTTACAGAGAGAGGTAGAGACAGAGAGAAAGGTCTTCCTCCCGTTTGTCCACTCCCCAAATGGCTGCAATGGCCAGAGCTACGCCAATCCGAAGCCAGGAGCCAGGTGCCAGGTGCTTCTTCCAGGTCTCCCACGTGGGTGCAGGGCCCAGGCACTTGGGCCATCTTCTAATGCTTTCCCAGGCCATAGCAGAGAGCTGGATTGGAAGAGGAGCAGCTGGGAATAGAACTGGCGCCCATAAGGGATGCCAGCATCACAGGCAGAGGTTTAACCTACTGTGCCATGGCGCCAGCCCCTCCACAAAAAACTTTTACACCAAATCTGGATGAAAGCACTGTTACATGCCAGCTCACAGCACAGCCTTAAAGATACTTTGTGGGCCGGTGCCACGGCTCACTAGGCTAATCCTCCACCTGCGGCGCCGGCACCCCGGGTTCTAGTCCCGGTCGGGGCACAGGATTCTGTCCCAGTTGGTCCTCTTCCAGTCCAGCTCTCTGCTGTGGCCCGGGAGGGCAGTGGAGGATGGCCCAAGTGCTTGGGCCCTGCACCTGCATGGGAGACCAGGAGAAGCACCTGGCTCCTGGCTTCGGATCAGCACAATGCACTGGCTGCAGCGGCCATTGGAGGGTGAACCAATGGCAGAAAGGAAGACCTTTCTCTCTGTCTCTCTCTCTCACTGTCCACTCTGCCTGTCAAAAAATAAAAAATTTAAAAAGATACTTTGTGCTGTGTATGTGCTTTCTGTTCTTCAAAGCCCTTCCACATCTCAACAGCTCTGTGACATTGAGAGCCAGGGAAATGACATTTCTGTTATTTTTATTATTCCCACTTTACAGATGACAGAACTGAGGTCTAAAGAAGCACAGGAACATGCCTATAGTAATATTGTGAGAGTTGAGATTTTGGGGTCTGGCTTGGAAGTGGCCTTTATTTACTTATTTTTAAAGATTTATTTTATTTATTTGAAAGGCAGAGTTACCGGGGGTGGGGTGGGGGGAATTCTTCTGTTATCTGGTTCACTCTCCAAATGGGTGCAATGGCCAAGACTTGGCCAGGCCAAAGCTAGGAGCCAGAGAATTTCATCCAAGTATCTCACATGGGTGCAAGGGCCCAAGCACTTGGGCCATCTTCCACTGCTATTCTGGGTGCATTAGTAGGGAGCTGGATCAGAAGTGGAGCAGCCACAATTCGAACTGGTGCCCACAAGGGATGCAGGCACCACAGGTAGAGGCTTCACCAAAGCACCAGCCCCTAGAAGTGGTCTTTAAATGACGTGCCATGGGAGGTTGTGTGTTTTTTTTAACTTTTATTTAATAAATATAAATTTCCAGAGTATAGTTTATGGGTTACAATGGCTTTTTCCCCCCCATAACTTCCCTCCCACCTGCAACCCTCCCATCTCCCGCTCCCTCTCCCATTCCATTTGTATCAAGATTCATTTTCAATTATCTTTATATACAGAAGATCAATTTAGTATAAATTAAGTAAAGATTTCAACAGTTTGCACCCACACCAAAACACAAAGTGTAAAATACTGTTTGAGTACTAGTTATAGCATTAATTCACATTGTACAACACATTAAGGACAGAGATCCTACATGGGGAGTAAGTGCACAGTGACTCCCGTTGTTGACTTAACAAATTGACACTCTTGTTTATGGTGTCAGTAATCTCCCTAGGCTCTTGTCATGAGTTGCCAAGGCTATGGAAGCCTTTTGAGTTTGCCAGCTCTGATCTTATTTAGACAAGGTCATAGTCAAAGTGGAAGTTCTCTCCTCCCTTCAGAGAAAGATAGGGAGGTTGTGTTTTAAGCCCTGGAAAAACTCATTTGTATGATGATAATTACTATACTAATCATAAAATCTCTTGTAATAACTGCTGATATCCTCCAGTGCTTACTGTGCTGGGCACCGTGCAAGATGCTTCATTGCTCACAGATTATTTCATATGATACCCACGATCCAGAAAGGTAGGTCCTCTTATTGCTTCCTGTTTGTAAGATGAGGAAACTGAGGTTCAGAAGACTTAGGTGGAATATTCAAGGCCATAAAGCTAGGAAGGGCTAGACCATGGCCACCAACCAAGGACTATGCTTCACTTGACTACTGTGCCTCTGAAATTGAGTCCAATACAGTAGCCACCAGCCACATGTGGCTATTTAACTTTAAATGCATTTAGTGGACATGAAATCATGCAGTTCCTCAGTTACAGCAGTTATTGAGCCCTTGTAGACCAATGCCTACAAGGGCTCAGTAGCCACAGGTGGCTGGTGGTTATTGTATCTGACACCGCAGCAAGTTCTACTGGACAGTACTGGTGTGCACACTAAGGTTGGTCCTCCTGGGACTTCTGCTTTGGTTGAAGGTTATTAGTTTAAGGTACAATTTCTCAAGCTTGGCATTATTGACATTTGGCGCTTGGAAAATTCGTTGTTAGAGAAGGAGTGTTTTCCTGTGCATCCAGCGCTATTTAGCAGCACCCCTGGCCTCTGCCCACTAGATGTCAGTAGCACACCTTGTCCCCAGTTTTGACAACACAAATGTCTCCCGCCATTGCCATATAGATATTTGAAGTAATCAAATGGCAGGTCTTTTGCCTAACTTAACGTGGACGTCTAAAAGCAACTCGCCTTGCTGAAACTCATTGCTTCTAGTGAACCATAAAGTATACAGCAATTTGTATTGAATGGGTAGTGTTGACAGCTATGCTTTTAAAGCAGCAGAATCAGAGTCAAGATGCCAAACAGGGATCATCGTAATGTACTGCACAATCAATCCCTCAAATGTGCTATCCATTAACCATGACTATGAAATTTTGAAGGAAGGATAAGAAATAAATTGGTTTAAGAAGCTAAAAGAATATTAGGGGCCAGCATTGTGGCATAAAGGGTTAAGATGGCACCTGCAATGCCAGAACCCATATGGGCAATGGTTTGAGACCTGGACTGCCCACATCCGAACCAGCTCCCTGTCAATGCGTCTGGGAAAAGTGTCAATTTCACTTCTGTAGATTACTTTTTAAGTGCTCTATTAGTTATCACAGATCAGGGAGAACATATGGTATCTGTCGTTCTTTGGACTATGCCTCTGTGACTTAATAGAGTGTTTTCTCTTTCAGTGAATACCCTGAGACGTGTGCTGCGTGTGGCCAGGGAGCTCTGTTCAGTGCTCCAGGGTGAGAGGAGTTTCCAACGTGACACCCAAGTTGGGCATGGTAAATCCCTCTTTTTTTTCAATCAGAGAGGAGGTTTGATCAGCTCTGTTGGCGTAGTCTCAGGCTCACCCCCCTCCTCTAAGGAGACCAATGCCTAGGCACTAGCCCCAGTGGGTACAATATTCATCCACGCCACCACAAGAACCACACAGTGGATCTGTGCAGTCCTCAGTGTGGGCATGGATTCCGCAGCAATGACTCTCACCAGGGAATCTGGGAGCCCCAAGATTGTGGAGCCACCCACAGTGACTGCCCAAAGACCTAGCCACACCCTGAATCCTCATATACGTAACAGCTGTGCCAGCTTGTGTCTTCATGCCCAGCAACCAGCCGAGAGGAGACGCCTGGGTCTGGCTGGGAGAATTGACAGGGGCTGGGTGCTCATGACTGTGGGAGTCTTGTGTGCTGGGACTGTGAAAACACTGTGGCTGCGTGGAGAAGACAGGCTTGGAGAGAAGTGCAACGTTCACGTCTAGAACCCCTGAAGTGGAAAGGGTGGAGAAATGGGAAATGGGTTGTGACTGGCTCACTACTTTGCCTTGGACGGAATCCCCCTCTGCAGCAGCCCCACCTGGGGGCCACAGTGTCCCACAATACATGCTTGTGGCCCACTGCTCAGAGTATGAGCCTTCCTCGATCTGAGATGCCATGCTGGGAGTCGGAGTACCCAGGACTCTAATCCACAGAATTGGCGTTGGCTATGTGGTCAAAAGAGACTCATGTAACACCTCTGGGACCTGGTCTCCTCACCCTTAAAATGACACCATGACAGAGCACTGCACAATTAAGAAAGCCCTTTTGCTTTTCCTTCATCACCCTCTGTATTTGTGCCATATGGTGTCCCACAATTCAAGACTACTGCTACTCACCCCCTCCTTCCACTAAGCATATCCACTGATCCCTTGGTAATTCGGTTACCTGATATTCTATGTCTATGAAAATAATAACAGAATTGACAGATAGTTATTATGAGAAAGGGCTCCATCCAGAATAACCATTCTGAATTTAAACACTGAAACTGGTACCCTGGCAACTCATTTGGTTAGAGCAAAATGCCAGCAAAGCTCTTGGCTTGCAGCCAAGGATCCTAGGAATATGGTGGTTCCAAACATACCCATTCCCACCACTGGTAAAACATCTCAAACATCTTAAACTAATTTTTTTAAGATTTTATTTATTTATTTGACAGGCAGAACTACAGAGAGAGGGAGAGACAGAGAGAGAGGTCTTCCACCCACTGGTTCACTCCTCAAATAGCCATAACAGCCAGAGCTGGGCTGATCCAAACCCAGGAGTCAGGAGCTCCTTCCAGGTCTCCCATGTGGTTCAGGGGTACCGAGCACTTGGGCCATCTTCTACTGCATTCCCAAGCCATAAGCAGAAAGCTGGATCAGAAGAGGAGCAGCTGGGATATGAACTGGCACCCACATGGGATGCTGGCACCGCAGGTAGAGGCTTGGCCTACTACACAATAGCCCCGGCCCCTTCAACTCATTGTGTGTGTGTGTGTACAAAGTCTAGGATGGAGCCTGTGCCGCGGCTCACTAGGCTAATCCTCCGCCTGCAGCGCTGGCACACCGGGTTCTAGTCCTGGTCGGGGCGCTGGATTCTGTCCCGGTTGCCCCTCTTCCAGTCCAGCTCTCTGCTGTGGCCTGGGAGGGCAGTGGAGGATGGCCCAGGTCATTGGGCCCTGCACCCGCATGGGAGACCAGGAGGAAACACCTGGCTCCTGGCTTCAGATCAGCGCGGCGTGCCGGCTGCAGCAACCACTTGGGGGGTGAACCAACGGAAGGAAGACCTTTCTCTCTGTCTCTCTCTCTCTAACTCTGCCTGTCAAAAAAAAAAGTCTAGGATGGAATTGTGAGCTGGAGAGCAGACTGTGAATTAATCCTGTGTTTCCAGTCAAAATTAATTTTCAAGACTTACTGGTGATCCTTGAAATAGCGTAACCCTGTGATGTGGCCTAATTGTGACTCTAGGCAAACTCCTTATGGAGAGGTGGTGGTGATGAGGGTGCAGGCGTGCCCAGGGGTTACAGAGGGAGCAGTCAATATCTGAGCAGCTCAATTTCTCCCCAGGTCTTCCTCTACCACTACCCCTGTAACCCGGAACAAAGCTCAGAGTAGAGGGCTCTTGAGTATCCTCCCTCTGCTATCTCGAAAGTGCTCCCGCCCACCTCTCCATTCTCTCCTAGTGTGCTCATGCCCCCACACTCCACTTCTTGCAACCTGCTGTCTAACTGGGCTGGCTACCCGTGAAGAAGGTCAGATTCTCAAGTGCATCATGGTTCAGTGCCATGTCAATACATATTTGTGCCCGGCACCTCGCTTACTTGGCTCCAGGAAGGGAATGGAAAAGTTTCTCCCAGAGGGCTCAGGACAAAGCCAGCTAACACAGTAGGTTGGCACCATTTTCTAGCATTTGTTGCATCTCCTTAACTTTTTAGGTTCTGTAAGGGACTCCATGCTACTTATTTGTAGAGGCCTTGGCTCCTTAATTTCCTCAAATGCCTTCTTATCATTGCTCCTGCTCCTTCAGTCCAGATTGAATAAACCATCACATGAGCTCAGGCCAAGCCTTCTTCCCCTCTGACCACAAGAGGAGAATCTTTGGTCTCCTGGTCTCCTCTTTCCACCCTCAACTCAGGCTTCCTCAGATCCCCTCTTTGGAAATCAGCCATTAGGGTGAAGGGGCCCTGAGAAAGACCCTGTGCTCATTTGCAAGTAGGGGAATCTAACGGAAGCTAGCACTGAGCCACAGGGAGGGCGGGCTTGCAAACTCAGCTGGGAACAATACCATGGTCATGATCATCTCCCACCATAATGCTATCACCACTCTCATGCTCCCACAGCACTCATTGTAACCTCTCTGTCAGCTGGTGCTACCATGAGTCACACTTTCATTTCTGCAACAACCATTCAAGGTCATAGACTGAGGGCGCAACAGTGAGGTAAGAGTCCTAGAGATAGGAGTTTAAAACAGTTGCCAAGGACACTTCGATATGGGGATCAGGAGCATTTTAAGAATCTAGGCTCACTCACCATCAAAAAGGTGGACATATGCTATGGTACTAATATTGAGAAAGGAGCAACCAGTCTACTTTTTTAAGATTTATTTATTTGAGAGGCGGAATTACAAAGAGAAAGATCTTCCATCTGCTGATTCACTCCCCAAATGGCCATGATAGCCAGGGCTGGGCCACACCGAAGCCAGGAGCCAGGAGCTTCTTCTGGATCTTCCACACAGGTGCAGGGGGCCGAGCACTTGGACCATCTTCCACTGCCTTCCCAGGTACATTAGCAAGGAGCTGGATCAGAAGTGGAGCAGCCAGGATTCGAACCAGAGCCCATAGGAGATGCCGGTGCTGCAGGTGGAGGCCTAGCCTACTATGCCACAGCGCAGCCCTGTCAGTCTACTTGTCTACAGGCCTAAACCACCTCCCGTTAGCATCCCAGATGGGAGTACCACTAAGAGCCACATGGACTGCCACTTTGCATCTGCAGGTCAGAGGCCACCAGTCCTTGTCCACACATTGTTCACCACAAAGGGAGTGAACTGGAGGGTCAGGTGAATCCATACAACCCTCAGAGATTGGAGACATGCAATGAGTGAGGTGAATGTCTGGATATAATTCCAGGCTGCAACAGCTGAAGGAAGGGTGTTTGCTTCATGAATGAAAGTGGAAAACAATCACGTACACTTGCGTACTCACTAATTAATTGTATGACTAAATCCATTTCACTTAGTATCTTCAATATTTTAATATCTTGGCACTGCTTCAAACCAGAGCCCGATATGCATCCAATATGCACATAAAACATCCAAAAGCAACTCTGTGGACATAGTAAGCATGTACTACTTGGGGATAACACCCTATCATGTAACTAGGAGACTGCATAGCATGCCGCTTGGAATAAAAAACACATGACATCCGGCGCTGTGGCTCAACGGGTTAACACCCTGGCCTGAAGCGCCAGCATCTCATATGGGTGCTGGTTCGAGACCCGGCTGCTCCACTTCCAATCCAGCTCTCTGCTATGGCCTAGGAGAGCGGTAGAGGATAGCCCAAGTCCTTGGGCCCCTGCACCTGTGTGGGAGACCCAGAGGAAGCTCCTGGCCCCTGGCTTTGGATTGGCACAGTTCCGGTCGATGTGGCCATCTGGGGAGTGAACCATCGGATGGAAAACCTCTCTATCTCTCTCTGCCTCTCCTCTTTCTGTGTAACTCTGACTTTCAAATAAATAAATAAATCTTTCAAAAAAAACCACACAGGACATATAAAGTGATTTTCTCTACACATCCGAGTTTCCCTTCTCTTTCCACCTCTCTCTAATTCTTCATCTTTCTTCTCACCAGCTTTGTGCTCTAAGGCCCTTCCCTTATCTCTCACTCCAAGGCCACTCATTTTCAGGCTGACTGCTGTCCGGTGCCAGTGTAACTGAAGTGTAATTGAAGCACATTACTTACTGGAATTATTGCTGTGCATGTTATTTTAATAGTATTAGTAGTCAGTGACCTTAGCCTAGTGAAGTTCAGATTTGTGGGATGCCTGATTAGTCTTTGACATTTTGTTTTCACTTATTTGAGAAGCAGAGACATAGGTCTCCCATCTGCTGGTTTACTCCCTAAATGCCTGAAACACCTAGGAGTGGGCCAGGCCAAACAGGGACCTGGCCAGTCAATCCAGGTCTGCAACGTGAGTAGTAAGTGACAGGGACCCAACCACCTGAGCCATCCACCATCTGCTGCCTCCTAGGGTGCCCACTAGCAGGAAGCTGGAATCGGGGCAGAGCCAGGACTCGAACCCGGGCACCCTAACATGAGATTCAGGTGTCCCAACCAGGGTGGTGTCTTAACCACTAGACCAAACACCCACGGCATGCTTTAAGGCAACCCTGGCTAGGTTTCTTGCAAGTTAGAGCCTATAGCTTTATCCCTGCCCCTCCCCACCCCCCAACCCCATCTCTCTTCCTAGCGGTCTGTTAAAACACCCTCCTCCTGCAGTTCTCCCTTCTCAGATTCTTCAGCCATTTCTTACACTACTTCGGCAAAGCCACGGTTGCAGGGGTGCCCCGAAGTATGCTTGCACCAGAAGATGGGGATCATGATGCCCACGATGACAGAAAACCTCGAGAATAACTAGGTATTTGCACATCGGTCACAGCTTGGCCAAGTTTCCCCTTCCAGGGCTTCCTTCTGCACGTTGCAAGTAAATGGGTCAACAGCTGCAACAGCCTTGGGGGTATGCTCACCTTTCCTGCCTGGCCCATCACTCCCCCGGCCTGGGCCTGTGGCGGGAAGGAGAGCAAGCCTAAAAGGCAGAGAAGCCCCTGGGGGTCCAACTGCCCGCACAGCCCTAAGCAAAATTAACCCATCTGTCCCCAGGACCCGGCGAGTCCTAGAAGCTAGGCCATGGGAGACCCCGCTTCTGCGCTTTTCCCGCACACATACTCACACACCCATGCAAGCTTTCCTGGGAGCTTTCAGTCCTCACCGGGCGGATGCACCGGAGCACAACACCGCAAGTTCGAACCCCAGAGGCAGCGCGCTACCCGTGGCGCACCCCTAGATCGTTCCTCGCTGCCCCCTTATGCTGCGAGGTTCTTGCCAGGGCACACAGAGGCGCCCGCCCAGCCGGCCAGCGCTCTGACACTGTCGACCCCGTGGTGCACCCACCACTTATCTTTAAGGCAAGCATAGTCAGCCAAGGTACCTGCGAGGCCGCCGCCAGCCGCTTATGCGCCTTGTCCGCTGGGGTGCACAGGAGCCGGTGCTGCGGAAATGCCCTTGGCCACCACCAAGGCGGGCAGCTCCTCGCGTTCCAAGCGCCAGCACGCCCGCAGCCCCAAACCTGCGGGTGGAGGCAAATAAATCAGTCAGATAAAGTTTCTTCTCCTAGGCCTCCCTCTGTGTTTTTGAACTAGGTCCAAAAAGGGCTGAGCTTGTCCCTTACACAGTTAGAAACTAGAATATGTTAACGCCCCTTTTTTCTTCTGCCTCCAACTTCCCTGGACCACAGCGTCCTCGGTGCAAAATACCAAACGCTCTTTCTCAGCTTCTCCAGCCCCGCAGGGCTAATGACGGTGAGGAATAATTTGGAGAGAAAACCCTAAAGAAAAAAGCAGAGGCTTTTATCTGGGGCGGGAAGAACATTAACTGCTTTGGGAAGGAAATACAAGTCTTTTTCTAGCATTTTACATTTTGCGGCCGGAAGTAAATGGGAACGGAGAGGAAGAGAGAGAGGTAATGGGGAGAAGAGGGAATTTCACTACTAAAGCTGCAAGCACTCCCACCGTGATCTGAATGCTGTGTCCCACCCATCTAAAGTGTTGTTGTCCAATCCTACGGAAAACAATTTACTCCCTCAACAAATCCGGGGCCACATGCCAAAAAGTAAGAATACCTTTAATGTTGTGACATGTGTCAAAACTGAGATGAAAGTCCTGACCACAGAACGTGTTTAGGCGATGGACCTCAGTTCCAACAAGGCTCACATGAAACGGATTGAGATATATGCTGAGCACGTTGTGTCTAGAGAAAACCAAACGAACCGAGCAGAAGGAGCAAAAGTGTGACCTAATGCCAGCTACCTGGAAGACCCAGGAAGACATCTTCCCCAGTGTCAGTTCCACAAAATGGTATGCCTGCCTTGCCATCTGAGACACATGGTATTTTGATTTTTGAAGTGTTTAGTGAGAGTGTGAGAAGCAAAATAAATGCACATGCAGGTTTTCAGCTTTTTAAAATGACTTTGAGGAGGCTGGCCCCATGGCAGGTAAAGCTACCACCTGCAGTGCTGCCATCCCATATGGGCCCCGGTTCGAGACCCAGCTGTTCCACTTCCGATCCAGCTCTGTGCTATGGCCTGGGAAAGCAGTAGAAGATGGCCCAAGTCCTTGGGCCCCTGTACCCGCGTGGGAAGACCTGGAGGAAGCTCCTGGCTCCTGGGTTTGGATCCTGTTGCAGCCAGTTGGGGAGTGAACCAGCAGATGGAAGTCCTCTCTCTCTCTCTCTCTCTCTCTCTCTGCCTCTCCTCTCTCTGTGTAACTCTGACTTTCAAATAAATAAATAAATCTTTTTAAAAAATAAAATGGCTTTGAGGGATAACTGTTGATAAAGATCAAGATCTCTCCTGTGTATGCATGGGTGTGGGGTTGGGGCATTAAACACTGCCCAGCTGAGCCTAACCTACAGCTTTTCTAAATTGGGCTTCTCTAAACAAAAAGAAATCCAGGCTGGAGGCTCTTCAGGGGATTTTGGCCAGTTGGGTAGCAGAAAGAGGGCTTGCTGTCTACTTCAGTCTGGAATAAGCAACATCCTACTTCGGAAATTTCATTGAGTGATTGGACTCTGAAGCAGGACAGTACATGAGACTGTCTCTTCTTTGTAAAATTTAATGTATTTATTTTATTTGTTGGAAAGGCAGAGAGAGCGAGCAAGAGAGAGAGCCTTCCCATCTGCTGGTCATTTCCCAATTGCCCACAACAGCTGGTATTGTTTTGGCCAGGCCAAAGCCAGGAGCTTGGAACTCAAGTAGCAGGCATCCAAGTACACAAGTCACCATCTGCTGCTTCCCAGGATGCACATTAACAGGGAACTGGAGCTGGTAGTAGAACGAGGACCTGAACCCAGGCACTTTGACAGGAGATGTGGGCCTCCCAGACAGTATCTTAATTGCTAGGCTAAATGCTCACCCTGGAGGGCCCGTCTCCTTAACCTTGGGGAAGGTGACCATAACTGAGCGAAGATTAGATTCATGTTGTAGATTCAGAATCTTGACTGGCGACTAGAATTTCTTTTTTTTTTTTTTTTTTTTTTTTTTAAACTTTTATTTAATGAATATAAATTTCCAGTGTACAGCTTATGGATTACAATGGCTTCCCCCCCCCCAATAACTTCCCTCCCACCCGCAACCCTCCCCCCTCCCGCTCCCTCTCCCCTTCCATTTGCATCAAGATTCATTTTCAATTCTCTTTATATACAGAAGATCAATTTAGTATAAAGATTTCAACAGTTTGCACCCACATAGAAACACAAAGTGAAACATACTGTTTGAGTACTATTTATAGCATTAAATCACAATGTACAGCACATTAAGGACAGAGATCCCACATGAGGAGCAAGTGCACAGTGGCTCCTGTTGTTGACCCAACAAATTGACACTCTAGTTTATGGCGCCAGTAACCATCCTAGGCTGTCGTCATGAGTTGCCAAGGCTATGGAAGCCTTCCAAGTTCACCGACTCTGATCATATTTAGACAAGGTCATAAAAGACAGAGTGAGGATAGTAACCAATGATCCTAAGAGTGGCATTTACCAGGTTTGAACAATTATACAGCATTAAGTGGGGAAGAGGACCATCAGTACACACATGTTGGGAGTAGAGCCATTGGTGGTAGAGTAGAGGTTATGATTACAAAGGAATGAGGCCCAAGTGCACTAGACAGGGCCTAGAACAAAGGACAGAGTCATTATTAGAGGAGCTAAGAAAGGTGCTGTCTAAGCTACAATTAAGTTTTCTGATTGAGAGGCAAATAGAACCTGATAGAAGGGGCTTGATAATAATCTGGTGGGCTTTAGGCCTTGTAAATTCAGAGGCCCAGACCTATCTATCTCTTCACATGGGGTATATCCTAAGGGAGGTGTGAACCTCCTAGGGGAAGGCACTCTGTTGACTTTCATTACTTGGCTGGCCTGGGAGGAGAGCTGGCCAGGTAAAGGCAGGTGGCATCTCTAACAAGAAATTTACAGTTCTGCCTGCAATGTTGCTGACCCTACTTGACCATCCCCTCAGCTGCAGTGGTCACTTTGGAAGCTGGGCTGAGTGAAGGGCTTTTCAGCTTAGAGCCAATAAGATCTGTGGCTCTGACCTGGGCATCCTTCGACTCCAGGGCAGGTCCATTTCCAGTGATCCAACTCTTGGCAGAGCTGCCAGGGCTCTTCACAAGCTGACTTCTGCTGAAGCCCAGGCTTACCTCATGGAAAGCCACTGCAGTGGACTGGCCTGTTGGGTCTCCTTGAGGGCAGATCACTGTACAGATCAGCCATTAATAGGCCTGCCACCCATTGCTTCTGATGCCGAGCTTTCTTTTCCTCCTGGTTTGTGTTAAAGCAGACCAGAGGATGCAAGTCAAGGGAGTGCCCGTTTCCCATCTCTAATCTTCGGTGGCCTGAACTACAAGTCTATAGTCACAGGCATGTTCTGTAGTAGTTTTTCTAAGGTAGACAATGCCCATGAGGAAAATTATATTCTCACTTTAAAACTTTCTTTCCCTTTGGTCTGAAAGGGAGGTTTTTTCTACTTACTGTATACTTCGCTGATGGCGAAGTGAATCTAGCTATGAGATTATTATTTGAGTTCTTATTTTGGCTATGCTATTGCAGAAAAATGTTAGCCATCTCTTTTATAAGGTCTAAAGATTAAATTGTGCATCCTACAGATTCCTTCATAATAGAATTAGTTTCCTACCTTGAAGAGAATAGAGAAATGAAAGAACAAGTTGGGCTTAGAATAGAGAAATGAGGGAGCAAGTCCTAGATCACTTGCTGACAATAGCAATATCACATGAATACTTAGCAAACCGTTTCAACCATTAGATAACAACTTAAGAAAACATTTACCAGAAGGTCCAATGCCTTCTATAAATTTTAAGAATCATGTATTTGAAAACACCTCTTAAATATCTAACATGGTGTAGTTTGTTTAGCCAGTAAACTTAAGCACAACCATCTAAAATGTTTTTAGTTTCTTTCTACCAACAAGTCTAAAACATATGATACACAGATTCAGGTCCCACAAATTAAAATGTATCTTTGATTGATTTTAGCAGCTTAAATTTATGGACAATCTTATCTATAAGCCATTTAAAATAAAACTCTTAATAAAATTTCCCCATGTGGACATACAATATGTACACACATATAATATAGCATAATAGACCAATACATCAATTTTAATAATAGCTTTTAAAATCTTTAACTCTTTTTGTAGATTGCCAATTGATTTGAATTGCTTTTTCTTTTTAGTAACCTCAGTTAACCATACTTTCTCTCAGTTGGTACTGTTAATACATTATTGGCTTCATCTGTTTACAGAGCCATCCCAAAGTACTGAATACAATAAAAGTGGCTGGAAAAAGTCCATAGGAACCTATAGGAGGACAGCTAAACACAGAACCAACAACGCTTTAGTTTTATGAGCAGCAGATATTCAAATTTTTGAAAAAAGCACATATTTAAATAGCCCATAGCTCTTAATAAAAATTCAGCTGTTTTTGAACAATTAGAATTTAACAGACATCAAGAGAACATAATAGATTAACACATTGCTTTAACAGAGCATCAGAGTTTAATTCTATGTCAAAGAGAAATTGAGCTTCCTGTGATCTTTTGCTGTGAGGTTTCCTTCCTTTACCTTCTTTCATATTGGTGACCATGTTTCTGTGTTTCTGTGTGTAACACATCTTTAAGCATCTTTTGCAGGGCAGGATGAGTGGCAACAAATTCTTTCAGTTTCTGTTTGCTATGAAAAGTCTTAATTTCACCTTCATTCACAAATGAGAGCTTTGCAGGATATAATATTCTGGGCTGGCAGTTTTTCTCTCTTAGTACCTGGGCTATGTCTCGCCATTCCCTTCTAGCTTGTAGGGTTTCTGATGAGAAGTCTGCTGTGAGTCTAATTGGAGATCCTCTAAGAGTGATCCGACGTTTCTCTCTTGCACCTTTTAGGATCTTTTCTTTATGTTTCACTGTGGTGAGTTTGATTACAACATGTCGTGGTGAGGATCTCTTTTGGTCATGTTTATTAGGGGTTCTATAAGCTTCCTGTACTAAGATGCCTCTGTCCTTCTCCAAACCTGGGAAATTTTCTGCTAGTATCTCACTGAAAATGCCTTCTAATCCTTTCTCCCTCTCCATGCCTTCAGGAACTCCTAGAACCCGAATGTTGGGTTTTTTAATAGTATCCTGTAAATTCCTGACAATATTTTTTAGATTTCTAATTTCTTCTTCTTTTCTTTGGTTTGCCTGTTTCCTTTCCTGTTCTCTGTCTTCTAAGTCTGTTATTCTCTCTTCTGCTTCGCCCATTCTGTTTTTAAGGCTCTCTAATGTGTTTGTCATTTGATCTATTGAACTCTTCATTTCATTATGATTTCTAGTCACTATCAGAGTTTCTTGTTCCACTAGTTGTTTCATTTCATTTTGATTCCTCCTTAATATTTCACTTTCACGAGAGAGATTTTCTATCTTGTCCATGAAGGATTTCTGTAGTTCAAGAATTTGTTTTTGAGAACTTCTTAATGTTCTTATCAATTTTTTGAGACCTGTTTCTTGCATTTCTTCGATCTCATCATCTTCATAATCTTGAATTGGGGTGTCTTTTTCATTTGGGGGCATCATAGTTTCTTCCTTGTTCTTGTTAGCTTGGTTTTTGCGTTTGTTGTTTGGCATGTTGGAGATATTTGGTTTCTTCACTGTGGTGTTTTTTCTTGTTACACTATGGCTCTATATTAAGTGGACTGTCTGCTTTCAGTGGAGCCTTAGAGGCTTGAGATGGGTGTGGACTGAGAGCTGTGTTTGGTTCCTCAGGGTTGAGGGTGTGTCAAGGATGACACTCCCAGGTTAGGTGTGGTAAATCTCTCTTTCTTTTTTTGATTTAAAAGGGAAGTAATTCCGCACAGCTGAACGTAATTGGAGGTAGTTAGCAGGCAAATGATATACCCACAGGAGCCAGAGATCGGAAGCTCTTTCCCAAGGTCCACACAGGGAATCTCTGCTGCCCTCAGTGTGGGCTCCAATTCTCCTGCAGTCTCCCACTGGGTTGCCAAGTTAGATGCTAATCTCCTGTTATTTCACCCCTCCCCCCAGAGTCAGGTTTTTCTGCTAGGCTCAGGGCTGGTGCAGACCTGAGGTCGCCCTGCTTATGACGTATGTCCAAAATGGCGCCTGCTCTGTCTTGCTCGCCTGTGAGAGGTGAGCGGAGAGAGAGAAACTTGTGTCCGTATCAGTCACTTTTTTTATTTTTTTTTCTCTCTCTTCTAGTTAGCCTGGTGAACTTTTCCCCACGGAGTTTCAAGCCTCGTTCCCTCTAGCCTCCTCTTTCCGCTTGCCTGCTGGTATCTCGGGCTATGGAGGTTCGGCTCACCTCGCGTTCCAGCGCTGGTGCGTTGAGTCTGCCGCTGGTGTCCCGAACTTGGGCTCCCACGCTCTCCACGCAGGTCCACTGTGAATCACTAGTTCCGGAAGAGTTTCCTCTGCTGTTTCATCCCCTACTCTTCCTTGACACTACAGTATCTCCACTTATATTAAACTTTCTCTCCCCCCGGACTAAGTGTGCTTCCTGCCTATTCCGCCATCTTGCCGCCTCTCCGGCGACTAGAATTTCTACCTAGAATTCCTTTTAAGCTAGATTTTGTGATTAGTTGATTAGTTCTCCATTATTCATAGGGTCATGTGGCTTACTCAGTTGATTTTCTGCAATTATGCTTTTACTCAAATAACTTCTAGAGTACCTATCCCAGTTGAATGTCAGTGGGTGGTTAAGGAAGACTTATTCTGATGTTGGCCCAAGAAGACACTAATTAGCAAAACAAGTGTATGTCATTCCCTACCCACTCAAATAGAACCCACTCCAAAAACCACAGGTTTTTGTGTTTTGAGTATGCACAGTTTGTGAACTCCCTATTTCCATTGCTGTGAGTAATCAGGAGTGGAGGGTCCATAATTAAACCCATTCCCAGATTGCACTGCTGGCTGCTTCTGCTAAACTCTCAGAGCACTTGTGCTCAGGGCTCTGGAGTCAGAACTGGGTTCAAATCCTGACTCTTGTTAAGTTTCTGAAGTGTGAGAACTGCATTGGGATTTTGCAAGGAAATGTCTTTGTTCTTAGGAGATAAATGCTGAAGTATGTGGAGGGGACGTTTAATGATGTCTGCAATTTATGCTTAAATATGTCAGACTAAATGCACAGGCATGTGTATGTGTGGGGAGTGTTTGTATATAAAAGACACAAAACCTGGTAAAATGTTAACAGTTAGTATATCTAAATGAAGCATAAATGGGTCTTCATTATAGTATTCTTTCTTTTTTTAAGTTAAACTATTTTCCTGCTCTACTGATTTTTAAGAGATTTGTTTATTTGAGAAACAGAGAGGAAGAGACAGAGATCTTCCGCCCACTGGTTTACTCTCCAAATCGCTACAATAGCCAGGAAACACAATCTCCATCCAGATCTCCTATGTGAGTGGCAGAGGCCCAGGAACTCAGGCCATCATCCACTTCCTTCTAGGGCACATTGGCCAGGAGCTGGATCAGAAGTGGAGCAGCCGGACTCAAACCGGCGCTGCAACATGAGATGCCAGCGTCACAAGTCACAAGCCACTGCACCACAACACTGCGCCCTGCCATATTCTTTCAAGTTCCCTGTAGCCTGCCCACCCTTATCTACTGTGTTACAGCCAATGATTTACTGTATGCAAGCTTGTGTTCCTTTGGTTCTAAAATGGAGATATAAGCAAAAGCCACTCCAAAGGGTTGTTATGAGGATTAAAATGAGGATGAGTGTGGTGCCCTTAGCATGGGTGCCTGTCCCTTAGGGAGGCCTTAATAACTGACAGGAGGTGCTATTGTCATTCTACTTTCATGTAACATTTCATTATATACTCTCTTTTACTGTGTTTGGAGTGCACATACCTTGTCTCCTTAATTTAGCCCAGGAGGATGAACTAGAGGGCTGAGCCAGGTGAATGGATCCATTCACCCAGGTTTCTCAGCGTGCCTCCAAAATATCTGCCCTCACAACACCCTTGGGAGGCTGAGTGATTGGGATTCAGGAAGTGAAGGCCACTGGATCCAGAGCTGTCCCTAAGGGAGCTAGACTGGAGAAAACCACACTCGTTGGGACAGGGACCTCCTCCAACCCCCAACATTTGCCAGTGAGCCAATCCTGATACAAATTTACATTACAGGCCAAGGAGGCTGGAGTGGGGAGGGAAAAGCAAGACGATAGCATGGTGGAGGTGGAGAGAGATGAGGTCTCCCTGAGGTGGGAGCGCTGTAAGGTAGGAATGCTTATTGAATGATGCTTATAATAATACAGGGTCTCTCCTTATTCGCGGGGAATACTGTCAGCAGATACATGAAAGCAGTTAGTACTGAACCCTATATATGCTGTGTTTTTCCCTATACATACCTATGATAAAGCTTCATGCATAAATTAGGCACAGTGAGAGATCAACAATAGCTAACATGTAAAAGAATAATCATAACAATATAGTGTAATAGTGATTGTATGAATGTGCCAAGCTGACATTGTGGTGCAGTTCAGCTGCTGTTTGTGACACTGTCATCCCATATCAGAGGGCTAGTTCGAGACTCAGCTGCCCCACTTCTGATCCAGCTCCCTGCTGATGGGCCTGGAAAAGCAGTGGAGGACAGCCCAAGTGCTTGGGTCCCTGCCACCCATGTGGGGAACCCAATTGGAGTTCCTGGCTCCTGCCTTTGGCCTGCCCTAGCCCTGGCTGTTGTGGGTATTCGGTGAGTGAACCATTGGATGCAAGATCTCCCTCCCCCATTGCTCTGCCTTTCAAATAAATAAATGTATGGTGTTTTTTTTTAAAGATATGTGAATGTGATCTCTCTTGCTCTATCCCTCTCTCAAAATATCTTATTGCACTGTACTGTATTTTGGGGCCACAGTTGTCCTTGGGTAACTGACACCGATCCTGGAACTCCTCTGTCTCCCTCTCTCCTTCCCCTTCACCCCCTTCCTGCTCCCCCTCCTCCTCTTCCTCCTCCTAATCTATTAGGCAGTCTTCAGAGTCATGGGCATCTCCTTCTGCCTGGACACCTTCACTGGGAGGGGAAGAGGAGCAACCTGGGGAAGATGCCATCACTGGTCTTGTTCTCTGGTGGAGGAGGGCAGGCAGATTAGGAGAGCATCTGTATTTTACAGACTGTTTAAAATGCGGCTTTATTACCATCAGGCTGTGTATCCAATAACACCAACTTGGCTGCAGCTGTGGCCCTCAGGGATGTGCCTGACTGCCCAGAGATGAGAGAGGCTGGAAATGTACCTTGTGAAAGGGTTCCAAACCTGCACCCAACCACCTGCCACCCTGCTTGGTTTGCCTGCATTTCAAAGTTTCCCTTTCCTAAGTGGAAACTGGCGCTCAGGCAGGGTCACTGATGTTGGGAGTAAAAGTACAAGGGTGCAAAAGGCCTTTGCTCTGCCAGTTTCTTGCTAGAGATCGTCATTTCCTTTCTTCTTGTGGTGTGAAAAGTCTAAAGTGATCCCCTTCCTTCCCCCCTCCCCTGAGTTCTCTGGCCCTCAAAATCCCAGGGGAAGAGCAGTACTTTGGAAGGAAGAGGAATCCGATTCTCTTTTCCTTTGTCTTCAGCTGGAGCTGAAATAATTATCTCCAATCTGAAAATCACCAAGAAAGAGAAAGCACACAAATTCACCACTCATACTTAATTCTGCCCAGAGCTTTAGGGGTGAGGATGCTGGGGCCTCACAGCTGCCTCCTCCAGGGTCAGAAACCAGGCCGAGCTGTATCCCCCATATAGGCATCCCTATCCAAAGCCTGCACACACACACACATGCACACACACACCATCCACTAGCCCAGGGTGCAATGTTCTCAGCCAGTGATGCCAGCCCTGTTGGAGGAGGGAGACTTGCATGGAACAATAAATAGGATCTTCACCACCCAACCAGGCCAAAAACTGCTCTGGCTTCCTTGCCCAGGCAGGTAGGTAGAAAGTGGCATCCGGGTTTGGAAACAGTGATTCACACTGGCCTACCCAAACAGCCTCCTGCCATCACTTCGGATCCTTCCTTCATTACTTAACACCTCAGGAAGGGGTTCCTAGTCCTTCGTCCCAGGCCACTGACATCTTCAGTTGAATGACTAGTCAGTGGGTCAACCGGAGACCTGTAGCCAGGGTGGCTGGCCTCCAAGGACTCCCCTAAAAGAAAGAAAAATGGTTGGGAAATTCTAACATACACAAAGGTATAAAATGATACACATGAAATACTTTACCACACCAAGTCACTATCCAATTTTTTTGGGTCCCTTCAGGAAACAAGACTCTGTGTGTGTGTGTTTGTGTGTGTGTGTGTGTGTGTATTTCACATGCAGTTACAAGAAATAATGCAGAGAGATTTCATGTACCTTTTACTCACTTTCCACCAATGGTAATATAACATAAAACCATAGTATACTATCAAAGCCGAAATACACTAATGCATTCAAGAAACAGAACATTCCATCACCACAAAGGACCTTCATGTTGGCCTTTTATAGCCACACTCATTTGCTTCCATCTCCAACCCCTTCCTCAATGCCCAGAACCACTAAACCATTCTCCACTTCTACAATTGTGTCATTTCAAGAATGCTATATAATAGAATCATACAATATGTAACCCTGGGGTATTGGCTTTTTCCACTTAGCATCATTCTCTGGAGATTCATCCAGGATATTCACTGTGTGCTTCAATACTTCATTCTTCTTTATTGCTGAGTAATATTCCAACATATGGCTGTATCACAGTTTGCTTAATCATTCACCCACTGAAGCACAGATGGGTTCCTTACAGCCAGGGTCCATCAGGACGGGAAATAAATTTCCTTGAAAGCTCACACAACAAATGTAAAACCTCCCAGTTTCCAAGGTGAAAGCAGAGTCCAACATCACCCTTACCAGCTACATACCCACTGACAACCGAGGCTGAAGACTTGCAAGTTCATCCATAGCTCTGGGCATTGCCTTGGCCCAACAGGGCACTGAGGCCAATGGATGCTTTTATAAGAGGATCTGTGGCATAGTGAGCTAAGCCTCTGCCTGCAGTGCCGGAATCCCGTATGGGCGCTGGTTCAAGTTCTGGCTGCTCCACTTCCTATACGGCTCTCTGCTATGGCCTGGGAAAGCAGTTGAAGATGACCCAAGTCCTTGGGCCCCTGCACCCACGTGGGAGACCTGGAGGATGCTTCTGGCTTCGGATTGGTCCAGCTCTGGCCGTTGAGGCTATCTGGGGAGTGAAACAGCGAATGGAAGACCTTTCTCTTTATCTTTCCCTCTCTTTGTAACTCTACATTTCAAATAAATAAAACAAAAACTCTTTTAAAAAATATAAGAGGGTGTGAGACAGAGTTGGATGGATTTGTTCAGAAACTTGAATCCAAAGAAGCAAAATGGCAGCCATATCCCAGAGCAGAGGGACTTCTGCCAAATTTGAAATCTCTTGCACATGTTTTTAACATGTGGGAATGCTGGGGAAGCAAGATGTAGCATATGATTATGATCTTAATCGGTGGCAGTGGTTCTGGTGGCCTTGCATGGGCAAAGAAACTGCAGTTTGGGGAAAGAAAGTTACGGTGCTAGACTTCAGGGTCCTATCACCTCAGGGCCTATCCTGGGGGCTTGGTGGGACTTGTGTGATTGTAGGTTGTTTTTCTTAAGTGGGAGTCACTCCTTAGTGACTAGGAGGGTACCTCAGAAAGTCTGTGGAAAATGGAATTAAAAATGCAAAAAAGATTAAATTCATTCAGAGTTCTTTTCATTATATGCATTTTCCATGCACTTTTTGAAGACTCCGTGTATCTGAACAAAGCTGATTTCTCTCAACAGTGTTTATCCCTGAGTTGGCAATGGGGGATGGGCAACATCATTTCTTCTTAAATTAACCCATTTCTGAATCCTTCTCCCACTTCCATCATGAAAACAACTAATAGAAAAGTCACAGTGGTGTGTGGCCAGAGGTGGGGGTGGGGGGGGCCCAGGTGTTCTGAGATCCCTAGCTGAAAAATATCTTGGCAGAGCCTTCTCTTCCACTCCATTTAATTTTAGGCATGCCCACTCTTGAGTGCCCTCCTGCAACCCCCAGCTAGTCTCAGAAGACAGAGCAGAGCCTAAGACTCCAGACACTGCACCGCCTACCCAACCAAACACAACTTTTTTTTTTTTATCTGAACTCTCTTCTACACATGCTTTCTGATGCATGACGGTGAAAGGCACAGATGGCTCATCAGTACAGAAAACCCTGTTGGAGTTATTGCTAAAATTTCCAGAATCACAGTACCATAACCCCACATAAGGGAAAGACATAAGGACCTCAGGAAATCTTTGCATGCTTCAAGTGCTAACAATGGACATTTTAGGCACTGCAGTGGATTTTTCAGTTAAGATGATTCCGTCACTCCTTACATTGAAGGCCTGAACACACACATGGACGATGGCCAAGCATATGAGTATATGACAACAGAACTCTGACCCACCACCTCCACAGCAACCAGCCAGGAAGCCAAACCACAACCTCCCAGTAGTCACCCCAGAACAGCCAGGATTTGGTCAATCTTACATGTCATGTTTCCCCATTTTTGCCGTTATCTAGCCCCACTTTCGATTCATGAATAACTAGGAAAAAAAAAAAGCTAAATGTACCCCACAAAATAATCACATTGGAAATTTCGCTTCCAGTTAGCCCGTCCCTGGCTTCCCTATGCCAACAGCCTCTTATTCGGACATAGCTGAGGCCTTCCCTTTTTTAACGTTGAAGCTTTTCTACTCTCCAGCCTCTGAGTCTCTGCCAACCCAAATGATGGTGGCTGACTCCCTTGCTATACAGCAAACTCTGACTGAACAGCCTGTTTTGGCTCTCATTTGACTGCCTGTTCCAGTCTGCTACCTACCATCAGTCATGGCCACCCACAAGGTCCATGCCGGTGCACTTGAACTGTCTCAACCACATTGTAATACAGCACTTTCGTAGTTAAGTAACCCACCCCCTATTCTGACCTTTGGCAGCTTGAGAGCTTGTGGTTGTGATTAAAAAAATATTGATACCAAAGCCAGAAGATCCAGTGCTTACTAACTGCATGGTCTCAGGCATGCTGCTTGCCTTCGGTTTCCGTATCTGTCAGAGTTATTGCTGCATCTCTGGGGGGGCGATGGTGACCTAGAAAGGAAGCTAAAGGTTTGAGTCTCTGACCCTCAGAACAATGGTCTGAGCCAAGTGCCCACTGCCGAGCAATGGGATGAGAAGGGAGCACCTGATGACCTGCAAACCTTTCATGTGGGAACCGTGGGCCTGGCTCTGGCCCAGGTCACTGAGAGATTAGCACACTTGGCTTTTCCTGCTCATCCAGCCCGCAGCTGGGAGGAAGAATGTCTATTTCTTTGGTGGGTGTACAAAAAGATTTATTGAAGAATGAACAAAGATGTCCAAGGGTCTTGGTTTTCTCTGACTTAGCCACTCACCGGGGCTTTTGGTAAGCCACATAAGCTTTCTGTGTCTCAATTCTGCCATCTGTAAAACAGCAACAATAATGTTAGCCTCCCTTTCCCAATGACTGGGTCATTGTGAAGATCTGGTAAAATAATGTGTGGGAAGCTGTGCTTCTATTTCTAAGCATTATACAGTTGCAAGGAACTGTTCTTGGGGGACTTAGATTTGCAACTGAGAGTCTGGGCAGAGAGAGGTCAAGTGTGAAGGATGATGGTTCTCAAGTGTTAGCCCCAAAGCCCACAATCTACCCCAAAGGCCCTGCAAAGGCCTCTCCCCAACTCCTCACAATACTAGAGTGCCCCAAAAGTGGCTTTTCCGTGTCAATGACCCCTCACTATGCTCTTAGCATGCTCAGAAGTGAAAAACAACTTTTGCCTCTGAACAGCACTTACTAGTTCACAGGCCTTCCTCTACCTTGTCTCCCCAGAAGAGCAGAACAAGGGAGGAGCCATGGTGGATGGTGGTTTTAAAGCCAGGCTATCTGGTAAGGTCTCAGCTTACCAGGTCTCTGCCAGCTCTATGGACTTAATCAAATCACATACTCTCTGAAATCCAGTTTTCTCTCTTGTAAAATAAGGATAAACATAAAATAGTGCCTACTTTTCAGTATTTGGGGGAAGATTTAATGAGTTAATACATGTAAACACTTAGAATAGTGCCTGATGGTAAGTCCTTAATAGATGTTTGTTATTCTTATTTTGGGGGCAGGGCAGGTTGTATTATCCCCATTCTAGATAGTCATTCTACAAAAATAAGTTTCCTTGTGAAATGTGAGAAAATATTTGCAAACCACATATATGATAAGAGATTAACATCCAGAATATATAAAGAACACCTACAACCTAACAACAAAACAAACAGCTTGGTTTAAAAATGGGCAAAGGACTTGAATATACATGTGGCCAGCTACAAATAGACAACAGGCACATGAGACGATGTTCGTCACTAACCACTAGAGAAATGCAAATCAAAACCACCTCACGCTCATAAGGATGGCTACTATCTTTTTTAAAATAAAATAACAAGCACTGGTTAGTATGTGTAAAAATTGGAACCTTTGTACACTACTAATTGGAATGTAAAATTGTGCAGCCATTAAGGAAGGCTATGTGATAGCTTCTCCAACATCGAAAAATACAATGACGTCATGATCCAGCAATCTCATTCCTGGTACTCTCGATATTTACACACTAGAGTTCATAGCATTGTTCATAATAGTCACAGAATAATTCTCAATAGAAATCCAAGTCTCCATCAGTGGATGAATGGATAAGCAAAATGTGATGTAACCATACGATGAAAAATCATCCACCCTTAAAAAGGAAAGAAACTCTGACACGCTACACCGAGGATGAACCTTGGTGTTTTTCAAAAATCTTATTTAAGGTATACAAATTTCATGTATTTTTATATATGCAGATTCAGGAACATGGTGAGCCTTCCCACCTAACTCTCCCTCCCACCCATGCTACCACCCTTCTTCCTCCTCCCTCTTCTATTTCCACTCTTAATTTTTACAAATATCTATTTTCAATGTACCTTATACTCATAAGGTTAACCTTACACTAAGTAAAGAATTCAAAAAAATAGTATGAAGGGAAAAAAAAAACCACTGTTCTTCAACAGTGGACAAAGGCTGTAAACAATCATTGCATCTCAAAATGCCTGGCCCAGCTCCAGATGTTACAAGCATTTGGGGAGTGAACTAGCAGAGATGGGAGCTCTCTCTGTCTCCATCTGCCCCTCAAAAATAAACATTTCTGTTCCTCTTCAGAAGGACCTTTCCCCTTGGAAATGAATTTACTTATGTAACATATCCGTGTACTCTCAAAGAAAGAGAATGACCCTTTACTTTCCTCACAAGTAAATGATCTCTCCAACAGGGTAACATTTTCTTTTTAAAATTTATTTATTTATTTGAAAGGCAGAGTTAGAGAGGCAAAGAGAGAGAGAGAGGAAGAGAGAGAGTGGTCTTCCATCCACTGGTTCACTCCTCAAGTGGCCACAATGGCTGGAGCTGAGCCTACCTGAAGCTAGGAGCCTGGAGCTTCTTCCAGGTGGGTGCAGGGGCCCAAGGACTTGGGCCATCTTCCACTGCTTTCCCAGCCCATAGCAGAGAGCTGGACTGGAAGTGGAGCAGCCAGAACTCGAACCGGCACCCATATGAGATGGCGGCACTGCAGGCAGCAGCTTTACCTGCTACGCCACAGTGCCAGCCCCAAGGGTAACACTTTCAAAAGGAATTCAACCAAGAATGTCCCATGGCTCTTAAAGTTAAAACCAGACTCCTGGGGTCAGCGCTGTGGTGTAGTGTGCTATGCCTCCATCTGTGGCGCCAACATCCCATATGGACTCCGGTTCGTATCCTGGCTGCTCCTCTTCCAATCCAGCTCTCTGCCATGGCCTGGGAAAGCAGTAGAAGATGGCCCAAGTCCTTGGGCCCCTGAACCTGTGTGGGAGACCTGGAAGAAGCTCCTGGCTCTAGGCCTCAGATTGACCCAGCTGGGGAGTGAACCGCAGATGGAAGACCTCTCTCTCTGTCTCTCCCTCTCTCTGTCTGTAACTCTACCTCTCAAATATATAAAGAAATCTTAAAAAAAAAAAAACAGACTCCTTAGAAAGACTTTCAAGGCCCCCCATGGTCTGGTCTTGGAGGGCTTTTGACTTGATCAACCTCAGCTCTCACACTTCTTCCACCGCCTGTTCTACCACATTGACCTTCTTGCAGCCCCCCATGGGGTCTTCACACATACTGTTCCTTCTGCCTGAAATACCTGTCCACCACTCTGCATCTACTTAAAGTCTACTCACCCCTCAGCACTCAGCAAAATCCTCCTTGACTCAAGAAAGCCCTCCCTGATTCCTTAAAAGACAGAAGCCTCTTTTGTGCTCTCATAGCACACACCTCTCCTTTCTAAAACTTTCCATTATAATTTAACATTCATTTCTACGATTATTGTCCAATTCACCAACTAGACAGTAAGTGCCACAAGGTTTGCTGTGACACGTGTGGTCTTGCTCATCACCATAGCCAGCACAGTTTCTGGCCATAATAGAGAGCTTAATAAATCCCCTGGGGCTGGCGCTGTGGCGCAGCGGGTTAATGCCCTGGCCTGAAGCGCCGGCATCCCATATGGGCACCAGTTCTAGTCCCAGCTGCTCCTCTTCCAATCCAGCTCTCTTCTATGGCCTGGGAAGGCAGTAGAAGATGGCTCAAGTCCTTGAGCCCCTGTATCCATGTGGGAGACTTGGAAGAGGCTCCTGGCTTCAGATCGGCCCAGCTCTGGCCATTGCGGCCATCTGGGGAGTGAACCAGTGGATGGAAGACCTCTCTCTCTGACTCTAGCTCTCTCTCTGTCTTTCAAATAAATAAAATAAATCTTTAAAAATACATACGTATATACATACATACATACCCTGGTGAATGACGGAAACAGTGGATGGCAAAAAAATAAATAAATAAATAAGAGATTAAAATGGTTTAGAGTCAGGTCTCCGAAGTACAGATTTCTGATCTAAAGAATCTCTATTAAATGCAGGGGCATTTGCCCGGGGCTTGAGGCTCACTGAAACCCTTCTCTTAAGACGACTATATCCTGATTAGGTAGCCCTGTTTCCTAACAACCCTGTCTGCTTCCCTCCCGCCATTTCCTAACTTGCCTCCCCAGTTTTATGGCCCTGAGTGCCCTCACTCTGTGCATCAGGGGTGCATTCTACTGATGGCTACCCAGAGTTTGAAACATTCCTTAGCACGGTAAGCACAACTCTCTCAGAATCAGCATAGCTCCCACAGGAGGATGGAGCTTAGGGCTGAGAGACTCAAGGTCAGGGCTGGATGGCAACGTCCTGGGTTCTTCAAATGCAAAAATGTTAGGGTGTGGGAGAGCAGCAAGATGGCGGAATAGGAAGGAAGCACATTGATAGTTCGTCAAGACACACGTTAATATAAGTGGAGATACTGCAGGGTCAAGGAAGAGTAGGGGAAGAAACAGCAGAGGAAACTCTTCCGGAACTAGTGATTCACAGTGGACCTGCGTGGAGAGCGTGGGAGCCCAAGTTCGGGACAGCAGCGGCAGACTCAACGCACCAGCGCTGGAACGCGAGGTGAGCCGAACCTCCATAGCCCGAGACACCAGCGGGCAAGCGGAAAGAGGAGGCTAGAGGGAACGAGGCTTGAAACTCCGTGGGGAAAAGTTCACCAGGCTAACTAGAAGAGAGAGAGGAAAAAAAAAGTGACCGATACGGACACGAGTCTCTCTCTCTCCGCTCACCTCTCAAAGGCGAGCAAGACAAAGAGCAGGCGCCATTTTGGACATACGTCATAAGCAGGGCGACCTCAGGTCTGCACCGGCCCTGAGCCTAGCAGAAAAACCTGACTCTGGGGGGAGGGGTGAAATAACTGGAGATTAGCATCTAACTTGGCAACCCAGTGGGAGACTGCAGGAGAATTGGAGCCCACACTGAGGGCAGCAGAGATTCCCTGTGTGGTCCTTTGGAAAGAGCTTCTGATCTCTGGCTCCTGTGGGTATATCATTTGCCTGCTAATTACTACCTCCAATTACGTTCAGCTGTGCGGAATTACTTCCCTTTTGAATCAAAAAAAGAAAGAGAGATTTACCACGCCTAACCTGGGAGTGTCATCTTTGACACACCCTCAGCCCTGAGGAACCAAACACAGCTCTCAGTCCACACTCATCTCAAGCCTCTAAGGCTCCACCGAAAGCAGACAGTCCACTTAATAAGGAGCCATAGTGTAACAAGAAAAAACACCACAGTGAAGAAACCAAATATCTCCAACATGCCAAACAACAAACGCAAAAACCAAGCTAACAAGAACAAGGAAGACACTATGACGCCCCCAAATGAAAAAGACACCCCAATTCAAGATTATGAAGATGATGAGATCGAAGAAATGCAAGAAGCGGATCTCAAAAAATTGCTAAGAACATTAAGAACTTCTCAAAAACAAATTCTTGAACTACAGAAATCCTTCATGGACAAGATAGAAAATCTCTCTCGTGAAAATGAAATATTAAGGAGGAATCAAAATGAAATGAAACAACTAGTGGAACAAGAAACTCTGATAGTGACGAGAAATCATAATGAAATGAAGAATTCAATAGATCAAATGACAAACACATTAGAGAGCCTTAAAAACAGAATGGGCGAAGCAGAAGAGAGAATATTGGACTTAGAAGACAGAGAACAGGAAAGGAAACAGGCAAACCAAAGAAAAGAAGAAGAAATCAGAAATCTAAAAAATATTGTCAGGAATCTACAGGATACTATTAAAAAACCCAACATTCGAGTTCTAGGAGTTCCTGAAGGCATGGAGAGGGAGAAAGGATTAGAAGGCATTTTCAGTGAGATACTAGCAGAAAATTTCCCAGGTTTGGAGAAGGACAGAGGCATCTTAGTACAGGAAGCTTATAGAACCCCTAATAAACATGACCAAAAGAGATCCTCACCACGACATGTTGTAATCAAACTCACCACAGTGAAACACAAAGAAAAGATCCTAAAAGATGCAAGAGAGAAACGTCAGATTACTCTTAGAGGATCTCCAATTAGACTCACAGCAGACTTCTCATCAGAAACCCTACAAGCTAGAAGGGAATGGCGAGACATAGCCCAGGTACTAAGAGAGAACAACTGCCAGCCCAGAATACTATATCCTGCAAAGCTCTCATTTGTGAATGAAGGTGAAATTAAGACTTTTCATAGCAAACAGAAACTGAAAGAATTTGTTGCCACTCATCCTGCCCTGCAAAAGATGCTTAAAGATGTGTTACACACAGAAACACAGAAACATGGTCACCAATATGAAAGAAGGTAAAGGAAGGAAACCTCACAGCAAAAGATCACAGGAAGCTCAATTTATCTTTGACATAGAATTAAACTCTAATGCTCTGTTAAAGCAATGTGTTAAAGTAATCTATTGTGTTCTCTTGATGTCTGTTAAATTCTAATTGTTCAAAAACAGCTGAATTTTTATTAAGATCTATGGGTTATGTAAATATGTGCTTATTTTCAAAGATTTGAACAATCACCTTGTAACAAGATCAAATTTGGTCTATGAGTTTATAATTTTAAACATGGCGACTTAAAGTCTTTTGTCATCCACAGTTATATATGATTTGCTGCTCATAAAACTAAAGCGTTGTTGGTTCTGTGTGTAGCTGTCCTCCTATGGGTTCCTATGGACTTTTTCCAGCCACTTCCATTGTATTCAGTACTTTGGGATGGCTCTGTAAACAGATGAAGCCAATAATGTATTAACAGTACCATCTGAGAGAAAGTATGGTTAACTGAGGTTACTAAAAAAGCAATTCAAATCAATTGGCAATCTACAAAAAGAGTTAAAGATTTTAAAAGCTATTATTAAAAACGCTATATTGGTCTATTATGCTATGTTAAATGTGTGTACATATTGTATGTCCACATGGGGAAATTTTATTAAGAGTCTTATTTTAAATGGCTTATAGATAAGATTGTCCATAAATTTAAGCTGCTAAAATCAATCAAAGATACATTTTAATTTGAGTGACCTGAATCTATGTATCATATGTTTTAAACTTGTAGGTAGAAAGAAACTAAAAACATTTTATATGGTTGTGCTTAAGTTTGCTGGTTAAACAAACTACACCATGTTAGATATTTAAGAGGTATTTTCAAATACATGATTCTTAAAATTTATAGAAGGCATTGGACCTTCTGGTAAATGTTTTCTTAAGTTGTTATCTAATGGTTGAAACTGTTTGCTAAGTATTCATGTGATATTGCTATTGTCAGCAAGCGATCTAGGACTTGCTCCCTCATTTCTCTATTCTAAGCCCAACTTGTTCTTTCATTTCTCTATTCTCTTCAAGATAGGAAACTAAATCTATTATGAAGGAATCTGTAGGACGCACAATTTAATCTTTAGACCTTATAAAAGAGATGGCTAACATTTTTCTGTAATAGCATAGCCAAAATAAGAACTTAAATAATAATCTCATAGCTAGATTCACTTCGCCATCAGCAAAGTATACAGTAAGTAGAAAAAACCTCCCTTTCAGACCAAAGGGAAAGAAAGTTTTAAAGTGAGAATATAATTTTCCTCATGGGCATTGTCTACCTTAGAAAAACTACTACAGAACATGCCTGTGACTATAGACTTGTAGTTCAGGCCACCGAAGATTAGAGATGGGACTTGGGCACTCCCTTGACTTGCATCCTCTGGTCTGCTTTAACACAAACCAGGAGGAAAAGAAAGCTAGGCATCAGAAGCAATGGGTGGCAGGCCTATTAATGGCTGATCTATACAGTGATCTGCCCTCAAGGAGACCCAACAGGCCAGTCCACTGCAGTGGCTTTCCATGAGGTAAGCCTGGGCTTCAGCAGAAGTCAGCTTGTGAAGAGCCCTGGCAGCTCTGCCAAGAGTTGGATCACTGGAAATGGACCTGCCCTGGAGTCGAAGGATGCCCAGGTCAGAGCCACAGATCTTATTGGCTCTAAGCTGAAAAGCCCTTCACTCAGCCCAACTTCCAAAGTGACCACTGCAGCTGAGGGTGAGGTCAAGTAGGGTCAGCAACATTGCAGGCAGAACTGTAAATTTCTTGTTAGAGTTGCCACCTGCCTTTACCTGGCCAGCTCTCCTCCCAGGCCAGCCAAGTAATGAAAGTCAACAGAGTGCCTTCCCCTAGGAGGTTCACACCTCCCTTAGGATATACCCCATGTGAAGAGATAGATAGGTCTGGGCCTCTTAACTTACAAGGCCTAAAGCCCACCAGATTATTATCAAGCCCCTTCTATCAGGTTCTATTTGCCTCTCAATCAGAAAACTTAATTGTAGCTTAGACAGCACCTTTCTTAGCTCCTCTAAGAATGACTCTGTCCTTTGTTCTAGACCCTATCTAGCGTACTTGGGCCTCATTCCTTTGTAATCATAACCTCTACTCTACCACCAATGGCTCTACTCCCAACCTGTGTGTACTGATGGTCCTCTTCCCCACTTAATGCTGTATAATTGTTCAAACCTGGTTAATGCCACTCTTAGGATCATTGGTTACTATTCTCACTCTGTCTTTTATGACCTTGTCTAAATATGATCAGAGTCGGCAAACTTGGAAGGCTTCCATAGCCTTGGCAACTCATGACGACAGCCTAGGGTGGTTACTGGTGCCATAAACTAGAGTGTCAATTTGTTGGGTCAACAACAGGAGCCACTGTGCACTTGCTCCTCATGTGGGATCTCTGTCCTTAATGTGCTGTACATTGTGATTTAATGCTATAACTAGTACTCAAACAGTATGTTTCACTTTGTGTGTCTATGTGGGTGCAAACTGTTGAAACCTTTATACTAAATTGATCTTCTGTATATAAAGAGAATTGAAAATGAATCTTGATGCTAATGGAAGGGGAGAGGGAGCGGGAGAGGGGAGGGTTGCGGGTGGGAGGGAAGTTATGGGAGGGGAAAGCCACTGTAATCCATAAGCTGTACACTGGAAATTTATATTCATTAAATAAAAGATTAAAAAAAAAAGAAAATTGGAAATAAAAGATGAGCTATTCTGGTGCAAAAAAAAAAAAATGTTAGGGTGTGGGGAAACTCCTTGAGGCTGAGGAAGAGATAATGACGCACATGTAACCATAACGTGCACTCTAGGAGAGGGCATTGCTGTCCAGAGCGTTGAGCTGCCACTTGGGATGCCCACTCCCACATTGGAGTGCCTGGTTCAAGTCCTGACTCCTTTACTTTAAAAATATATATATTTATTTATTTATTTATTTATTTGAAATTCAGAGTTACACAGAGAGAGAAGAAGAGGCAGAGAAAGAGAGAGAGAGAGAGAGAGGTCTTCCATCTGCTAGTTCACTCCCCAATTGGCCACAATGGCTGGAGCTGCGCCGATCTGAAGCTAGGAGCCAGGAGCTTCTTCTGGATCTCCCATGCGGGTGCAGGGGCCCAAGGACTTGGGCCATCTTCTACTGCTATCCCAGGCCATAGTAGAGAGCTGGATTGGAAGTGGAGCAGCCGGGACTCAAACCCGCTACGCCACAGCGCCAGCCCCTCCTTTACTCCTGATCCAGCTTCCTGCTAACGCACCAAGGAAAGCAGCTGATGATAGCTGAAATACCTGAGTCCCTGCCAACGACATGGGAGTCCCAGACTGAGTTCCTGTGTCCTGACTGCAACCTGGCCCAGCCCTATTACAGGCATTTAGGGAGTGAAATAAGGGACGGAAGATTCTCTCTCTTTTTCTCTTTTTCAGTCTCTCCCTCTGTCACTCTGCCTTTCAAAGAAGTAAATCTTACACACACACACACACACACACACACTTGAGTCAATCAGTAATATCATTTCCTATCCACACAGCCCCAAAGTTCTGCCTAACTGGAAACAGGAGGGAACTTCCAGCAGATTCCAGAGTCAGAAAGCAATCCCTCCGCACCCCTGGCCTTGACATCTCTGTTTATCTGTACAAGGATTAATACAGACCTAGGAGAAGGGGCTGCCTTTTGATTTATTCTGACTCCATGACAAGGTAATCTGGGAGCCAAAAAAATGTGACATTCCCACCCCTATGTCTTTACATCTGCAAAGCAACATTTTTGTGGGAGGGAGATGGAAAGTCGATTCATTTTTGACACTATGTAAAATACTGGTATTTCCTGACCAAACACCAAGGGCAGTCAGAACTTTATAAATGAAGACTGTGGCTCCTTTGTTTGAAAATCTGTAAGTCGCCATTGGAATAAAGCAGCTTTAGTTCTTTATTGAAAATACTCTGTTCTGGGTAAGTAGAACCCAGAAGCATGCTCCACTGACAGTGCGGTTGGAGCGTGAGCAGGCCACTGACATAGATGCGGTGGTCCCGGGCTGCAGAACCTCATGGCAGGAGCAAGCTGCATGCTGGTGCCACAGTCAAAGGAAGCCCGCAGAGCAGAAGGAAAGCAAAACAAACCTTGGCAAGTTTTGCTGAAATGCCTTCTGAACAGGGCGGCTTTGTGACTGTGCCTGGCTTCATGTTTCGCTGCACTTGACCTCTTAGCATCTCTAGGACTTTTCTCATACGGTCTTCCCCTTCTCCTGCCCCGGCAGGAGCACGCTGGCTGGGATGTCAAGAGCTCTAACCCAGGCAGCTCCTCACTCCTCCTTCTCTCCTTTTCTTCTCTTTTGATTTTTTTAAAGATTGATTTATTTATTTGAAAGGCACAGTCACAGAGAGGAGAGAGAGAGAGAGAGAGAGAATATTTTATCTGCTGGTTCACTCCCCAAATGGCTGCACAGGCCAGGGCTGGGCCAGGCTGAAATCAGGAGCCAGGAGCTCCATCTGGGTCTCCCGCATGAATGCAGGAGCCCAAGGACTTGGGCCATCATCTGCTTCTTTCACAGGTGTGTTATCAGGGAGCTAGATCAGAAATGCTGCAGCCAGGACTCAAACTGGTGCCCGTATGGGATGCCGGCACTACAGGCAATGGTTTAACCCATTGCACCCCAGCACCAGCCCCTGACTCTATTTCTTTGTCAGGGAAATGAGAAGATTTGACCAGATTCCAGGAACCAGATGTTTTCTCTGGTCCCTCCAAGCTGACACCTTCTGCCTTCTCCTAATAGGACCCTAGAACGTCTTAGTCCATCTGTCTTTCTTCCTTCTAGGCAGGCAAACAGCTGGCACTGTCCTCCTCCTCCTCCAGGAAGCCATGCCTTACGAAGAATTTTACTGCATCCTAGCCCTGGACTGCACAAGTGCATTCAAATCCTTTCATGGGTGCCTTTTGCTAGTAGGCCCATGAATACAGGCATCATGCTTGCTAGTTCCTGTACAGTGGTGTTTTCCTCATAAAGCTAGTGTGCAATCCAGGTGCTTCCTGAAGATGAATGCAATCTGGAAGACCTGTGGAAAGAAAAGCAACAGCAATTAGAGTTCATTGACCATCCTCAGCAGCCCAACTGTGGTTACCAATGAAGAATCTGGAGTCAGACAGCAACAGGTGTGAAACCCAACTTTGCTGAATACTACCTTGAGCAAGTCACTTGGATTCTGTGTGCCTCATCTTCGTCTTCCAGAAGAACATCAGAGTCCTCCTTTGTAAGGCTGTTACCAAGTTTCAGAGAGACCATGTGTGAAAAGTCGTCAGTATAGTGCCCAGCATATGGGAAATGCCCCCAAGCTCTTAGAACTTTGGTGAGGATGATGGCGATGTGCACCCATCCCAGGAGGGCAAGCCTCGAGGCAGAATGTCCAGAGGTGTGGTCCACTGTAGCTCCCTTTCCATTCCTGAGAAAGCAGAGGTGACTTTGCAGACCTAAATGCCAGGGTGCCTTCCAGAATATCCACACTTGACTCCAAGAAGTCAGGAGGGGCTGATGTGAGGTCCTCTTTAGATTGCCTTCATGATTTATGGAAATGTCTTAGAACTGTGGGAATTTAAGGGTGCTTATGTGACATATAATGAGTGGTGGACATAAAGACATTGAGGAGGAAAAAAATAAAAGTTCTTCGATATCACTGAACTCTATTCTTAGAAGCGATTGAAACTACAAAGCAATACGTAAGGAGGGAATTCACATGGAATCCAGAAATCGCTCCTCAGAAACACGTCTAAGTTGGGCCTCTCTCTACTTATCCACTGGGATGCCCCATGGACACAACAAAGTCAACTTTTCCAAAATCGAGTTCCTTTTCTCCCATTAATCCACAATTTTCTAAGTCTTCCCTTCTCACCCATTTTCCAAGGCAACAACTAGAAAGACATCTCCAGTTTTACCTTGTCTCTCAATTCTCTACTGTCAACTAGTCAACATGTTTGTGTTTGAACTCCTAAATGGCATTGTCATCCACCCACAGCTTGCCCTCTCCACTACACTCTCCAGTTCATCAATTCTCCCTGAAACAAAGCAATACTTTTCTCAATAGTTCCTTTTCTAGTACACAACTCACACCATGCTCACATCTACAAAATTTCCAGAAAAACATTCTAAAAGTCAAATCTGCCCAAGTCAATTCCCTGCTTTTAAAATGAAAATTCTGGAGCCTTTGAGATGAGGTGAAAACACTTGCAATCAAGCCATGGCCCAAAGCCAAACTTTTGTCTAAGACTCTCTTCTCCTGGGCACCTTGGACAATTTCCATCAACAAGAGGAGGGATTGGACCAGCGTTGAGGTGCAGTGGGTTAAAGCCCCAGCCTGTAGTGCCGGCATCCCATATGGGCGCCAGTTCAAGTCCTGGCTGCTACACTTCCAATACAGCTCTCTGCTATGGCCTGGGGAAGCAGTAGAGGATGGCCCAAGTTCTTGGGTCCCTGCATCCACTTGGGAGACCTGGAAGAAGCATCTGGCTCCTGGCTTCAGATCAGCTCAGCTCCGGCTGTTGCGGCCATCTGGGGAGTGAACCAGTGGATGGAAGCCCTCTCTCTCTGGCTCTACCTCTCTCTAACTTTGTCTTTCAAATAAATAAAATTAATCTTTTTTAAAAAAAAATAAGGAGGGACACTATAGGCTTATGAACATCCTTAACTCATTATTGGTATGCCACACTATTTTGCATTTTCAAGCTACCTCTATCTCGAAAGTGCTCCCCTTCTCCCTCAACCTGGGCAACCTTACCCACTTTTCAAGATTTATGCAACCTCACCTCCTCCGTGCAAGCCCCTCATCACAGCCTCTCCTTTGCACACTAATGTTCCCTGTGAGGCCCTGAACACACCCATCATACTGTACTTTTCTGATCTGAGGCCATTCCAGGCAGAGATTATATTTTATTCATCTTTATTTTCAGCCCTCAGTGTAAGACTGAGTCCAAAGAAGACTTTCAATAAAGGCTTGTGAAATTAATTAATGGTCTCACTAAATCCCTTCACCCCCAAAACAAGAGGTAATTGTCTAGTGAGATTTGCCAACTCTGAGGGACAGGATCTGACGAATTTCAAGGGACTTGAGTTCTGGCCTTGGGCTGGTGTTCAGTGTAAGACACTATTTGTTCCCTGATGAACTTTTGCATCTCTGCTCTCAGATAAGACACACAAAGAGAAACAGAGAAGCAGCAGCTCCATGGCCTCAAACCTTGTTCCCACAGTTCCTCCACTCTCCAAACTCTCCCTCCAACCCTGGAGGCCTCACCAGGCAGTGCTCCGTGAAGAAAGACCATTTTCACCGCAGCCAAGAAAGGCACTTCCTCTCTTCTGAACTCCCAGAAAGCTCATTGCCCAGATAAGTCTGGTACCCAGTATAGACCGCTTACCTTGGCTAGTTGGCTTTCCAGGGACTCTCAGACTGTCACCATAGGAAAAGCCCTGGGGGATCAGCTGCTCTGCCTATCTCATGGTGCCAAACACTGAGGCTTGGAGAGAGAAGTGATTTTTCCATAGACCTTAAGTCTCCTAGAGAGTGTGATCAAAATAAATCCCTGAGCCATACCCTAGGTCCATGAAATCAGAATAAGGATGCAAGGGGTTATCATTTGAGAATTCCTGAACTACCCCATGCTCCACCTACAGTGTCTCTTCAATGAGCTCACCGGAGGTTGACAGCAGAGGCTTGTTCTTCCTAGCTCTCTGTGTCTTCCATAGCATCCAGCACAGCAGCGCCCTATAAAGGCTTCTTCAGTGATTAACCCCTGGGCTGTTTCCCCATGAGAAAATGAAAAACAGAGAACCCCAACTTGAAGTGCATGTAGTTGAGAGCACCAAGGAAGAGTCAGTCTTGGGAGTTTTCCCAAAACGCCACCTGTCTGATTATCCAGGTGCCAAGGTCATCCTTCACTGAAATGATTTCAGGGTGGCAGATTCTCTTTCTTGGGATGACAAATGGTCAGTTACTTAGGTCCTTCTCAAACATTTTGCTTAAAACTCTCCTTGAGGAAGAAAAAGGAACCATTCCATAACAAACACAAATGTGTGGCCCACCTGAACTAGGCTCACAATCTTATACTTTGTTGGTGCCTATCTCCCAGGTTGGGCAATGCACCCAGATAAGACAATTTAGCAGCATATAAAAGTTCAATACAGTCACTGGGCTGAGATTATTTAGACAGAAAAGTCCCCTCAGACATTTTGGCAACTCTTCCAAAAAGGAGGGTGACGAAATGAGCTTCTTTTATGAGCCTCAGTTTCTTTTTCTAAAAATAAATAAATAAATTTATTTTAAATTTAAATAAATTTATTTATTTATTTATTTAAAACCTAGAGTTATAGAGAAAGAGGAGGATAAATCTTCAATCTACGGGTTCACTCCCCTAAATGGCTGCAACGGCAAGGGCTGGGCCAGAAGCCTGGAACCCCATCCAAGTCTCCTATGTGGGTGACAAGGGTCCAAGCACTCAGGTCATCTTCTGCTCCTTTCCCAGTTGAGCTTCAGAGTCTCAGAGATTCCCACTAAGCCCATTCCCTGAGATTCTGGCCAGTTAATTCTGCTCGGTTGGGAAGACCAGAGATATCTGTACCTCAGGCCTAGTTCCCCTGCTGTCTCTAACCACCCTACAGCCAGAGGCTTCTGGGAAGAAAAGTGGACCACAATGCTTCTCAGCCATCAGAGGGCAGACACAGGACCAGCCTCAGCTTGGCTCTCAAAAGTCCTTCTATTACCCAAAAGCCACTGTCCTGTCCCTGGATCAGTGAGCACAATTGCATAGGCAGAAGACCTGGTTAAAGGAAGGAAAGGTCAGCTGTTCACCTGCTCACTCGTGACACTAGTCATCCCACTTGCAGTGACCTAGACAGCATATGCTCTCTAGAGCCTATTAATACACATTAAGACATTTGTATCCACAATTTGTTCCATCATCCCTCTAGGGGATAGAGACAACCAGCAAAGTCTCCTGAGCAGGACATCAAGGAGTGGAATATACTCAGGCAAGACCTGAAGCCCCCTCCATACACACACACACACACAAGTACAAGCTATATTCTGGGATGTCAGAGGATCAGGGTCAAGATCTGGAAAGTTAGATATCACAGCAGCATTAGAATGGAAGTAGAACTGGAAAATGAGGGTAGGAGCAAAGTGAGAGAGTCTCATTACCTTGGAGGTGGCAGGAGTGGGGAGTTGAGGTGTAATTACAAAACCCGGCATTCATGGGCAGATCATTCTGGATTAAAGCTCCAGAGTCCTGGATGGATTCTACAGTTTTCTAGGGGGACCTGGGCAGTGCCTTCCTCTCATGTAAAGAAGGAAATACAGACCCAACACTAGTGCCTCCCAGCGCTGGGTCTTCAAAGCCTACCACAGTGGTTAAGCTAGGAAAGGCCATTGGCATTATGGTAGGCCCTCCTCCATGTGGAAAATTGTCACAGCTCCCCACTTCCCCCAGAAGCCAAATGTGATCCGCGAGGTGTTTTCCTGCTTGCCAGATGGCCAGGCTCTGACACGGCCACTTTCTCTCATTGACCTTTCAGTGTGGCTAAAGAAACATATTTGACAAATCGGGCTTCCTTTGCTATCAAGGGTTTCCGGACTGACACACCATGCTCCAATCAACTCAGATAACTTGACCACCAATGCCGGAAGGCACCTAGGAAAAGAAACATTCCATCTTTACCCTGGCCAGTGCAGTTTGACAAAAATGATTTAAGCACATCCGTTTCCTGGGTTTCAGTCTTGTTAGCTTGTCAGTGGAGCTCCAAGAGCCCTGCGACAGCCAGTGCAGGACCAGGCTGAATACAGGAGCCCAAAAGTCAATATAAGTTTCCACGTGGGTGGCAGGGACTGAAGAACTTGAGCCATCACCTGCTGTCTCCCAGGGTGTGCATTAGCAGGAAGCTGAATCAGAAGCAGAGTAGACAGGACTTGAACTAGGTTCTCCAATATGGGATGAGGGCATCTCAAGTGGCAACTTGGGCCACTGCCCCTGATACTTTTTTTTTAAGATTTGTTTATTTATTTGAAAGGCAGAGTTACAGAGAGGCAGATGCAGAGAGGGAGGGGGAGAGAGAGAGAGAGAGAGGTCTCCCATCCCCTGGTTCACTCCTCAGATGGCTGCAATAGCCATAGTTGGGCAGATCTGAAGCCAGGAGCCAGGAGCTTCTTCCTGGTCTCCCACATGGGTGCAGGGGCCCAGGCACTTGGGCCATCTCCCACTGCTCTTCCAGGCCATAGCAGAGAGTTGGATCGGAAGTGGAGCAGCCAGGACTTGAACCAGAACCCATATGGGATGCTGGCATTGCAGGCATCAGCTTTACCTGCTACACCACAGCACTGGCCCTGCCCCTGATATTTTTTAAAATCTCTACAATTGCATGAGAAAGACAATAAACCTTTATAATCCTGGAGGAAGGGGAGCCCTTCCATGGTCTGTCACTCTGGGACCCGCTTTAACAAGAACTTCCATGTGGTTAAGTCTATTTTTCATGCCGAGTACTGGGTGTGCGCTTTACATGTAATACCTAACCCACTTCTCACGACATCTGTGGGACAGAGATGCTATAAATGGGCTGACTTCACAGAAAGGCGAAATGAATTGCTCAAGGTCACATAGCTAATGTGTGAGGAGGCCAAGTTTCAAGCCCAGGACCACTAAACTCTGAAGTCTGTGCTCTTGTTTTTATATATATATTTTTAATTTTTAAATGACACCTTATTTTTTATTGTTGACTTTCTTTTTTTTAAGATTTTTTTTTGTTTATTTGAAAGACAGAGTTATAGGGAGACGTAGAGACACAGACAGAGGTCTTCTATCTGCTGGTTCACTCCTCAGATGGCCGCAAAGGCTGGAGCTAAGCCATCTGAAGCCAGGAGCCAGGAGCTTCTTCCAGGTCTCCCATGCGGGTGCAGGGGCCCAAACTTGGGCCATCCTCTGCTGCTTTCCCAGAAGCATTAGCAATGAGCTGGATGGGAAGTGGAGCAACTGGGACTCAAACTGATGCCTATATGGCATGCTAGTGCTGCAGGCCTGGGCTTTAATCCGCTGTGCCACAATGCCAGCCCTAGTGTATGTTCTTTTCTTTTCTTTTTTTTTTTTTTTTTTTGACAGGCAGAGTGGACAGTGAGAGAGAGACAGAAAGAAAGGTCTTCCTTTTTACATTGGTTCATTGGTTCACCCCCCAACGGCTGCTGAGGCCAGCGCACTGCAGCGGCGCACCACACTGATCCGAAGCCAGGAGCCAGCTGTTTCTCCTGGTCTCCCATGGGGTGCAGGGCCCAAGCACTTGGGCCATCCTCCACTGCACTCCCGGGCCACAGCAGAGAGCTGGACTAGAAGAGGAGCAACCGGGACAGAATCTGGCGCCCCAACCGGGACTAGAACCCGGTGTGCCGGCGCCGCAGGTGGAGGATTAGTCAAGTGAGCAGCGGCCCCTCCCCAGTGTGTGTTCTTAACCACCACATCTGTGTTTCTTAAAGCAGGATTTTGGTACACATGAGCAGACTCCCAGGCCACACCTTAAACCTACTGATTCCTGAAGGGTGAGATTCTGGGAGTCACATGTTTAACACCACACCGAGGTGTTCCATGGCCCTCAGAAATTTTACGTCTCTGGTAACACTAGATGGCCTCCTGAGCTTGGCATATAGTGCAGGCTATATGGGCTAAAGCTTCCATGGCAGGCCTGACACTGCTCAGAAATTTTCACAGCAAATCTGCCAGCTAGGACTGGTCATTGGAAACCAGGATGTTTGCAGCTAGACCAAAGCAATCAAGTACCTTCATGTAGCCCAGGGACTCAGATTTTCTGAGGTCAGATACGCCTTTGGGAATGTGTTGAAAACTCTGGATCTTCCCTCTCTCTACATAGATACACAAACACAGTGGCCTGTATACTTTTGGTGGCCTCTCTTTGGAAAATACACTCAACCCTTGGCATATATTCTCTGGGAATACATAAATCCTCTGAAGTTCCATCATGAATCCCTCTCCCTCCAGCTCAAAGACCTCATGTTACAGAAACATCTGATCTAGAAAGGGGGACACAGACTAGGTCCAGTGGTTGGGTTGTTTTCTAATGCATTCTATGTTAGGGATACATACTGAAGTGAAATGATGCCGACACTGTGGCATAACAGGTTAAGTCACGACCTGTGACATTGGCATCCCATATGGGCACCAGTTCAAGACCTGGTTGCTCCACTTCCGATCCAGCTCCCTGCCAATGTGCCTGGGAAAGCAGAGGAAGGGCCTCTGTACCCATGTGGAGACCTGGAAGAAGCTCCTGGCTCCTGGCTTTGGCATGGCCCAGCCCAGGTCATTGCAGCCATTTGGGGAATGAACCAGCAGATAGAAAAATGGAAGACCTCTTTCTCTCCTTCTCTCTCCCTCTGTAACCCTACCTTTCAAATAAATAAAAAATTAAATCTTTAAAAAAAACAAGTGAAGTTGGATTTGTTTGAAAACACTCTCTGGTGTGTGGAAGTGAGGGGTGTGGGGCCTGGCAGGCTAGGTAAAAGATTGGTCATGATTTTTTTAAGATTTATTTATTTATTTGAAAGTCAGAGTTACACAGAGAGAGGAGAGGCAGAGAGAGAGAGAGAGATCTTCCATCTGCTGGTTCACTCCCTAATTGGCTGCAACAGCCGGAGCTGCACCGGGAGCATCTTCCAGGTCTCCCACACGGGTGCAGGGCCCCAAGGACTTGGACCATCTTCTACTGCTTTCCCAGGCTATAGCAGGGTGCTGGATCAGAAGAGGAGCAGCTGGGACTAGAACTGGCGCCCATTTGGGATGGTAATTATCTCTTACATTCATGTTTAAGACACTTTACAAAAGATGAATTTAACTGACAGCTACCAATACCCTTTCAAGAGGCAAACAATATGGTATGGACATCCCATTAACTAGACTACTTTCCTGCTGTTTAAAATAAGAAATTGCTCCCTCAGTGGATTTTTAAAAGGGACAGTGATGAGGTTGATTAGCAAGAAAGACGCTGGAATGATCACCAACAGGTTTTGTTTTGTTTTTTTGGTTTTTTTGACAGGCAGAGTGGATAGTGAGAGAGAGAGAGACAGAGAAAGGTCTTCCTTTTTGCTGTTGGTTCACCCTCCAATGGCAGCTGCAGCTGGCGCATCTCGCTGATCCGAAGCCAGGAGCCAGGTGCTTCTCCCGGTCTCCCATGCGGGTGCAGGGCCCAAGCACTTGGGCCATCCTCCACTGCCTTCCCGGGCCATAGCAGAGAGCTGGCCTGGAAGAGGGGCAACCAGGATAGAATCCGGCGCCCCAACCGGGACTAGAACCCAGTGTGCTGGCGCCGCAGGTGGAGGATTAGCCTGTTAAGCCATGGCGCCGGCCAGCCAACAGGTGTCTATGCAGAAGGATATGGGGGTGAAAGGAGACATGCCTGCAAAGAAGCTCTCTCTTCTCCCTTATTGCCCTAAGGGGCTGACGGAGTCTCCCCCATGGGGCTTTTGCCTAGGAGGTGACTAAATCTACAGCCAACAGTAGAGTTGGCCTGAACCACACCTTTGTTTCTTTACAGCCTATGTCCCTCTGCCACTAACTTCCTTGTAAAATGGTAATGGCAGTGGCCCCTGCCCCAGAGATGTGCTAGGAGGTTTAAGTGCAATTTTCCAAGTGAAAAAAAACCTCAGAACAGAGCCTGGTATGCAGGAACCCCTCCGTCACTGTTAGCTATTCTTATTAATGTTGCTTGATTTGGATCACTGCACTACAAGCCTGACCATTCCTTGGAGAGAGCAGAGTGATAACCAATGGCAGCCATTCAGCCTCTCTCTCTCCCACTGCACTTACGTGGGGCCAGGCTGCTGAAGCTATCCAGCGGGCAGCAGGTTTGGAAGAGGAGAGAGAAGGGAGGTGGAAGTAAGAGAGCCGTGGTGACTCAGCTGGGCTTAGAAAGACCTAGATGCCTGCTCTGTCCAATCACGCACACTGGTGTGGGCTGTCCATCCTCTCTCCTTGGAGCTCCATCAGTCATACGCCCTCGCCTTTGTTTGCTGCTTTATGGCTATCCTTGGTACATACCTTCCCCAAATTTCATCCATGTGTGTGCTACACCAGAGGGGAAAACAACCACAAAGTGTGATGCCCCCTCCAACCTTCACCCAGGGCTGGCCATAGATTTGCCAATTCTACCTGTGCCAGGACTTACACTCTAATATATTACACCATTCAACTGGTAACTGTCCCCTCTTAAATCTTCCTTGCTACGGCAAATGCAGACCTGGTGGCCACCTTTCTCAAAACCTACTCCTTGTCTGTTCTCTTGCATTGATTACTTTTGTTTATAATAATTTTTGCTGTTTCTTTAAACATTTTTTTCTATCCAGTAATGTACAAAATCACGTTCTACTAGTCCGGCCCTCTAAAAGATGCTCTCTGAAGTCAGTCTGCAACGGCATAGGAGGAGACCTGTAACCTGCTCTCAAGCACACACCATGCTCTTTGTTTCCACATTGTGTAAGTGGTGCCTAGTAGGATGCCAGCTGAATAACAGCTAAACAAAAGAGACTGAAAGAAACCTTGTAATTCTGGTAAAAAGCAACACTGAGCATTTTATGTTCTCCAAGTAGAATCTTGAGTGTCTCTTGGATGAATTTTTAACAAATAAAACACAAAGACTGGTTTACTGGATGTGGCAAAAATCATAAGGAGAGAGTAACTATCAAAGGTCAGGGTAGAGCAGTGATCAGAATAATGAGAGGGGTGGTGCTGTGGTGTAGCGGGTAAAGCCACCGCCTGCAGCGCCAGCATCCCATATGGGCGCCGGTTCTAGTCCCAAAGGCTCCTCTTCTGATCCAGCTCTCTGCTATGGTCTGGGAAAGCAGTGGAAGATGGGCCAAGTCCTTGGGCCCCTGCACATGCATGGGAGACCCGGAGGAGCTCCTGGCTCCTGGCTTCGGATCAGCACAGCTCTGGCTGTTGCGGCCAATTGGGAAGTGAACCAGCAGATGGAGGATCTCTCTCTCTCTCTCTCTCTCTCTCTCTCTCTCTCTGCCTCTCCTTCTCTCTCTGTGTAACTCTGACTTTCAAGTAAATAAATAAATTTTAAAAAGAAAAAAAGAATAATGGGGCCAGTGTCAGCCAGCAAGACCACTGTTGGAGAGATATTGATGAGCTCTGTGTGGTCCTGAGCCACACGAAATGTGTCATCTGTTGGCCTCTTCTCGCCAGGCTCTCAAAACCTGTGGCTCACTGCAGATGTGATCTCCGGAATCCCAGGAGATTGTAGCTGTGAACAGCGGCAGTGGGATTGCTCTTGTGTAGCTGTACTTGCTGCGAGTGGGAAATGGTGGCCTATGCACTGCGGGACACACTTACCGAGGCTAACACAGCAGGGATGCTCAGCACCCAGCACACTGACCACTGCAGGAGCAGAGCAGGCTCTTGCCTTTCTTTCACCAGTTTACCTGTATGCCATCCGGCGCCTCTGGATCCCTTTATTATATTACTGCCTTTCTATCCTCAGCCAGACGCCAGATGCCAGATGCCAAAGCAGTGGCCATACTTGTAGGGCAGAAACAGGAAAGCCAAGTGCTGGAAAAATAGTTGGTTCTTCTGGGGAATCTGAATCCAGCTCTGAAGGTGAGGGTCATGAGGGAAGGCACAGAGCTGGACAAGAAATGCTCCAAAGTCCATTCTTCCTTAGGAATGGGAGATTCATATGCTTTGCTGATCGCTGTAAACAATTTAGAAAACGACAATTCTAGAAGGGTTTCACTCTGGCTCCTAAATCTGTATTGCTGATTGCAGTGCACACAGGCAGATCATACTGGTTTTTGGTTTTGAGTGTAAGTCAGAAATGAGTTGAAAAAGCATGCATGTGCTGTAATGAACTCTCGGGCAAAACATAAAGGATATTTTAATTCCCTTGGAGCTTGAACTTCATCCTGATGAACTAGAACCTTCTTGATCAGTAACTTCAAATAACCAGCAATTTTCTCCAGGCTTGCTTCTGTGCCTTATGGGAACATAAACTGAATCGCAAGATAGTGGAAAAATTTTGAGCACAATGCCTTCTGCCCAATCTCCTACTACTCCTCTGTCTCTGGTTCTGCATTGTTGCTTGTCAGACTTCAGTGGACACCAGAACCATCTGGGTGCTTGCTAAACAGGGAGAGTCCCAAGCTCATCTCCAGTGACTCAACTGAACAGTCAGCTAATATCCAGGGACTACCTTCCTATCTCCAGGCATCGTTGTAGGCACTAGGGATCCAACAGTGGAGAAGACAGAGTCTCTGACCACAAGATGCTTATTACTTAGTGGATGAGATCAGCAAGGAAGAAAAGAGGTAATTGTTGCTATCCAGGAGTGCTAAGGCATAGATTCAATATGGATGTACAACACCAGAGAGACTCAGGTGGGGATGTGGTGTTAGTAAGAGTGACCATGGCGGGCCTCTCTGAGGCGATGACATTCACTTGAGGCCTGAATGGGCAGTAGGAGCCAGCATGGGAATGGTGTTGTAACAGAAGGAAGAGCAAGTGCAGAGACCCCACTGATTTTAAAATAAAAGTGCTTGAGTCATTCAAGGACAGAAGGGCAGACAAACAGCCTATGGAGTGATTTTTAAAACTTGCCTAAGGGCCAGGAAGCTGCATTTTGAGCAAATATATTCCCTTCCCCCAGCTGATTCTGAGACACACCTTCACAAAGCTAAAATGAAAAGTGATTTCTTCCTGTTTACTAATTACCCAAGAAAGCTTCAGGAGAGTGTTGCTATGGATTCGTTCTGAGAGGGGGAGTGCGGTAGGGGCAAGAGACACGGAGTCAACACAGACCCCGGGAGTCGGGTGAAAGCAGGCTAGACCTCAGAATCAGCCCTTAATACATTCGGATCTGGCTGAAGAGCCCGTGAGAGTATTTTAGGCATGGAAAGCCAAGACACTCTGGCAAAAAACAAAAGAGAGAGAGAAAAGAAGACCTAAATGAAAGATCTCTGCGAGTGAGATCCCAGTGGAAAGAACGGGCCATCAAAGAAGGCGGAAGAAGGCGGTACCTTTCTCTGAAGGGAGGAGAGAACTTCCACTTTGACTATGACCTTGTCTAAATAAGATCGGAGTCAGCGAACTCAAAAGGCTTCCATAGCCTTGGTAACTCATGACAAGAGCCTAGGGTGATTACTGACGCCATAAACATGAGTGTCAATTTGTTAAGTCAACAACAGGAGTCACTGTGCACTTACTCCCCATGTAGGATCTCTGTCCTTAATGTGTTGTACAATGCGAATTAATGCTATAACTAGTATTCAAACAGTACTTTACACTTTGTGTTTCGGTGTGGATGCAAACTGTTGAAATCTTTACTTAGTATATACTAAGTTGATCTTCTGTATATAAAGATAATTGAAAATGAATCTTGATGTGAATGGGAGAGGGAGCAGGAGATGGGAGGGTTGCGAGTGGGAGGGAAGTTATGGGGGAAAAAGCCACTGTAATCCAAAACTGTACTTTGGAAATTTATATTTATTAAATAAAAATTTTTAAAAAAATAAAAAAAGAAAGCAGGCCTAAGGCAAGCAGCCCGCAGACTTGTTTATTTCAGTTGCTACAGCAGCTTATATAGCCGAGGCAGCCAATCTGGTCAAGGGGCGGTCTATGCCCCAACCAATCACAGCCTGTTGCCAGGCAGGCTCCATTGCCAGTGGCCATCTTGGCATGGCCTTCTCATTCCACCACAGGAGAGCCTCCCATTTCTGAGCAGTTAAGCTTTCTGAGGAGCACGGGGCTCAGTCCCACTGGGGGACTGTCTGGGCTTAGAGGAATAAGGACTGGTTGAATTAGGTAAACTCAAACTGGGGACCCATCAGCCACGGCCACAGCCATTGGGCTTTCTGAATGGCCCACACCTGCCTTCACTGACACCAGGTAGCACTTAACAGGTTGCTGGTAATCTGGCCTATTCATTCACGACTCTTGATCGAAGATCTACAGGGCCTCCCCAAGCCTCCTGGAGCCTCAGCATGATGCAGTTGGGGAACCAGGGTCTGGGTTATGTCACGGGGCCTCCCACCTGGCCCTTTATGTGTCTCTCTCAATACCTCTTACCTCAGGCAGGCTGGACCCATGAGATGACATTAATCTGGAACAATGGTGGGACCAAGCCTGCCCAACCCAAACAGCGTTGTAAACTCCACATCTCTTCCTCTCCCTCCTGTCAAGCATAGCCTTCCCTCAGAGGCTTCCTTTATGGAAGATGAAGTAGAGGTCTTTTGCCCCATTCCTCCCGCTAGGTACAAATAAGAATGTTGGGCATGATACACATTATGTACATTGTACACTCACAAAAGGAAAGAGAAAGAAGATTCAAAGGTGGACAGGAGAAGATAGACTAGGGACCTCAGGATACAAGGAGCAACAGTATCAGGGAGTTCTTGGGAATTTCTTTTTTGCCTTGAATATGTCAGATTTTGAGCTAAAAAAGCCAGAAACAGAAAGTAACAAGAGATGCAGCTAAAAGCCCTAACAAAAGCCTGTTCTCTGTAGCCAAAGAACATTAGAGGGGAGAGGGTTGCTAAGACAGATTTTTTAAAAAGATTTATTTATTTATTTGAGAGGCAGCATTAGAGACAGAGAGAGAGGGAGAAACAGAGAGATCATCCATACAATGGTTCACTCCTCAAATGGCCGCAGCTGGGCCGATCCGAAGCTAGGAGCCAGGAGCTTCTTCCGGGTCTCCCACATGGGTGCAGGGGCCCAAGGACTTGGGACATCTTCCACTGCTTTCCCAGGTCATAGCAGAGAGCTGGATTGGAAGAGGAGCAGCCGGGACTCGAACCGGCACCCATATGGGATGCTTGCACTGCAGGCAGATGCTTAACCTACTAGGCCATAGCCCTAGCCCCCCCCCCCAAAAATAACTTTTTTAAAAGCAACTGCCCTACTCTAGCCCCCCCAAAAAAAAAGAAAGTAAAGAAAAGAAAGAAAAACTATGACCCTCAAATCCATCCGTGCCAGCAGAGAAGCCTCGAGGGGAGCCTGAACTTCCACCATCACGAAGGTGTAGAAGGTGCCTCCTACCAGGGGGCTATCAAAGGAGGCCTAGTGAAAAATGAGGAATTTCACTGCAGCCGGCAGTAATGAGGGCCCCCTGTCCCATGATGTCAATGCAGCCACCTGGGAAGGCACACCAGACTACAAGGAAGAAGCAAAGCTAGGGGTCAATCATAATCCCAACAGATGCCATACCGAGTGCCGTAATCCCAAATGTTGAAATCTCAAATGATAAAAATCTCCAAAGGCTAAATGCTGAAAGAACAAAATCCAAAATATATAATACTGGCAGAAAAAAAGCATTTTAAAGTTATTTAAAAGGCATTTATTTATATATTTTAATCGATCTATTTATTTATTTGAAATGCAGAGAAAGATCTCATCCACGGGTTCACACCCCAAATGCCCACAACAACCAGAACTGAGCCAGGCTGAAGCAATGAGACAAGAACTCCATTGAGGGGCCAGTACTGTGGTGTAGTAGGCTAAGCCTCCACCTGCAGTGCCAGCATCCTGTATGGGTGCTGGTTCGAATCCCAGCTGCTCCTCTTCAGATTCAGCTCTCTGCTTATGGCCTGGGAAAGCAGTGGAAGACAGTCCAAGCACTTGGGCTCCTGCACCTGCATGGGAGACCTGGAAGCAGCTCCTGGCTCCTGGCTTCAGATGGGCTCATCTCTTTCTCTCCCTCTCTCCCTCTCTCTGTCTGTAACTCTACTTCTCCAATAAATAAATAAATAAATAGTGTTTTTTTTTTTTAAAGTGAAGCTGGGACTCAAACCCAGGCACTCCAATATGGGATGCAGAAGCAGCTTAACTGATGTGCCAAATGCCTGTCCCATTTGTATTTTTAAGAGGATTTGAGAAACATAAAAACATGACAGAACACTTCCTAGGCCACTTTACATAATAAAATAGGCAATAGAAACATATGTAGTTTTGCCAGCATCAACACTCATCATGAACACTCAATGACAGTGACGGTGGTATAAGTTAAGAGGTGAACCATGTTTATTAAGAAATAGGTCAAAAGGTGAAATGTATAAATGTGTATCACTAGGGTTGGTAATTGTGTGCACTCAGCTTTATAACTGCAGTCACCCGAAATATGGCGACAGGCAGTCTGGGTCTTTTGATGAGAGGTCCAAATCCATGATGGTCACCCCCACATCCGCAGCATCTCTCACAAATGTGGATGCACAAAAACGACATCTCTTCATCTATTGGGGAAATGGCCACCTTTTAACATCCCTGCGCAAGGTTTGCACACAAAGTCAATGTTACAGTGCTACACGTTCAGGGAGTCAAATTCGCAACACGGAAATGCATAAAATGAAGTCTCTAAAAGTCTTTCTGCATTTACACCTCCAGCGTTGGATGTTATATGAAAATAAAATACACAGCATAGCAAATCGTAAAAAGATAAATGCTGACAATTTTCAACAGGGAAAATAAAAGCTAAAAGACAAAACATAACAAAAATTCTTAACTAAACAAAATTTGATGTATGAAAAACTGTGCTACAGGGCTAGATTATGGATGACTGCATGGAGGTGGGCTGTCAGAGCTGGCTGATATTCGTGATCATTAACTTTTTTTTCGAAGTTTTGTGTCACAATGAAAGCTCATTTTTTTCTTTTAGGGAACGGCTGTCCTTGGAGAATAGATTCACATTCATCTGCTCCACGCGTTGCTGTCTCTGGAATCCTTCTATGATGTGTTATATGTCAACATGAGCATTCCCCATTAAACTTTCCCATCTCACGCGTCATGCTTCTCTGTCATTCGGTAGAAATCCATTCCACACACACACACACACACACGTATACCCAAGCCACAGATTTGGTGGAAACAGTACTGATGACTGAATAGCAAGCAGCATTGCGGTGTGTCTTACCCAACTGTGCACGTAACTACATGTTTTCAAATGGTCGTCTCCAGGATTTCAGCTTTTTTGTTGTGATTTTGAGATCTTCAGCCTTAGGAATTTGGGAATTTAGGGACGTCAACTTCTCAGCCTTTCCACATTCAGGATTATGTCATTCGGGTTTGTGTCGTTTAGGATTATGGCGCAAACCTACAAAATGTTCCCTATTTGCAGATATGATTGTCCATGAAGAAAAGCTCCTGGCTCCTGGCTTCAGATCGGGGCACAGCTCGAGCCATTGTGGCCATTTGGAGAGTGAACCAGTGGATAGAAGACGTGTGTGTGTGTGTGTGTGTGTCTCGTTCTCTCTCTGTGTGTAACTCTGACTTTCAAATAAATAAATAAATCTTAAAAAAAAAATAACACTAGGTTTAGCCTTGCGGTGGTGTGAGAGCCGAATGCAGGGATCGTAGCAAGACAGGCATCTAGGAAGTTTCTTCCACTCCCTGACAGAATAGTTTTTTTTTTTTTTTGACAGACAGAGTTAGACAGTGAGAGAGAGAGAGACAGAGAGAAAGGTCTTCCTTTGCCGTTGGTTCACCCCCCACCAAATGGCTGCTATGGCCGGCGCACTGCGCTGATCCGAAGCCAGGAGCCAGGTGCTTCTTCCTGGTCTCCCACGAGGGTGCAGGGCCCAAGCACTTGGGCCATCCTCCACTGCACTCCCGGGCCACAGCAGAGAGCTGGACTGGAAGAGGGGCAACCGGGACAGAATCCCCCAACCGGGACTAGAACCCGATGTGCCAGCGTAGCAGGCGGAGGATTAGCCTAGTGAGCCGCGGCGCCGGCCTCTGACAGAGTATTAGTTGACAGCAGTGCCGTGGGAACCACCACCAAAGTAAGTGTTATGCTCCCAGAAAAATCGCAAGAAAAAGTATTGCAAGCAATAGAAGTAGCTGTTGGATTAGATTATAAGGAGAGAGTGGAGAGATTCAACCAACTGGGGATAAAGTTCTCCTTCCAGAATACAGAGGCACCAAAGTTGTTCTGTATGATGAAGATTATTTTTTATTAGAGATGGTCACATTCTTGCAAAATTTGTAGACTGAAATCACTGCTGATATGACATCAAATGAAGCTGCTCATTCCTCCGGAGTTCTGAAATCTTTCATCATGTAAATAATTTCCATGTCTCTTTTATAATAAACTAATGCTATCTAAACTAAAAAAAAAGTTTCATAAATCTAGCTATTAAGAAAGTTGAAATGTATTTATTTATTTTTAATTTGCATTTATTTGAAAGGCAGAGCAGAGAGAGGGAGAGAGAGAGAGAGAGAGAGAGAGAGAGGTCCTCCATCTACTGGTTCACTCCCCAAATGCCCACAATAACCAGGGCTGAGCCAAGTCAAAGCCAGGAGCTAGGAACTCCTTCCCGGTCTCCCACTTGAGTGGCAGAGACACAGCTACTTGAGCCAACATCTGGTCCCCCTCAGGGTGCACATTAGCAGGAAGCTGGATCAGAAGCAGAGGTGCAATTCAATTGCAGGCACTTTGATTTGGCATGCAGGCTACCCAAGCAACGTGTGTGTCCTTAGCGAAATGAAAGTTAAAACCACAATGGGATATCTATTAGAAAGGCTAAAGCAAAAACAGAGACAACACCAAATGCTGAAAAGGATTTGAAGAAACTGAATTATTTATACACTGCTGGTGGGAATGTAAAATGATATGGAATTCTGGAAAACAGTTTGGCCATTTTTAATAAAGCTCAAACATGTTTCTTTTTTTTAGATTTTATTTATTTATTTGAGAGGTAAAGTTACAAACAGAGAGAGGGAGAGACAGAGACAGATCTTCCATCCACTGGTTCACTCTCTAAATGGCTGCAATGGCTGGAGCTGGGCTAGGAGCCAGGAGCTTCTTCCAGGTCTCCCACACAGGTGCAGGGGCCCAAGCACTTGGGCAATCTTCTGCTGCTTTCCTAGGCACATTAGCAGGGAGCTGGATTGGAAGTGGAGCAGCTGGAAGCCAAACCAGGGACCATATGGGATGCCAGTGCCACAGGCAGAGGCTTAGCCCACTACACCACAGTGCTGGCCCTCAGATATGTTTCTTAAAACCAACAGCTACCATGTGATTCAACAATTACATTCTTGGGCATCGATCCCAGAGAAGTAAAAACTTGTGTTCACACAAAAATCTGTTCATGAACAAGCTTTATTAATAATAGTGCTGTCAGGGGCCGGTGCTGTGGTGTAGTGGGTAACACCACTGCCTGCAGTGCCGGCATCCTATATGGGCGCCGGTTCAAGACCTGGATGCTCCACTTCCAATCCAGCTCTCTGCTATGGCCTGGGAAAGGAGTGGAAGATGGCCCAAGTCCTTGGGCCCTGCATCCACGTGGGAGACCAGGAAGAATTTCCTGACTCCTGGCTTTGGATTGGAGCAGTTCCAGCCATTGCAACCAGTTGGGGGGGGGGTGTGAACCAATGGATGGAAGACTTCTCTCTCTCTCTCTCTCTCTCTCTCTCTCTCTCTCTCTCTCTCTCTCTCTGCCTCTCCTTCTCTCTGTGTAACTCTGACATTCAAATAAATAAATAAATCTTTTTTTAAAAAAATAGTGCTGTCAGCTCAGACGGTCTTCAACAAGTAAATGATTAAGCACACCTGGACACATCCGTATCCTGAAATACTAGCAATGAAAAAAAGGTTAAGTATTGATTGGGGCTGGCACTGTGGCCTGAAGCACCGGCATCCCATATGGGTGCTTGTTCTAGTCCTGGATGCTCCAATTCTGATCCAGCTCTCTGCTATGGCCTGGGATAGCAGTAGAAGATGGCCCAAGTCCTTGGGCCCCTGCACCCGTGTGGGAGACCTGGAAGAAGCTCCTGGCTCCTAGCCCAGCTCCAGCCATTGCAGCCATTTAGGGAGTGAACCAGCGGATGGAAGATCTCTGTCTCTCTACCTCTCTCTGTAACTCTGTCTTTCAGATAAATAAAATAAATCTTAAAAAAAAAAAAAAGTACTGACACATGCACCAGCCCGGACACACCTGCAGGAAATTATGCAGACTCAAAAACAGCCACTCTCCAAAGGTTACGTGTGGTCTGATTCTACTTACCACATTGTTGGAATGGCAAGATTATAGAACTCGAGAACACGTTAGTGCTTTGCAGGAGCTAAAGAAGCGGTCGGTTTGGGAAGGACGAGATCCTTGTAATGATGGGATGTTTGCATCTTGATCGTGTTCCTGTCAGTAGCCCAGTAGTGACGGCGCATCATTGTTTTGTAAGACACCACTGTTGGGAGAAACTGGGCAAAGGCTACATGGGATCTCCCTGTGTTATTTCTTACAACTGCGTGTGCAGCTATCTCAAAATAAAGTCTAATTGGAAACTACCTCCTCCTCTGTGTATTCCCTTCTCTCGGGCCCTGCCGTGGCAATCCTTGCTGAGGTGTTAACGGGTAGTAAAAGCACCGACATTATCTTACTCCCTCCCCTCCCCAACTCAGATCTCAACAGGGGCTTCTCGGGGATTGCAGAAGGACAACATTCTTGCGGAATAAACGTGGAATTTAGAACCAGGACACTGTGAGGCCTCATTAGTTTGGCTCGTGGAAGGGTTTGTGCCCTAGGCCTTCTTGTCTCTGCCCCAGGAGGTGCTTGTTCTGTGCTCGTTGGTGCCGATAATAGCTACAGAAAGCCAAGGCTGGCCCTGGTGGGGAAGAAGCAAGGTTCAGGCCCGGCTAGGGTGGGTGGTCCTTGCTGAGTGGGACTTCCAAGAGCTTCATAGCTTGCCATGTAGCCAGCTCCCTGCCTTGGGCGTAACTTCACTCAAAGACATCATGGCGCGGAACAGGTCAGCTACCCACGTGGGGTGCAGAGAGGAATGGAAAGGGGAAAAAGCTGCTCCGTTTGCCCAAGAACTTTCCTGTCCATTACTTCCCTTGCTCCTCACCATCCTCCCCAGGCAGGCATCGCATGGATTAGCTCTGTTCCACATTCGCAAACACTGCAGCGACACAGGGCTGAGACCTACCCAGAGGTCACACAATGAATGAGTCAGGGGCACAGCTGGGGCCAGACTCCTGGGCCAGATGTTTTCCACAGCACGCAGTGGTGTCCAAAAGGAAAGCTAAGACAAAGAAAATGCAACCCTCCCCAGCCTGGCGCAGAGCCTCTCCCCAGGGACTTGTGGCCCCAATCAGAAAGGGCTGCTGTCATAATAGGCCTGGCAGCCTCCACGTGCAGCCTGAGCCAGCTCCCCTCCCTCCCAGTTCTGAGCTTTCAGACCTATTTCAAAGGAGAGAAACCAGTTTGGGGTTCAGGCGATAGTTCTCACAGGTTGCTCGGCTCGGCCTTCTCAGCCTCTTCTTACGGTTGACAGCTGGGGCTGAAGTGGGCAGGCAGCTCTTCTTCCCACCTGCCCCTGGAGGCTCCGCAGAGACTGAAGACAGCCAATGCAGGGCCTCCCCCAAAATAATGGGCTGAGAAGGAGGTATCACCCCGCCCAGCCCCTTCAAAGGTCTGGAAGCTTCCCCCAGGGCCCATTGCTCCACTGCTGACCCCAGCAGGGCTCCAGGACAAAACTAAAATGGGAAAATATAAATGCTGCTTGGGAGAGGTTGGCCCAGAAGCGGTTGGCTTAGATTCTGTATCATATGTAGGTTGCCAACTTGGAAAGCAGAGAAGGGCTCCAAGGCCAGGAAGATTTGAGTTGGGGGGAGGACGGCACGGAGCAGGGTTGAGGTTATGGGGAAGGCTCTTGAGCCTCTCAGGCAGCGGGTGGTTCTGTGACCGCCTACTGAATGTCTGTCCTGGGTCTGACCCCATGCTGTGTCCCCAGAGCCACGGCTGCTGGCCCTCCAGCTACTCTCAGAGTTCCCAGGAAGACATGAAGCAAGAGGAATAAGGACAGGAGCATTTGATTAGGCCAGTTTGGGCTTCTAGTCAACTCGTGGGCCCTTCAGCCCCTGGCCGCATCCGTCATTTGTTCATTCATTCGTTCACTCACTTACCAGCCCTTCACTTCATAAATATTGATGGAGTTGCCTATCATGTGCTGGGCACTGGGTGACATGGAGGTGCCCTTCTGAAGTTGGCAGCTTAATGGGGGCAGGGGGGCAAGAACAAGGGAAGGGCTGAGGGGGCTCCTTTAGATAGAGGGTTTAAGAAGAGGCCTCCGGTTACGATGCAGTCCCACTTTAAGAGCTGCCTCTTAGAAATCTGCAGACACTTTCCAGTTCGTGCTGCCAAACCAGAAATCCAACAGCGTCCCGAAGAAACTGCCAAGATTTTTCAGACATGCAAGACTCAAAAATGGGTCCCTAGCACCTCGTAAAAACCTTCCCCTTCCAGGGCCTCTTACCAGCAGGCAGGAAGGGTTGAACAGCCAAGGAGGAAAGGGGCGCAGTAAGAGCTCCCGGACAGGCAGCTGCTCAGCTGTCATTCCCTAATCCCTGACTCCCTATAGCTCCCTGAAGCTCCTCCCTGTTAAAGGCACAGTCACTTGGGCCTAGTCGGCTCTGCATTTATGTACAAGAAGAGTCCATGAGCTGCCACAAAGAGCTGACCCTGCTCTGGGAGCTGGCGATTCAAGGGCGAACCGGACAGGCCTGGCCTCTTTGGGAGCTCATGGTCTAGTCAACAGCGGAGACTGAGAGTAACAAATTGCCTGAGTAGGTAATTAATTACAATTGTACTAAGTGCTTTGGAAGAGACTATAATAGGGAGGATTTCCTGCGGTGGAGGGAGTGGAGAAGGCTTTTTTTTTGTGGAAGTGATATTTGAAACGGAGACCTCAAGCTAAGGATTTGATGGGGGCTAGCGCTGTGGCACGGCTGGTTAAAGCCCCGGCCTGCAGCACCAGCATCCCACATGGGTGCTGGTTCAAGTCCTGGCTGCTCCATTTCTCATTCCACTCTCTACTAATGCTCCTGGGAAAGCAGTGGAGGATGCTCCAAATGCTTGGGCTGCTGCAGCCATGTGGGAGAACTGGAAGAAGCTCCTGGCTCCTGGCTTCGGCAAGCTGAGGCTTGGGGCTGAATGAGGTAGGAACTGAGAGGCTCAAGGTGAGTTCTTGAAATAGGCAAGGAGGGGCCAGGGAAACAGAGACTCACACGCCATGAGGAGGATTTGGCTTGCATCCTAAGAACTTTCTGGAGCCACTGGAGGGGTGAGAGAAGCACATTAGGTCAAGTTTGCATTGGCTTTGGGGGATAGGCCAGGGTGGAAGTGGGGAGACCCTGGAATGCTGCCACAGTCATTCAGGTGGGAGATGACAGTGGAAACTTCCACTAGCATGGCGTAGCGAAGATGGGGAGCAGTAGATGGATGGCCCAAGTCATTGGGATCCTGCACCCACATGGGAAACCTATAGGAAGCTCCTGGTTCCTGGTTTTAGCTCCAGCCATTGTGGCCATCTGGGGAGTGAACCAGCAGATGGAAGACCTCTCTCTCTCTCTCTCTCTCTCTCTCTAGCTCTGACTTTCAAGTAAATAAAAAAAATCTTTGAAAAAAAAAAAGAAGTCAGGAGCTTTGCAGTAAGACAATAGGAAAGACACCTTGAGGGCGTCTCAGAAATTGTTGAGACCTACTCCTGTCACAGGTCCAGAGGTTGAGAAGTGCAAGTTGGCTTCAGAAAAGAGTTCTGGGCCACTCCGTGTGCACGGGCCACCTTGAGATTCTGGCTTGCCAGTGAACTGCTCCCACACCATTGACCCTGTAGTTCAAGTAGGCCTAGGCCCAGCCTGAGTAACTGACAGATAAGGGCATCATCTACATGACGCTGCTTTTGTAGACATGAAGAATGCAAGAGTTAGGAGATCATGGGGACTTCCAGGCCAGGAAAAGGTGTGCTGCAGGATTAGAGGCTCTGTAGGGAACCCCTAATGGGGCAGGCCACGTGGAGCTATGGGAGAGAAGGCAAAGTAGAGACCCAAAAGAGGTCGAGAAAATATCCATGTGCCATGCCAACACTGGGAAGACCTGAATATCCGCATGCAGCCTCAGAGAGCAGTCATGTAGGCTGTGACCATCACAGGTACAGGGGCAGGGCTGTCTAAAGTGTGGGAAGACCACTGCCCAATGCATTGTGCTCAAGATGCTGGACTTGGATTTTAACATTGAATGTTTGCAACAAAAATAAATAAAGGAACAAAAACAAAAAAAAAGAGGAAGAAGAAGAAGAAGAGGAGGAGGAGGAGGAGGAGGAGGAGGAGGAGGAGGAGGAGGAGGAGGAAGAAGAAGAAGAAGAAGAAGAAGAAGAAGAAGAAGAAGAAGAAGAAGAAGAAGAAGAAGGAGAAGAAGAAGAAGAAGGAGAAGAAGAAGAAGAAGAAGAAGAAGAAGAAGAAGAAGAAGAAGAAGAAGAAGAAGAAGAAGAACAGGAGGAGGAGGAGGAAGAAGAAATAATCAGATTTAATACTTGCCTTGCTTTAGACTGATTCTTTCTCTCTACTTGCCTATTCCCCCCTCTTGGGAGAGGAATGCTGACCCTGTGCCTGTCCCACCACTGTTTCTTGAAAGGAAAAATTGTTTTGTTTTGTTTTGTTTTTTAATTTCACAAGGACTCACAGCTGAACAAGCTTGCCTTGTGTGTCGGATGAGACTTCAGACTTGGACTGTTAAGCAATACTGGAATGGTTAAGACTCTGGGGCATTGGGGAATGGAATGGAATGGATGCATTTGCACTGTGAGATGAGCATGGACTTTAGGCGGCTAATAAGAAAAGAAAATGGCTTGAATATAGTTTGTGAGCCCCAAAGGTTCGTATGTTGGAAACTCGGTCTATGGGAAAGCACGACTGGGAGGCTCTGGGAATCTTTGGCAAGTGGCCTAGTTAAAGGTCCTTGGATCACTGGGGAAGTGCTCTCAGAAGCTAGTTCTCATACAAACCATTGGGTTCTCAGAGAGGGTTGTTATGAAAGTAGCAAACCTGCTCCCACCCCTTTTCTCGGCTCCTGCTTCAAGGTGTAGCCACTTGGTGGCTTCTGTCATTGTCATCCGCACCATTGCCAAAGGGGTAGCCTCCACTCAACCTGCGCTATGCTATTTGGACTTTGAACCTCCAAAACTATGAATTAAATAAATTTCTTCTACGGATCCTGTGTCAGATATTTCAGTATAGTGACAAAAAGCTAACTAGTACGCTATGTAAGTCTACCAGGCCTGTGTGGATCGCTCCTCATGCCAAGGCACATCCTTCACCCTTCTCATTCATTGCAGAGAGCTCAGATCAGCAGGGCAGAGAAAGCAGGCCAATAACAACAGGGGTGACAATGATGATATGTGCTACCATGTTTTCAGTATGTATGTACTACTTGTGGGTGCCAGGAACTACACACACGTGTCGAAATCTCACACCAAATCTTACACAAGCATGCTATTTTCACACTACTTCAAAGATGTGGAGGCAACTTCAAAGAGGTCAAGAAGCTTGGCAGGGGCCGGCGCCATGGCTCGGCTAATCCTCCGCCTGCGGCGCCGGCATGCTATATAGGCGCCGGGTTCTAGCCCCGGTTGCTCCTCTTCCAGTCCAGCTCTCTGCTGTGGCCCAGGAAGGCAGTGGAGGATGGCCCAAGTGCTTGGGTCCCTGCACCCGCATGGGAGACCAGGAGGAAGCACTTGGCTCCTGGCTTCGGATCGGTGCAGCGCGCCGGTCGTAACAGCCATTTGAGGGGTGAACCAATGGAAGGAAGACCTTTCTCTCTGTCTCTCCCTCTCACTGTCTGTAACTCTAGCTGTCAAATAAATAAATCTAAAAAAGAAAAAAAAAAAGAAGCAGCAGCTTGACAGAGCCAGGCTGAGCATCCTGATCTAGTGTGGCCCCAGAGGTCCACCTTGAAAGAGACCCAATAGGGAGGACGTCATCCAAGGAGGCTCGGGGAAGGCTTTCCCAAAGAGTCCAAAGAACACTTCTCTGGACGCCCCTTCCTCCTCAGGAGTCAGCTAACACTTGCTCACATACACCTGTTAGGCTCTCATTTCCTTAGGGATGGGCAGTAAGATGGAGATCAGCTAAACAAGCCAGGAGGTGATTGGAATCCCAGTTTGGTCATGTGTTGGGAATTCAAACTCCTTGCTGCACCAGGTTGGGCATTCCTGGTTCCTCACTCAGAAACCTAGGAGGCCTAAATTCAGAGCGGCATTGTTTTGGGGTACCTGGCCTTCCTCTTATTTGCTTCCACTAAACTTTCCCCCTTCTTTAAATGTAGGGGCCCTTTTGTCTTGTGCAGCATAGTAATCCTCAAGGCCCTCTAAGTTCCCAAACTGCATACTTCTGGAGGAGAGACCACAGGCCACGGTAGTCTCACAGTGAACCCCAGCAGGATAGAAGCTTTTAATGGATGTAAAGATAAAGACAGGGGCTGGTGCTGTGGCTCAGCGGGTTAACACCCTGGCCTGAAGCGCCGGCATCCCATAGGGGCGCCTGTTCGAGACCCAGCTGCTCCACTTCCAATCCAGCTCTCTGCTATGGCCTGGGAAAGCAGTGGAGGATGGCCCAAGTGCTTGGGCCCCTGCACCCATGTGGGAGACCCAGAGGAAGCTCCTGGCTCCTGGCTTCAGATCCACTCAGCTCTGGCCATTGCGGCTATTTGGGGAGTGAACCATCAGATCGAAGACCTCTCTCTCTCTCTCTCTCTGCCTCTCCTCTCTCTGTGTAACAATGACTTTCAAATAAATAAATAACTTAAAAAAAAGATAAAGACAGGTGGGTAGGTTGGGAAGGAGAAAGATCATAACAAGATGAGGGCGGGCTGAAGAATGGTGGTGGTGGGGTGCAGTTGAATGTACTACTTCTGTGTATGTTTCATGGGGGAAAATCAGGGTCATCTTCAGTAATAAAACAGAACTGAATTTTTTGTAAGTTTATTTATTTTCTTTTTTAAAAAATGATTTGTTTGTTTTGAAAAGCAGAGTTACGGAGAGGCAGAGGCAGAGGCAGAGAGGGAGAGGGAGAGGGAGAGGGAGAGGGAGAGAGAGAGGGAGAGGGAGAGGGAGAGGGAGAGGGAGAGGGAGAGGGAGAGGGAGAGGTCTTCCATCCACTGGTTCACTCCCTAGATGGCTGCAACCAGTGGAGCTATGCTGATCTGAAGCCAGGAGCCAGGAGCTTCCTCCAGGTCTCCCACGCAGGTGTGCAGGGGCCCAAGGACTTGGGCCATCTTCTACTGCTATCCCAGGCCATAGCAGAGAGCTGGATCAGAAGAGGAGCAGCCGGGACATGAACCCACGCCCACAATGGGATTCTGGTGCTGCAGGCAGAGGCTTAGCCCACTATGCCACAGCACCGGCCCCCATTTATTTTCAGTTTACTTGAAAGGCAGAGAGAAAGATAGACAGACAGACAGATAGACAGACACAGAGCTTCCATCCACTGGTCCACTCCCCAAATGCCTGTGACAGCCAGGGCTGGGGCAGGCCAAACCTGGAGTGCGGAACTCCATCTGGATCTCCCATGTGGGTGGTAAGGACCCAAGTGCTTAAGCCATCACCTGCTGCTTCCTAGGTGCATGTTAGCAGGAAGCTGGATCAGAAACAGTCGAGCCAGGACTCAAACCAGGCACTCTGATATGGGATGTGGATGTCCTAAGAAGTGACTTAATTGCTCTGCCACACAGCCACCCTAGCTTATAGTCTTTATGCAAAGAAAAGCAATAAATGAAAATCTGGGCACTCAAGAAACGACTAGAAGGAAGAGCATTAAGTTAATTGTAGTCGACTCTGGACTATGGGAATATGGATACATATACATTTGTGTGCATATGTGTATATGAATATAATTTACAGTAAAATATGAGGGTACTTCAAAAAGTTCACGGAAAATGGAATTAAAAGATGTTTATTTTGGTGCAAAAATTCTTGAAATCCATGTGTAATTTTGTCATCACATGCATTTTTGATGATCTTTTGCAGACCTCATGTATGCCACGGAAGAGGCCACCCTTGACATCCAGGAGCTGGCCTGGTACTCTGGGCTAGGCCTTGGTCGCTAAGAGCTGGCCCTGCACACAGCTGCAGTCACACTGTGCTCTCTGTTGAACGCGAGCAATCTCACAGAGCAACAACACAAGACAAGGCCACTCTGTGATGAAGTTTGAGCAGTGCAAAAACGAGACCATCTAATAATGATGACTTAAAGACTAAACACGAACACTGTTCAAACCACAGAAATGGCTAAACATCCCCCTCTCCTGGCTAATAGGAGAGACAGCTGTTTCTCTGCCGCTTCTTTGCCCATTGTAGCTTCAGCCTCATTTTAACATCCCCCTCTCTCTAAATAACATTCATTGGAATACCCTATCACAGAATTGGACCTCCTTTCTGACTACATCTAATATAGAGCAAACTCTAGCTTCCTTGAACCATCTCCAAATCACAGAGCAGAGCCCTAATCCTATAATAAGTGCTTTTTAATACCCTCTTCCTGAGAAAGCCTCAGTATTTCCCAAAAGTGTGTGTTCCTCGCTGCAGAAGAGTAAGAGTGTGTGTGTGTGTGTGTGTGAGAGAGAGAGAGAGAGAGAGAGAGAGAGAGACAGAGAGAGAGGGAGAGGGAGAGAGAGAGAGAGAGAGAGGGAGAGAGAGAGAGAGAGATTAAGGTAGATATGAGATGTGTCCTGACACACACATTTTTTCCTATATAATTTGGTCATAGTTTCCACTCTTCACTTAATAGTAAAATGGAAACTTGGTTGAATTTCTGAAGAATAGAATAAAATCTCATTAATTGAAAGAGCCATAATTCACCATACCTGGGGCTGGCGCAGTGGTGTAGCGGGTAAAGCTGCCGCCTCCAGGGCCAGCATCCTGTAAGGGCGCTGATTCAAGACCTGGCTGCTCCACTTCCGATCCAGCTCTCTGCTATGGCCTGGGAAAGCAGTAGAAGATGGCCCAAGTCCTTGGGCTCCTGCAGCCTCGTGGGAGACTCGGAAGAAGCTCCTGGCTCCTGGCTTCTGGCTTCGGATCAGCACAGCTCTGACCGTTGTGGCCAACTGGGAAGTGAAACAGCAGATGGAAGACCTCTCTCTGTTTCTGCCTCTCCTTGTCTCTCTGTGTAACTCTTACTTTCAAAAAATAAATCTTTTTTAAAAAATCTCATTAATTGAAAGAGCTATAATTCATCATACCTGGGTCCAGTGCAGTGGTGTAGCTGGTAAAGCCACCACCTGCAGTGCTGGCATCCCATATGGGCCCCGGTTCGAGACCCAGCTGTTCCACTTCCGATCCAGCTCTCTGCTATGGCCTGGGAAAGCAGTAGAAGATGGCCCAGTCCTTGGGCCCCTGCACCTGCATGAGAGACCCGGAAGAAGCTCTTGGATCTTGGCTTCAGATTGGCCTAGCTCCGGCCGTTGTGGCCATTTGAGGAGTGAACCAGTTGATGGAAGACTTTCTCTCTCTCTCTCTCTCTCTCTCTCTCTTTGGTACTGCCTCTCTGAAACTCTGCCTTTCAAATAGATAAATAAATCTTTTTTTTTTTTTAAATTTTACCATGCCTGACAAGTGCTACTACAGGCAACTGAAGTTTACCTCTGTCTCAACAGTTTAAAAAAGAGAAAGCTGAGATAACTAATTATCTGAATAAAAGTGAAGGGTCAGGCCGGCACTATGGCGCAGCAGGTTAATGCCCTGGCCTGAAGCGCCGGCATCCTATATGGGCGTTGGTTCGAGACCTGGCTGCTCCACTTCTGAGCCAGCTCTCTGCTATGGCCTGGGAAAGCAGTAGAAGATGACCCAAGTCCTTGGGCCCCTGTACCCACGTGGGAGACTCGGAAGAAGCTCCTGGCTCCTGGCTTCGGATCGGCGCAGCTTCGGCTGTTGCGGCCAATTGGGGACTGAACCATCGGATGGAAGACCTCTCCCTCTCTCTCTCTGCTTCTCCTCTCTGTGTAACTCTGACTTTCAAATAAATAAATAAATCTTTAAAAAAAAAGTGAAGGGTCAACTAGTTTAGAAGTAGCATCAGTTTGCACACTCAGTATGTGTTAATTACTTTAGTTTATCCAGTGATTGGCAAAGGTGGAGGGAGCCTCTATCTAGTTAGGCATTAGCTGAGATTACTGTTCAACGTAAAAAAATTTATTTTAAAGAGTCTAGAGGGGCTGGAGCTGTGCTGTAGTGGATAAAGCTGCAGCCTGCAGTGTCGTCATCCCATATGGGCACTGGTTCAAGTCCTGGCTGCTCCTCTTCCGATCCAGCTCTCTGCTATGGCCTGGGAAAGCAGTAGAAGATGGCCCAGGTCCTTGGGCCCCTGCACCTGCATGGGAGACCCGGAAGAAACCCCTGGCTCCTGGCTTCTGATTGGCTCAGCTCCAGCTGTTGCAGCCAATTGGGGAGTAAACCAGTGGATGGAAGACCTCTCTCTCTCTCTCTCTGCCTCTCCTCTTTCTGTGTAACTCTTTCAAATAAAGAAATAAATCTTTTTTTAAAAAAAGGTCTATGAATCGAGAATGGCAGATGTCCTAAACAGCACTCTGGCCTCAGAATCAGCCCTTAAGGCATTCGGATCTGGCTGAAGTGCCCATGAGAGTATTTTAGGCATGGAAAGCCAAGACACTCTGGCAAAAAAAAACCAAAAAACAAACAAACAAAAAAACCACCTAAATGAAAGATCTCTGCGAGTGAGATCCCAGTGGAAAGAATGGGCCATCAAAGAAGGAGGTACCTTTCTCTGAAGGGAGGAGAGAACTTCCACTTTGACTATGACCTTGTCTAAATAAGATCGGAGTCGGCGAACTCAAAAGGCTTCCATAGCCTTGGTAACTCATGACAAGAGCCTAGGGTGATTACTGACGCCATAAACAAGAGTGTCAATTTGTTAAGTCAACAACAGGAGTCACTGTGCACTTACTCCCCATGTAGGATCTCTGTCCTTAATGTGTTGTACTATGTGAATTAATGCTATAACTAGTACTCAAAAAGTATTTTACACTTTGTGTTTCTGTGTGGGTGCAAACTGTTGAAATCTTTACTTAGTATATACTAAATTGATCTTCTGTATATAAAGATAATTGAAAATGAATCTTGATGCAAATGGAATGGGAGAGGGAGCGGGAGATGGGAGGGTTGTGGGTGGGAGGGAAGTTATGGGGGGAAAAGCCATTGTAATCCATAAACTGTACTTTGGGCCGGTGCCGCGGCTCACTAGGCTAATCCTCCGCCTTGCGGCGCCGGCACACCGGGTTCTAGTCCCGGTCAGGGCACCGATCCTATCCCGGTTGCCCCTCTTCCAGGCCAGCTCTCTGCTGTGGCCAGGGAGTGCAGTGGAGGATGGCCCAAGTGCTTGGGCCCTGCACCCCATGGGAGACCAGGAGAAGCACCTGGCTCCTGCCATCGGATCAGCGCGGTGCGCCAGCCGCAGCGCGCCTACCGCGGCGGCCATTGGAGGGTGAACCAACGGTAAAAGGAAGACCTTTCTCTCTGTCTCTCTCTCACTGTCCACTCTGCCTGTCAAAAAAAAAATTAAAAAAAAACCTGTACTTTGGAAATTTATATTTATTAAATAAAAGTTTAAAAAAGTCTATGAATCGGACTTCTTACTATTATAGTGCACCTTCCTCACTAATTTTTCCGGAAGAACGAGAACGACTACCCATGATATACCATTGGTAATCTGTAGGAGATTAAGGGGGCAAAGGCATATGAGTCTAAATGCTTCTGCAGGACATTGTAGCAAAGCAATTTCTCATCTTGTCTTAGACTTTTTGTGCTCGCATAAAAAAAAAAACAAAACTTCTGAAACTGAGCAATTTATAAAGGAGCAGAAATCTGCTTTCTCACGGTTCTGGAGGCTGGGGAGTTCAGGATCACAGCACCAGCACGCAGTCTGGTGCGAGTACCTTCTTGTAGTGCCCTCTTGTGGCAGAAAAGGCAAATGCGGGGTCCTCACACAGAAGGGCAAAAGGGGAGTGGGAAAAAAAAGACTAGAGGGCTCCCTTTGATCGCCTTTATAAGGACAGCGTCCTGGTCTGTTTCCTGTTACCACAAGAGAATACCTGATGTCGGGTGCTTTACAAAGAGGTTTATTTGGTTCATGATTCTGGTGGAATCACGATGCTAGCCCCCTGGCTATGTCACAATACAGCTTCTCAACATCATCACACTGGAGACCAAGCTTCCTGCACATGAACCTCTGGGGGACACAGCCAAGCCACATCCAAACCATGATGGCACTAGTCCCATTCACGAGGACAGAGCCCGTGGGAATTAACCATGTCTTAATACTATCACATTGGGGATTACCTTTCAACCGATGAATTTAGGGGGCTCTTCACCACTCAGGATAGTTCTGGGCCTCATTCTTTTCCTTCTCTGTAATGCAGAGTTTCTCAACATTGGCATTGTTGACATTTGGGAGTGGATAAATACTTTTTAAAATTTTTGGGGGCCGGCGCTGTGGCTCACTTGGCTAATCCTCCACCTGCGGCACTGGAATCCCATATGGGTGCCGGGTTCTAGTCCCGGCTGCTCCTCTTCCAGTCCAGCTCTCTGCTGTGGCCCGGGAAGGCAGTGGAGGATGGCCCAAGTCCTTGGTCGTCTGCACTCTCGTAGACCAGGAAGAACCACCTGGCTCCTGGCTTCAGATCGGCATAGCTCTGGCCATGGTGGCCATTTGGGGGGGTGAACCAACGGAAGGAAGACCTTTCTCTCTGTCTCTCCCTCTCACTGTCTGTAACTCTACCTGTCAAATAGATAAATAAAAAATCTCTTAAAAATTAAAAAAAAATTTATTTATTTTCATTTTATTTGAAAGGCAAAGAAAGAAAGAGATCTTCCATCTGCTAGTTCACTCCCCAAATGAGAAAAATAGCCAGGTTAGGGCCAGGCCAAAGCCAGGAGCCAGAATTTCTATCCAGGTCTACTATGTGGGTGGCAGGAACCCAAACATCACCTGCTGCCTCCCAGGGTGTGCCTTAGCAGGAAGCTGGGTCAGAAGCAGAGTCAGGACTCAAGGTAGGCACTACCATGTGGGATTCAAGTGTCCCTAGCAGCATGTTAACTGCTGTACCAAATGCCCATCGCTGCTGTTTATTGGAGGATGTTTAGCAGCATCCCTAGTCCTCTACCCACTACATGTCAGCAGCACAGCCCCATCCCACTCACAATAACCACAATTGTCTCCAGGAGCAGTGGTTGTGGTGCAGCAGGTTAAGCCACAGCTTGGGACACTGGCAGCGCATAGAAGTGCCCATTCGAGTCCCAGCTGCTCTGCTTCTGATCCAGCTTCCTGCTAATAAATCCGAGAAGGCAGCAGATGATGGCCCGAGTGTTGGGTTCCTGCCACCCATGTGGGAGATGAGGATGAAGCCCCTGGCTCCTGAGTTTGGCCTGGCCCAAACCTGGCTGTTGCAGCCGTTTGGAGAATGAATAAGCAGATGGAAGATCTCTTTGTTGAGCTCACTCTCTCTGTCTCTCTCTCTCTCTCTCTCTCTCTCTCTCTGTCCCTCTGCCTTTCAAATAAATAAATAGCCTTTTAAAAAAATGTCTCCAGATTTCCCTAGGGGGAAAAATTGCCCAGTTGAGAATCAGAGTTCTGATCCCAAAGTTTTTGGTAAATGACTTGCACTTCTAATCTCATTTGCCTCCCCTCCCCCACACATTTAAAATAGATAATGGAGAGTCATCTGGACTGTTGGCCCTAGGCCTGTCTTTGGTAGCACACAGATGAAAGGGCAGCATTGCTTTGCATATCAGGATGATGCTAGCCTCATAAAGTGAGTTGAAAGTGCTCCTCTTTTATTTTCTGAAGCCAATTATGTAGAACTGGCATTATTTTTTTTTTCTTAATGTTTGGTAAAATTCACCCAGGAAGCAATTTGGGACTGGGCTTTCCTTTGTGGCATGTTTTAAATTACTAATCCAATTTCTTTAATAACAATAAGGCTATTCAGGTTATGTAATTCATCTAAAGTGACTATTAGCAGTTTGTGGTTTTCAAGGAACTGATCCATTTCACCTAAATTGTCAAATTTATGTGTAGAGTTGTTGGAAGTATTCTGTTATTATTCCTTTGAAATCTGCAGCGTCTGTATTGAAATCGCCTATTTCATTTCTGATGTTGGTCATTTGTATCTTCTCTTTCTTTCCTCGTCAATCTGCTCGAGGTTTGTCTTTTTCATGGCTCTTCTCAGAGCACGTGCTTTTGGTGTTATTGCTTTTTCCTATTTTGTTTTTCAATTCCATTGTTTTTATAATTTTTATAATTTCCTTCTTCCTGCTTTAAGTTTACTCTTCTTTTATATTTCTTGAAGTAGAAGCTTAGATTATTGATTTGAGTTCTTTCTTCCTTTTTATACAAATGTTTAACGCTATAAATTTCCATCTCAGCCTTCCATGGGCTGTGGCCCACAGATTTGGATATACTGTATTTTCATTTCATTTAAGATATTTTTTAATTTCCCTTGACTCTTCCTCTTTGACCCATGGATTACTTAGAAATGTGTCGTGTACTTCCCAAGGACAGCATTTAAATATTTTCTTGTTATTGCTCTAAGACTGATTTCTAGCTTGATTCCATGATAGCCGGAAAGTACACTCTGGAATTTCAATTATTTTAAACATTTTGAGACTTGTCTTGTGACTCAGAATCTGGCCCATCTTGGTGAGTGTTCCATGTGTGCCTGCTGTAGTGGGTGCGGCGCCTTTAATGTCAATTCGATCCACTTGGTTGATGATTCTGCGTTCATCTCTAACCCTTGCTGATTTTGTCTCAGAGGTGTACATTTTTAGCCAAATTTTGGAAAATGAAATGCAACCCTCATTTGAGGCCTGCTGCTCTGGTGACTGATTCGAAGATGATGAAACTCGGGTTGAGGGCCACAAGGGGAAAAGGTCTCCCCACACCCACGCATGCAGAACTTTGGGCTTTTCACTGATTCCATCATCTCTGGGAGGAGGCACCTGGGATTAGATACACTTAGTGTTGACTAAGTCTTTTCCACCCACAGAGCAGGATGTCGAGATAAATTGGCCTAGAGGAGATTTTTGATGGAGGACAAGGGGCTAGGAAGGGCACAAGAGGGGGAAGCAGTCCACTGGAGTTTCTGTTACAACTGTAATAGACTTCAGCCCCCTGGCTCGAGGGCCGAGTGGAAAATTGGCATAAAGGTCCTCAGAACACTGGCAGCTCCCAATCATGGGAATGAAGAACACCTTAATGTTGCTTCACTAGCAGTGTGAGGCCTTTGCCCTGGGTTAGACCTGCCCAGCCTCGTGCCCATGTGCATCTGTGCACTGTTCTTTGGGGGCAGGCATCCTGGAGGCTAACCAATCTAAGGGATTGCCATCTTCCTTTCTTCCCTGGGACAGCACCAGTAAGGGCTTCGACTTCCTCAAGCCCCAAGGGAGCACACTGCTCTTTCCGCCTGCCTGCACCTGTGCCTGCACATGGGCCCTATAAGTCCCCAGCTCTGCACCCTCAGTTTCACTTTTCCCTTGAAGCAACCAAATAGGATTGACAGCCTGAGAATTTGGGGGTGGGGTAGGTAGAGGATGTGTGAACCCTCGATTCTCTTAGCCAGATACCCCCACTTCTCTTCCTTCCCTGCTCCCAAATTATGCGTGGAACATCGATAAGGACTCCCAAGGGGGAGGTTTAGACTTTCTTGCCAGGAAAAAAAATGCCCTTGGGATAGCTGTGCAATCATACTTTCAATTTTAGCAGTATTTGCAACCAACCCCCTGAGGAGCAGTAGCAATCCTCAAGCCTCACTTAAGCAACTCTGGATTAGAGGAAGTGGCAACCTATCTGTCTGTTTTCCTCTTCAGGTGTCAAAGTCTCCTTTCTCTCTGGCTCTGGGAACAGCCACTCAGTCTTCTTGAGTGGCCAAGATTGTGTCTCATTTGTTGTACCCAAAACAATAGGCACACAGCAAGGCCCATAGCACTAGCTATTCACTAGCATTGAATCCCCAAAGAATTGTACTTCCTCTTAGCTTTATGTCCTTTAGCCTGTATTTGATCTCATTGATCTCTTTCCAGTTCCTAGATATTTGGGCTATTTGAGGATGCAAAGGGCATTGATTTTCTAAGTATCATTATGTCTAGAGACAAGCTTGTGTTGATTAAGGTATTTTGTAGGACTGCAGATTTATGCAAAGTAAGATATAGGCAGTATGTCACAGGGATGAGAAGGTACTGCACACTTGAACTTGGTTGTAGCATCAATGGCACTTAGAAAACTTACAAATACATCAGGCCTGGGGGTGAAGATGGGAAAAGAGGGCTTTGAAGGGAGGGGGATTTAAAGTCCTGGGAAAGTGACTTCTATTTACCCTACAGGGGCAATGCAGTAGGTCCCAATATCAAAGCACATGTAAGAATTTCACAATGTCATTTACTTTATACACTTTAACTGATGTAACTCAAGCTCTCTCAACCAAGAAAATCCTTTGATTGTTTTACCAGGCAACAGGAGCAAACAATTTGCCTTGGCCAACCTGATGCATCTCATCTGTAAACCCAGCAAGAATCTTCTCAGGGAGATTCCAAGGACTGTGGCTAAGAGAGATCAAGGGCCTGTTTTGTGTTAATGTCTTACCATTGCCACATGGCAACTATTAGTCAAGTCATGAGGCTGCTGCTCAGGCCCAGGTTCCCAGATAGTCCCACATGAGTAATTCCAGCTACTGGGGCCGGGGGGTACCTCTGAGTGTGACAGAAAAATTCACCTTCCTGCAGAGTTGCTGGATATCATGTCTGATTCCTTACTGTACGTTTCCACAACATGCAGATTTGTGAGGTCTATTGGTTCTGAAGCATAAACAAAGCCTGTGGTCCAGCCGGGGGAAGCAGTTGGAATCTGTGATGCTCTGGAATGCATGAGACATATACCTTGCACCTTTGAGTTCTGGCCCCGGACTCCAGAGGCAGAGGCAGCAATCTGAGATTTGTCCAATAGGGTACCATACATGAAACCATTTCAGGACAAGAAGTTAAAATGGATTCTGTCCCGGTTGCTCCTCTTCCAGTCCAGCTCTCTGCTGTGGCCTGGGAAGGCAGTGGAGGATGGCCCAAGTGCTTGGGCCCTGCACCCACATGGGAGACCAGGAGGAAGCACCTGGCTCCTGGCTTCGGATCAGCGCAGCACACTGGCCGTAGCGGCCATTTGGGGGGTGAACCAACGGAAGGAAGACCTTTCTCTCTGTCTCTCTCTCTCACTGTCTAACTCTGCCTGTTAAAACAAACAAACAAACAAAAAAAAAAAACATGCCATCCTATATCTCACTCAGCTATGCAGTTTTTTTTTCTTTAAAATTGTTTTTCTTTTCATTTGCTTTGTAAATGTTTACTGTAACTCCATGATTCAAAACTCAATAAACACAGAAAAGAATAAAGGGGAAAGCCTCCTTCCCATGTCTATTCCTTTTTTTTTTTTCACACAGTTTCTTATTTATTTATTTATTTATTTATTTTTATTTGACAGAGTTAGAGAAAGAGAGAGAGAGAGAGAGAGAGAGAAAGGTCTTCCTTCCGTTAGTTCACCCCCCAAATGGTTGTTACGGCCGGCGCTGCGCCGATCCGAAGCCAGGAGCCAGGTGCTTCCTCCTGGTCTCCCATGCGGGTGCAGGGCCCAAGCACTTAGGCCATCCTCCACTGCCTTCCCGGGCCACAGCAGAGAGCTGGACTGGAAGAAGAGCAGCCGGGACTAGAACCTGGCACCCATATGGGATGCCAGCGCCACAGGCAGAGGATTAGCCAAGTGAGCCACAGCGCCGGCCCCCCCATATCTATTCCTTCCCAGGGTCCCTCACCAGAGGCCCTGTTTCTTCTATGTCTTTCCATGGAGATTCCAATTCATTTTCTGTTTTATTACTTCCCCTCCAAGTTTGGATTGGGATTTCTTCTTGAAACGTTCATAGTTGACTCTTGCAAACACAAAAAGGATTGCTCTTCACTTGTAGTCAGAGGTGTCCACACAGGTCTTTCCTTTGTGCAACACTGTTCTGCAAGGCTTGCTTGTTCTTGGGCTGTGTTTTAGTCACTTTGAGCCTATCCTACGAGAACTGATGTTTTGCATGTTCTCAAGGCCTTGGGAAGGACCCCAATGTAAGCAAGGCCTTTGCCCTGAGGGATCTTTTTTCAGCAGTTGGGGACACAAGATTGCCCAGCTGAAAGCAATGACTGGAGCAGATGGGGTGTATCAGGGAGTTGTGAGGTTGGTTGATGGAAAGTTTTGAATGCTGGGAGAAGTTTGACCTCAATACTGTTGGTCAGTAACTTGGTGGCTAAATGTCATTGGAATCAGAGTAGATCTCACCTCCAAGGCCAACTCTGGTGCTTAATCAATTCTCCTAACCTCTCTGAGCCTCAGTTTCTTTCTTTGTGATCACCATTTGCTACCGTGGGTTGGATAAGATGGAGATGTAGCACCTAGCAATGGGTCCTCAATAAATGAGTTGACTGCACATTTTGTAGGGGACACTGTCTGAAGCTTGGGGTCACAAACGGATGGTGCATGCATGCGTTTGTGTATATGTGCATGTATGCGTGTGTATGTATGTATGTGTATGTGTGTGTGCATGTGTCGTGGAAGGAGGGGTGTTGACAGTTTGGTTCCTGAGTTCTAAGAAGCATGAGCAGGGAGAGGGCCCAGATGGAGACTTTGCCAACAAGTGGGAACTGATCCATGGGGCTGAGGCGCCCAGTTGATTGCTGAAGTAGGCGATGTGGTAGGGCATCCTCGAGTTTGTGAGCATGATTACGACATGCTAAAAGTAATGCCCGACAGGACTCCGATGGAAGTGCGGAGGCTGGTGTGCAAAGAGGCAGGACTAGAGGTCGAAAGTCCAGAAGGCCTGTTACCAAGGTGACAAATTCTAAAAACCGGTGCCTTGTTAAGAACAGAGGGAAGGAAGGTGTGAAGGTGATAGTGGAGTTTCCAGCTAGGGAAACTACAACTGTGATACTGCCTCTAGGAGAAGAACAAGACCGGGGGGCTCTGCTTGGAGGTGGGGTGGGGCAAGGGGGTGTTATGTGCCAGCTGTGTCCTGTGGGCAGTGAGCACTCAAGTGAAACAAAGCACTCTAGCCAAGTAGGTAGCTTGAGACTGATTCCTGTAACTGCAAAGTCTGCATCTCCTTAGGGCATCCTAAGATGGGGCAGATCACATTGGGCCAACTCTCCAATCGTCTCATCCTCCAGCATTTTCAATAAAATCAAACTGCCTCAAAGAAGAGAGAAAGAAGCAGAGCGTGACTGGAGATGTTTACTTGAGATTAGAGACTGTCTCGATTGCCATGGTGACCAGGACAAGAAACGTGATGCTTTTACCATCAACCGTATCTTGGCATTGGGTCGCTTTATATTGCCTGCTAACAAGGACTCTGAGCAGCTCTGTTTGCCTTCTAGTCTGATCTGGGTGAGGACTAGACATGGGGCTACTCCCTAACAGGCTGTGGAGCTAGATCTGGGAGGCCTCAGCTATGCGACAGCACCTGGGAAGCATTGGCCCTGGGGGTCGGCACCCTGTTTCCACCACCCCAGGTCTCCCTGGGCACTGAAGCCTGGATTGGGCAAGAGAGTGATGATACCCTTTGTGATGCCAACTTTTCACATCCTACTGAGCCTGGGTACATTCTTAACTCCCCCATCATAACAGACTCTTCTCTTGTGCTTGTTACCCAGAAGATGATGGGGACAAAAGCGCTCAGGGATAACAGAGGGGGCTCATTACTGGAACATGGCATGAGATCAGAAAGGCTAAATATTGCATGATTTTACTGATATGAAATGTTCAGAATAAGCAGAGCTGTAGAGGTAGAAAGTGGTTGCCAAGTGCTGGGGGAGGAAGCAATGGAGAGTGACTGCTAATGGGTACAAGAATTCCTTTTGGAGTAATGAAAATGTCCTGAAATTAGGTAGTGGTGATGGTTGAACAGCCCTGAGAATATAAACAACCTCCCCCCAAAAACACCGAACTATCTGCCTTAATGGAGTAAACTGTATATCTGAGTAACATCTCAATAAAGTTGTCATTTAAAGGAATGACTGAGCAGATTTCTGCATTCGCATCTCATAGGAGCCCACAAATACGCAGGCACTCTGGGGAGTACCTGCACTTGCACTGGCAAATGGCTCCTAAGAGTTGATATAGCCATATGAAGACTTAGCAACAGCTCTTAAACTGCCTAAATCCTCCCCTGCTGAAACTAAGAAGCCCTGGGTCTAAACGTGGATGAGTAGGGGCTATTCTCTCTAATAATGAAGCTACAGGGTGGGAAAAAAAGACTTCTACAAAACCTACCAAAGCTAAACCAGAAACAACCCTACAAACCACGTGGAAGTGATTGGTTGCACAGTTTTTTTTTTTTTTATAAAAGATTTATTTGTTTATTTGAAAGGCAGAGTTACAGAGAAAGAGGTCTTCCATCTGCTAGTTCAATGGCCAGAGCTGTGCCAATCAGAAGCTAGGAGCCAGAGGCTTCTTCTGGGTCTCCCATGTGGGTGCAGGGGCCCAAGGACTTGGGCCATCTTCTATTACTTTCCCAGGCCATAGCAGAGAGCTGGATCGGAAGTGGAGCAGCCAGGTCTCGAACCGGTGCCCAAATGGGATGCGGGCACTGCAGGCAGCGGCTTTACCTGCTACACCACAGCACTGGCCCACACACACTTTTTATAATCTAAGGTTACATTGGCCCTAGCAGTACTGCTGAGGAACCTATGTCCTTATGCTGACATAAGGATGAAGTGTGCTCCTCTCGCTTCCCTGGGAGTCTAGGCCTGTTTTTCCTCAACATCTGGCAAACATGAACTCACCTCCCCTTGGTGAGTGGGCTCTCAAGGATTTTCTCCAGGCAGGGTCCAGCACACATTTTCATCCACACCGCGGGGACGAGTTCCCCTCCAAAGCTATATGAATCTCAGTTCAACAAATGTTTATCGAGCAACGACCATTCGCAGGTCTCTGTAAAACAATAAGACAGTTTGTCAGGCTAGCGTCTCTCCCTGACTGTGTAATTGCTCTCCCCAGTGACATTTATGGGGTGCCAAAATATTCCATTGAAAAGGGAAAGATGTGTTGAACATGTGCCAAAGTCAGGCTTCGCTCCTGCTCTGCTGCTGGGTCAGGCTGGGGGTCCTGAAATGCTGCTCTGGGACAGTCACAGTGGGTGAGTTCATGGTCACACTTGGCCAATCTCAAGATGATTTTAATTGAAATGCAGGAGATGTTCCTGGCCAATCATTTCAACCTTGCTCTCGACACCGGGTATCATCTGCCGCCTAAACCTAGAGAACGAATGCAGGACTGTCTTTGCAAAGCCTCCGGGTCCTCAGAATGGCTCTGCCACAAACTCAACATGTGTTCTTGGGTACACCGGCCCTTCCCCCTTTCCGGGGCATTCTCCTTTGTAAAATGAGAGCGAGGACTGCGACCCTGTTACCTAACACTCTTTCCGATCTGGCCATGTCATAGTTAAAAGGACCAAATTTAATGAGGTGCATCCATGTACAGGAGCAGAGCCATGAGGGGGTTAATGCTGAGACCAGTACTGAGAGTCAGTGGAATTCTTCTGGAGGCCAAGAAAAAAAAAGAGAGAGAGAGAGAGAGGAAGCAAGAAGGCGTGGCTGGCTCAGTTTTAAGTTGATATGGCCTGATTTCCATGGAGAAATCTGCTTCCGATTTGGAGGATATTTGGGCTTTCCCTAGATCAAGAAGCAATCCAGGGGAGATGACGGTTGTTTCATGACAAGTTAGCAATCTCTCTGAAGTTCGTAATGATTAAAGTAATTCCAGCGTGGTTAATCTGATAAGGCTGTCTGTGTTTAGGAGTATTGGAAACGGGGAGATTCTTTTACCCCCCCCCACCCGCTCGCCAACCAAATATCTCTTAGTTTACTATTGCAAAACCAAACCACTCACACCCAATCAAACGCTCTCAGTAATCATATTGACATTCATGGAGAGGAGGCTTATGGTGGGCCAGGCTCTGTGCTAAGAGCTTGATTTCTAGCCCAGCTTTCGTTTAATCCTCCCAACATGGCTGTGAGGTGGGGACTATTACAGGGCCTAGGCTGCAGATGAGGAAATTGAGGTACGCAGTCTGTGCTCAGCACATTCGTGCATACGGTGGCCGATACCGGAAAACAGAGGCCTGGAACAGCACATTCCCTAAAATCTGAACTAGTTCTGTTAAGGAACATTGTGCCCACTGTCTAGTCACTGAAACGAGTTGTAAGAGCTGAGGGGGTGCGGATCGTTCACTAGTTAATTTTCTAGCATGATTTTCCATTTTTATACTGCCTCACAACCGAGCCAGCCATGACTCGTCTCACAATTTAGGTCGGAGAGTGAGTTTGCCTTCAACAGTTTTTTTGGTTTTTTTTTTTTTTTTTTGGACAGGTAGAGTGGACAGTGAGAGAGAGACAGAGAGAAAGGTCTTCCTTTGCCGTTGGTTCACCCTCCAATGGCCGCCACGGCCGGCGCACCGCGCTGATCCAAAGGCAAGAGCCAGGTGCTTCTCCTGGTCTCCCATGGGGTGCAGGGCCCAAGCACTTGGGCCATCCTCCACTGCCCTCCCGGGCCATAGCAGAGAGCTGGACAGGAAGAGGAGCAACCGGGACAGAATCCGGCGCCCCGACTGGGACTAGAACCCAGTGTGCCTGTGCCGCTAGGAGGAGGATTAGCCTGTGCCTTCAACAGTTGTATCATGCTTCCTGCGATGACCATCTTGCATTCTGGAAAGCAGAGGGATGGCACGTGGCCTCCTGTCTCTAGTCCTCCTCAATGGCAGGCTTTGGTTCCCACATGAAGAAATGGTCTCCTTTCCTGGGACAAGAAGATATATGTATTCCAAATGTGAAAAGAAAACAACTCGGCGTGGCCTGGCCTCCCACCTCTAGCCCAAACCCTACGCAGAGTCACAGCAGACTGCCCCTTCTTCCAACATCATGTTCTTTCCATTTCTGTGCCTTTGGACGGGCTGTTCTCAAGGCTTCTCTGTCCCTTCCACTCCATCAGACACTAATTCATCCAACACCCAGCTGAAGTGTGATCCTGTGGCTTGTGAGCCCCAGTGCCCATGCCCCCATGCCCCCAGCAAGGTGAATTTCTTTCCCATTCCCCTGGGCACCAAAGACAGCACTAGAGAGTATGGCATGATCTGGTCAGGCCATGATGGCCGATCCCTGGCTGATCTCTTCAACAGTGAGCACTCCCCAATACACACACACCACAAGCATGCATCCTACAGAATACAATACAATACAGTGTTGTGGTTGAGTGGGCGGACCCAAGATCCAGAAAACCCAGATTTGAATCCCATCCTTGACACTAACGATACGAGCGACCCTGGGGAAGTAGCCGAACCACGCCGTGACTTCTCTCATGGACTCGTTTTTTAAAATGCCCGTGAAAGGCAGAGTGACAAGGAGAGAGAAGGGGTGAGGGGAGAGATCTCCCATCTGCTAGTTCACTCTCCAAATGGCCACAACAGCCAGGGCAAGCCAGAAGCCCAGAACTCCATGTGAGTCTCCCACATGGGTGACAGGGACCCGAAAAGTTAAGCCATCACCTACTGCCTCCCAGGATCCATTGGCAATAAAGTAGCCTGGATTCAACTGTCACTCCAATATGGTGTCCCAGGCAGTGGCTTAACTCACTATGCCACAATGTCTGCCCTCCATAGATTTGTGCTAAGGATTAAATGTGGGGACTTACAGAAAGTGAACAGCACAGTGCCTGATGCATAGTAACTTCAATAGGAGGTACCTGGTATTGTCACTGCATAGGGTTTGGCATACACAGCATGTCAAATACGTATTTGAATGCGGGGTCTGAACACTCAGGCTTCCCAGACTTCAATTAAGGAGAGGTCGGGGACAGCTAGGCTACTCAAGGGAGTTGCTTCCCTGGGATCATAATTCTCTCTCTCTGCACCCGTTCTCTTCCTTCACATCAGGTATTGCAATGTGTAATTGTTACATATGCATGCCTATACTTCTTTGATGTCCGTGTTTTCCAGTAAACTAAGTACCATGAAACCAGGGCCCATGTGTGTTTCACGCACCACTATATCTTCTGTACCTGTATCTTTCTTTACCAGAAAGATAGTAGGTGCTCAAAATATAGTCATGGACTGAATGAATAAATTAAAGAAGAATCCCAGTATGGGTGGAACCTAGTGGGGCCTGAAAGATGAGAAGGAGTTGAGGAGTTAGGCAATATGGCTTCTACATGGAAGGAAATCCTGGGGCTCCTCAGCATGTGTAAGGCACTTGGCAGCAGGACAGCGGGGTATATAGCAAGTAGATCTGTTATGTTGGTTCTGTAGCTCAGTTTGCATAGGGGAGTAGAGAGATAGAAGACTGGTGAGGAGAGGTGATTGAATGACCTTGAAAATCAGGCCATTTAGAGATTCATTCTGTTGGCTAAAGCATTGGCCTCTATTAATACGCAAATATCCCTAGGAAAAAATATATATATTATCAACCAAGTACAACTGTGCATAAAGTAGTTTGCTTGTTCATTGTCTTAGATAAAATTTTGCTGGGAGGCCACCAGAAGAAAATAGTTCCCCTGAGATCATCAAAAGCATCTAAAGGGGAGGTGAAGACAAACCTTATCCATCTCCAGTGTTATGTTGCTCCACGGTCTGAGTTTCAAACTTCAAAGTTTGTTCCTTCCCAAAATGACTTCTTTACAAAGAAGATGGGTATTTTTTTTAATTTTTTATTTCATAAATGTGAATTTACAAAGTGCAACTTTTGTATTGTTGTGGCTTCCCCCCCAACCTCCTTCCCTCCCATGGCCCTCCCCTCTCCCTCTCCCATCCCACCCTTTATCGAGTTTCATTTTCAATTACCTTCATATACTAAAGATCAACTTAGTATATACTAAGCAAGGATTTCAACAGGCTGCATTCACACAACCGCACAAGGTATAGGGTATTGTTCGACTAGTAGTGTTTTTAAGTTTCATAGTAAAACACATTAAGGACAGAGATCCTACGTGGGGAGCATGTACCCAGTGACTCCCGTTGTTGATTTAACAATTGGCACTCTTATTTATGACGTCAGCAATCACCCGAGACTCTTGCTATGAGCTGTCTAGGCTATGGAAGTCCCTTGAGTTCACCGACTCTGAACTTGTTTAGTCAAGGCCGTATCACAGTGGAGGTTCCTTCCTCCCTTCAGAGAAAGGTGCCTCTCTCCTTGATGGCCTGTTCCTTCTGCTGGGGTCTTGTTCACCAGAATCTTTCATTTAGATTGTCTTTTGCCACTGTGTCATGGCTTTCCATGCCTGTGAGACTCTCATGGACCTTTTAGCCAGATCTGAATGTCCCAAGGGTTGATTCTGAGGCAGGAGTGCTGTTTGGGGCGTTTGCCATTCTATGAGTCTGCTGTGAGTCCTGCTTCCCCCGCAGGATCATTCTCTCCCTTTTAATTCTATCCTTCATTATTTGCTTACACTGGTCTTATTTGTGAAATCTAGAAGATGGGTATTAAGGGTGGTCCATGTCACAAGGGGAGGTTTTTGATCACTGATTGCATATCTTTAATTATTATGGGTTTGCTCTTTTCTATTTCTTCTCTAGCCAGTTTTGGTAAGATGCCTGTTTCCAGGAGCTTGTCCATTTCACCTGGACAATCTAATTTATTATCATTTGTTTTCCTGTGTCACTAAAAATTCTTTGTGAAGGGGCCGGTTCTATGGTGTAATGGATAAAGCTTCCGCCTGCAGTGCCAGCATCCCATATGGGTACCAGTTTGAGTCCTGGCTGCTCCACTTCTGATCCAGCTCTCAGCTATGACCTAAGAAAGCAGTAGAAGATGGTCCAAGTGCTTGGGCCCCTGCATCTGCGTGGGAGACCTGAAGGAAACTCCTGGCTCCTGGCTTCAGATCGGCTCAGCTCCAGCCGTTGTGGCCAACTGGGGAGTGAACCAGTGGATGGAAGACCTCTCTCTCTCTCTCTCTCTCTCTCTCTCTCTGCCTCTCTGTAGCTCTGCCTTTCAAATAAATAAGTAAAAGTTTTTAAGAAGTCTTTGTGAAGTCACTTCTGGTGGCTGCATAACATTATGTTATATGTCTGTCCCATCATTTATTTCACCCCATTATTTCCTAATGATTGTCCTCTGATTATTCATAGAACCCAAATGAATTAACCTCTCTACCAAAATCTCCATCTACTTAAGTAAAAGTCCTGGATATGAAATTCCTGAGACAAAAGGCCTGAGTTTTTCTTAAGGCTCTTGATGGGTCTTTCTACATTGCCATCCAGAAGGGCCAAACCAATCTGTCCTCACCAGTACGTGGAAATGCCTTATAGTGCGGACAGTGATGATCCTTAAAACAGCTTTGCTGCCAGGAATAGAAAGACAGATACCGCATGTTCTCACTTACGTGTGGAATCTAAAACAAACTTCTAGAAGCAGAGAGCAGAAGAGTGGTTATCAGAGGCTGGAGGTGTGGGGGGGGGAGGATGGGAGTAGGGTGGTGTTGGTTGAAGGGTACCAACCAGCAGTTAAGCAGCAGGAATAAATAAGTGTTTAAGGTGATGGGGGCCGGCCCTGTGGCATAGCAAGTAAAGCTGCTGTCTGCAGTGCCAGCATCCTATATGGGTGCCGTTTCAAGTCCTGGCTACTCCGCTTCCTATCCAGCCCTCTGCTATGGCCTGGGAAAGTAGTAGAAGATGGCCCAAGTCCTTAGGCCCCTGCACCCACGTGGGAGACCTGGAAGAAGCTCTTGGCTCCTGGCTTCGGGTCGGCACAGCTCCAGCCATTGCAGCCATCTGGGGAGTGAGCCAGGAGATGGAAGACCTCTCTCTGTCTCTACCTCTCTCTGTAACTCTATATTTCAAATAAATAAAATAAATCTTAAAAAGAAGGGTGATGGATAGGCTAATTAGCTTGATCTAATCATCCTGCACTCTCTACAGATATAACATTCTTGTGTATTTCATAATTATATATGATAATTTGCCAAAAATTAATTAAATTGAATTTTAAGAACATCTTTGCTTTTCAAGTGAGGTAAAGATTTGTTAATATTTCATTGCACCTTTGTATTTCTTCACTTGCGATTCAGATGTATAGTTCTTTGCCCATTTATTTCTTGATCTTTTTTTTAAGATTTTTTAATTTATTTATTTGAGAGGTAGAATTACAGACAGTGAGAGGGAGAGACAGAGAGAAAGGTCTTCCTTCTGTTGGTTCACTCCTCAAATGGCTGCAGTGGCCGGAGCTGTGCCGATCTGAAGCCAGGAGCCAGGAGCTTCTTCCAGGTCTCCCACGTGGGTGCAGGAGCCCAAGGACTTGGGCCATCTTCTACTGCTTTCCCAGGCCATAGCAGAGAGCTGGGTTGGAAGTGGAGCAGCTGGGACTCAAACATGCCCATATGGGATGCCAGTGCTGCTGCTGATGGCTTAACCTGCTGGGCCACAGCTCCAGCCTCTATTTTTGACCTTTTCATGCCCTTCTGGTTGATTTGCATCATATATTAATCAATTGTCTTTAATATTTTTTTTCAAGACTTCACAGAGCTTTTGTCTTTCATTTTGTTTATATTGTTTCTTAATGTCCAAAGGATGTAACTTTTATGTAAATATACCAATCAATTTCTTCCTTTATGGTCTCTGTTATCACATGTATGCCTAAAGAGACTTCCTCATCAGGAATCAGACAAATGAATCTCATTTTATCCCTTTTAAAATTGTTAGCTCTCATACACACGAAATGTATTTCAGTGTATGATGTGATTGTTTTTTCACAGATTGCAAATCATCCTAGTATCCTTTATTGAGTACAGCTTCCCATTCCCAGTAATTTGTGTTCTTTCCTTCACAGTAAAATGTCATGTACATGTATGTACACATATGTTCACATGCACATGTTTTGCTTTGTTTTGTTTCCAGGCTGACTATTCTGTTCCATCTAGTTGTTTTTTCTTGAACCCATCTCCTACGTTTTGAAATTTTGTAGTTTTCTATTTTGATATTGTTACTCCTCTAGCTCGAGCTTTTCTTAGGTATTTATGTTAGTATGCTTCCCCAGACAAATATGAAAATCATCTTGTCAGAAACAGGCAAATCCTCTCCAGGACCCATCTACATTACACAGTCTGGGGGCTGACTACCTCACCTTCTTTGGTCATGAGACAACAGCCTCCTATGAGTAATGCAAAAGCCCAAATAAGCCAGGCTCCAACTGCATCTTTGGCTTTCATATTTTGTTTAGCTCCTAAAGGGAGGAATATAAAGAAGCAAAATATTTGGCTACATGTTTCTGAAGAGCTGAAATAGAAATGAATATTTTACCACACCAACCATTTGCAAAGTTTGTTCTCCCCTCTCTTCAAAGAGGAATTACTCTCTAAAGTGACAAACATTATTTTATTTTACTTTTTATATTTTGTTTTATTTATTTTGCTTTTATTACTATTCTATTACATTTACAGGTCTGTGGACCATTAACTAGTCAGCCTCTCTAGGCTTGAGTTCCCTCATATGGAAAATGGCAACAATAGCCTCATATGGCAAGATGCCTGGCTCTGAATCTGGCGTGTAGCAGGCAATCAGTAAATGATAGCTATATTATAATTATGCCACCTAGCAGAGCAGAGCAGTTAACAATGCAAACTCTGGAGTCACACTTTTTGGGATTCAAATCTCATCTTCATCACTAAATGAGTTTTTTGGTCTTCAACAAGTTACTTAACTAGAATGTGCCTTGGCTTCCTCTTCTCTAAAATGTGCACCATGAAATGACAGGCTCCATTGGTTATAAGGAAAGAATATATTCCATAAAACCTTTAGGACAATGGCCAGCACATACTCAGCATCCAATTAATATTAGCCATTGCTGTTGATCATGCTCTCAGGGATGTTGTTGCTGGTGGTCTCAACCATTGTTATTTGGTTAGGCCAGAGTCAAGAATGTATTTATTACCTCTTAGCACCATCTAGTGCTTATTCGAGAGAATTCCAAATGCCTCTCCCTCAAGAAACAGCCATTTATTTGATTAGGAGAATAAGCATACTCCAGACACTTCAAAATGTTCCTGGAAAAAAATGGAATTAAAGATAATGCCCGTTGCCCACAATTTTTGAAGCATCTTCATATTTACTTGTGTGTGTGTGTGTGTGTACATAGATAGATAAGTAGTGTCATTTCCATTTTTCACTAGTCCATCTGGGTTTGTATTTATAACTGTCAGAACTCTTGGTTACGAACAACAGAAGCTGACTCTAGCTGAAGTAAGCAAATTATGGGAAGTCAGATGAACGAGGTTAGGGAAAGGGGCAGAAAGCAGGGGAGGCTGGCCAGCAGGGAACACAGTCAAGGGCATGCCATAAGACCAACTTGGTTGGTATAGTGATAGCTATGTCCATCACCTCTACACACCACCACCGTAAAACACCACTGCCTCTGGAATCCACTGATCCCACATTGACTTCTAGAGCCTCTGCTAGATGGAGGTGCTATGAGTGAATTAAAAATTGCTGCTTCTTGGGGCTGGCGCTGTGGCATAACAGGCTAAGCCTCTGCCTGTGGAGCCAGCATCCCATATGGGTGCGAGTTTGAGTCCCGGCTGCTCCACTTCCCATCCAGCCCAGTGCTGATGGTCTGGAAAAGCAGTGGAAGATGGCCCAAGTGCCTCGGCCCCTGAACCTATGTGCGAGACTTGGAGAAAGCTCCTGGCTCCTGGCTTCAGATCAGCCCAGCTCGAGCCGTTGCGGTCATTTGGGGAATGAACCAGTGGATGGAAGACCTTTCTCTCTGTCTCTCCCTCTCTGTCTGTAACTCTGCCTCTCAAATAAAGAAATAAATCCTTAAAAAAAAAAAAAAAGAGTAAGTCCTCCGGACTCACACATGAAGGATTACTTTAAAAAAGGTTTAGCCTCCCACCTCAGATAATTCCAGATAAATACACAAGACATATTTGCATTTCAGAAAAACAATAAATGCACATTTTTACACAAGGGAAAGCAGCAGAAGATGGCTCCTGCCGCACATGTGGGAGACAGTCACATCCAGTTGAGGTGAGGCAGACACAGCGAGATGTGTATCCTCATATATTACTGGTTGGTATACCACCGGTATACTCAAGTGCATTAAAAATATTCACAACCTCTGACCCCAAAATTCTATTTGTAGAAATTGTCATAGCTTTTGACCCAGGAGTTGAACATCAAGAGAATTTCTCCTAAGGAAATGATCAGAAATAGGCAAAATCATTCACATACATAGTGCTCATTGCAGGGTTAGTGTTCATAAAGACAAATCAGAAATAAGCCTGAATATGAAAAGTGGGGGAACAATCAAATAAATTATGGTAAATACAAATGATGATGTTTCACGCAGCCACTAGAATTGTGTTCATGAAGAATTTTAATTACATGGAAAACTCTGACAAAAAATGTTGAGAGATAAATGCAGGGCAGATAATTGCCTATGCAACTCACGAGCTGTACACTATCAGGCTACGTAACCTTTCTGTACCTCAGTTTGCTCATCTGTAAAACTGTATAAGAATGGGGATGACAGGGGCCAGCGCTGTGGCGCAGTGGGTTACAGCCTTGGCCTGAAGCACCGGCATCCCATATGGGTGCCAGTTCGAGTCCCAGCTGCTCCTCTTCCAATCCAGCTCTCTGCTATGGCCTGGGAAAGCAGTAGAAGATGGCCCAAGTCCTTGGGCCCCTGTACCCATGTGGGAGACCCAGAAGAAGCTCCTGGCTCTTGGCTCCTGGCTCCTGGCTCCTGGCTCCTGGCTTCGGATCAGCTCAGCTCCAGCTGTTACGACCATCTGGGGAGTGAACCAGTGGATGGAAGACCTCTCTGTCTCTACCTCTCTCTGTAACTCTATATTTCAAATAAATAAAATAAATCAAAAAAAAAACTCTCATTAGCTCTAGTAGTTTATTTATAGAATCCATTGGATTTTCTACATAGATGACCATGTCATACCCATGTCAAACACAAATAAAATTATTTGAACATCAGAGTTACAGAGAGAGACTTCCATCTGCTGGCTCACTCCCCAGAGAGCCACAACAGCTGGGGCTGGACCAGGCTGAAACCAGAAACCAGGAGCCAAGAGCTTCTTCCCAGTCTCCCATGTGTGCAGCAGGGGCCCAAGTACTTGGGCCATCTTCTGCTGCTTTCCCACATGCATTAGCAGGGATCTGGATAGAAGTGGAGCAGCCAGGACTCATATCCAGTATGGGATACCCGCGTTGCAGATAGCGGCTTGACGTTGAGTAGAGGAAAAGGTGGTTGTAAGTGAAGCAAATCAAGGAAGTAGAAGGCTGCGGTGTGCAATGGGTCAACTACATGTATATTAAAGTCAAAAAGAACTATGAGCCGCTCTCAGCTAGGGCATATCAACTGAATTTGGAGAGAAATACTCCCTCCGTGTAATTTCCATGTGCTTGCTCTGAGTTTCTGGGAAGTGTGGATCAGGGTGTAGAGCCTGGACACTCAGGGACACTACTTCCCAACTATGTTCCCAGGCTCAGGACATCTAGCACTCACTGGGGCTGGCCCACGCTCCACTTCTTCCCCCCACAGAAGTTTCCGCTTTAAGACAATCCAGCTCCCAGCTCTCAGCCACCTAGACTTTATGGAAACAAACTCCTCTTTACTCTCCTTCTGGTGCAAGTAAAGTCCAGATCTCTTGGTTACAAAGCCCTGGCCACTTTTTGTGCCAAGACTGATTGAGAAGAGAAAAATAACTTTTATTTGGTGATGACTGTACCACGGAGGACAGGATAGTTAATTTCTCAATTTGGTTTCCTGCCACACAGGAAAGAGAATCAGAGAAGGAATAAGTCCCACATATTATCCCTGGAGATTTCAAGTTGGTAGGATAGCAGGATCACACCTGTACACATGCAGAGGTGTGTGTGTGTGTATGTGTGTGTGTACAGAAACACTAATAGTAAAAATGTGTCTTTGACACCCTAGTATCCGCAACTTCTTTGATGATCTCTCCCACCTTAAATGTTTATTTATTTTACTTGAAAGGCAGAGCAGCAGGGGAGAGAGAGAGAGAGAGAGAGAGAGAGAGAGAGAGACAGTAGGGGGTGGGGAACACACACACACACTATCTTCCATTTGCTGGTTCACTCCCTAAATGCCCACAACAACCAAGGCTGGGCCAAGTTGAAGTCAGGAGCCAGTAACTCCATCTGGGTCCCCCATGTGGGGTCTCCTGTGCCAGTGCTACTCATACCCCTATCCCTTCCCCCAGGCTACAGAGGATACCCACTATGTGTCCTCTGGAACAAAATTCTATTTCCATCCCCACTCACCAATTGTCTTTTAGGTGAAAAATGGGTATGAATGGGTTAATAAGATGCAAAATAACCTGCTATTGCTTTAGCAAACCTCTGTGTTTCCTAGGTAACACAATGCCTGCATTTCTCCCATTTCTTCCTGTTTCTAAAAGCGCCTATGGAGGGAATGGTAAAAATATTAACTTTGGCCAACAATCAAGCCCTTGCTATTCATCCCCCCTCCCACTGTAGTCCTCCAGCAGTTGACCTGCCTCCTACTTCATGGAAAACATTGAGGCTGTCAGATATGAATTCCCTCAGCTTTGAGATCCCCACAACTCTCTCCCTCTCGTCTTAAAGGGCAAGCTATCATCCTCCACCAGTTCATTTGACTTCATCTTGTCTCATTTCACACCACAGGTTGATTAATACGCCCCTCTCTCCTGTATTTTCAACCTCTAAGCATCTAATAAACATGTTGCTGCCTCCTAAGCCTAGTAGAGCTTTCAGAAAAATTTAAATCAAGCTAAGAAATCTGATTTCCCTCTGTCCTCCACCTGCACCCTCTTAGCGAAGTGTCTTAGTTCATTCTGTGCTGCTGTAACAGAATACCCCTCACGGTCATTTATAACGAACAGAAATGTATTGGTTCATGATTCTGAAGGCTGTGAAGTCCGAGATCTAGGAACAAGAATCTGGCAAGGGCCTAGGTGATGCATCATCCCATGATTGAAGGCATCCCATGGGAGGAAAAGAAGGATGAAGGGATGGAGAGAGAGAGAGAGACAAGGAGAGAAAGGGAGAGAGCATGAGTGCAATGGCCAAGCTCATTCTATCATAAGGAATCCACTCTTGAGATAGCAGCCTCAATCCATTCATGAAGCCCACCTGGTCTATTTATGTCTTGTTAGATCTCACCTCCCAATACTGTGGCCTTGGGGATCAAGTTTCCAACCTATAAATTTGGGTGGAGGCATTCAAACCATAGTATAAAGCTTCTCAGATGCAAACATATTGTTTGAGAGCTAGATTTCCTCAACTCGCACCCTCTCACCCCCTAGGTCACTGGAACCAGCCTTCCATCTTTCTTATGCCACACTGATAGGACTCTGGCCCAGGCCCAGATAGTCTGGGACTTCTTATCTAAGCTAACTTACCTCTTTAGCCTCCATTTTTCTTGATCTGTCATAGCACTAAGCATTGTGAACCTCTCCCTCCTGGAAATTCTCTTTCCTCCACTTGCTTCTGTCAGAATGTCCTCTCCTGTCATCTTCCTACTACCTGGAGCTTTTATTCTCAGTTCCTTGGTGGTTTCTCTCTCTCTACCTATCCCCACAATGCTAATCTTCCCAATAGTCTATGGTGGCCCTCTTTCAACCACTGGCTAACAACCTGTAGATGGCAAGCACGTAGTATAAATGAGAAATGTGGCTATGGGAATGTATGACACTGTAGTATATTCTGGGATTCATAAAGGAATATGTTCTTGTCATTTATATTTTTGGAAATGGTAACCTCATTTTCTTTTCTTTTTTTTTTTTTTTTTTTTTTTTGACAGGCAGAGTGGACAGTGAGAGAGAGAGTCAGAGAGAAAGTTCTTCCTTTACCGTTGGTTCACCCTCCAATGGCCGCCACAGCTGACGCACTGCGCTGATCCAAAGGCAGGAGCCAGGTGCTTCTCCTGGTCTCCCATGGGGTGCAGGGCCCAAGCACTTGGGCCATCCTCCACTGCACTCCCGGGCCACAGCAGAGAGCTGGCCTGGAAGAGGGGCAACCGGGACAGGATCGGTGCCCCGACTGGGACTAGAACCCGATGTGCCGGCGCCGCAAGGCAGAGGATTAGCCTGTTGAGCCACGGCGCCAGCCGGTAACCTCATTTTCTATCTTTTATATTTCGCTTTCAGTGGAGTCACGGGTACAAAATATATTTGACTATCTGTTTATCTCTACTATTAACAAAACAGAGACAGATGATAAAAGACAACTGACATTTGATCTCAGTGTTGGGTATGGAGTAGGGAGAAGTGGGGGCCTTTTAAGTTACCCTCTCAAGGAGGCATCTGCTAATTTGTTCTGGCCAATTGTTACCACCAGGGTAACAATTCCCATTTTTTAAAGTCAGAAATCTGGGTTTTATATAAAGATCTGTTGGTTGAATGTTTACAGCTAATATTTTAAAATTGAAGTAATGTGAGGGTCAAACAAACATGTGTTCAGAACAGCTCTAATCACCAAGGCCAACCATTTTCAACCTTGGCCTAGAATATTGTGCAATGAGCCTTGGAGAGACCTCTGTCCTGGGCTCTCCCTGGTGATCTAATTCAATGCCAATGATTTCAACCACTACCCAGAGGCTGACACCGCCTGTCCTTTCCCTTTCAATCCAGATCTCTATCTTCAGCTCCAAACCCAAAGACCTGATTGAATATGTTACTGGATATCTCCACCAGGAGGTTCTTTGCTCCCATGCTTTTCAAACATTAATGTGCACGTTAATTATCTGGGGGCACTAGTGAAAATAGAGATTCTGATTCAGTAGAACTGGAATACTGCCCTCAAATCATGCATTTCTAGCAAGTTCCCAGCTAATGCCAATGAGGCTGATCCGTGAACTGCAACTTGAAGACACAGCCCCCATTTGAATATGAGGTCCTTTACAGCAAGTTTGTTTTTCCTTCTGTACATTTCCACCCAAACAAAAGTTTGGGGGCAGAAGTTGGATGTCGAAGGAATGGGAGAAATAAAGGAGAAATCCTAAACCTTGCCCCATGTAACTCCCTAATGTGTCCTATCTATCCTTGAATTGATGTCATCACTCTCAGAACCTTGATTTAAACCCTCAGTTTCCCCTTTGGTAAGGTTTTTCACTGGTACCCCTCCTCTGACTGCAGCCTCAATGCTTCTACTGACCTTATACTTCTAAAGAGCGAAACAACCTCAAGTAAGGCGTGGGCTCTAGAACCAGATTGCTGGATTTAAATTCCAGCACTACCTCTTACTAACTCTGTGACTTTGGGCAAATGACTTAACATCTCTGTGTATTAGTTTCCCCATGTATTAAAAGAAGATGATAATAGAACCTAGCTTGTGAGAGATAAATAAGGAAATATTTGTTTATAACATTCAGTAAGTACACATTTGTTGTGCTGTTGGCCACATCACTGCTGGCTTCAGCATGGTCAGAGTACTGAGTGTAAGGAGGAAGTAGAAAGGTAAAGCTGAATAGGAGACTGAGGCAGACCCTGGAAAGTTGGGTTCCCTGAGCAATGGCTCTGTGATAGAGGTTACCATGTAGGAGGCTTCCTGGTGACTGCTCTTGGGATCTACACCTGAAGGGAAAGGCAAGGAAGCAGGATCAGGCCAAGGCAGAAGATGAAGTCACAGCACGGGGTCCATCAATGCACAGGGGGCTTTGAGCTTGGGTTGGCACCTCAGAGTTGACCTCAGATGGGGAACGGGAGACAGGCCCATATAGCCCTGCACTGACCATTTGTTATTTGCAGGCTACACTGAGAAGGAGGTGTGACTTTGGGCATACAAGCTCTCTTCGGCCCTTCGCAGTCTCCGGAGGAGGATTCCGTTGAAGGTGGTCAGTCACCAACCCTTTTCAGCAGTTGGGGCACAGGAGGAATGAGGTGAAGTCTGGGTGGCACACCACGGTTGAGTCCACCACGCTAAAGGCTGTGGACTTGATTGTACTGACTATTCGAGTCATTAAAGGGTTTCCTGCAACAGGACGTGCTGACACCTCCGTGCCTCTGCTCAGATTGCTTCTTGCACCTCAGTATTTCCTACCTGGCTTGGAATCACTTGCGGTGCTTGCTCACTTGTTGAAATGGAAGTCAAGGCCGGCGCCGTGGCTTAACAGGCTAATCCTCTGCCTTGCGGTGCCGGCACACCAGGTTCTAGTCCCGGTTGGGGCGCTGGATTCTATCCTGGTTGCCCCTCTTCCAGGCCAGCTCTCTGCTATGGCCCGGGAAGGCAGTGGAGGATGGCCCAAGTGCTTGGGCCCTGCACTCGCATGGGAGACCAGGAGAAGCACCTGGCTCCTGGCTTCGGATCAGCACGGTGCACCGGCCGCAGTAGCCATTGGAGGGTGAACCAACGGCAAAAAGGAAGACCTTTCTCTCTGTCTCTCTCTCTCTCACTATCCACTCTGCCTGTCAAAAAAAAAAAAAAAAGATAAAGATCTTTCTGTCTCTGTCTGCAACTCTACCTTAAAAAAAAAAAAAAGAAATGGAAGTCAAATAGCTCAATAGTGAACAACCAACTGGGATGCAGCCGGACTGGCCCTATTCAAGTCCGGACATTTCCACTAAATAGCTGCATGACAGTGGACAAATTCCTTAAGTTCTCTGTATGTTAAGTTCCCTCAGCTGTGCAATGGAACCAAGTGCCATACAGTGGGTTATGAAGAGTGCATGAGTTAATCCACAAAATGTACAGCATGTGCTAAGTGCTCAATGGTAGCTGTTATAACAATGACGAATTTCAGGTTTTACTTTAGCTCAGACCCTTTGGCGTTGGCTGTAGGAGTTGACGTTTTAATAAATACCCTTCCCCTGTCCAGATCATTTTAATCCTCACTACGGTTTCAGATCTGGTTCCCTAGAAAATCCATGTCCATCCTTATTGGCCACCTGATGAAAATGTTTAGCACTCGGTTCAAAAGTCATTCCCTGCAAGAAACCTTGGTAGATCAACCTCACCACTCACCATGCTATGTCCACCTCCCCTTAGCATGCATAGTCATGACCACAGCATCAGGAACCTTTTGACTGTCTCCGCTTGCTAGATGCGGAGCTCCTTCCTTGAAGGGCAGACTTTGCACCCCCAGCTCCACAGCTGCAGCTCAGTAGAGGCTAGTTGAGTGGATAGAGACAGGCAGGCTCTTTAAAAATCTCAGCACTAAGCGAGTCTACTCTAGTCTCTGAAGTTGAAAATGTGGGTCCATACACTGGCACCTACAACATAGCTAGTGAATGTGGGATTTTGTTTTCTAGCCCTTAAAATTTTAAAACCTTATATTGCTTTTTATAATATTGAGGGTGATTTATGCTCACTGTGTAAAGAAGAAGGCAAACATTTACCCATCATCTCACAGTTCAGAAATTACTATTATTACCTCTTCAGTGTGTTTCTTTCATATATTTTTCTGTGCAAGTGTCTTTAACATAACAGGTTTCCATATTCAAATTAATTCAATTCTACAAATATTTATTGAGCGCTTAACATAGGCCAGGCACTATTCTAAGAACAGGGGTTATTGGGGCCATCGCTGTGGTGTAGCAGGTAAAGCCGCTGCCTGCAGTGCTGGCATTCCATATGGGTGCCGGTTTGAGTCCCGGCTGCTCTACTTCCGATCCAGCTCTCTGCTATGGCCTGGGAAAGCAGTAGAAGATGGCCCAAACCCTTGGGCCCCTATACCCATGTGGGAGACCCGGAGGAAGCTCCTAGCTCCTGGCTCCTGGCTCCTGGCTTTGGATAGGCACAGCTCCGGCTGTTGCTGCCAACTGGGGAGTGAACCAGCGGATGGAAGACCTCTTTCTCTCTCTGCCTCTCCTTCTCTCTCTATGTAACTCTGACTTTCAAAGAAATAAATAAATCTTAAAAAAAAAAAAAGAACAGGGGTTACAACAGTGAAGAAAATAGATGAAAGATCTCTGGCCTGTGTAGCTTATATTCAAAACAGAGGAGAAAAAAAGTGAGAAATGATATTGTATGTTGGGAAACAGTAAATACAACAGGGAAGAAGAAAGCAGAGAAAGAGGATGGGGCATGGGGGAGGGGTGTTTGGAGATTTGGAAGCGGTGAGGAAATGCTATCAGAGGATATCTGGGGAAAAGAATTCTCATAAATACGGAGGCCTTGAACTGGAAATGTGCCCGTTGTTCAAGGGACAGCAAGAGGCCACAGTAGTCAGGGCAGAGTGACCAGGGGAGGAGGAGGTAAGCACAATCCTGGACATTTAAAGATCAGGGTGAGTGGGGAAGTATAGATCCTATAGGGCTTTGGAGGGTGCTGCAAGGACTTCTTCCATTCTGAGAGGAATAGGTGTCTTTAGATGTTTCTGTGGTTTCCAGCTTTTCTGCTATCATATGTCGTGCTTTGTAATCTTTCTACACAAATCTCTGTTTGCATCTCAGAACATTTTTCACTAGGGAAAAAAATCCTAGAAGTGAAACTTATTGCTCACAGACTAGGAATAATTTGAGGCTTTTATTGCATATTGCCAACGGGCTTTCTAGGAAGCCTGTACTCATGGGGCAGGCAATGTGGTGTAGGAGATAAAGCCGCCACCTGCAGTGCTGGCATCTCATAAGGATGCCGGTTCAAGTCCTGGCTGCTCTACTTCCGATCCAGTTCCCTGCTATGGCCTGGGAAGGCAATAGAAGATGGCCCAAGTCTTTGGGCCCCTGCATCCGCGAAGGGAGACCAGGAAGGAGGCTCCTGGCTCCTGGCTTCGGATCTGCGCAGCTCCAGCCGTTGTGGCCATCTGGGTAGTGGACCAGAGGATGGAAGACCTCTTTCTCTCTGCTTCTGCCTCTCTGTAACCCTGCCTTTCAAATAAATAAATAAATCTTTAAAAAACAACAAAAAAAAGCCTGTACTCACTAAAACAATATAATTTAGTTCAACCAACTATTTACTGAGTGTCTGTTATGTACTACACATGGTCTAGGGGCTTGAAATACAACAGTGAACAAAACGAATCTTGAAATTTCACTCTTGTAGCTATTTCCTGCACATTTTCAAGCTAATCAGCCAATTGTCCTATTTCTTTAAAAGTTCTTGAAAACTTTTGAAAATAATATAAAGGATGAAGGAAGTTTGGAAACAACTTTTAAAAGACTTGACACATATCTTGGGAAAGAAGTAGTCCTCAGGTGAGGGATATAGGCCTTAAGAATTTGTCTGAAGCCAAAAAGCACATATAATAGAGCTGTTGAATTCTGAGGAGGGAGAACTCTTACTTATTTCCAAGTAACTTGAGAACTGGCACCTTGAATGTGTCCTTCCCACCCAGCATAGATTCTGACATGAGAGTGATGGGAACTTTTCTTCAATCATCTCAACATCCCAGTATTACCTAATAGCTCATATTGTTTAACATCAAAGCTGGTTTGAAAGCATCTGTATTTTCAAACTGTATCACTTCTTGAGGTTTTCGGTTGTACAAACTTTTTTTTAAAAGATTTATTTATTTATTTGAAAGTCAGAGCTACACAGAGAGAGGAGAGGCAGAGAGAGGTCTTCCATCCGATGGTTCACCCTTCAATTGGCTGTAATGGTTGGAGCTGTGCCGATTCGAAGCCAGGAGCCAGGAGCTTCTTTCAGGTCTCCCACGCGGGTGCAGGGGCCCAAGGACTTGGGCCGTCTTCCACTGCCTTCCCAGGTCATAGCAGAGAGCTGGATCGGAAGAGGAGCAGCTGGGACTAGAACTGGCACCCATATGGGATGCCAGCACTTCAGGCCAGGGTGTTAACCCACTGCGCCACAGCACTGGCCCCCAAACTTTTTTTAAAGGTTATTTATTTGCGAGGCAGAGTTACAGACAGACGGAAGGAGAAACAGAGAAAAAGGTCTTCCATCCGCAGGTTCACTTCCCAAATGGCCGCCAACGGTCTGGAGCCAGGAGCTTCTTCTGGGTCTCCCACGTGGGTGCAGGGACCCAAGCACTTGCACCACCTTCTATTGCTTTCCCAGGCCATTAGCAGAGAGCTGGACTGGAAGAGGAGTAGCAGGAACATGAATCAGCACCCATATGGGATGACGGTGCCGCAGGCAGAGCCTTAGCCTACTACGTACAGCGCTGGCCCCATTTGTACAAGCTTTCTACCACCCATGTAAAGCAGGACTTCCTTTAAGCCACTACCTGTCTAAGGCTACACAGAGCTGTAGCAGCTAGAACACTGGATTGTCATAGATAAGACTCATTGAGCTCCTCTTCAGCCTTCCATAAAACAATTCCCCCATTTTTAATAGTGGTTATCTTGGAAGAAAGAGAATTGAGAGTGAGGATAGGGCCAAGTGTTGGGGTCCCAGTGGAATATGCTGCCACTTGGAATGCCCGCATCCCATATAAGAGTGCCTAGGATCAAATCACTCCTCCACTTTGGAGCCAGACTCCTGCTAACCTGCACCTTGGGACTCAGTAGGTGGCCCAAGTACTTGCATCCCTGCCACCCATATGGTACACCCAGATGAAATTCTTGGCTCTTGGCTTCATCTTGGTCCAGACCTGGGTATTTCCAGCATCCAGGGAGTGAGCCAGTAAATGGAAGACTGATTCTCTCTCTCTCCCCTCTCTGCCTTTTAAATAAATCATAGAAAAAGAGTAAGAAGAGAAGCTTTCTCTTACATATCATTCCATAGTGTACAATCTCTAAACCTAAACAAACGCAAATACAACTTTTTTTAAAATTACAAATATAAGTTTTTTTTTTTTAATTCCAGCATGGGTTATCTGGGTAGGGAGCTGATGGCTTGTTTTCATTTTATTTTATTTTTTATTATGTGTCTCTCTTTATTAGAAAATAACAACACTACTGGGGCCGGCGCTGTGGTGTACTGGGCTAAGCCTTCGCCTGAAGTGCTGGCATCCCATATGGGCACTAGTTCATGCCCCAGATGTTCCACTTCCGATTCAGCTCTCTGCTATGTCCTGGGAAAACAGTGGAAGTTGGCCCAAGTCCTTAGGTCCCTGTACCCATGTGGGAGACCCGGAAGAAGCCCGTGGCTCCAGTCTTCAGATCAGCCCAGCTCTGGCCGTTGCAGCCATTTGAGGAGCAAATCAGCAGATGGAAGACCGCCTCCCCTCCCCCGTGCCCCACTTCTGCCTCTCTGTAACTCTACCTTTCAAATAAATAAATAAATCTTTTAAAAAAACACTGATAAATCTTTTATTGTTTGTCCAAGTTTTGTAAAACAAAATGTGTGCCTATGCCTGAAAGAATATAAAGCAAATTGCTAATTATGGGCCCAATTTAAAAACTGGGGGAGCCAGCATTGTGCAATTCTTCTTTAAGCCTATATAAGTGCTGGTTTGAGTCCCAGCTCCTCCTCTTCTGATCCAGCTCCCTGCTAATGGCCTGGTAAAGCAGCGGAGGATGGCTCAAGTGCTTGGGCCCCTGCACTCACGTGGGAGACCTGGATGAAGCTCCTGGCTCCTGGCTTTGGCCTGGACCAACCCCAGATGTAATGGACATTTGGGGAGTGACCCAGCAAATGAGAGACACACACACATACACACACACATATATCTTTCTGTGTCTCTTCCTCTCTCTCTTTCTCTCTCTCTCTGTCACTCTGCCTTTCAAATTAAATAAATCTTTTTTTTTTTAATTTGAAAGGCAGAACCATGGAGAATCAAAGGCAGAAAGAGAGAGAGAGGGGTCTTCCATCCACTGGTCCACTCCCCAGATGGCTGCAACAGCTGGAGCTGTGCCCATCCGAAGCCAGGAGCTCAGAGCCTCCTCCAGGTCTCCCATGTGTATGCAAGGGCCCAAGGGCCTGGGCCATCATCCACTGCCCTCCCAGGCCACAACAGAGAGCCAGACTGGAAGTGGAGCAGCTGGGACTCGAACTGTCAGCCATATGCCAGAACTGCAGGCAGCGGCCTCACCCACTATGACACAGCGGCGGCTCACTAAATAAATCTTTTTAAAAAAATGATTGTTTGGGGCCAGTGTTGTGGTGTAGGACGTTGGGCTGCTCCCTGCAATGCCAGCATCCCATATGGACATTGGTTCAAATCCTGGCTGTTCCACTTCTGATCCAGTTCTCTACTTATGGCCTAGGAAAAGTGGCAGAAGATGACCCTATGCTTAAGCCCCTGCACCTACGTGGGAGACCCAGATGGAGTTCCAGACTCCTGGCTTGAGACAGACCCAGCCCTTGCCTTTGCGGCCATTTGGGGAGTGAACCAGTGAATGGAAGATCTCTCTATATATATCTCCCTCTCTCTGAAACTCTGCTTTTCAAATAAAAGAAATCTTTTAAAAAATTGTTTGGGGTGCTAGTAAAGGGAGAAATTAATTTCATTTTCTCACTTTATGCATTTATACATTGTATAAATTTGCTATAATGAACATGTATTATCATTCTACTATTTTCAAAAAAGAAATAATACTCTATTTTTTCCTGAGGCTAAAAATGCCTTTTGGCCATTGTGGAAATTGTAGAAAAATGTAAGGAAGAAACTAACAATCACAAAGGTTAACATTTTAGCATGGTTCCTTTCATGCATTTTTTTTGGCCATAGTTGAATTCATACAGTATAAAGTTTTGTATCCTGTTTTTCTCTGTTCAGATTAAAACATAAGCATTTTCCCGTGTTATGATAATATTTGTATAACCATTTTATACAATTCCAGTTGATGAATTAGCCATTTTATTTGAAGTTGGACATTTAGGTTGCTTCCAGCTTTCTTATATTAAAAACGGCTTTCTGATGAGCATCTTAGTAATGAAATCTTTGTCCGCATTTCTAGGTCTTTCCTTATGATAAATGCCTAGAAGTAGAATTAGTGAGTCAAGAAGTAGATTCCTGGAGCGGGTGTTGGGACAGTGGTTAACACACTGACTGGGACTCCTGCATCCCATAGTGGAGCGCCTGGTTCTAGTCCCAGCTCTGCCCCTGATTTCAGCTTCCTGCTAATGCCCACCCTTAATGGCAGCAGGTGAGGCCTCAGGCACTTGGGTTCCTGTCACGTATGTGGGAGACCTGAATTGTGTTCTGGGCCCCCAGTTTCAGCCTGGCCCAGCCAAGATTGTTGTGGGCATTTGGGAAGTGAACCAGTGGATGGGAGCTTTTCTCTCTCTCTCTCTCTCTCTCTTTGTCTCTCTCTCTGTCTTTCAAATGAATAAAATTAAAATTGTTATAAGAAAAGATTCCTCTAAAACAAGCAGATTTTCTAGACGTGGGATGAACAGAGAGAAGAGATTTGTATGAATAACAAGAGGTTATGTCAGTTTCTAGTCCTCCCAACAGTATATGAAAACATTACCATGCTGGTGTCTTAACGTTTTCCTCTTTACTACTAGTGAGATCAAACATTTTTCATATGCTTATTCACCATTGGTATCCCGTCTTTTATACACTTTTAGTTCATTTACCAAGTAGAATCTTGCAGATTTTCTTATCAATTTGAATGATCTCTTAAATGATATTAACCCTTTGTCTTATTAATTGCAAATGAAAATATTTTTCATAATCAGTTTTTTAAAATGTCTTGATCATACTTAAAAAAAAGGTTCATTGGCCGGCGCTGCGGCTCACTAGGCTAATCCTCTGCCTGCGGCGCCAGCACCCCAGGTTCTAGTCCCGGTTGGAACGCCGGATTCTGTCCTGGCTGCCCCTCTTCCAGTCCAGCTCTCTGCTGTGGCCCGGGAAGGCAGTGGAGGGTGGCCCAAGTGCTTGGGCCCTGCACCCCATGGGAGACCAGGAGGAAGCACCTGGCTCCTGGCTTCCGATGTTTAGATCGGCACAGCACGCTGGCCGTAGCAGCCATTTGGGGGGTGAACCAACGCAAGGAAGACCTTTCTCTCTGTCTCTCTCTCTGTCTGTCTCTCTCTCTCTCTCTCTCTCACTAACTCTGCCTGTCAAAAAACAAAAGCTCATTAGACTCCAACTACAGTTTTCAGCCTGTTTCCCCATGATTAGATTGAAGAGGTTTGACAAAACATCTACAGAGGCCATTTCAGCTTATCTAAATTTAGCTCTGGGAAAAAAGAAAATCTGTGTGGGCCTGATATAAAGATTGTTTGGCTCATTACACTTTAAAATGATTTGAGAAGATGGGGGTGGGGTGGGGAGGGCGGGGATGCAAGCAGTTTTTGCCAGAAATTTTTAGAATTCTGCGGTAGGAAGCTAATTCTCTAGTCAAATCTCTTGCATGTTGGGAGGGGGAGTAAACTACATGCACGTGAACAGAACCCTTGACGGAAAAGTACTGCTCTGGGCTGCAGATGTGTGCGTGGCTTGATTTTAATTCTTTTTCTCCCCTCTCCCTATCCTTTCTTCCGCTCCCCTCCCCTGGCCACACAAAAGGGGGGGGGGGGCAGCTAGATTAGGACTCTGAAGGGCAGTGACATTGAGGCCCGCTCCAGTGCAGTTCGCGCAGTAAAGCCCTGAATGAGCTACCGAGGAAAGGAGGGGCCCGAGAAAGCCAGGATCCTTTCAAGCTGCCGCCTTCGTCTGGACTTCAGCTCAGCGTATTGAGACGGCCCAGGGTAGCTAGACAGACTTTGAATCTAAGAGTGCTGCCAAAGAAATTTGGGATACTACTGTGCGGGGGGGGGGGGGTGGGGGGGGGCAACAAAAGCACAACAAGAGAATGTTGTTGGCTGATGCCTTAGTGACTAAGCAAATCAGTGACTGCAAAAGAGTTTATTTTCTGAGAACAAACGCAAAGTAAATCCAGTGATCCGAGCCGTTTGTCCAGATATTGGGAGAGTTGTCAAAACAGGCCTGTGCACTGACTTAAGCCCGTGGGTGTCAGAGCTCCCTGGAAAGTGAATGGAGTGCCCATGGTGGAAAAAGGAGTTCAAGGAATGAGTTTCCTGTTTCTTTGATAGTTTCTTTCTCTTGGGGGATGGCCTGAGGAAAATTGAGGGACTGTGAAGCCGGAGGAAGAGAAATGGAAGCTTTGTGTAGCGCTCACGGGGTGGAGGAGGGGTCCTCAGACAGAGGCCCCCCGCAAAGCCAAGGCTCTCCCAGCGAGTCGGTGTGCCAGGAGCAAGGCGGGGGGCCGAGGAAGGCTGCGCGCTGTGTCGCGATGAGTTAGACCACGGCGTAAGGACGGCGTGACGCCGGCGGGGGGAGCTCCGTGGGCAGAACTGAGTTGGAGGGAGCTCCGATCCACAGCCACCGAGGAAGGAGCAGGCTGGGGGAAGGGAATCAAGACCCAGAGGCTGAGTGTGTTGGGGGCGGGGGTGGGGGTGAGCCGAGCTGGGCCAGACTGAACAGGGCAGGGAGGCGGGGCGGGGAGGCTCCGCCCCGCCTGGCTCCGCCCCCTTTCCCGGTTCTAGTCCTCATCCGCCACTGAACCCCGCGCGCCACTAGCTTGCTGAGAGGGAGGGAAGTCAGCGAGTTCCGGAACCCTGCCTAACCGGGCCCAACCTTTGCTCCAGAGATCATGGCTGCCGAGGAGGTGGTAGCGACGGGCGCCGACCTGAGCGAGCTGGAGGGCGGCGGGCTGCTGCACGAGATTTTCACGTCGCCGCTCAACCTGCTGCTGCTTGGCCTCTGCATCTTCCTGCTCTATAAGATCGTGCGCGGGGACCAGCCCGGGGCCAGCAGCGACAGCGACGACGAAGAGCCGCCGCCGCTGCCCCGCCTCAAACGGCGCGACTTCACCCCTGCCGAGCTGCGGCGTTTCGACGGCGTCCAGGACCCGCGCATACTCATGGCCATCAACGGCAAGGTGTTCGACGTGACCAAGGGCCGCAAGTTCTATGGACCCGGTACGGCGGCCGGCGGGGGCGGCGCGGAGACAAAAGAAGAGGGCCCCGGCATAGGGCTGGGCTCGGGAGAAGCGAGCAGGGAGCGGGGCACCCCCGAGGGGGAAAGTAATGGCGGCGAGCCAAGGAGGGCGGGCGGGCTGAGAGCCGGGCGGTGGTGGCGGGGCGGCTCCTCACGCAGGCAGGGGACCACAGGCGCTCTCGAGGGCCTGCGGGCCAGTGAAGGGACGCAGATCCGGGCCGACGCTGCTAGCGCTGCGATAGGGATGGAAGACGGCGACGCTTGAAGGGAGGGGGGCACATCAGAGCGCAAGGGCCTGGGGTGGGGGGTGGTTTCGAGGGCAGCAGGTTTGGGGGATCTTGGAAGGACGGGTTGGTGTCGGGTCCGAGAAAGGAAATGAGATCGTCTAGAAAGCGCCAAGGAGGGAGATCCAGACTTGGAGTAGTCCCCAAAGCCAATGACGCCCGGAGCAGCCACGGAGCAATGTAAGGGTGTGGGAGAAAGCAGAGATGGGATTAGCAGCAGGTAGAAGCATTGTGCGTAGTGAGGAGTGATGTGTGTGTGTGCACGCGCGGTGTGCGCGTGTCTGTGTGCTATGTGTGGTGGGGGGAGGAGTGTGCGCGCGCGTTTGGAATGTGGCATGTGTGAGGTATGAGTCGGGCATGGGTTTGGTATGTGTGTGCGCGCGTGCTGTGTGTGGCAAACCGGGGAAAGCCTGCGTGGTGAACACGGGAGGCTCGGGAAGGGGGCTGGATGCGGTGGACAATGGTAACGTGGCAAACCAGTATTATAACACGGTATTTAGTCTACAGCAAGAGAGAAAGGACTAGAAGTCCCCAAAAATTAAAAGTGGAGGGAGAGTGATATGGGAGGATCCTGAGAAACAAAAGGGGTATGCTGTGAAAGCTGCTGCATGGGAGGATTTTGGGAAAAATAAGATTCCTTAGAAACAAGGTTTTCCTAAACCTGTCTGCCCAACAGAATCACCTGATGCATCTGACGAAAAAAAATAGATTCCCCGCTTCCCCCCCACCAACCACAGATGAGTCGGTAAGGGAGATCCAGGAATCTGCATTTTGACATGTGTGTCCCCCCCCCCCCCCCCCCCGTGAATCTGAGAAACAGCCAGCTTTGGAAAGTCTTGTTTTCTAGAATACTTGGAAAGGAAATGGGCATTCCTCTAAACACAGGGAGATCTAGGGGTGTGGTCTGGGAGGGGGAAGTAAATGGGTCATACCCACAACTTCTTTTACACCCCAACTAATCAAAATCAAATGTGTTAAGGCCCTTAATCCCACTTAGTTCTTTTAACTTGCCTACTTTCCGTAGGCCTGTAACTATCAAGATAATTTGAAAACCACATTACTCACCAGTTAAAATAAGGCCTATCAATAAACATAAACATGTGACTGCTTATTATTGCACTGAACCATAAAGTAGTGCAAACATGTGCGTGGAGCATTAGCATGACTGTATTTTGCAGAGTCATTGAGGGGAATGTGGGCCTGTGCAGGGAACCTAAAACTGGGAGTCTGGCGACATGCATTGTAGTCGTGACCAGGTCACTGGCCAGCTGTGTGACCTGGTGCAAAGCATTGTTCTCTCTGGGCCTTCGTTTTCCCTTTGAGAAATTATAGGAATGGCCCTGTTGTGAGATCCTTAATTCTCTACCCTGCACTGTCTTGAGCCAGCTCGTGAATATATGGTGGCATTATGGTGGAAATGCTACTTAATGCTATAAAAATCCCTAAAAATGGGCCCTTCTAGTGCTTTTTGCTCTCTGTAAGGCACTCTTGTAAGCCCTGGGAGTATAGCAGTAAGCAAAGTGTTTACATTCTAGTGAATAATACGTATTCGCCAAAGACTTTGAATGCTTTCCCTACATCTTCACTCAGTACTGTGAAGTGTGCTTCCGCTCTACCAAACCAGTGACACCATACTTTCTGAATTGGTGAGGTTCAAACCAGTGCATTTTGCCCATTACCAACCATTGGTGCTACAGTTGCTGCTACCATTTCCACCACACAGGCACATTTCCAAAAGATCCGTAAAGCTTTTTTTTTTTTTTTTTAACCTTCTTTAGTGAAAATGGTGGCATGTAATTAATTATGAATAAAAGCAACCATTTGTCTTTGGGTTCTTAATTGCATCTAAAAGTTGATCATAAAATTCATCTGATTTGCAAAAAGGAAAAAAAAAATCATGGAAGACTGAAGTTTCAGATGGCCAGGCTGTATTGAAACCTAATTCACTCATACTTGGCCTAGTGGTTACCTATCAACTTTATAAATGTTGTGGTTGCTATTCAATCTACCTTTTGGGAAACAACATGCTGTTTAAAGTGCACTGGATTCTTTTCATTTACTTAGGCAATATTTAAATAAGTCCAAACATCCACTTTAAGTACCTTCAGGTTTGGCGAAATGTCATTTTATAATAGCATTCTGAGTTTTACAGAGTGATTTTAAGGTATTGGTTCAGTTTTTTTTTCCATGAACATTTTAGTTTTTTCACAGTCTTGTCTTCAAGCCCGTCCAAAATGATAAGATGAAACTGATCTCTTCTGTTCCAGCTCCGATTTATTGACAGTGAAGGTTATGTAACATGCAGATAGGTTTTTGAACCATCGATTCTGATAACACGTGAACTGATTTCTGCAGATGTAATGAGTTAATGTTCAATCGGTTTCATAGCTGCAGATCTCTTTAAGATACCTTCAACTCATTAAAACATTTCAGAAAACATTTATAAGGACATGTTTTCATTTACATATTAGTGGTTGCTATCTCAAGAAACCATAACTCTCACTGATGTAGCCCAAGTGCCTAGAACAGAGCAAGGCGTCAGGTTCAATGTCCTGAGGTTAAATTCTAACCCATGAACTCAGTATTAGCTTGGGTTATTCTCTATCACTACCACTACCCCACTACCACCTCGGGAGATAACCATTTATGACTTTTTAATTAGCTATTTGGAAATCACAGGAGACTGATGAAAATAGGTTGCATTTCGATTTGGTTCTTTAAAAGTTGAATGACGACAGGTCTCTCAGTGTTCCCTCCATAATTATCAAAGTATCAATAATCACTAATGGTTTCAGAATGGAATTTGATATTCAAAAAGAGGGCCTTTTATGTTGATGGGTAAGGAAGCTGTTTTCTGTACTACCTAATAAAGAATTGGTCTTCGGTTGTGTTTTCTTTTGAAAGAGGGACCATACGGGGTCTTCGCTGGAAGAGATGCCTCCAGGGGCCTTGCCACATTTTGCCTGGATAAGGAAGCCCTGAAGGATGAGTATGATGACCTCTCTGACCTCACTCCTGCCCAGCGGGAGACCCTGAGTGACTGGGACTCTCAGTTCACTTGTAAGCATCTTTAAAATTGTGCACAGATCAAATTTCTACCAGTAATGGGGAATCGGGGCAGGACAATAGCTATTTCTAAGCAACCTGAAGCTTAGGTGCATTTTGATAGGCTCCTGAATCTTGGATGGATCAAGTTCACGGCTTGGAGTAATTGCAGAAGTGCTGAGTCACTTGCTATGATTGTATACCAATTTTCAGTTAGTTCTCTGGAAATCTGGGCTTCTGGGTTTGGACTTTTACATTTTTTTTAGAAGTTTGCAGAGATTCCACACCAGGATTTGGTGTTGGATGTATAGGGAAAGGGACAGTGACCCTCTTGGCTATAGAAAGGGGGATTTTTTCATAAGCCCTCTCTGTAGAGCCTGCTGTTTAAAAACAACCCACATCGCTGTTGAAGAATAGGAGATGTGTGTTCTGCAAAACAGCTTCTCTTTGAATCTAATTGAGCCTAACTATAGGCCTCATCTACAAATGATGCTTATAATCTGCCCAGCAACGATGGTGTCTGCATTTTTAGAAAGAAAGAAAAAACAGACACTTGTTTTGGGCTCATGTTATGGCTGAGGTCTTTGAGGGGAGGGAGGAAAGAGGGGCTAAGTTCCAACCTAAATGTTTATCACGTTAGCAATGTTTCACTGCCAAGAATTGGAACAATAACCTTTCCCAGCTTTTATGGAACAGCATATAAGAACCAAGATCATTTCTCTGAGGAAGATTTTTCATCTAAAATGTGGCTATTTACTATTCTATAACTAGTTAAATATTACATCCTCTTTTGGCTATATACAACCATTTTCTTTGAAACTAATACTGACCTTCGAGAGCATTCTTGGTGAATAATTAGCTAGATATAGCCCTACTTTTGAGTTTGGATCTCCAGCACACTAAGTTTAGCTTGCACGTGTAGAGGCAAGTCTTTTTACTATGAAAATGTAATTCAGCTACCTAACATAGTCCCCAGTGTTTTTGCATCCTGTGGATGCCATTGTAATGGTAGCGTCTTCTGTATGAAATCAGTGAACTGTAATTTTTAGCTTATTTTCTGGAACTTGCCTTTGTTCGTGGGAGAAAAAGTATGCTATGTTTCTCCCTTAAACTGAGGCTAGCTCTAAATACTGTTATGACACCTCAGCTACACCCAACGCCTGTGTGGATTCCCCTTAAGGCAGGTTTCCCAGGCACCACCCGGCTTTTATTTGCTTTGCACCTTCCCGAAGCACCCTAGGGACCTTTATGCTATGTTCAAATAGAGAAGTTCCAGTTGTTCCCAATGATTATTTCATACAAAAGCAGCTCTGGTTACCTGGTTAGACAGGTTGGCCACTCCTCTAATTCCTACCCATATTCATAAAGAGGAGACTTGCACATCTTAGCTTCTGCCGTTGAGACGATTAACCCTGCATTCCTTTAGCCGCATTAATGTGGTGTTGGCTGACTCCATCCCCTCTCAAGCGTTTACATTGGGGTTTACACTATTCTGTTTTCTCCTCTCCCGACTCCTTTAGCACTTCCTGTGGCTGCCCATAGGTTTTTAACTCATGCTGGGTAAAAGATTCTGTCTCCTGCTATCCTGGTATCCACTAGATTGTTATTCTTGCTCTTCACTGTCAAACTTGGAAGAAGTTGTTGTCCCTAGCCACTCCTTCATTTCCTCTCTGCCTCCTTCCTCCCTACAACATGACATGACTTCTTTCTCAAAAACTCTTTCTCCAAAGTTTCCAGGAATGTGCTTTTTGGAATATTAACCTCCAGCTTTGATCGCCTATCATGTGCCCCTCTAGGGTGGCTCCCTCTGCAGAGTCCCCATTTTGGATATCCCATTGGCACTTCATTAACTCATGTCAAAGTGTATGGGATCCCTCTTTTCCATTCCTATAGACAGCACCCTCCTCCTGGCTGCGATTCCTTCCCATCTGGCTCAGCACACTTGCCCCCTGGTGACCCTGCTGCTCGTCTCCGTGGCTAGAATCTGCCCTGTACACCACAGTGATAATATTGTTGCTGGCACACTGTTTTACCACGTCGTTCATTTCCCCACAAACCTTCCATGCCCTTTGGCACCTATAGGATGAGTCCAAACTCCTCATGCTGGCTTTCCAAATATTTCACAATATTTACCCACACCACTTCACCAACTTTGTCTCCTGCTTCTTCCAGCTCTGCTGCTGCCCACTGGCTCTCTTTGTTGCTCCCCAGATGGATTCAGCCTTATCCGTATACCCTTGTGCATAGTGGTTTTATTTTCTGGACATCTCCCTCCCCAAATGCTTCTACACATTTTCCCAAGTCTAGCCTCCTTCCATGCTCGAAGTGTTCTGCAATGCTTCTCAGTAACTCATAAGGAGGCCTTGCTCTTCTAGTCACTGCCAACACACAAGCAGTCCATTCTGACACTACGTTGCATGTTCATTGCTAGACATTGCTACCTGTTACACTTCTGCCTCCTGAACAAAGCAGTTATTTCTGCTGGCAAGGACTGTGCTATAAACCGCCCTTAGGCCTTACAAGAAACTTAACACACTGCTGAGTCTGTAGGCCTGTAAGGAATGTTTTCAAAGGCGTTAGGATAGTGATTTTTTCCAAAGCATGAAGAATGACCGTTTGTGTTCTCTTCCTCTACCTCCAGTCAAGTATCACCTCGTGGGCAAGCTGCTGAAGGAAGGGGAGGAGCCCACTGTGTACTCAGATGAGGACGAACCAAAGGATGGAAATGCTCGGAAAAATGATTAAGGCACTCGGTGGAAGCATATCTATTTTTGTATTTTGCAGAATCATTTGTAACATTACAGTCTGTCTTTACAACATGGTGATTTCGATATTTAGAAAAGTTTGGAACTTGCTGTACATTTTTTAATTAACATCGCTAGTGACACTGATGAAATTAACTTCTGTCTTAGGATGCATGGGGTGTTTATGTGTCACAAATCCAGAAAGTGAACCGCAGTGCTGCAATGCAAACATAAATGGAGTTTCTCTTCTATCTGTAGTTAGTACAGGCTGAATTTTAAGACCGTTTTTCGTGAGGAACAGTTAAGGCTGGGGTTCTTCCCCAAACAGGTGAAAAATGTTTGATGTGCACTAAGAACAAAGGATCAGTGTTTAGTCATGATGTTCTCTAAAGATAGAAAATCCCTCTGTTCTCAATTGACTTAACTGCATGATTTCTGTTTTATCTACCTCTAAAGCGAATCTGCAGTGTTCCAAAGGCTTTGGGATTGATTGAAAAGAGCTGCCCATAACAAAATGAAATCTCACAGCTGGGCTCAGTTGGAAAAAAACATATATGCTGTGCTTTGGGACTGCATTGTGGTCTCTGCCCTCACGTGGACCCACAGACGCTCTCACAAGCACAGTAATCTGCAGTTCGGATTACAACAGGATCTGAACATTTAAAAGAAAGCTTTGGAAAAAAAAAACCTAAGCTGGCTTGCCTATAAAACCTAAATATATGAAGACCATTATGGGACTATAGTCCCAATCCTTGTGTTCACGGTGGAGCCATGATTATTTGGTTTTTCAACACAATTTGACCTGAGAGAAGGGCGTACTGAATGGGAGTTTGTCCTAAGAGCCTCCATGCACACCTCTGAAAAATGAGGAAACAGTACATGTCACTAGCCAAGTGGTCCTTAAAGTGTATTCATAAGGTGACAGTCATTATGTTGTTCCAAAAGTGTAGTCACTGCGAAAGTAGTAGTCAGGTGTGTCTAGGCCTGTGATAGCCCTCCTTTGGTTAACACTAAACTTAGCTTAAGTAGACTCTACAGTTGTATGAATTTGTAAAATTGTACTATGAGCAACTAGTGAGGTTTCAGACTTATGTAATTGTAGTTAAATAGTCCTTGTATTTTCTTGTGAACTGTGTTTAATGGTTTTACCTCAAATCAAAACAAGATGAAGTGCTTTGTTCAGTTAATAAAATGATTTTACCCAATATAGTATGGTGGCTTAGTTTTTTAGAACTTATTATAAGGAACTAAATGCAATCACTTTACTTCAGCTCAAAATCCAGAATTAAATTTTTTAAAAAATATTTATTTATTATTTGAAAGGCGGAGTGACCGAGAAGGAGGGAGAGAAAGAGAGCACGCACTTTTATCCATTGGTTTCCAAACAGCCACAGCAGCCAAGGCTGGGCCAGACTGAAGCCAGAGGCCTAGAAATCCATCCAGGTCTCACATTTTTGGATGGCAGGGGCCCGAGCACTTGGGCCATCATCTACTGCCTTCCCAGGCACAGTAGGGAACTGGATTGGAATTGGAGCAGCTGGGATACAAACTGGCGCCCATATGAGATGCCTGTGTTGCAGGCAGTGGCTTAACCCACTGCCCCACAACACCTGCCCCCAGAATTTCATTTTTGAGTGCAGATTTTTTGTATTCAAAACAAGTCTATAAAGGGGCAAAACTTCAGAGCTCACACCAAATACCACCTTGTCCTGTTAAAAACTGATGAAATGAATTGCTTTTTCTGGCTCATCAAATGCTAACTTTTATCCAGAGCTTTGTAAACTAGAAAAGGCAGACCTGCACCTTGAAGTCTATAGCAAGGTTAATAAGGGGTAATGTTACATTACTGAAGGCATTGTCATTGCCAAGTGCTAAGGAAGGATTTTGTTTCTGTCTAATATATTGTCTGATCAGGAAAGTACCAAGAGTCCTTATGGGAGCAAAGTTAATTAACTTCATGTCAGAATGATAGCAGAGTTGCATATGCAGTCAGCAATGTAAACATGGACAACCTATTTGTCCATGGATATTAGTGTTTTGTCATTTTAATGTTGAAACTGGCCGTGTTTTCTTACAATAGATGTACTCCTTGACCCAAAGAAAGCTGACAGCTTTCTACATATTGCATGTATTTTTTTTAAATGTGCTTTTTTTTCCCACTAGGTTTTATTCAACAAATATTCAAGTGCCTGTCTTGTTCCAGGCAACCTGTTGTGCCTTATGCTTTGTGGGGAGAGTGGGGGAGAGAAGTCAGGCCACCTTTGCTGCCTGAGATCTCATTTACACCTAAAGATTGGGCTACTCCTTTTTACAAAGCTAAATAGGCTTGTCTGATGCCAAAAGGAAAACATCCAGAGCTTCATTAATGCCTCAGTTCCAGTAGCTTCATCCCTTCCATTCAGAGCTGAATCAACATTGTGTTGATTACGGGTGAAGAGTTAGTACTGTAAGGCAGGACTTTGATGGAAAAAATTCTCAAACCCAGTAAGCATGTACATAGGCCATGTTATAGAAAAAGCACCATTCAAGAAGAGGGCTTGCTTAGCACAGCTGCGTGTCCGGTGTAGGAGGTGTCAGGTTAGCATCTGTTGCCTCCCCACCTGCTATTATCCAACTAGCTTCACAGATGTTTGGTTCTCATTACCAGCATCTTCATAAGCAGCATGCCCTATGTGTTTTACATGTTTTCAGTATCTACTTCACTGTATAATGCAATATTCACTTTGCCTCAGAGGGCCAAGTTTATGCAAATTCTAGATCCAGGACAGGCATCCATACTTCCCTTGCTATCAGAGCTCTTTGAACCCAACAAGGACTGGCTCAGCACCAAAGTGCCCAGATTTTACTAGAGACAGTTTTCTGCCTTGTGTGAAAATGCAGTTAATTCTTGAATGGTCAAAGACTGACTGCTGAGACCCCTAACTTCCACACAATGCTGTCGGAGTGAGATGAAATTCCAGAATCAGTTTTGCTACCCTTGAATAGCACTGATACAGTGCATATTGAAGGGATAATAACCTTAAACCGAAACATTAAGTTTACGTAATGTGGCCGGCGCCGCGGCTCACTAGGCTAATCCTCCGCCTTGCGGCGCCGGCACACCGGGTTCTAGTCCCGGTCAGGGCACCAGATTCTGTCCCAGTTGCTCCTCTTCCAGGCCAAGCTCTCTGCTGTGGCCAGGGAGTGCAGTGGAGGATGACCCAAGTGCTTGGGCCCTGCACCCCATGGGAGACCAGGAGAAGCACCTGGCTCCTGCCATCGGATCAGCGCGGTGCGCCGGCCGCAGCGCGCCTACCGCAGCGGCCATTGGAGGGTGAACCAACGGCAAAGGAAGACCTTTCTCTCTGTCTCTCTCTCACTGTCCACTCTGCCTGTCAAAAAAAAAAAAGGTTACGTAATATGAAAATAAAACTCTGATCTTCAGTTCCATGACCTCTGACAGGTTCAGGCCCCATAAACTAGCATCATAAAAGGAGAAGCTGTAACCTATTAAAATCAGAAAGCTATATTTCCATAGAGAAGTCTGTGGTTCTGCAATGTTCTAGCCGATACACAAGGTAAATGAACAAAGACTCAATATTCACTATGACAGTATTTTTAATATATCTGAAAATTAAGTAGGTGTTATTTGTTCTAGCAATCCAAATGAGAAAAGAAAGATCAGCAACATTAGTGCAAAGCAGCATACTACAGGTAGCCGTTTTCCTCCCAGAGTGAAATTATCAGCATTTATTTAAAAATTAACATCTTAAACAGTTTTTGCAACAAACAAAAATACACATATTTGGCTCTTATTTTCAAAATTAGCAGGTTACATGGCTTTCTACCTGAGAAATTCAAATGGAACCAAAGAGACATTGGCAGATATTTAGATTTCTTACAGCACTATCAGCAGCCCATACTAGGAAAAACAGGAAAATACCTATTGAAAAAGGCAGTTTAAAGTTCAGGCCCTTACTTGACACAGACAAAAAGGTTCAACAAACACTTCTGCACCACTTAAATAACAGCACAACAGAGTATGTTAATATTAAGAGAAGGTGGTTACATTATTTTCAAGTCAGTTTCATTCCTTACTAAGCCATTCAGTTGAAAAGTACAGAATAAGTTGTTCTCTTCCTCCTTTAAGGCCTACACAGAAAAAGGGGTTGACTCAGATCTAGAATGCATTACCACAAGACAGCTATAAAAGTCCAGGGTTGTTCAGAAAGAAAACATAAAACCAGGATTCTTACTCTCTTCTAGGTCCCAAGACAGGAATGAGCAAACAAATAAGACAGAAATATTATATAGAAATGACTTAGCACCAGTTAAATATTATACAAAAAAATTGCACATGCTGTATTTTGCAATTTATATCTGTTTACTGACCAGCAAATTGCTTCTATTCCTAAAACCTCTGCAAATAAAAGTTATTAAATTACAGGAAAAAAAGTATTTTTCAAAACAAGCATAGTTGCTTTCCATGACAGACCCAAAATGTTCTTTTTTCAGTGGCGTAAAACATGAGAAAAGGAAGGAGGTGGGATTTCATTGGAGGATAACAATACCCAGTTCCCAGAAAGTTGATCTGACAGAATACAAGCTGTTAATAGTTTCAAAGGCTCTTCTGGAAAACAGTACTTTGAATATTAGTAGTCATTGCTAGTCCTCAGAGGAGAAAAGGCACTCGCCCCATGAACATTTTTCAGATTTGGTAAGCCAAACCTGGCAGGGTCATTAACTTGAAAGTGGAATTGAACAGGAGAGAGCCAACAAATTCATTCATTGGTTCTTAGCTTCATAAGAAATACAATCTGCTTTGTTACAATCATTGCTGAATTTCTGCATGTACTAACACACCTTCATAAAAATGTGAATAGGAGAGATCAATGAAACAAGTTGTGGCTCCAGGTAAATGAGATTTGGGGGCCAGCTTTGTGGTGCAGCAGGTTAAGCCACCACTTGCCATGCTGGCAATCCCATATCAAAATGCAGGTTTCAGTCCCAGCCACTCTGCTCCTGATCCAGCTCCCTGCTAATGTGCTTGGGAAAGCAGCAGAAGATGGCCCAAGTGCCTGGCCACTGCTGCCCATGTGGGAGACCAGGATGGAGTTCCTGGCTGCTGACTTCAGCCTGGCCCAGCTCTGGCTGTTATGGCCATTTGGGGAGTGAATCAGCAGATGGAAGATTCTGTCTCTGTCTCTGTCTCTGTCTTTCTCTCTCCTCTTTCTGTTGCTCTGCCTTTCCAATAAATAAATGAATCCTTTTTTAGAAAATGAGGAGATTTTGTAGCCCATTCAGATGCCAGGTTGTTCAAGAGGCTGGTTAAGAGTGTGCCTCGTGTCCTCATTCTGGGCAACCACGCTGACTGGCATCTTATGTGGCTCTACCAGCTGGCACTTTTCTACAAAATAGCATATGAAGACGGAAATGAATCATGTCATGTTGAAAATATTGCCTTCTACTGCTTCTGTGGATTAAAAATCACCTTTTGCAGTTGCAGTCTCTAATCTCATTGATGTCTTCAACAGCCAGGTCAAGTACAGATAGCTTTGGGGGGTGGGGGGGGGGGATGGTCACCTACTGCACCTACTGCCCCTGAGGTCCTAAATCAGATGTAAGGCAGCATGAATCAGCCTAGCTTTCTACAGAACATGCATTGCACTAAGATGTAAGTCTTTAAGAATCTATAAAATATCTCAATTTAAAAATATTTAAGAAGTCCAAAACAATTCGGTAAAAAGATAAATTGCTTAAGAGTTTACAAATCTTGCACATATATAATTTTTCTGCAGCTAGAAAACTATGGGCTTTTCCTTTGACTCTTCCTAACTCCATGGCATTATTTGAGGATTGGAGGAGGCACTTGTTACTGTTGTATAAAAGTCAGTTTGGAGATACTCAGTGACTTTTTACAAACTGATGTCACCCAACCCTGAGTGAAAGGATTACATAACCTGAAATGGAAATGCCATGTCCTCTCTTCCCAAGTGCCATTATTGCTGCCCCAGGAGCTTTCATTATTTTCTTTTACAAATCCCACTGGTTATCACTTCAATCCTGTTGTTTTCATGGAAATGAAAAGACATGGAGTTCTTAAGAAAAAATAAAAAACACCCTAGCTAATGGTCCTCTTATCTATTTAAACCTCAAAAGACAACCTGAGCCCCATTTAAAATTCTTCTTCCAAAACTTAGTCTCTAAAAGGACAACTCATTGAGTACTATGAACATTCTAGCAAGATTAATTTCCTTCAGGGGGTGCTCACAAAACTCTAATGTCATGAAGCAGTCTATTATATGTTCTAGCTGTCATCTCATATCTACACTTATTCCTAAATAAAAGGAAAATGTGTTGCTGCACATGGTGTTTCTGACCAAATAAAAGAATATGTAAAAGGATCCTCATTTATTCTCTGCTATCATCTTTGAGGATAAATGACACTAAATGATGAATTTGTGACAGCTAAAGAGCCATAGAAGGCTATATCAAGCCCCTCTCAATATTAATCTCTCTCACGGCACCAAACTAAATTTGCAGTTAAATTGTTAAAATGTCTGTCTTTGGAGGAAGTTTTGCAAGCACATTGCTTTACCAGGCTTCAGAATCTGATGTCTTTCCAAAGCTTGCCAACACACCTGCAGTCATTTTGATGTACACCTTCAACTTTGGCAAGAGAACCAAAGTTTTGCATTTGACGCTCCTCATGCTTTTCAATGTGATTCTCTTGCTCCAGAGTTGCTAACTACATAAGCCACGTTTTGTTTTGCGTCTTCTTCTCACAGTCTGTTTATTGGTGAGCAGGGCGTTCCTAATTAAAGTGGCCATTAAAATATTTGCAATAGAAAGAATTAGGGTAGCTTTTCCCTCTAAACAACTTCCACAGTCTCTAATAAGTCAGTAATGAGTTCCTGCTTATTATGTCTATTATAATGATCAGAATTGAGCATGAATTCTTAAGAAGTCATCTGTCTTTTAGACCTTCTTGCATTCTGGTTATATTCTGATTTCCAAGGAGTCTCTCTTTTGGAAAAATCTCCCAAATAGCAAATATTCGCCTTTTTTGATGATGTTACTGGCACATGGCAGGGTCTATACTTCACTTTCTAGGCAAATATACTACCCTGAACTTCCTCCTCTTTCTTGTGATGTCCTCTGATGGATCACTAGAACTGGATTCACGGTAAGAGCCTTCATCAAACAAGTATTTGGGAACTGGTTTTTCTCTTTTTGTGGCTGTTCTTCTCATTTCTAATGAAATCACTGTCGCCCTCAAACCATGCGTAGCTAAGTTCATACATAGACCTTTTGTCTGGGATCTTCAGCTTGTATTTAGAGTGCTTTTGCTTGCCATCATGTTTCCATTCTGAAGAGAAGGCCTGCTGACTTGATCTAGCTGCTTGTTCCCCCGCGTGGCTTTCATCACTGTCAAGGGGTCCTTCTTCTGGAGAACTATGATATGTGGCCACAGATTTGTCTCTTTCCTCTTGGTTTATGCTAAGGGTCTCACTGAAGCATTCGGAATCACTACTGATTTCCTCCAAGAAATCAGTCAGCTGTAATTCTAAGTCTATTGATCTGCAGGATGAGGAAACTTGGCTCTTTGCTGACAGGTTGCGTTTTCCATCAACTGGGGACAGCTGATCACCAGCTTCACTGGCTGCATGGTCGCGATCAGTTTTTAACCCTTTAGCACAATCTTTGGCATAATCCACTTTTCCTCTCTTCTGTGGCTTATGCTCAGGATCTTGAGTACATATCTTTGACCAGTCATCATCTTCTTGAACCTGGTCTCGCCCTTCCAGGTTTTGCTTTTGGTTCAAACTGATTGAATGATGCCTACGTTTTCTCAAATTAATCTGAAATCCATTTCCCTTAGTATGGACATCCCTCTGCCATTGACATGTGCTTTCTATGTGACTTGGTTCTAGGTAGATACGGGCATATTTTGGCGTTTGATAATAGTTTAATAGGTAGTCAATAAATTCATCTGTTTCATAGATCTTCTGTTTCCTGCTACCATCTCGCTCAAATAATCTGGAAGAATAGGATTTAGTAGAGCTGTGGTGGTCATCTTCCTCAAGAGACTGACCTTGAATCATTGTAACCTGCCAGGAATTCTGGTCAGGAAACAAATTATAATGGCATCCATCCATTAATAATTTTCCATGTCTTTCTTTTCTAGTTGAATATCTTAATGTTTGTTTCTCAAAGCAGTGGGAAGATTTATATAAGTGAGTCCTAGTTCTTTTCTTCACTTTTTGCTTGCTTTTACTGTCTGACCTGGCAACCTGATATCTTGGTATCTCTTCTTGATTTTGAAGATGCTGGGTGTCTGATTCTTCCTCCTCCAGTATTTCCAATGTGTTCCCATGATTAGCTTCAGGGCCTGTAATGTTGACCTCCTGGGAGTTAAACTGTGTGGATCCCTTCAAAGAAAAGGTTAAAAAAAAAAAACTCACATGAAAAACTAAATAGGTTAAAATATTCCAAAGAAAACTGGGCTCTCTGACATTATTCTCAAGAGACTTCTAATACCTGGGATAGATCCAAATTAGGAATAACATAGCCCTAAACAAATAGGAGGCACGAAATTAAACATCCAATATGAGTTGCTTATGTCAGAAAGTACCACACTTTACATGGCTTTCAAAGCATAGGGCTCTTTTTTTATTTCATCAAAACTTGTTGTGCCTACTCTGATAGGTTAATAGTAGTAGGAGCTAGGGAAACAAAGAGGAATAAAAAACATCCTCTAGTTCTCCCAGAAACTCCGGATGCAAAGAAAGGGCTGATGGGTGACATGTGTGTCTAAAAGAGACAACAGGTTCAACAAATAAATGCCCTTTCTGCTTCTTAGGTCAGCCTCTTACTATGGATTACAGGTGAGGTGTCCCTGAGTTGCCTTGCCTCACCTGCCTCATTAAGAAACCAGACGTAAGGGTGGGTGTTGCAGCAGTTAGGACGCCCACCTCCCATACTGGGAGTGCCCGAGTTTCAGTCTAGGCTCTGCTCCCAATTCCAGCTTCCTGCTGATGCACCACCTTGGAGACAGTGGTGATGGCTTAAACCCTTGAATCCCTGCCACCCCTGTGGGAGATCAGGATAGAGTTCTTGGCTCTTGCCTTTGACCTGGCCCAGCCCTAGCTGTTGCAGGCATCTGGGGAGTGAAGCAGCAAATAGAAAATCTCTGTCTATATCTCTCTCTAATAACATAATTTTTTTTAAAAAGAAACAAGGTGGCAAGTAGCAAATGTGGCCATGACCATGCTTCTATCTGCAGTCATATACCTTGCACAACTGCAAAACAGGTGAAAGGTACAGCTCCCAGCCCTACCTTGCTGGGAGGATTTTTACTGAGTACCCACAGACACCTGACACACATCAGAGCACAGTTCCTACCCATTACCTGAAGTTAGAGCTCAGGGATCATGTAATTGGCATAAGTATTAGTGGGGCCAAGAATTAGATATCACAGTCATTTAAAGAGATATGTTCTTTAAAAGTAGTCACTCTTGGCAGTCATTAAACCAAAAAAGATCCATCTAGCCTTATTATAGATGTAAATGTGGGATCCTCCTGATCTTGATTTCACTAAGTGTGATTGTCCACACTGATGAGAAACAGGCCAAGATGGCAAATAGGCACAGAAGTAACTCTATAGAATATTAATAGCATTCAGTCTTTCTACTGCAAACGGAATAAATATTTTTCAATTCACACTTTGGGAGCCTTGTGGCATTCCATTCAGGATATCTTGCTGAGTCTCTATCTTCAAGTGCTCAGGAATGAGAAGAGAGTCCTCTCAAAAAGGAAACTCTCCAAACAAAACAGTTGCTTTGTGAGGTGAGAAATCCCATACCAAATAGTTTAAGACTAGACTAACATGAGCCTGCTACAACGCTCAAGGCTCTGGCTTCTCATCCAAGCCTCATGCAGATGAATGGATAGTTAATGGGGGACAACATATCTCTCAGCCACACCATTCATTTCTCTTTGGCAGTTTCCCTCTAACATTCATTAGGAATTTAGAAAAGGAAAATAGCTAAATTGTTCCAAGTGACCCGGCCCTGGAGTTCAGAAACACGAATTTTATGTGTTGGATGGTGGAGTTGAGACCCAACTCCTTTAGTGAAGGTGTGGCTATCCATCCTGTAAGTCCACAATTGGGGGTCTTAGAGACCAGCCTATTTAAAGCAAACCCCAGTAAATGCCACGAGTCTTTCACGGAGTCAGTTTGCCATAGACCGCTGCTTAAATGCAAAGGTTGTGTCTCAGAAAGGTTAGTACCTACCAAGATTGAAGAACAATTGGGAAATAGCCTTACTGAAATTTTCCTCAGGAGTACCCGTAGCAACCGCAGGGCCTCAGCCTGCCTCTGAGCCAGCAGGTACTTCCTCTCCTCCCACTCCTCGGAAGAGTCCAGCTCCTGAGGCACCTTAGCTTTGGCTTTGTCCTTTTGTTTCCTGTGCCGGTGCCTGTCCCTCTCCTTCAGGGCTCGCCTCCTGACCCTGGCCTTCTTCCTCTTTTCCTGGGCTTTCCTCTCCTCGTCTTTTCTTTTTCTGTACAATGATTAAGATTAAACCATTCAGAAGGTATCTATTAGGTAGTTGATCTCTCCCAACCGGGGGAAGACTGATCATTCCGGCTTCCAAGAATCTACCACTGCTAGCCCCAGGGCCTAAGACAACTTATGCTAAACAGAAACAACAACAAACACTGTTAAGCATCAGTCAAGGGAGAAAGACATAAATTTGCTGGTCAAATAGACATATGTAAAGAAGCCCTTTTGAAGAGTAGAGTGTCAAAAAAAAAAGAAGGCTACAGAATTCAGAGGGGCTCTCAAACTTTAAGAAGGAACTACGGGATCCAGGTTTCACAGTAATGATTTCATTTGTCTTGCCATCAGAACCTTCTGTGGGATGGTTTCACATAGGCAAGAAAAAAAAAAGATAAATCAAGGAACCCAGAAACCTTTACAGTGAGAACTGGTCCTTGGCACATATCGCTTAACACAGCATACTCTCATGAAAACATACTGGCTTACAGGAATATGGGCTCTTTTTATACTGATGTTTTCTGAAAATTAAAACTCTTTCAGTTAGGCCCTTCTGGAGACATGGACAATGGGAAAGCAGGGGCAATTACTTGATCCAGGACTTAGCCAAGATTGTCTACACTGCATGTTAATCCTGGAATTGGGAGGGAGGTGTGGGGAAGGGGAGGGTGATCGTTTTCTTGAGTAGGCTCAACTCCAGCCAAGTTTTCAGATGTGACCTCAAGTGGCTCCTGTTACCCCACCAGCCAAAACAACGAGGGGCATATGGAAGCTCATTGTTTCCTTGTTTGAATGCTGTAACACACATGCACAAGGAAGGGCCAGGAAGGAAAATTGGTTTCCAGAACCCTGGAGTTGTGGCCCATCTGTACCATCTTAGCAAACCTTTGGCAATCCACTGGCCCCTTCTTGACTCAAGCTCCTAGATTGGGAAATAGTCAACTCAAAGAAATAAAAATGAAAGCACAGAAAGAAATTAGGACAAGAAGAAAGTGGTCCTAACAAAACCATGTTTTCTTGCCTCTGGGTTAGTTTGATTATTGACTGTTCCATAGAATAAATTCTTTTCCAGGCCCACCTTTTAAAAATTCTAAATTAGTAGGCTAGGTAATAATGGTAAATTGTTAGGGAAATTGGTAATTTCTTTTTCACTTACTAGGCAAGAATTTTTACTGTTAAAGTTCTGGCTTCTGAAATCATTTTTCCCCCCACACATCTTAATCTGACTAGCCCCATTATATCTCATTACTTGTTCTCCCTAAGGAATGTATTTTTTGGAAGTCTCTTATGTTCAGTTTTGTTTGGCACTTTGAGTTATGTAACAGCACAGTTGAAAGACTGTGTTCAGGGCAGTTTTCCTGTCTACATCAATACCTGCCCCCTCCCCATCTTACTGTTAGATATCAAGTCTAGCCAGTCAGCCAAAAGGATTAATCCATGAATCAAAAGAAAAAAACCTTCATTAAAGTTGGTCTGCTCACCTTTCAGCCACTTCCTCTTCTCTTTTCTTTTCTTTTTTTCTTTCTTCCTCCAGCTCCTGTAATTTTAGCCTTTCCTGATTTCTCCTCCTTATAGCTCCTTCACTGAAGTGTTTGGTTGTATCAAACATAACCTGTCCCCAAACAATTCAAAGTTTCATTAGAAACGCTTGCCGGCTGGCTGCGCATGTCCCAGGCCAGAGAGGCAAAGCTAAGATGGTACATGGCCACTCACACCCAGATGAATTCAAAATGTCCTCTCTGCAGCCAGTACCCACGCTGTTTCACTGCCTCTCAGCCACCAGCCAAATAGTACTCAAGGTGCAGAGATTTTCTTCAGCCAAATACTTGGCTAATGATATCACATGACGCATCACCTTAAGTTTATACAATTTCAGGGGCTAATGTGGTGGTGTAGTGGGCTAATCGCTGCCTATGACACCAGCATCCCACATGGGAGCCAGTTTGAATTCCAGCTGCTCCACTTCTAATCTGGCTCCTGCTAACGTGCCTGGGAAAGCACCAGGAGATGGCCCAAGTGCTTGGGCCCCTGCAACCCACATGGGAGACCTGGAAGAAGCTCCTGGCTCCTGGCTTTTGCCTGACCCAATCCTAGCCAGTTGTAACCATCTGGGGAATGAACTAGAGGATGTAAGATCCCAAGCTTTCTCGCTCGCTCTCTCTTCCTTTCTCTCTGTAACTCTGACTTTTAAATAAATAAATAAATCCTTTTTAAAAGTTTATACAATTTTATTTGTCAGTAAAGCTGTTTAAAAAACCGCTGGAGGGGCCGGTGCTGTAGCATAGCCGGTTTGAGTTCCGGCTGCTCCACTTCCAATCCAGCTCTCTGCTAAGGCCTGGGAAAGCAGAAGATGGCCCAAGTCCTTGGGGCCCTGCACCTGTGTGGGAGACCTGAAAGAAGTTCCTGGCTCCTGGCTTCGGATTGGCACAGTTCCAGCCATTGCTGCCAACTGGGAAGTGACCCAGCGGATGGAAGACCTCTCTCTCTCCTTCTCTCTCTGTATAACTCTGACTTTCAAATAAATAAATAAATCTTTAAAAAAAAAAACTGCTGGGGGCCGACATTTGGAGCAGCAGTTTAGATACCACTTGGGATGCCCACATCCCATATTAGAGTGCCTGAGTTCAAGTGCCAGCTCCACTCTTGATTCCAGTGCCATGCTAATGCACACCCTGGGAGGCAACAAGTGATGGCTCAAAGACTTGGTTCTCTGCCATCCCTGTGGGAAACCCAGGTTGAGTTCCAGGCTCAGGGCTTCAGCCTGGCCTGGCCATGGCTGTTGTGGGCATTTGGGGAGTGAACCAGCAGTGGAAGTCCTTTGTCTCTCTGCCTTTTAAATAAAATAAAACTAAATTCATTAAATATTTAAAAATCTTGAGAAGCTTAGCTTACATATGATCACAGGCAGCATCGCAGTGCCATTTATAGCCACAGATTGAGAAATGAGAGTATGCAACCTCTGGTTTGTTTTAAAAGGTCATCTGAGTTAATGTTGTTTTAATCACCAAAGACAAAAATAATCAAAAAACTGTTTCCTGGGAGTTGAGGGGAAGCAAAGATATGAAAAAAAAAAAAAACGGACCTAATGAGATACAATAGGTGACAATTCATGATTATTAAATTCCCTTTCAAATCTTGAGATAAAGTGAAAGTCAGATTGAGGCACTACAGAACAGATTGGCTTGTGGGGTGGGGAAGAGGAGGCAAAAGCAGCTATTTAAATATGCATGAGCACAGTGAGGAACACATTTGTGACAATGGTTACCTTTGAAGGGACCAAAGGGACTGTAACAGAGAAGAGTGCATGGAAAGGAAGTGGCATCTCCTCTTCCTGATAGTGTTCTATATATATATATATTTTTTAATTTTTGACAGGCAGAGTGGACAGTGAGAGAGAGAGACAGAGAGAAAGGTCTTCCTTTTGCCGTTGGTTCACCCTCCAATGGCCGCCACGGTAGCGCGCTGCGGCCGGCGCACCGCGCTGTTCCGAAGGCAGGAGCCAGGTGCTTCTCCTGGTCTCCCATGGGGTGCAGGGCCCAAGCACTTGGACCATCCTCCACTGCACTCCCGGGCCACAGCAGAGAGCTGGCCTGGAAGAGGGGCAACCAGGACAGGATCGGTGCCCCGACCGGGACTAGAACCCGGTGTGCCGGCGCCGCAAGGCGGAGGATTAGCCTAGTGAGCCGCGGCGCCGGCCGATAGTGTTCTATATTTTAAGCTCCCAGTGGTATATGGGTGGTTGCTAGAGTGTTTCTTGATCTTTTGTCTGACTGGATGGCTCATTATATAAAAATACACATTTTAGTGTAAGTACCCCCACACACACATGCACACAAACACAAACACAATCACACACTGGGAACTCAAAAGTCTAAATTCACACTAAAGGATATGGTTGCATTTTTTCCACTGCTGAGTTAAGACCTCAAGGAAGAAATGATGAAAGCATGCAGGTATCAGTGAGGTGGCCTGCCTGAGTAGACTGATTCTGAAAGTAAAAGATCCAAGTTGGTTAGGATTATGTTCTTTTTTTCATTTGACAGGTAGAGTTATAGACATTGAGAGAGAGAGACAGAGAGAAAGGTCTTCCTTCCATTGGTTCACTCCCCAAATAGCCTCTATGGCCGGTGCTGTGCCCATCCGAAGCCAGGAGCCAGGAGCTTCTTCTTGGTCTCCCATGCAGGTGCAGGGGCCCATGCACTTGGGCCATCCTCTACTGCCTTCCTGGGCCACAGCAGAGAGCTGGACTGGAAGAGGAGCAACCAGGACTAGAACCCGGTGCCCATATGGGATGCTGACGCCACAGGAGGAGGATTAACCAAGTGAGCCATGGTGCCAGCCCCAGGATGTTCTAATAGTCTTCATGGGGTCGGCGTTGTGGTGTAGTAGGTAAAGCCGCCACCTGCTGTGCTGGCATCCCATATGGGCACTAGTTCAAGTTCTGGCTGCCCCATTTCCAATTCAGCTCTCTGCTATGGATTGAGAAAGCAGTAGAAGATGGCCCAAGTCCTTGGGTTCTTGCATTGTACACCCCTGGAGCTGTGCTCCATGCTCCTGGCTTTGAATTGGCCCAGTTCCAGCCATTTCAGCCATTTGGGGAGAGAACCATTTTATGAAAGACCGCTCCCTCTCTGCTGCCTCTGCCTCTCTGTAATTCTGCCTTTCAAATAAATGAACAAATCTTTTTTTAAAAAAATAGTTTTCATGATGGATGTCCTCAAAATATATATGTGCCACCCTAGGAATAAAGGGGGAATAAACTGCTTTCCTTGTGATTTCAAATGGCATGTATCTCTCTCTGTCTCTTTCTCTGTCTCTGTCTCTGTCTCTCTCACCCACTCTGTAACTTGTCAAATATAACAAGTATATGAGATAGTTTCATGGGGTATATAGTTCCATAAAGAATCCTTTAAGAAGTTGAGGTGAGCTCCACACTATAACAACCACCACTTTTAAAATCACAACTGGGAGTGAGCATTTAGCCTAGTGGTTAAGATACTTATGTCCAGAGCCAGCATTGTGGCATAGCAGGTAAAGCCACTGCCTGCAATGTTGACATCCCATATGGGCACAGGTTCATGTCCTGGCTGCTCTGCTTGCAACCCAGCTTCCTGCAGTGGAGGATGGCCAGAGTGCTTGGACCCTAGCACCCAAGTGGGAGACCTGAAAGAAGCTCCTGGCTTTAGCCTGGCCCAGCCTCAGCCATTGTGGCCATTTGGGTAGTGAACCAGTGGATGGATGATCTGTCTGTATATCTTAAAAAATGAAGGGAAGGGGAGGGGAGTGGCGGGGAGGGGTGAGGAGGGGAGGTAAAAAGGTGCTTATTTCCTATATCAGCATGCCTGGGTTCAATTCCTGCCTCCAGCTTCCTACTAATGCAGACCCTGGGAGGCAGCAGGTGATGGCTTAAGTGACTGCATTCCTGCCATCTGTATGGGAAATATGGATTGTGTTCCTGGCTCCTGGCTCCTGGCTTCGGATTGGCACAGCTCTGGCCATTGCAGCCATCTGGGGAGTGAACCAGTAGATGAAAGACCTCTCTGTCTCTGTAACTCTTTCAAATAAATAAATCATATATATATATATATATATATATATATATATATATACACACACATACATATACATATACATATACATATACATATATATATGTAGGGGCTGGCATTGTGGTGCAGCAGGTTAAACCCCTGCTGGGGACACCCGCATCCCATTATTAGCGTGCCTGGTTTAGCCCAGCTAGTTCCTGTTTCAGATATAGCTGCTTGCTCAGTGTACCTGGGAGGCAGTGGATGATGGCCCAAGGCTTGGGCCACCGCCACCCACATGGGAGATCTGGATGGAGCTTTCAGCTCCTGCTTTTGGTATGGCCTAGCTCCAGCTATTGCAGACATTTGAGAAGTGAACCAGTGGATGTGTGTGTGTTTCTCCATCTCTCTGTGTCACTCTGCCTTTCAAGTAAAGTAAATACATCTTTAAAAATAAATAAATAAAATTGCACCTGGAAGCATGCTCCACAGCAAAAGACTGCATGTTAAAATCAAGATCATTATTCTTGCTAAACATCTATGAGGGTATTTCAAAAAGTCCATGGGAAAATGGAGTGAAAATATAAGATTGTTTCAGTGAAAAATTTTTGAAAATCATATGTAGCTTTTTTCATAACACACATGTTTCTATCAACTTGTAGAAAACCCCTAATAATCATGCATTTCAAAACTTTTTGCACCAGGGCTGGTGCTGTGGCATAGTAAGTTAACCCGGTGCCTGTGGTGCCAGTTCCAGTCCTGGCTGCTCCACTTCCAATCCAGCTCCTGGCTAATGGCCTGGGAAGGCAGTGGAGGATGACCCAAGTTCTTGGGCCCCTAAAGCCTCATGGGAGACCGAGAAGAAGCTCCTGGCTGCTGGCTCCTGGCTCCAGATTGGCCCAGCTCCAGCTGTTTGGGGAGTGAACCATTTGGGGAGTGAGCCAGCAGATGGAAGATGTCTCTCTCTCTTTGTAACTCTGCCTCTCAAATAAATAATCTTTTTTTAAAAAAGAAATTTTTTTGCATCAATATAACCTTATCTTTATTTTTCCACAAACTTTTTAAAATAACCACAGATTTATTAATGACACACACATACACATGCCCTTACATTAGCTATTGATCAGACCCTGGTGGGGTCTGGGAAAATTAATTCTAGATGTTTCCTTCCAGCTTTTGCTCATTATCACATGAACAATGGGAAGCAAAAGAAACAGCGGCCACTTCTTACCTTAATGTTACAAGCAAGAGCTTTCCCATCATCTCCTTTAAGCATCAGCTTCATTCCTCGAAGGGACTCCATGGCTTTTAGAAAGTCAGTTGATTCTTGATACTGTATAAAGGCTTCAAATGTCTGCAGACCAAAGCTAAAACCCCCGAAGTTCCCACCAGTCATCACTTCCCTGTAGGGGTCAAGCATCGGGATATCCACATTCTTGATCTTGCCAAAACTTTCAAAGACTACCCGGAGGATCTCTTCGCACGGCTTCTCCCCACTGGAGCCTTTCGGCGCGAACCACTTACAGGGCAAGCCTTCGAAATATATGGAATCTGGGCTCTTATCATGGTCCTGCTCTTCAGCGCCATCACTCAGGGAGGCCTCTTTTTCCTTGGGGAAATGTTCCCACTCTCCCTGGGCATCAGTAGCCACAACTTTTAAGTCTGTTTTCAAACCATTTAACTTGATGATCTTCCCATGTAATTTGGACTTCAGGATCTGAACCAAACTTCGGGTTTCAGCCTCACCCTCAAATCGGATGAAGTCCTTTGTACTCTTGGACAGCCGAACTGTGGTGAACTGGTCAGGGCAAATCAGGTTTTTTAGCTGGTCAAGAACTTCCCAGTTAGAGAAGGGCCTCCCAGATTCTATACTCTCTGGCAGCAAAACATTGATCATGAGTTTTGCTATGGGCTTGAGGTAGAGGTGCTGAGCTGCACAGAGCTCCGTTGCCTCAGAGTTATCATACACCACTGTAACCGTCATGGTGTCTTCAGACTACCTTAGGGGGTGAAAGAGAAAATGTTATGGAGCACATCACAGATCTGGGTTGTGAAGTAGCGCTAACATTGCAGGACTGTGCTCAAATGATAGGGGAAGGCATACTGTGGATACAATGAAAGTAACACCTTACAACTTCTAGAACTAATATGCAATTACAGTAAGGTTTCAGGAAACAAGAGTAATACAAAAAAGGCAACAGCTTTCCTATACTTCAGCGATGAACCAGGGGAATTGGAAATCTTTTAAACCATGATATCATTTTCATTAGCACCCAAAACAATGAAATACTTGGGTAAAAAAATCTTACAAAATATACACCAGCTCTATATGAGGAAAATCACAAAACTCTGATGAAAGACATCAAAGAAGAACTAAATACGTGGTCCATGGGTAGAAGACTCACAGTGTCAGTTCTTTCTAATTTGATCTATAGATAAAGTGCAATCCTAATCAAAATCTTTGCAAGTTATTTTGTGGCTATCAAGAAACTGATTCTAAAGTTTGTATGGAGAGGCAAAAGATGCAGAGTTATCAATTAAATAGGGAAGGAATACTGGAATACTGACACTAGCCATCTTCAAGATTTATTATAAAGTTACCATAATCAAGATAGTGTGGCACTGGCAAAAGAATAGACACAAATAGATTCACATAAACATAGTCAATTGATCTTTAGAAAAAGGAGCAAAGACAATACCATGGAGTAGATAGCCTTGTCAACAAATGGTACTGGAACAGTTGGACATCTGCGTGATATTTGGGTATGGTAATGGCTTTTTAACTGCAACATTAAAGGCAAGATCCATGAAAGAAATAACGAATATGCTGAATTTTGTTAAAATTTAAAATTTTTCTGTTCTGAAATCTTCTGCTCTAAAATTTTCTGCTTTAAAATCTCCTGCTCTGAAAAACATTGTCAAGACAATGAAAGTCACAGGCTGGGAGAAAATATTTGCAAAGCACATCAGATGCAGACTGTTATACAAAAGATACAAAGAACTCTTAGGACATGACAATAAGAGTATAATCTGATTTGAAAATGGGTCAAATATTTAGACAGTGAACAAGAGGATAAAAGATGCCTCTGTCTCTTTCTCCTGCTGCCTTTCAAATAAAAATAATTAAATAAAAATGGGCCAAAGACCTTGGCATATATTTCCCCAAAGAAGATATGCAGATGGGACAAAGCATATGAAAGATGCTCTGCAGTGTAAGTCAATAAGGCCATATCAATTAAAACAACCAAAAGATACCACTGTACACCCAAGTGATAGTGAAGATGATATGCTAGAGAAACTCTCATTCATTGCTGGTGGGAACGCAAAATGGTACAGCTACTTTGCAAGACAGCACGGTGGTTTCTTACAAAACTAAACAGACTCTTGTCACATAATCTAGCAATCACATTCCTTGGTATTTACCCGAAGGAAAAACTATGTCCACACAAAACCCTGCACACGACATTTATAGCGACTTTATTCACAATTACCAAAACTTGGAAGCAACCAAGATGTCCTTCAGTAGGTGAATGAATAAATAATTTGTGGTAAATCCAGACAATAAAATACTCTTCTATTATTTTTTTAAAAATGAGCCATATGCCATAAAAAGATGTGGGGGAAACTTAATGCACATTGTTGAAATGCAAAAGTGGAAGAAGCCAATCTGAAAGGCTACATCCTGTGTAATTCCAACCATATGACATTCTGAAAAAAGGCAAAACTATGAAGATAGTGAAACCATCAGTGGTTGTCAGGAGTTAGAGGGGAGAGAGGAATGAAAACAGTGAGCACAAGGGATTTTTTAGGGCAATGACACTATTATATATGATACTGTGGTAAGTACATGTCATTATACATTTGTCCAAATTCATAGACTATTCAACACCAAGAGTGAGCCCCGGTGTACACTATATACTCTGGGTGACAGCAATGTGTCAGTGTAGGTTCATCTGTTGTAACACATGTACCACTCTGGTGGGGAATGTTGATAAAGGGAGAGCTATGACTGTAGATGTAGGAGTCAAATGGGAATTCTCTGCCTCCTGCTCTGTGACCTAAACTTCTCTATAAAGAATTAAGTTTATTAAAATAATATCTAACATTTATTTGATAATATTTGTTTAATGTGTTTTAAGAGTTTTCATGCATTGTATCTCAGTTTGCTTAACCATAGAGACAATAGGATTTCTGGGAGGATTAAATGAGCAATGTTAGATGAAATCTTCAGAACAGTGCTTAGCACACAAGAAGTTCTCTGTAGAAATTTTCAATAAACTATGACTATTACTTGTCAATGGTGATGATATTACTTTATCTCATTTGATTCATGAAGCAACTGCGAGTACATATTCCCATGTCTGCTTTATTGATGGGGAAATTGAGACAGATTCAGAGGAATTAAATGATTTATCCATCTATTGAAACACCAAGATTCCAAGTCTTCAGTGTATTGTCTGGTTTATCTCATCTGTGAAGTCCCACAAAAACTTGCTGGTGAAACAGAGGAAAGGTAATGAATGCACACCCAACAAATAGTTCTACCCTGTGAACCTGATCTAGCGTCCTTTGTCCAGGGAGGTCCCCAAGTCTTAAATGGACAGATCCAATCTTATTCTTCCTGTCTACTGATGTAAATTGATCACTACGTTCAAGTGAAGGGTAGACAACCTCTTCAAGTAAGTGGCAAAGTGAAAATTGCCCTTACTTTGGGAATGGAAAAGCCCCAAAACATGAGCATGGTTTCCATATTAGCTGGCATTTCATAATAGCAGACTCTTAAATTGCCCCAAAGTGAATAAGATCATTAATGCTTGGAATTAAGGATATCAGCTTTTATTTACAGATTTCAAATAGCACTTCCCAACTAAGGAGTGGATGCATTCAGACCCCATGTAACTAGTTTCTCATTTAATATCAACTTTAGGGAGACACAGACCCAAAAAATATATGGCTAGATGATGGAAATTCTGGCACAAATTTACTACTAAATATTGATTAACTTTATAGACACACAATTCTTTAATAGCGTTCCCTGAAAGACAATCCAAGTCAACTTATTTAGAAGACAAGGTTTGTATAAACTGATTTTATAAAAGGTCAGCAAAAGTAGTATCTAAGATGTTAGGTTCCAGAAATCCTTATGATAGCAACATTGAACTGGAATGATATGAAAAGAACCATGTTTCCTTTCTCCAAAAGCATTATCCAAATAGTGAAATGAAGGAGAGGAGGGATCCACTTAGTTCACTGCAGATCAATATTAAGTTCATTCAGGAGAACAACTAATTTGATATTCAAATGGGATACACTGATCTAGAATTTATTTAAAGTCAAAAGGTACAAATTTATACAACTTAACTTGAAGAAACAGCTTCTGGCCAGTGCTGCGGCTCACTAGGCTAATCCTCTGCCTGCGGCGCCAGTACCCCAGGTTCTAGTTCCGGTTGGGGCGCCGGATTCTGTCCCTGTTGCTCCTCTTCCAGTCCAGCTCTCTGCTGTGGCCTGGGAGTGCAGTGGAGGATGGCCCAAGTGCTTGGGCCCTGCACCTGCATGGGAGACCAGGAGGAAGCACCTGGCTCCTGGCTAGCGCGAAAGAAAGAAAGAAAAGAAAGACAAGACAAGACAAGACAGAAAGGAAAGAAAGAAAGGAAGGGAAGGGAAGGGAAGGGAAGGAAAGAAAAAAAGAAAGAAAGAAAAGAAACAGCTTTTAAAAACCATTCCAGGGGCTGGTCTTGTGGCATAGTGGTAAAGTCACCGCCTGCGACACCAGCATCCCATATGGGTGCTGGTTCATGTCCCAGCTGCTCCACTTCCAATCCAGTTCCCTGCTAATAAGCCTGGAAAAAATGCAGAAGATGACCTGTATTTGGGCCCCTGCCACCCACATGGGAGACCCAGATGAAGATCCTAGCTCCTAGCTTCAGCCTGGCCCAGCCCTGGTTATTGTGTACATTTGGGAAGTGAACCAGCCGATGGAAGATCTATCTGTCTGCCTACCTGCCTGCCTGTCTGTCTCTCTCTCTGTAACTCTGACCTTCAAATAAATAAAGAAATCTTTAGAAAAACAATCCAGAAAAAAAATACACCTAAAATAGAGTTATTCACTTCAAAGTAATCAGGTTTGTCAAGCTCTCTGCATTTATTCCAATGATACTGCCTTTTTTTAAAACATTGTAGGATGCTTCTTTTAGACTGATTCCAAAGCTTGGGTTATATTATTTAAAATAGCCATGATGGGTTCAATTTGTAAATCTTCTTAAAAAGATTTATTTACTTGAAAGGCAGATTTACAGAGAGAGAGAGATAGAAAGGTAGACAGGTAGATCTTCCATCCACTGGTTCACTCCCCAAATGACCTCAATGAGCAGGGCTCTGCCAGGCTGAAGCCAGGAACCAGGAGCTTCTTCTAGGTCTTCCATGTGGATGCAGGAGCCCAGGGACTTGAGCCATCTTCCACTACTTTCCCATGTGCATTAGCAGGGAGTTAGATTGGAAGTGGAGCAACCAGGACTTGAATCCATGCTCTTATGGGATATTGGCGCTGTAGGCCATGACTTAACCTGCTGCACCACAGCACTGGCCCTTCTAAATTATTTTATCATGGATTTGATATTACCAAATTTGATATTACCAAATGGATTAGAAATTACCAAAAATTTAAAATGTTTGATAAAAATGATGACTATATAGAACTGATTTTCTGAAGAAAATCCAACTGTTATTAAATTTTAAAAATGGCCTTCAGGGGCCAGCGCTGTGGCCTAGAGGGTAAAGCTGCTGCCTGCGGTGCCATCATCCCACATGGGCGTCAGTTCGAGTCCCGGTTGCTCCACTTCCGATACAGCTCTCTGCTATGGCCTGGGAAAGCAGTGGAAGATGGCCCAAGTCCTTCAGCCCCTGCACCCGTGTAGGAGACCCGGAAGAAGCTCCTGGCTCCTGCCTGGGTACAGCTCCGGCCATTGTGATCATCTGGGGAGTGAAGCAACGGATGGAAGACCTCTTTCTCTCTGCCTCTCCTCTGTATGCGTAACTCTGACTTTCAAAATAAATAAATCTGTTTTAAAAATGGCCTCCAGAAGTCCTAGTCAGAGCAATTAGGCAAGAGAAATAAATAAAAGGCATTCAAATTAGAAAGGAGGAAGTCAAATTATTCTTGAGTACAGATATCATGATCTTATATCTCAAAAAACCTAAAGACTCCATCAAAAAACTGTTAGAACTAACAAATGAATCCGGTAAAGCTTCAGGATATAATATTAACACACAAGACTGAGCAGCACTGCTATACAATAATAACAAAGTAGTTGAAAAAGAAATCAATAAAACAATCTCATTTACAAAAGCTATAAAAATAGCCAGAAATAAAATTAACAAAGGTTGTGAAAGAACTCTAAGATGAAAACTATGAAACACTGATGAACTAAATTGAAAAGGGCAACCCCCCCCCCAAAAAAAAAGGAAAGATGTCCTATTTCATGGATTGGAAGATCTAATATTGTTAGTTTCCATACTACCCAAAGCAGTCTATAGACTTACTGACAAGGAAGAATATCCATGATATTTTAGAGAAAAAAAAAATCAAGCTGCAGAATAACAGTGTAAAATATTCTATTGCTTTTTTAAAAAAATAAATTATTTATTTATTTGAAAAGCAGACTGTTGGAGAGAGAGGGAAAAACAGAGAGACAGAGAGAGAGAGAGAGAGAGAGAGAGAGAGATTGATTCCATCTGCTGGTTCATTCCCCAAATGCCCAAAACAGCCAGGACTAGGCCAGGCCCAAGCCAGGATCCAGGAACTCAATCCAGGTCACCCAGGCAGGTGGCTGGGACTAAATTACTTGAGCAGTTGCTGCTGCCTCTCAGAGTTTGCATTAGCAGGAGGCTGCATCAGAAACGAGGGTAGTCACAACTGGAACCACGCACTCTGATATGAGACGCAGGAATCCCAAGCTGAGGCTTAACCTATTGTGCCACAATGCCCACCTGAAAATGCTTTTTAAAGTTTGATCTGAACTGATGAGGGGCTGTAACAGCTAGTGGTAAGACAAGATCTTATAAGTATCCTGCAGTCACAGATACAGTAGTATACCAAATGAATGAATACCACCACCACCACCCCACCCCGAAAATAAAAGGCTCTGTTGGCTCCAGACACCCAATTTTACCATCAGGACTAAGTGGTGGGGCTTCAAAAATTAGAAAGATGGAATTTAATCAGTCTACAGATTCAGATTCACAATACATTTCTCTTTGTCATGAGTTAGCATACTTTGTTCCAAGTCCTGTGGTCTGAAAAGTAGGCCATTTCCTATGCTACACTCAGTGTGGAGACTAATTCCTGCTTTTCATTGTTCTGCCCAGCAAGATGCTCAGGAATTTCTTCGTGAACTTTTAGATAAAACAGAACATAAACTGGAGACAACTGGTACCAGCTTACCACCTCTCATCCCTACTTCTCAAAGGAAATTTACCAAGGAAGTTCTGAATGCTGCAAAGAACATTTTTCAAGGACTTCTTAGGTTACATGTCTTGCATGTGACAATAAATCAAACACCTTTCTGGGACCTGTCACTGGAATTTCTAGAAAGACATCAATGCAGTGAAAAAGATACTGTTTTCTAGCCATGTGTGATAATTGAAATGTTGGCCAATTTTTTTTATTTGACAGAAAGAGTTAGACGGTGAGAGAGAGAGACAGAGAGAAAGGTCTTCCTCCCATTGGTTCACCCCCCAAATAGCTACTATGGCTGGAGCTGCGCCAACTCGAAGCCAGGAGCCAGATGCTTCCTCCTGGTCTCCCATGCGGGTGCAGGAGCCCAAGCACTTGGGCCATCCTCCACTGCCTTCCCGGGCCACAGCAGAGAGCTGGACTGGAAGAGGAGCAACCGGGACTAGAACCCAGCACCCATATGGGATGCTGGCACCGCAGGCGGAGGATTAACCAAGTGAGCCACGGTGTCAGCCCTGAAATGTTGTCCAATTTGACAGACACTGAACCTTTAGAAGGAAATCTCTACATATGTGACCAGTGTAACTCAAAATGTAGAAGGTTTTCCCAAAAACCAGTTCTCATAAAAACCCAGAAATAGTTTACGATATGCCAGCAACCTCAAATGGTTCAGGTTGACAGGATTTAATGAGACATGGAACTATATTGCTGCAAGAATGCTCTGAAATTCCTATGACCAGAATGTGTTATCTAGACTTATCTGATATAGTAAAGCACCATGGGAAGGATTTGGCTCAAGACGCTCCACTGGGGACCAGCACTATGGCGTGGCAGGTGAAGCTGCCCCCTGCAGGGCTGGCATCCCATAGGGGTGCCAGTTCAAGTCTCGGCTCCTCCACTTCCAATCCAGCTCTCTGCTATGGCCTGGGAAAGCAGTAAAGGATGGCCCAAGTCCTTGGGCCCCTGCACTCGTGTAGGAGACCCGGAAGAAGCTCCTGGCTCCTGGCTTCAGATTAGCTCAGCTCCGGCCATTGTAGCCAATTGGGGAGTGAACCAATGGAAGGAAGACCTCTCTCTGCCTCTCCTTCTCTCTCTATGTAACTCTGACTTTCAAATAAATAAGTGAATCTAACAAAAAAAGATTTATTTATTTATTTGAAAGTCAGAGTTACACAGAGAGAGGAGAGGCAGAGAGAAGCGGGGTGGGGGGGGTCTTCCATCCGCTGGTTCACTCCTCAATTGGCCGCAAAAGCCAGAGCTGCACCAATTGGAAGCCAGGAGCCAGGAGCTTCCTCTGGGTCTCCCACACAGGTTCAGGGGCCCAAGGACTTGAGCCATCCTCTATTGATTTCCCAGGCAATAGCAGAGAGCTGGATTGGAAGTGGAGCAACTGGGTTTACCTGGCACCCATATGGGATACCGGCACGCAGGCAGCAGCTTTAACCTGCTACGCCACAGCACTGGCCCCATAACTAATCTTAAAAAAAAAAAGACACTCCACTGCATATTGCTGTAATTCTGGCAGAGGGTTCTGGGAACACTACCATGATTTCTAGCTAAGCATGTGTACTATGGATGAAGTATGCAGGGTCCATGCTTGCATCTCGTTTTCTACCCAACAAAATACTGAGAATAGAAATTCTAAAATCTTTTCTCCAGAACTCCTGTCTAGTAGCCAAGATCCCAGTGAAGAAGCTGATGCTCCTTCTAATAAAATCCTTAGCTGACACACAGACAGTGAGGCATTCTTCTTGCAATTTGCATATTTTTTAAAGTTGGATTTACAGGGGCTGGCCTGAAGCGCAGGCATCCCATATGGGTGCCAGTTTGAGACCCGGCTGCTCCACTTCCAATCCACCTCTTTGCTATGGCCTGGGAAAGCAGTGGAAGATGGCCCAGGTCCCTGGGCCCCTGCACCCACGTGGGAGACCCGGAGGAAGCTCCTGGCTGCTGGCTCCTGGCTTCAGATCAGCGCAGCTCCAGCCATTGCGGCCATCTGGGGAGTGAACCAGTGGATAGAAGACCTCTCCCTCCCTCCCTTCCTCCCTCTCCTCTCTGTAACTCTTTCAAATAAATAAATCTTTTTTAAAAAATTGGATTTACAATTTTGAGGTTTGCTGTTTTTAGCTTTAATTTACGAATCAGCGCACACTACATTTATACATTTTATATTTTTAACTAAAAAACTCTCTTTTACAGAGGCAAAGTATAAATATATGTATATCAACTGTAGGTAACTACTTTCAAGTACTTGGGAGGTTTAAACTTTTTTTAATGTTCACCTCAGACTATTGCTGCCTCTTTTATATTTTGATGTCTTAATTGCTTTAGATCATGAAGTTGGGTGATCTTCTACTGAATAAATTCAGGTGGCATTTTATCTACATTTGGTATTTATCTTTTATAACTCTTTTCTATACAAATTCTTAATAGATGGAAAATTAGGCACTTTGTTCCAGGATTAACCTTTCAAAAAAGGTTTTTTTAAGTGGCCATTGGTGTTGTGAAGTCATCTTTGTCCCTTGAAGGCAGTTCATCTCATATATTAGTCCAAGGAAAACATTAAAGCATCACCTAAATTCTTATCAAAGATACTGCTTGACATTCCGGGGGCTTTGTGAGTTATGGGACTCAGAACATACATTACTTTGATGAATGGAACTTTACTGAAAAATTATTATTTTAATAATTGTTCTTTATTTGGCATAGTCAAACTAAATGAAGAAGGCAGTTTTACAAATTGTATGCTTATGTGAACTTTAGGACTATGGACATGAACAATGATGGCAGAAAACAGATTCTAACAAAGCAGATCCTAATAAAATGTGAATTTAGCAAACTAGCAATGTTATGATGCTATATAAATATAGCTTACCTTGGGTATGAGTTCATTTTATATGCTTGATAACATTAGATATCTCAAAGCTTTATATAGCTTGAGATTTTTAACTCAGAGGAATAAAAATACATCTTGAAAAGAAATAAATGCAGAGGGCAGATGGCTGTTAAAAATTGGTAACTGCGCTATATGTCTGGCATCTCATTTTTTTAAAAAACTAAAGCCTGGATTTTTCACTCTTGCTAAGGTTATAGGACTACTAGGAGTCTCTGAGATCAACCCTGGTCCTTGGCATTTTAAAAAGAGCAGTACATTTTTCTAAGCTTGGGTTTTATTAAAAACCCACAGTGAGGCACTCTTTGTCCTCCTCTAATAATCTTACTAGCTCTCTTTGAAGCGCCACTATTGCTGACTTAATCTTACTCAGAAAGTGGAGAAGCTATTCACCTCTGCAGCTCAGAGTCTGTCACTGAGAGACCATTTATCCCTGCATTGATTTCAGATTGAGAAAGATAACATCCCATAGAATGCTAGTGGTCATCTCTAACATAAACATGCAAAGGACCTGTATGAACAACTTTTTCTTAAATTTCAGGGAACAAATACTCTGGGGCAGGTGATTGTTAAGTGAAATGAGAATAGACAATCATTTATACCATAAATAACAGCTAGAGTATGAAATGATTAGGCTTAAAATCGTTCACTTACTATGCAAGTTTTTACTTCCACTGTTAAATACTTATGCTACATTCAATATCTATGTGGTTCAGAAAAACAATTGGTATACATTAAACCACATATACTTTGTGATATAAACTTCACATATACCAAAGGTGCACACTTTGAAAAGCTTTGACTTCAAAAAGTTCATGGAAATAGGATTTAAAAGCTAAATTTATTTCGGCGTAGAAAATGTTGAAATCCATGAATAGTTTCTTCATAATACGTACTTTCCATGTGTTTTTTGAAGGACCTCATACATATGATTTCAAAATTGTTTGGGCCAAAATAAGATTCGCTTTTAATTCCGTTTTCCATGCATCTTCTGAAGCATGCTTGTTTGTATGCACACCTGTGAAATCATCACCATAAGCAAGGTACCAAAAATGCCCATCGTCCTCCCAAAAGTCCCTCGTGTCCCTTCATAGTCCTTCTGCCAACTCTCAGCAGCCACTGATCCGACTGCAGAACGTTCAAGTCATCCATGAGCCATTTTGTAACAGCAAAAACAGATGTTCCTGGAAAACTTTCATGTAATATTCAACTTTAACAGGTACTTTCCTCTAAATCAGAATACTTTCTCAATTCCAAGCATAAATGTGCCAATTTTTGAATCAAATTCAAACTGTAATTGTCCTACTATGTATTTTATGTATACTTATATAGTAATCAAATCTATTGTAACATGTTGAGTCCCTGAGATCAAGTACTACACCATGCAGGCAACTGATTCCTTACAACATCATAACTTGTCTTCCAATTTGCCACTCAGTAAGCCTGTGCTCCATTCAAAAGAAATGGTAGAATTAATGAATGAGTTCCCATAACTTTCACCAAACACTGTCATATGCAGAGTTTAATTTATTCAGTAACGTTTTCAGAGGCTAGCATAAACCAAGCCTTGATACCAAAGAATGCTATAATTATGCCCTCCATCAATTAGCAAAAGGTCAAATTTTAATGCATGTATTTTTAACTATCCCCATGCTCTACTACTGTGCTCCACCATGGCCTCCCTGTTCTTTCCACTCACATGCGTGCATCTTTCTTCTATCCTCGTGATTAAAAGCAACATTACTGAGATGACTTATTCTTTAACACCTTTGCAGAAGCAAATGGGAGCTCCTGTAAACTTAAAAAAATTATAGTTATTTAATAATGTTTATACAGTGTGCATTCTAGCACTATCTTGTGTACATAGCTTTACTAAAACATTTCACTCCACATACTCCCAATGCCAGAACATTGCTAAGAGATTCTCAGGGAACGTGGCTGCTTTCTCTAGCATCTGGCCATTTTCCATCTTCCTTGTCTCTACACTTAGTAGCCAAGCTGACTGTGTGACAGTAAATAAAAGAATGGATTAAAGGAAACAGACTGAAGATATTCTCACAAGGCTAAAAGGATTGTTTTAAGCCGCAGCATAAACTCAATAAATTCTGTAGAGTTTGCACCCAAAATCACTCCAATATCTCCTCTCATTTCAGAAGATACTAGAGAGATACATCTGATACAACTCAAGTATTTTTGATTAGAAAAATAACCTAGACCTGTTAAAAAGCACTTGAATCATAAAGTATCCATCCATCCTCTTTTTTATTCTTTCTCATTCCCACAAGTATTTGTTGTCTGAGTTTCTTCACAAACACACACACACACACACGGAAAAAAGGATCATCTGTGGAACTCAATATCTTCTTTCAAAGTATCTTTTTGCTACCTTTCTTTCTTCTCCAGGCTTTTGAACCATAGTCGTTCTGAAAGCATTAAACGTGCATAAAATTATATCAACACATTTATGGAAGTCAACAGGGCAGCCAAAATCTACTTGGGTCAAATCAACCTAGCCAACTTTTTAGTTTTCTGGATAGTATAGAATCCCAGTAAGTCCTGACCATGTCAAAATAGTCCATGGCTTTTCAGCCAAGACGTCACGGATGAACAGTTCAAGTATTCTGACACATCATTAACCACACAATATTTTCAAATTATCTGAGGCTAACCAGATGCTCTGATCTCGGATAACTTTAGAGTCACATCATGAAAATGAAGGGCACTTAGTTTCGCAATAGTAAGAATATAGCCTGCTGAAGGACCAAAAGTCCCCAAATAAGATGGTCTGAAAGCACTTAGTGGGGACACTGAGGGCTTTCTGGACAGAAAGGAAGACTTCTGGGGATCCACTCAGTAAGGATAACTTTGCAACAATGAAATGTTACAGTCCTGCTCAGAATCTTTTGTGCCCCTACTTAAAGAAAATCAGCTCTAAGGTAGAATGCAGTGTGGGGAATTTTGGCCCTACATTGAGGAAAACCAGATTCATGTTAATGCACCTCTTTGGGCAACCTAACTTCCTGTTTTGTTTTTTCTGTTAAAAGATCGTCCTAAGGTTTCCTTTATGTGGTGATGTTTGTGAAAGCAAAGAGTTTTGAGTGTCTCAGGCTAATGAAAAATAAGCTAACCAAAGACAAGTTTGTGTCAGGTCTTGCTATGTGAATACATTTGCGTAACTCTACAGGATAGTGTGTACAGAAATTATTCTATGATAGAAAGGGAGGGAGCTGTTTTTAAAAATATGCACAGAGTAGTTGGCAGACTAGCCTGACCAGTATTTTAGTTGTGTGCCCTTTCTCCAGCACCAGGAATATTTTTGTTGAACACTTCTCTCTCCAGACACCTTCAGCCAGCAATGCTGCTTTTCACCTTGTGTCAACTTAGAATAATGCTATTAAAGTGCACTCCCTGCTTTCTCCTCACGTGGAAAAAAAAAACAAAAACAAAAACAATGAAAACCAGGCTATCAGGGATTTAAACGAATGAGGCTGAGTATCTTCCATACTTTTGTCTCATTCACTGAATAATCAGAGTATTTCTACTGTGAAATGCATGTCAGAAAGTTACCAACGTTTTGATTCTAGTTTGATCATCACAATCTGAAAATTATGAGCAAGGTTCTGCCCACCAGTCGCCACCTACAGGAGAAAAGCAACTTTCACATTGGACTGTGCTTTGCATTACTAAGCAGTTTCTGAGATCGGCAGTATTTTGCAACCATTTAAACCCCCCAAGGTAAACTTATTTGAGTATAAATTTCACAGAATAGAATATTACCCAATACCTTATGTCGAAATGTAATCAAAGGAAGAAAGATTGGAGAAGCCACGTTCGTGTGAACCCTTCATGGTGAACAACTGTATTGTGGCATCCTAACCAGGGAACATTCTGCCAGAGAGAAAACAGGTACAAGGTCATAAGCAGATGAATTTTTTTAAATGTAATTTTGCAATTTTCAGCATGAACAGCAGGTGAGATTTGCACAGTTGTGCTTATGTACTCTCATGATCCGGTTTTATTATCAATTCCGGATACTAATGTGGTCAACACACTTCTCAATTGTATCCCTACCAACAGTGTCTGTAGAAATTCTTGATACTGGGGCCAGCGCTGTGGCATAACGGGTAGAGCAGTGCTGGCATCCCGTATGGGCACTGGTTAGAGTCCCAGCTGCTCCACTTCTGATCCATCCAGCTCTCTGCCATGGCCTGGGAAAGCAGTAGAGGATGGCCCAAGTCCTTGGGACCCTGCACCCATGTGGGAGACCTGGAAGAAGCTCCTGGCTCCTGGCTTCGGATCAGCACAGCTCCGGCCATTGCAGCCAATTGGGGAGTGAACCAGTGGATAGAAGACCTCTCTCTCTCTCTCTCTCTCTCTCTCTGCCTCTCCTTCTCTCTGTATGTAGCTCTTTCAAATAAATAAATCTTTTTAAAAAATGAAATTCTTCAGAGAGACAAAGTCTATGGAAACTCTACAGAGAGTAAGTACATTCTTTGGTTAGATAGTCCTCCTCCAAAAGGATTTGGTTTTCCAGTTGATTTTTCAAAGAGCATTGCTCTTTGCAAAAGAGTACTCCTCCTCTATATTACTACTACGAGAAAGACACTGCCATGGAAGTCTTTGCACAAATCTTTTTTTAAAAATTATTTCCTTAAAACACATTACCACATCAAAGGGTAGTAAGGTTACACGGCTCATTACATCCTGTCAAATCGTCCTCCTGAAAGATGAAGTGAATTGATCAGGCCACCAGCAGAATTAACAGACTTATTCCCTTGCAACCCTGCTGACATGGGGTCATTAGCAACTTTACTGTGGCTACTTTTGTTAGTATGTAATGGCAGCTTAAAGAAGTTTGAAGGTGCATTTAATTTTATGTAAGCTGAAGCTCCAGCCAACCCTTGTATTGCTATTCAGCTGCCTATACAATGTCTCTAGTTCAATGTTTCTCTGGCATCTCCACCTAACACATGCATCAGAGCTCTTAATTTCCATCCCCCAAATCTGTCTTCCACCTCCAACTTGCTCCCTCTACCCAGGGAGTCTCATTTCCCTATAAAAAGCCACCCTTCCAGTAGGTGCTCAAGCTGATGACCTCCCTTCCTCTCCAACTCTATCCTTTGGCAAGTCCTTTTGACTCCACCTTGACAACACAGTCCAAATCTATTTCTTCCTCCACTGCTACTCCTTAACGCCTCGGTCAAAGTCATCATGATCTTCCATCTGGATTATTGCAAATTACTGTGTAGCTGATCTCTCTTCTTCCATCCTCACCCCAATAGAGTCTACACAGCAGCCAAAGTGATTTTTTCTTAAAACCTTAAATTGGATTAACTGACTCCTCTTTTCAAAACCCTCCCGTGGAAATTCAAACTGCTTACCCTCAAAATATGGCCTCTGCCCGCCTCTTTCAACTCATTCCATTCCCATCTCTCCTACCACTCTTGTTCTTTCCATCCCAGCCTCAATGGCCTTTCTACTGTGCCTCAGAGGCACTAGGTTCAGTCCTTAGGGCCTTTGCATTTAGGCTTCCCTGCCTCTGAAGTGCTCTGCCCCAAGATTCTCTCCTGACCAGCTCCTAATTGTTCACATTTGGCTTTGTATGTCACCTCCTTGGAGATGTCTACCCCAAACCCTCTCTGAAGTAGCACCACTCTCACCCTCGGCGCTTTTATTTTACTGTGACTAACTGTCCCATCTTCACATGCATTTACTGACTTGCTTTTTTATCTGCCTGTGTCCCCTACTCCACAAGTCTATAAGTCCCATGAAGGTAAGGGCTGCATCTGTCTGGCACACCATTATGTCTTCAGAGCCTAGAACAGTGCCTGGCACACAGTAGAAACATAATCGATGCTAAATCTTAACTAAAACGGACACTTTTCTCAAGAACTCCATTGAAATAATGCTATTTTCACATTTGAAAGGTCACCTCCAGACCAAAGTGAAATGACAATGCCCACTTGCTTTTCCTTTAGACTTCTGAAACTCCTACCATTAATCAGCAAACACCAAGATTCATCCACGTGTACCTACCAAGCAGCTACTCTGTTTAAGACACTTTGGGGGCTACAGTGATGCATCACCCTCAAAGAATTGTGTCTAGGAAAAGAAAGAAATTAAGACAATTAACCAGAATCTAAGTAAGAAAATAGTAAGTGCCTGAGAGGCCCAGGGTACTTTGGGTCACAAATATGTGATAAGTGAACTTATCATTCTTTCACATGAGATGAATGTTCAAATCCCTGGGAATATGCCTTAGTAGTTTTTAAATAGGCCCAATCTTGCTCCCTTCAAGAACTTTAGGAACAGTTGTAGCTGTCACAACACCCGGCACAGGGAAGGGCACCATACCCCTTTAGTAAGGAGGGGGCCAGTGATGCCAAATGCCCTGCAGTTCCCAGACAGACCACAAATGAAGAACCCCCCACCCCAAATGCCAATCCTGAAGTAGCTTGCACCTGTCCCTCTGGAACACGTGGTGTGCTTTAGGCCCTTCCAGATGAATATGTTCTCCATGCTACCTTGTAGGTAGTCTCTTGAGTTGTTTTCCCCCCCATACTCTTTCTGTCATTTTGACCCAGGACCTATACACGAAGTACTCAGAAAATCTGAGTCCAAGTAAAGGATAAAGGAGGACAGCAAGGCCCTTTCACAGCTGGCTTTTGGTCCCAGGCCAGAGGACAGGTGTTAACTGTGGACAAAGCCCAGTCCCTGGCACCAAGGGCTTCCTCGATGATTTCCACAGCACCCCCACAGTCTAGGATTATTTGCACTTCAGAGACAGTTCTCTGGCATGTCTGACAACTCCCAATTACTCAGAAAAATGAGAAGCTAGCCCCGGATTAGAATCTTCCCAGGTGGGGCTCTGTTTCCCTTGAGCAGGGGGTCAGGACCTACAGGGCCAGTTAGGTTCCAAGAATGGGGGCTGGGGACTGGATGGGAGTGGAGAAAAGTAGAGTATTCAGCCCCCAGCTGAAGGAGTCAGCTCTGTACAGCTTTGCCTTCCACAGGTGAAGCGCAGACCAGACCTTCTGCCATTTCCAGATAAGCTGAGAATCCTCATGTGTATAGATCTTCTGCTTCTTCAGTGTTGACCCCCAATTCAATTGCTTCTTTACACATTGTGAAGGCTGAAACATACCCATCGAGGGCGGACTGTGACCCAGAGCCTCTAGCTTGCTCTTTCTGCACATGGAGCCCAGGAGTCTGTTCAGTTCCATGCATCTGATATTCTCCAAGGGCTCAGGAAACTTGAATCCAGAGTTAAATATGCCGACAGCTGGGCAAGGTTTTCCAGAAAGGACGAGTAAGTCGCACCAGGTAATTGGTACTGTTTTTGTCATGTTTTTCCTTGCTCAGAAATTCTCAACATTCTTTATTTCTAACTCCATCAAATCATAAGTTCCCTTCAGGATTCTCCAAAACATGATCCCACCTCACACCAGCAGCCCTATATATTTTATCAATGTACCTCTGTGTGTGTGCTCCACTCCAGTTGGGCCAGTCTCTTTGAGTTCCTTCAATGATGTTGATCCCCTCCGCCAAATACCTTCTCTCATTTAAATGCTACCCACCCTTCAAAGTCTTGCTCACATCTCGGCTCCGTTATAAAACCTTCTCTGTGACAATGAAAACAAACACTTTCAAGCTCAAGAGCTGGCATCAAGCAGACATTGATCAGCTGAGTGATGTCCTGGGGTGTGTCTTTGAGCTTCAGAAGATGATATAAGTTGAGCATCCTTTATCTGAAATGCTTGGGATGAGAGAAGTGCTTAGGATTTCAGATTTTTTTTTATTCTGGAATATGTGCATACACATAATGAGATGTTTTAGGGATAAAAACCATGTCTAAACATGAAATTCATTTATGTTTCATATACACCTAATACACATAATCTGAAGGTAATATGATGCAATATTTTAGCACACCTGCCTTTTGACTACAACCTGTCTCCTGAGGTCACGTGTGGAATTTTCCACTTGTGGTGTCTTGTCAGTGCTCAAAGTTTCCAATTTTGGAGCATTTCGGAGTTTGGATTTTTGTATTAGGGATGCTCAACCTGTGATAGTGCCTACCTTACAGGATTTTTGAAGAAGTAAATAAATGATGCAAATAAAGTACTTAACCTCCAGTAAGTGTTCAGTTAATGGGAGCTCTTAATATTCTTATGGCTGCTCAATTTTCACTGATCTGCCTCTTCTTCTCTAAGTGCTTCAGACCTTATGCTGTCTTTTCCGAGTAAAGCATCACTGGATTCCAGGCTGCCCACATTTGCTCTGTGTCTCAGGCATTAATCTGCTTCAGCCACAGCTTGACTTCAGAGTTTCTTACAGTGCCAGAAATAAGTTGGATGTATCGCAGAACCCATAGACCCAAGTGGACACTGGATCAGAGACACTCACAACCAACACCATGCTGGCTGTAAAACAACTCAGCAAAAGTCCTTTTTTTCTAGCATGGTCAGGAATGCATACTGAGAGATGAACACACAGCTAGTCTCACTGGTAGAGAACTGCTTCAATGCTTGCCAGTAAGTCTCTCTGTGTCTCTTTGTCTCTGTCTCTCTCTCATACATACACACACACACACACACTCATACTCACACGTGTTGTACCCAACATGTTTCTTTCCTAACCTCCGTGCCTCACCTTTTCTTCTCATGCTGGCCATGACACATGAAACCAGTCAAAGGCCACTCTCTTCCCATGAATGATGACCAAGAGCCTGAACAAATGGCCTACACTGCAAGTACCATCTCTGACTAGGGTGAAATGGAAAGCTTGGGATCTACTACAGAAACCAAGATGGCCTCTTGAGTGCCCTGTGCTGATCTACCCCAGTGGTATGCCACCTCAAGTCAGTCCCGTCCACCCTGATGTGTGTTGATAGCTGGGATCCCCTGACCACCAGCCAGTGGGCTTTTCCACTCTCACCTTTCTTGGTGCCTTACAAGAGTTGAAGGAAAAATATCTTCATGAAGTTACTCCATGCTTCAAGTTAATCCATGATTTGAGAAGACCCTCCCCCCCAAAAAAAAATCATAAAAACTAAAAACAGGGCATAGGAAAACATGACTACTGGAATGCTACATGTCCTAAAAGGCACACAAACAATCAGAATGTGAGAGCTGACAAGTATATTATCCCAAGAATGGTTTTCTCAGCATGAAGACTGAGCCCTGCCAATGGTGCTTCACAAGTTTATGGTCAAGAACATCAAGTTCCCAAGTCAGGACACAGGCAGGCAGAAAGACATAGGTCAAAATGGGCATGATCTTTGAGAACATATGCCCAAACTAGAAAAGACGCTAAGAAAATGAAAAGCACTCTCCCCCAAGGGTGACAAGTCCCCCATGCTGGAACCCAGCCTTTCGGTGCAAGTCACCCCTTGGAGTGAGCAGCATCCAAAATTCTCCTGTAATGATAGGCTTTATATCCCAAATCACAGAAAGCAGACCAAATGCAAAGCAGGCACAGTCGCAACTTCCAACATTAGGATGTCCCCACTTGCTAGAATTACATTTTTTCCTATAGCCTGGCCTTCCCCAACTTGCTTCTTCCCCGCCCCCAGCTCAAGAGCTTACATCCCACACCCTGAAAGCTTTGTGGGTGAGCCTTGTAATCCCAGTCAGATTGGAAATGGTTTTATTCCATCCGCGCTGGAAACCTCAAGCTGAGACCGAGTCTGTTGAGAAGTCCCTGAAGCCGACCCAGTCATGGGGTGGAGGAGCCCTGCTAATGATTAATTGGCTGAATGCGGCGGAAACAGGGAAGCAGGGAAAAGCTGAGCGCCCGGGGCCTTTGGTGTGTCGGTGGAGCTAGAGAGGGCACCTTCAGTTCCCATTAGCGGGATGTGACTGCCAACATACCCCAGGGGAATGCCTCCAGTGACCTCGGAAGGAGCAGTGAGTCGAGTTAGCTCTGGAGTGGGTGTCAGAGCTCCCCCTAGCGCGGTGCCCGGGCCCCGAGGAGGTGCAGGAGGGTTTAGGGTGAAGGGAGAGGACCAGGGCGAGAGTCTAGGCGCATCTTCGGGAAACCTGATACTCCTGGGGCAGGCGGGGCGACCCGGGTCTCCAGTGCAGCCCGCCCCCAAGCCTCACCAATCTGCGAGGCATCCATAGCTCTGCTAGTAGGCCAGGCCAGCCGGCCGGCCAGCTAAGACGCAGCGGGACGTGGCCGCCTTCTGTGCGAGCAGAGCGGAGGGCATTTACCGGGAATCTCAGGAACCGTTGCGCTTGCACTCCTGGCTCCGCGGGGGTAGCGGAACGAACTGCAGCCACCAACGCCACCGCCGCCGCAGTCTCTCTCCAACCACCGCAGTCGCAACCGTCAACACTCCCTGTCTCTCGCTGCCACTGTTGCCCCAGAGGCCAGCTGTTGAATGACTCGCGTCGAGCGCACGGGGCGCAGCAACGTCCTCACCGCATCCCAGTCGGCTACGCAGGCGCGCACCCGAGTGCCAACGCCCGGGGCACCCCTCGCCCCGCTGCGGCCCTGGTGGGCGCTCCGCGGCTGCCTCCTGGCTCCCGGCTGCGGGCTCGTCTGCCTGCCTGCTCGCTCCTCTCGGTGGGCTCTCGCCTAACCAATTGCCTGCCCTCGCGGGCTCCGCCTCCCTCGCTGCCATCCCTCAACTTGCCCACAGGACCAATGGCAACAATGGACTAGTCCCGCCCCCTCCAATTCCCCCAGGGCCAATCGCCTTTTCCTGAGGAATCATTCAAGTAACTCCGCCCCTCCTGTGCGGCAAAGCTGGAGCCAAAGTTGATCTCCTTGAGCGGTTGCAGCTGAGAATTCCAAGGCTTTGCTCAGGCTTCCCACTCTAGCCCCACCCCACCCCCCACACGAAACGACACGGATTTAGAGGCTGCAATTTACCTGGGCTAGCGGCCCACACAAGACCCACTTCCTTTGCATAAAAATAAAACTTGTTACCCCTGTTTCCAATCTTTTTCTACTCCCTTCCCTTCCCCCCATTGCTGTCAAGATAAGATCCCAAATCCAGGGGGCCAGCGCTGTGGCTTAGTGGGCTGAGTCTCTGCTGCGGTGCCAGAATCCCATATGGGCACCGGTTCTAGTCCCGGCTGCTCCACTTCCGATCTAGCTCTCTGCTATGGCCTGGGAAAGCAGCAGAAGATGGCCCAAGTCCTTGGGCCCCTGCACCCACATGGGAGACCAGAAGAAGCTTGTGGCTCCTGGCTTTGGATCGGCCCAGCTCCGGCCGTTGATGCCATTTGGAGAGCAAACCCTTAGCAGCTGGAAGACCTTTCTCTCTGTCTTTCCCTCCGTCTCTCTCTAACTCTACCTCTCAAATAAATAAATAAAATCTTTTTTAAAAAATCCCAAATCCATGGCTGAGTGTATAAAAGCCTTGATGATGTGCCCAGACTGCACAGCCGCAGTCTTTTCTTTTCTTTTCTTTTCTTTGACAGGCAGAGTGGACAGTGAGAGAGAGAGAGAGACAGAGAGAAAGGTCTTCCTTTGCCGTTGGTTCACCCTCCAATGGCCGCCGCGGCCGGCGCGCTGCAGCCGGTGCACCGCGCTGATCCGAAGCCAGGAGCCAGGTGCTTCTCCTGATCTCCCATGGGGTGCAGGGCCCAAGCACTTGGGCCATCCTCCACTGCACTCCCTGGCCACAGCAGAGAGCTGGCCTGGAAGAGGGGCAACTGGGACAGGATCGGTGCCCCAACCGGGACTAGAACCCCGTGTGCCGGCGCTGCAGGCAGAGGATTAGCCTATTGAGCCGCGGCAAAATATTAATTTATTTGAAAGGCAGAATTACAGAGAGGCAGAGGTAGAGACAGAGAGAGAGGTCTTCCATCCACTGGCCAGCAGAGAACTGGACTGGAAGAGGGGCAACCGGGACAGAATCTGGAGCCTTGACCGGGACTAGAACCCGGTGTGCCGGCGCCGCAAGCCGGAAGATTAGCCTATTGATCCGCGGCGCTAGCCTGCACAGCCGCATTTCTCACTGTCCTACCTCCATCACAGAATGCCCTGTACTTCAGGTAAACTGAACTTCTTATTGTTTTCTCTGCAAGCCAGAGTCTCCAACACCTTAATGACTTCGAAACAAAAGACTGTAATAATCTTCTGCTCACTCTCCTAGAGCTGACCTACACCACACTGATATATCCTATTCATTCAATGGACAAATATGTCATGAGCACCCACTACATGTCAAGTACTGGGCATATAAAACCATGTAAGATTTTATTTATCCCTCCATTAGGTGCTCCCAAGTAGGATGCAATGCAATTGTAACACACGATAAGCACTCGTGTTCCCAGGTCTGAAGAGAAATCACATGATGAGGAGCGCCTGTTGCAAAGATGAATCCATTGGAAGCACACAGTTACAGAACTTCAGCATTAAAAGGGAATTATAATTCAGTCAAACTCCATCCTAAATGCTTGAACTACTGTAGAGGCAGTTTTTCAGGTTCCTTACAAACTTCTTAGCTCCCTCATCTGTGAAAGTATGCTTTGCTCTTACTGCTAAAGCATATGGGTCAACAAAGCTAAGTTCACCGCCTCTGGGGTATGAGGAGCCCCTGGGATGCTTCTGTATTGGTTTTTTCTGGGGTTAGACGTGTCCTCAAAACCTCTTCCTTCAAAATGCAAATACTGCTTGAAAGAGTCGCACATCTAACATTTACTAGTTATCAACAATAAGGAGGGGGCTCGCGCTGTGGTGTAGTGGGTAAAGCCACTGCCTGCTGTGCCAGCATCCCATGTGGATGCTGGTTCGAGTCCTGGCAGCTCCACTTTCAATCCAGCTCTATGTTATGGCCTGGGAAAACAGTAGATGACCCAAGTCCTTGGGTCTCTTCCTGGAGGAAGCTCCTGGCTCCTGGCTTCGGATCAGCACAGTTCCGGCCATTGCAGCCAATTGGGGAATGAAACAGCAGACGGAAGACCTCTCTCTCTCTCTCTCTCTCTCTCTCTCTCTCTCTCTCTCTCTGCCTCTCCTCTCTCTGTGTAACTCTGATTTTCAAATAAATACATAAATCTTTTTAAAAAATAAGGAAAGCAGCATAGCTTAATGGAAAAAAATTAAAGAAAGTACTTATACTAAACTGCAGTTTTCAAAAGTGTTTTCATTTATTCTGTCACACTTGATCCCTACAGTAACCAGAATAAATATCTTGATTTCTAATTGCCAGGAGAGGAAACTAAAACTCACGGATATTAAGTTATTTCTCAGGGTATTGGAATTCCAGTTCTCCCATTAACCTTGGACCAGCAGCCATGTCACTCTAGGGCTTGGTTTCCTCATCCATAAAATCTGAGACACTTTCCCTAGGACCTTTCAGCTTTGTCCATAGCCACACACACCACTCCTGCTTGCTGAAAGCAGGGCATTGGCCAGAGGGGAACATTTTAATCATGATAAGAAATCAATTTGGCACTACAGATGCTTTTTTTGGAAAGATAAGCTCTGGTGGAATGCCAAAGCAGATGACATGAGAATAGTAAATACCAAAAGGAAGAAAATCTGAGAAAGGGAAGACAAGAGCCCTGAACTCCAAACTCACCTTCTCCCTGAGTCTATATCATATGACAACTTCGGTTCAAATTTTGAACTAAAAATATCGACTTGTTTGCTTTAATGGTTAATGCGTCTTCTGTGCAAACCTTAATTAAAGTCTTCTTTGGCAAACTGACCAAATTCAGAGACTAATTATCACAATAAACTACATGAAGAAATCTATTGTGCATCCCCTGCTATTCCATATAGCAAAGAGAAGAAATTACAGCCTAAGGACGTCATTTGGAAGGAAAACCAACAGGTGAATGGATGCATTCTAATAATTTTCTTTCTTTTTTTTTTTTTGACAGGCAGAGTGGATAGTGAGAGACAGAGAGAAAGGTCTTCCTTTTTGCCGTTGGTTCACCCTCCGATGGCCGCCGCGGCCGGCGCATCGTGCTGATCCAAAGCCAGGAGCCAGGTGCTTCTCCTGGTCTCCCATGCGGGTGCAGGGCCCAAGCACTTGGGCCATCCTCCTCTGCACTCCCGGGCCATAGCAGAGAGCTAGCCTGGAAGAGGGGCAACCAGGATAGAATCCAGCGCCCCAACCGGGACTAGAACCTGGTGTGCCGGTTCTGCAAGGCGGAGGATTAGCCTGTTAACCCACGGCGACGGCCGCATTCTAATAATTTATACAAATCCCGAGGTGAGGCACCCCCTTCCATGAACAGTAAATTTATTCATTTACTAAGAGGGCTGTTGGAACACTAAGAGGTGGCTAATCTAGTGACTGTATTTGCTTAATCTTGCTAAGAGAAATACAAGCTTTATTCTTAATATAAAAGGCATTTAAGTCACCAGGTGAAAAGTGGTGATCTTTAAACCGGTTGCACAAGAAACTGGAAGCTAATTCTGAAGATGATAAGCCTACTTAATAGTCTGTTCTTTGGGGAGTGATTAAAAACATGGTTAATTATAGTAGAATCACTTTTGGCTTACAGTCATTTAATCATTTTTTTTTCCAGCAAATGTCTAAAGTCAGAATAAATAACACTAACCTACTTCACTGAATGCTTACAAGGATTAATTAATTAATTTGAAAGAGTTTCAGAAGTTTTTGAAAACAATGGTCCCAGAATCAGGAGACCAGGATTTGAGTTCAAGCTCTGAATTCAGTAGCTGTGGACCTAGAGTGGTTAACTTCTCTGGGCTCAATTCCCCCATGTGCAAAATGTTGGCTATTTGCATTAGAGAGTCTGTGCACTTTGAGTCTAACATTCTAATACTTCAGGGATCACCATGATTATATTATTTTTAGTTGTTTTAAAGTGGCAATAATCTACTTTTGACGTTCCTGGAATCGGATTCCTAGAAGAATTACCAGAATGCCCTGCTGTTCCCCAGACACAGTCACTTAGGTACGCTGACCCCAACCAAATTATCCAAATATGAATACACAGGAATATAATAAAGATACAGAGAGAAGGACAAAGTGGAATCCAGACTTTCACAGTCATGGACAAGTAAATGGAAGCCACTTCTTAGTAATTGCAGACCCATACTTTCCTCTTCTCATCTTTTTTTCCATACTCGTCTTTCCAAGGATTTTATTACTCTGGCTCTTCTCTAAAATGAATCTGGGGCCCTCATTGCCAGCTCTCACAATGCCATTACTATGTTTTTAAGAGGACTTAAAAAAAGATGTCTTAAAGGAAAGTGATGTTAGATATAGAGGAAAAAAAGCAGAAAACAAAATTGCATGCACAATATAATTTCAATTAGACTAGAAAATATATGCTAAAGACTAGATGGACATATAGCAAAAGGTTAACAGTATTGGCATCTAGCTGGGCATGATTAAAGGTGAGATTTTGGGGGTCAGTGTTGTGACTTAGTGGGTTAAGTCACTGCCTGTAATGCTGGCATTCCATATGGGCACCTGTTTGAGACCCGGCTGCTCCACTTCTGATCCAGCTCCCTGACAATGCATCTGGGAAAGCAGTGGAAGATGTCTCAAGTGCTTGGGCTGCTGAGCCTACATGGGAGACCCAAATGAAGCTCCTGGCTCCTGGCTTCAGCCTGACCCAGCTCCAGCTGTTGCGACCATCTGGGGAGTGAACTAGCACATGGAAGACCTCTCTCTGACTCTCCCTCTCTCACTGTAACTCTGCCTTTCAAATAAATAAAAATAAATCATAAAAGAAATAAAGGTGAGATTTTTTTCACCTTGACTTTGGCTTTTAAAAGTATATGCTTAAGGAACATGAATGTGTGTATGTGCAGGCGTGTATTTGTCATTAACAAAAGAAAAAAAAGTGATTCCTTTTCCAGGCAGCATTGAGTAGTGGTTAAAAGGGCAGGTTTTGGAGTCAGATTGCTTGACTTTGGTTTTAGGAGGACTTACCATGTGTGATCTTGGTTAAGTTACTTAACCTGACACTCAGTTTCCCATATATAAGACAGCAATAGTAATAAAGAGACTAACCTCATCGAGCTATTATCCAGATTAAAAAATGACTCCATGCAAGTGCTGAGAACAATGGCTGGCACATAAGCATTAAATGAATATTAGCTGTTATTTAAAATGTTAAATATTTATTGTAAATATAGTGTGTACACGTGATAAAAATATCAAATGGTACAAAAGACCTTAAAATGAAAAGTTGAAATAGTTTTTCCCCTTTGTAACCTCAATCCTCACCCATAGAAGTAAATACCATTTATTTATCTTTCCAGAGTTTTTAAGGGAAAACACAAACATAGGTCTTCTTTTACAACACATGCATGAGTGCATACACAGGATCGTAGCTTATGCACTATTCTCTTAGAGATCTTTCTGTAACAGAATATCTGGGTCTACTCTTTTTTTAAAAACATAGTGGTAAAAACACATAAAGGGAAGCAGGCATTTAGCCTAACAGTTATAATGCCCATTAAGAAACCCATGACCCACACTGGAGTATCTGGGTTCAAACCCTGGCTCTGGCTCCTGCTTCCAGCTTCCTGCTTCCTGCTAATACAGACTTTAGGAGACAGTGATGATGGTTCAAATAGTTGGGCTCCTGTCACCTATCTGGAAGAACTGGATTGTGTTCCTGACTCCTGGCTTCAGTGTCAGCCTGGCACCAGCCCATTGTGGGCATCTGGGGAGTGAACCCAGAAGGATGGGAGTATGTCTGCCTGCTTCTCTCTCTCTCTCTCTCTCTCTCTCTCTGTGTGTGTGTGTCTGCCTTTCAAATAAATAAATAATTTTTAAAATAGATAATATTTTCCATATTAATCAATTTAAGTGTACAATTAGTGTTAACTTTATTCACATTTTTTTTTGACAGGCAGAGTGAACAGTGAGAGAGAGACAGAGAGAATGGTCTTCCTTTTGCCGTTGGTTCACCCTCCAATGGCCGCCGCGGTAGGCGCGCTGCGGCCGGCGCACCGCGCTGATCCGATGGCAGGAGCCAGGGGCTTATCCTGGTCTCCCATGGGGTACAGGGCCCAAGCACTTGGGCCATCCTCCACTGCACTCCCTGGCCACAGCAGAGAGCTGGCCTGGGAGAGGGGCAACCGGGACAGGATCAGTGCCCCGACCGGGACTAGAACCCGGTGTGCCGGCACCGCAAGGCGGAGGATTAGCCTAGTGAGCCGCGGCGCCGGCCAATTTTATTCACATTTTTGTGCAACCTCCAGAACATTTTTATCTTGCAGAGCTGGAATTCTATGATCATTAACAATTCCCCTTTCCCCCTCCTCTTCCCCTAGCAATCATCTATTTTCTCATTCCATGAATTTGACTATTTCAAATGCCCCATATTATTGGAATCATACACTATGTGTGTTTTTCTGACTGGCTTATATCATTTAGTATAATATCCTTAAAGTTAATCCATGTTGTAGCATGTAGTTGGATTTCCTTCCTTTTTAAGGCTGAATAATATTTAAGTATATGTATGAACCATTTCAAAAAGTTGATGGAAATGTTATTAAAAGATAAGCTTATTTTGTTGCCTTGAAATCAATGCATATGAGGGACCTTCAAAAAATCGTAGAATTCTCTTGGTGACTGACACCCCAATTTGGGCTCCTCCACTCCTCATCATGGATGCCTACTTTGCTCTGCCTCCCCTAATGGCCTTAGAACTTAATATTCAGGAAAGGGAGGCAGAGGGGAAGCGGTGTGTATTTGTATATATCCAAGTTGCCCTCCAATACTCTCGCGTCAGCTTACTCCCTAATCTTTTCCTCTCCCTCTCCCTTGCCTTGTCACCTCGGTGCTGGTCGATGTTTTCTTTTTAGTATCATTTCAAGGTCTCCTCCCAATGAAATGAAAGATAGTCCGATAAAAGAAAAACAAAAAACAACTCTTGGGGGTTGTTTTATATATATATATATATATATATATATATATATAATATAGATTATATATAATATTATATAGAATTAATATTATATGATTAATATAATATATATATTAAGCAGCCCCTCAACTGCTTGCTAAAATACTTTTCAGGGCCGGTGCTGTGGCATAGCGGGTAAAGCTACTGCCTGCTGTGCTGGCATCCCATATGGGTGCCAGTTCGAGTCCCAGCTGCTCCACTTCTGATCCAGCTCTCTGCTATGGCCTGGGAAAGCAGTAGAAGATGGCCCAAGTCTTTGGGACCTTGCACCCTCGTGGGAGACCTGGAAGAAGCTCCTGGCTCCTGGCTTCTGATCGAATCAACTCTGGCTGTTGCAACATTTGGGATGGAAGACCTCTCTCTCTCTCTCTCTCTGCTTCTACCTTTCCGTAACTCTGTCTTTCAAATAATAAATAAATCTTTTAAAAAATAAAAAATAAACTACTTTTCATTCTACAGTGCTTTACAATTTTAAAAGGATTTATATACAAGAGAACTTCAAAAGGTTCATGGAAAATTGGGGAATTAAAAGATTAGTTTTAAAAGCCAAGTTTATTTTGGTGTTAAAAAAAACCTAGAAATCTATGAGTAGTTTTTCATAATATGCATTTTTATGATCATTTTGAAGACTCTGCAAAGCTACTCATATGATTTTATTGACCCAACCCAAGGCAGTAAGCAGCACGCCTTTCCCACAGAGACCTTCAAACTGGTCCCGATTTCAGTCTACTTTCCAGCTTCCCCCCTTTCCATGGCCTGCATGCCCCAGCCAAGCAGAAACGTGATCGCTGCTTTCCCCCCTCCCTGCCAGGAGGGCCTCCAGCTCCACTCTTACTCCCTTCTAATTAACGTAACTAGGCATTGTGCTCCATAATTACAGGCTTTGGCAGTGAAATCAATAGTTGCCTCCCTTGCGACAATGACATTTTAGTTCCATCAATCTCCCCGGAGTCCAGCAGCTTCTCTGAGCGAACACAACTCCCAAGATTATTAATATGTCTTTTGCTCTCACTGATTTTCATGCATGTGTATAATTCAGCAGATTCTCAATTCACATGATCTCATGCATACTACCTATGATTATTTGAAGATAAGATAGTGGTCAAATGGACATTTTGATGACTTTAGCAACATACAATTTACATATCACAAAATGCACTGTTGTACATGTACAGTTATATGATTTTTAGTAAATGTGAAGAGTTGTACAACCTCACATATGGATTTGTTTCAATATTATCTTAAGAATCCTACTAAAAATATTCTAGATAATAATGGCATTCTGATATGACTCAGTTTCTCTGTGAACTCAACTCCTAAATCTGTTCGCTGCCCTACTCCTTAATTTAAAAAACCCTTCTAATTCTATTGCTTCCTTAGAACCACAGCACATGAGACTTGGAAGGGTCCTTAGAAATCATCTAGATATGGGAAATTGAGATCCAGATAGCACATGTGATTTGCTCAGATCCATATAACAGGTTAATGGCTGACTCAGACCTGAAACCCAAGATTCCTGTTCCAAGCCAATTCAACTCCCTGTGACAGCACAGAGCCTCTCCTCTCAAGCATTGCTAATGTCCTGGAAATCAGTGAATCAACCCTCATCAATCAATTCACCCAGCTAAATCAGAAGATTCGGTAGTAGAGGAAGGGCTTGGGTTGAGGGTGAGTCTAGAGGACGGGTAGGAAATATAAGCTTTTTACCTTCACATTCCTCCTGGGTGAATAGCATTTAGTGCAATTAACAAATCAGATAGGCTTTTGTCTGTCCAGAGAAGGTTATCAGTCAATAGTATCATCACTATTACTATAGTAATATATACTATTGTAGTTTCTTCTGCATGTGTTAGCAACACGTGAAGGCAGCATGAAACTGTGGTAGATGAAACCACATAAGCACTGCTTCCTGCTTTTGCCAAAAATTGCACTAAAATTAGCCTCCAATCCCCACGGATTTGAGCCAGGGAAAGCAATTTAGCTTCTCATCTTGTTTTCCTAGCAATCAGTCTGTAACAATTAAACAACTGGTGATAGAGAAGTGTACTTTACATATTTGTGTGATGAGAACTGAAAATGTTCTCTGTCACCAACTCTAGTGGAACTTGTCACCCACACTCCGAGGCATAACACCAGTAACAGTTTTGACATACTGAACATGGCATTCTCAACTTAATTAGAAAAACCCAAAATGTTTCTATAGAGATAGAATCATCATCAGCTACCTTCATATTTTTATTAAAAATCACACTTCTCCCTTAAAAACATCATCTTCTCCCCAATAATTCTCATTGTAATAATGTATCCTAAGAAATAGAAGAGATTTATGTACCAAGATATTCACTACAATTTTTATGAGAGAAATATTGGAAATAATTCAAAGCAATTGAATTGATGAAATAAAATATGATAATTCCATAAAAAGGAATTTTATGTACTTATTAAAAATTTTCTTTTTATTCATTTTACAGCTTTCTGAGATATAATTAATAATAAAGTATACCACAAAGTTCACTCTTTTATGGTTATAATATAAATAATTACAAATATTGCTTCACTGAATCGTACCATGTACATGACAATATTCCCTTCTTTGCCCATGTTGTGATCATTGTCATGAATCCCTCACTTTGTGACATTGACATATTTGCTTTCAAGAAAAAAATAGCATATATGTGTATGTATGAAGTGAATGTGGCAAAATGTTAAAAATTGCTAAATTTGGGGGCCAGCACTGTGGCGTAGTGGGTAAAACTGCCACCTGGAGTACCGGTAGCCCATATGGACGCTGGTTCGAGACCCAGCTGCTCCACTTCTGATCCAGCTCTCTGCTAGGCCTGGGAAAGCTGTACAAGATGGCCCAAGTGCTTGAACCCCTATACCAGTCTGGGAGACCAGGAAGAAGCTTTTGGTTCCTGGTTTCAGATGGGTGCAGCTCCGGCTGTTGTGGCCATCTGAGGAGTGAACCAGTGGATGGAAGACCTCTCTCTCTCTCTCTGCCTCTGCCTCTGCCTCTCTATAACTCTGCCTCTGCCTCTCTATAACTCTGCCTTTCAAATAAATAAATAAATCTTTAAAAAAAAAAAACAGCACTGGAGTCCCCAGAGGGATGTCTTTTTAAAAATTGCTAAATTTTAAAGCTAAAAATAATAAACTTATAAAAATATAAAGTGCAAAATTCAAAGATTTTTAGTATATTCATGGAGTTGTTGAAATATCATCCTAATCTAGTTTCTTTTTTTTTTTTTGGACAGGCAGAGTGGATAGTGAGAGAGAGAGACAGAGAGAAAGGTCTTCCTTTACCGTTGGTTCACCCTCCAATGGCCGCTGCGGCCGGCGCACCGCACTAATCCGAAGCCAGGAGCCAGGTGCTTCCTCCTGGTCTCATATGCGGATGCAGGGCCCAAGCACTTGAGCCATCCTCCACTGCACTCCTGGGCCACAGCAGAGAGCTGGCCTGGAAGAGGGGCAACCGGGACAGAATCCGGTGCCCCGACCAGGACTAGAACCCGGTGTGTCGGTGCCCCAGGCGGAGGATTAGCCTAGTGAGCCGTGGCGCCGACCTCTAATCTAGTTTTAAAACATTTCATCACCCCAAAAATATAACTTGTATCCATTAGCAATCATTCCTCATACTCCTGAGCTATAAATTTATAAGAAAAATACAAATGACCCAAAAAAAGATTGGACAAAGGAAAGGCAATTCACAAAAGATGAAATGCAAAGGACTATACAAATGAAGAGATCTTCATTTTTTCCAAGTAATACAGGAAGTAGAAATCAACACAATGAGATACCCCTTTCCCCTGAGATTGGCAAAAATGAAAGATGTCGATAACATCTATTGGTAAGCATGGAGGAAATAGGCAATCTCATACACACCGGTTAGGAGTATCCATTGTTATAGCTTTCTGGAAAATAATCTGGCACCACTTCACTTTGTTGTAGCACATACCATTGAGGCCAGTGTCTCCACTTTGGGAATCTATTCAATAGAAATGAACAGACCATTATGTAAGAGCATACAAACAAAACCGATTTTTACAGGGAGAGTAAGTTACAGAGCAGTGTGTATAGTGTGATAGCATCTTTAGGCCAGTAACTGCTCTTGGCATAAATGCATGCCGCTTTCAGTCCTCCCAGCAACCCTGGGACTGTGGATAATACTCTCACTCGCCAGCGGGGAAGCTGGGGCTCAGAGAAGGAAGCAACATGCTTTAGGTCTTACACACAGTTACCAAGTGACAGAGCCAGCATTCCTATTCATGTGCATCTGGCCCACAAACCAAGGTATCTGCCAAGAATGACAACTTTCTGGTTAGAATACCCGACACTCCCTCTGCGGAGGTAAGGCTAATCTTCTGGGCTATCACATTTGAGAATACAATGTAAATTCAAGCCTTAATGAAAGGGGGCTGGCACTATGGCATAGTGGGTTAAGCCTCCACCTGCAGTGCCAGCGTCCTATAAGGACATTGGTTCGAGTCCTGGCAGCTGCACTTTCGATTCAGCTCCCTGCTAATGTGCCTGGGAAAGCAGCAAAAGGTGGCCCAAGTTCTTGGGCTTGTGCACCCATGTAGGAGATCTAGAAGAAGCTCCTGGCTCCTGGCTCCTGGCTTTGGCCTGGCCCAGCCCCTGCCATTGTGGCCATTTGGGGAATGAACCAGCAAATGGAAGTTTCCCCGCTCCACTCCCCTTCTCACTGTATCTCTGCCTTTCAAATATATAAATAAATCTTTAAAATGTCTTAACAAAAGGGATAGAAGTTTGTGACGTTACAACTGAGTAAGAGAATATTCGTTAGGAGTAATGGGTTGTGGGGAACACACAAAATTCAACAAATAAAGTTCATTTGTCCATTCATCTAACAAACATCTACTTTATCACAGGCACTGGTAAAGATATTGGGAAAGTCAACAATGAATAAAACAGACAAAAATTTCTGCCCTTGGGAACATACACTCTGTGTGTTGGGGGCAGGGGTGAAGCAGAACTAAGCAGAGAATAGATGGATAAATAGATGAGATACACACATACACACACACACACATAAAACATGTGACACAATGAATAATGTTATAAAGGACTTTTCTTTCAAGTTCACATAGTTGCTCACACAATTTCCTTGCAGCTGAATTCATGGAAGCTGGTTTCTTTAAGGTCAACAGGAGAGTGGATCTCTGATTTCTAAATAGCTCACTTGATGAAGTTAGGCTCACTCTAGATTCCCAGTCAGTTGACTCAAAAGTTAACTTCTGAAGCGGAAATAGGCCCGACGCCATTGGAGTACCCATAACTGCCACTGTGATGCCAAAGGGCCCCAAGCAGCAGAGTAGATGGGGAGGGGGTGAGAGCATGAGTACCACTGGCAAAGTGGTGAAGAAAGAGAAGAAGGACAGGAAGACCAAAAAGACCTTCTTTGAAGAACTGGCAGTAGAAGATACACAAGCTGGGGAAGAAGAGGAAGTGCTCAGGGCTGGCACAGTAGGTTAAGCATCTGCCGGAGGGTGGCACCTGTATCCCATATGGGTGCCAGTTCTAGTCTTGGCTGCTCCTCTTCTGATCCAGCTCTCTGCTGTGGCCTGGGGAAGCAGTGGAAGATGGCCCAAGTCCTTGGGCCCCTGCACTCACATGGGAGATGCAGAAGAAGCTCCTGGCCACTGGCTTTGGATCAGCGCAGCTCCGGCTGTTGCGGCCAATTGGGGAGTGAACCATAGGATGGAGGACCTCTCTCTCTCTCTCTGCCTCTCCTCTCTCTGTGTAATTCTTTCAAATAAATAAATCTTTTTTTAAAATGCACCTGATAGCAAGCTAGAGAAGTTCAGCAGCTCTGCCCATGGCAAGGAGTTGTTCGTCAACAGAGATCTGTACATTGGAGCCGGCTGCCACTACGGGCTGGTGGGCCCCCACAGCAAGGGCAAGATCACACTCCTCAAGCACATCACCAACCGCGCTCTGAGCATCCCTCCCAACATCAACTGAGCAGGAGGTGGGAGCAGATGAGACTCCAGGGCTGCAGGCTGTTCTTCAAGCCAACAGGAAGCGATTGAAGCTGCTGGAAGAGGAGCCCCAGCTTCAAGGATGGCTGCAGCCAAGGGATGACGCATCCGCTGAGATGCTGGAGAAGGTGTGTGAGGAATTGCGGGCTACTGGGGCAGCAGCTGCAGAGGCCAAAGCAAAATGGAGTCTGGTGAAGTTCTCGGGGTGGGGGTGGAGGGCTGGCGTATGCGTGTCTCCCTGGCCAGGGCACTGCCAACACCAGATGCACCCACCAACCACCTGTCATCTGGCTCAGTAACTACCTTTGGGGCTGGCGGAAGACATTGCTGATCAGCTCCCATGACCAGGGCTTCCTGGATGACGTCTGCACGGATATCATCCATCTAGACGCCCAGCGGCTCCATTACTACAGAGGCAATCATATGACTTTCAAGATGTACCAGTCGAAGCAGAAAGCGCTGCCTGAAGCACTATGAGAAGCAGGAGAAAAAGCTGAAGGAGCCGAAGGCAGGTGGCAAGTCCACCAAGCAGGCGGAAAAGCAAATGAAAGAAGCAGCAGGAAATGCCGACTGCAAAAACCAAGATGAGGCGTCCCAGGAGGCTCCTGAGCTCCCGAAGCGCCCCCCAGGAGTATATTCTTCGCTTCACTTTCCACAACCCCCCACCACTTAGCCCTCCTGTGCTGGATCTGCACGATGTGACATTTGGCTAAGAGGGGCAGAAACCACTATTTAAGAACCTGGATTTTGGCCTCGACACGCACTGCATCATGGGATCTGCATCATGGGCCCTAATGGCGTAGGAAGAGCACATTGCTCCTGTTGCTGACCGGTAAGCCGACATCTGGTCGCGGGGAAATGAGAAAGAACCACCGGCTGAAAACTGGCTTCTTCAACCAGCAGTATGCAGAGCAGCTGCACATGGAGGAGATGCCCACTGCGTACCTGCAGCACGGCTTCAACCTGCCCTACCAGGATGCCCGCAAGTGCCTGGCCTGCTTTGGCCTTGAGAGTCACACCCACACCATCCAGAGCTGCAAACACTCTGGAGGGCAGAAAGCCTGAGTGGTGTTTGCAGAGCTGGCCTGTCCGGAGTCTGACGTCCTCATCTTGCTTGAGCCCAGCAATAACTTGGACATAGAGTCTATGGATGCTCTTGGCAAGGACCAGGGTGGTGTGATCGTTGTCAGCCTAGATTCTGGCCTCATCACAGAAACCAGCTGCCAGCGGTGGGTGGTGCAGGAGCAGAGTGTTAGCCAATTTGATGGTGGCTTCAAGGACTACGAGTGGAGGTGTTGGAGGCCCTGGGTGAAGTCATGGTCAGCTGGCCGAGAGAGTGAGCTTCCATCCCGGAAGTGTCCTGAGAGACAAGCAGACACAGCCCAGAAGCCCCTGTCATCTTGGTTTCTCTACTCAGCTGCCTGCCTCTGGGCTGCTCCTCACCTAGCAACCACTTGGGCACCTGGAAGTGGAGCGTGGCCTCAGGGTGACCAGGATACCACTTCGATTACGTCTTTTCTCCCTGCAAGACTTGTCTGATTCACATCTCTACAGGTAACCGAGCTGGCCTTGTCCTTGATGTCCCTAGTATAGAGGTGACTCCTCTGCAGTGGGGTTCCAGCTAACCACGCTTGCCCGGCCTGCTGTCTCGAGACTGTCATCGCTCAGAAACCTGCCTCTGCTCCTCCTGAAGGCTCCAGACGCAGCCACCCCCTGGGCTTTGAGTGCTGCTCTACTCTTCTCGTGGACTCCGTGCTGACTTCGTGACACAGAAAGCTCTCGGAGCTTAGAAGCAGAGGCTGACGTCTGAGGCCTGTGCTCTCGCGCAGTCCGCCAATGGGGTGCCTGCAGCCACTTGTCTGCCTCTCTGGGGGCCTGGGAGCAGGAACGGAATGCGGCCGACCTCAGATCGCCCTTTATGGGGAAGGAAATAAAAGGAACGGCTGCCACCCTGTCACTGCTCAGAGGTTGCTGCGAGTTGGAACGGTCTGGTCTTCATTTGCTTTGTTCAGCTTCCTAGTGGCTCCGGTACCCCTTCTTCCTCACTAACACAGGTGGCTCTGCCTGCGGTTCTGCGGGGCTTCCGGCAGCTTGCACTGTTTGAGAGTCCTCCTGCCTCTCCCCTGCAGACAAGGACAAAGGAGGGTGGTTTGTCCCTTGTCTGTGGAGCAGCCTGGTCTCCCTGCATCCAACCTAACTTCTCAGTGAGGAGGTGCTCCACTCTGTGGTCAAAGACCAGAGTACTGGGCCTCTTACAAATTATGAAGTCAGGGGCTGGTGCTGTGGCACAGCAGGTTAACGCCCTGGCCTGAAGCGCCAGCATCCCATATGGGCACCAGTTCGAGTCCCGGCTACTCCTCTACTGATCCAGCTCTCTGTTATGGCCTGGGATGGCAGTAGAAGATGGCCCAAGTCCTTGGGTCCCTGCACCTGCGTAGGAGACCTGAAAGAAGCTCCTGGCTCCTGGCTTTGGATCGGCAAGCTCCAGCTGTTGCGGCCATCTGGGAGTGAACCAGAGAATGGAAGACCTCTCTTTCTGTCTCTACCTCTCTGTAACTCTGACTTTCAAATAAATGAATAAATAAATCTTCAAAAAATTATGAAATCACTGGGGCTGGCGCTTTGGCATAGCGGGTAAGGTCACTGCCTGCAATGCCAGCATCCCATATGGGCGCTGATTCAAGTCCCGGCTGCTCCACTTCCAATCCAGCTCTCTACTATGGCCTGGGAAAGCAGTAGAAGGTGGCCCAAGTCCTTGGGCCCCTGCACCCGCGTGGGAGACCTGGAAGAAGCTCCTGGTTCCTGGCTTTGGATCGGCACAGCTCCAGCCGTTGAGGCCATTTGGGAAGTAAACCAGCGGATGGAACACCTCTCTCTCTCTCTCTGTCTGCCTCTGCCTCTTTGTAACTCCAACATTCAAATAAATAAATAAATCTTTAAAAAAAAAAAAGAAATGGTTATATTAGCCAGAGGCAGAAGTGGAATTCAGAGAATATTTTTATGGTGGAAGGGGTGCCCTCATGTTTATGTGCTGGTGGGAATTGTCCAGTAAGAAGGAAAACTTGATTGTGTGTGTGTGTGTGTGTGTAGGTGGGGTTTGGGGAAGTGATTGCAGAGCTCTGATCTTGAGTAGTAAGAAGGAACAGGGATCCCGGGAATAAGCCGGAAGTGTTTTATAGAGAGCTCACCTATAGAAAAATGATGGAGGCAGAGTGTGGGCAGAAATGCAGGCACATGTGGCTTGACAGACTGTGGAAACTGTCTTCTGATACTTATTTTGAGGACCAACTGGAAGCGGCCCCTGCATTCTTCCTTATTGCCTGAAGTGTCAACATGAGATTGCTGTCACATATTTCCCAAAGCATGCTGTGTGTACCCTTTGCACAACCCAAGGGGAGATTTTGTGTGTATTTGGTAGCTTTGTGTGTATTTTAACACCTGTTTTTTGGGGGGAGGAGTGAACAGTAAATGTAACCCATGATTTTTCAGATATAATCGCAATTGAAAATGAAAGAGAATTAAAAGAAAACTGTTAGCAAAATTACAGAAGAGCTGGAGGGGATATGGCAGAACTTCTAGATGCTTGGAAAAGAACTGACCTTTAGAAAAAAATTGGATTATGGCATTGATTCTGTTGGAGGCCCTCCTCAAGAGCCAACATCTCTGAGTTAATACATTTAGTCCGCTTCATTCCTGAAATTCTCCTGTGAATTAAATCCAGATACCTCAGCACTGAAGGGAGCCCCCCACCCCGGGCCTGCTAGTTTACACTCAGGCTTAGCACGCTCCCTACCACTGAAGACTAAGACAGCTCCTTCCACCCTGAGGGGCCTCTGAGTAAAAGTACAACAGAAAAACACCACACTGAAAAGCCAAACGTTTCTTATATTACCAGAAAGCAAATACGAGCAGAAAGCCTGGAGCCATGCGTTGTGGGAGAGAGGCCACAGGGAAGAGTCTGGAGATGATCGAGAAAGGAGGCTTAGCCAGGGTAGAGCAAAGGAAACTTCTGGTAGGCAGAAAGATGGATCCTCAAAGACGTTGTAATGCCCTGGAAACTATGCTACCTTACGTAGCAAAAGGGACTCCAGTACAGCTACTGAGATGGATAGAGCATAATCACAGCAGCCCTGTTTTTTGTTTTGTTTTGTTTTGTTTTTAGAGCAAAGTAGCAAGGTTTCTCGAGAATAGGGCATCTGTCAGAATGGAAGAGACTGAGAGAGACAGTGCTTAGTCACTCAGACTGGGGGACACAGCAGTCCTTCTAAGAGGATGTGACGACCAAACACGTTGCAGTGATGTCCTCTGAAGGTGGAGGAAATGGACACAGGCAAGGCAGTTAGCATTGTTGAGATCCTAAACCTGTGTTGTATGAAGCCACTCAATTTTTTGGTAATTTATTAGAGCAGCAATGGGAAATCAATGCAAAAATAACGGCGACTTCAAGTGCACAGCTTGCAAAGGCTCCCTGGCAAAGCCCTTGGCTCCTGTCCAGGCTCTTATTTTTTTTAAAGATTTACTTATTTATTTGACAGTCAGAGTTACACACAGAGAGAAGGAGAGGCAGAGAGAGAGAGAGAGAGAGAGAGAGAGAGGTCTTCCATCTGCTGGTTCAATCCCCAAATGGCCGCAACAGCCGGAGCTGGGCTGATCCAAAGCCAGGAGCCAGGAGTTTCTTCTGGGTCTCCCACGCAGATGCAGGGGCCCAAGGACTTGGGCCATCTTCTACTGCTTTCCCAGGCCATAGCAGAGAGCTGGATCGGAAGTGGAGCAGCCGGGTCTCAAACAGGCACCCATATGGGATGCCGGCACCACAGGCAGTGGTTTTACCTGCACCTCCACAGTGCCGGCCCCTCCTGTCCAGGCTCTTGATTCTTGGGAAATGGGAGTGAATCAGATCTGAATTCCTAGTGCTATATAGTTATTGTGGCTCTTACCATGTGTTTGATATTAATTACACTCCTATTAGATATATGCTACTTGTTAGCAGGTTGAGGCAGCACATAGCACACGATCTTGCCTACCTAACAGGTGACCGGTAATGATGCTTTGCAATTACACAAGGTGTTGGAGGTTCTATATACAAAACACAGATCAACTGGTCCAAGAGAACCAGGAACCATAAGAGGCATCCCAAGTTGGAGAGAGAAGGCCGCCAAAAGAGACTGAAAAAGTGACACTCTGCATTGAGGAAGAGAGGAAAAGGGACAACCATCTGGGAAAGGAAATGAGCTGCCCCTATCCTGGAAAAATTGGTGAAGGCTCACAACCTTTGAGTCTTACCTTGAAAACAAGCCAGGGGCCTATTCAGGGCTGAGGAAAGCCACAAATCACTATGTGTCTTGTGGGGAAAAAGCAGGAGAGATCTCAGCTGAGGACCCACTGCAGCATCTTAACACGCACTCCATAGCAGGCAGTATAACTGGCAGCAATGCAAGACAGACATTTCCTGCCTGCCTAAGGCAGCTGCTGTTAGGCCTGGGGAAGGAGAAAGCTATATTAGCTCACCTGTGGTTTTCGTGGAAGTCAAAGTCAACTTCTTCAGGATCATGCCAGGCAAGCTAGACAGAAGAGAGAAGAGAAACTATTAGTGCCTAAGTGCAAAGGCTAGCCAGGAGGAGAAACAAGGCTTCTCATTATGGTCAACAAGAGATGGGGGGGGGGCATAATTCTCAGGCCTTCTAATAGTTCTGAACACCCATGTGCATTAATTTGAGTATCTGAATGTTTCATGTGCCATTCAGACACTTAAGCTTGTAAAATAACTCTGGGATGAGTGACAATTCTGTGAAGTTAGTAGGTAATGTGGTAATTTTATTTCAATTTCTAAACAAACTGTCGGGGCCAGCACTCTGGTAGCAGATAAAGCCTCTGTCTGCAGTGCCGGCATCCTGTCCCAGCTGCTCTACTTCGATCTAGCTCTCTGCTATGGCCTGGGAAAGCAGCAGAGGATGACCCAAGTGTTTGGGCCCCTGCACCTGCGTGGGAGACCCGGAAGAAGCTCCAGACTCCTGGCTTTGGATCAACGCAGCTCCGGCCATTACAGTCATTTGAGGAATGAGCCATCAGATAGAAGATCTCTTTCTCGGTGCCGCTGCTCACTAGGCTAATCCTCCGCCTGCGGTGCCAGCACCCTGGGTTCTAGTCCCGGTTGGGGCACCGGATTCTGTCCCGGTTGCTCCTCTTCCAGGCCAGCTCTCTGCTGTGGCCCGGGAGGGCAGTGGAGAATGGCCCAGGTGCTTGGGCCCTGCACCCGCATGGGAGACCAGGAGGAAGCACCTGGCTCCCGGATCGGTGCAGCAGCCATTTGGGGAGTGAACCAACGGAAGGAAGACCTTTCTCTCTGTCTCTCTCTCTCTCTCACTGTCTAACTCTGCCTGTCAAAAAAAATCTCTCTCTCTCTCTCTCTCTCTCTCTCTCTCTCTGCCTCTGTGTAACTCTGCCTTTCAAATAAATAAATAAAGAAAGAAAGAACTGTCATACTCTTTTTCCAGAGTGATTGTACCATTTTACATTTCAAACAATAATGTACAAGTGATCAGTTTCTCCACATTCTTACTGATACTTGATGTTGCCACTGTTTTTAATTTTCTTCATTCTGACAAGTATGTGGTGATATTATGGTTTTAATTTGCATTCCTCTAACAAGGTTGGACAATATTTCCTGTGCTTATTTGCTATCTGTATCTTCTTTTTTTAAGATTTATTTATTTATTTGAAAGGCAGAGTTATACAGAGAGAGAAGAAGAGACAGAGAGAGAGAGGTCCTCCATCCGCTGGTTCACTCCCCAACTGGCCACAAAAGCCAGAGCTGTGCCAATCTGAAGCCAGGAGCCAGCAGCCAAGGGCCTCCTCCAGGTCTCCCACGTGGGTGCAGGGGCAGAAGGACCTGGGCCATCTTCTACTGCTTTCCCAGGCCACAGCAGAGAGCAGGATCAGAAGTGGAGCAGCCGGGACTCAAACTGGCACCCATATGGGATGCCAGCACTGCATGTGGTGGCTTTACCCGCTACGCCACAGTGCCAGCCCCATATCTGTATCTTCTTAATCATGGAATATCGCTTTATGTATTTTGTCCATTTTTTAATTGGATTGGTCGTTTTTTTTTTACTGTTAAGATTCTAGAAGTTCTTTATATATTCTATATACTAGTTCTTTGTTGGATATATTGGTTTGAGTTCAGGTCTTAAACTTAAGTCTTTAATCCATTTTGAGTTGATTTTCTATATGGAGTCTAATTTCATTCTCTGCACGTAGATATGCAGTCTTCCCAGTACAATTCATTGAAGAGATTGTTCTTTCCTCATTGTACATTCTTGGTACCAACTGACCATAAAGGCAGGGATTTCTTTCTGGGCTCTCTACTTGTTTCCATTGATTTGCATCTCTGGATTTATGCCAATACCTTCTGCTTAGACTACCTTGGAATTGCAGATTTTGAAGATAGGTAGTTTGATACCTCCAGCTTTATTCTTCTTGCTCAAGATTGCTTTGGCTTTTTGGGGTCTTTTGTGGTTCAGTATGAATTTTATGATTATTTTATCTAGTTTTGTGAACAATATCATTGGAATTTTCCTAGGTATAGCATTGACTCTGTAGATTGTTTTGAGTAGCATGGAAAATTTAACAATATTAATAATTTTAAAATAATTAACATTACTTTTCTAATCAGTGAACACAGAATCTTTCCATTTATTTAATCTTTATCAATTTCTTTTTGAAAATTCTTTATTTATGGGGCTGGTGCTGTGGCGCAGTGGGTTAATGCCCTGGCCTGAAGCACCAGCATCCCATATGGGTTCCGGTTTGAGACCCAGCTGCTCCACTTCCGATCCAGCTCTCTGCTATGGCCTGGGAAAGCAGTAGAAGATGGCCCAAGTCCTTGGGCCCCTGCCCCCTGCATGGGAGACCCGGAAGAAGCTCCTGGCTCCTGGCTTCTGACCGGCACAGCTCTGGCTGTTGTGGCCAGCTGGTGAGTGAACCAGCCGATGGAAGACCTTGCTTGCTCTCTCTCTCTCTCTCTCTGTGCCTCTCCTCTCTCTGTGTAACTCTGACTTTCAAATAAATAAATCTTTAAAAATTTTTTAAATAAAATTATTTATTTATTATTTTTATTTATTAATTTTCATTTTATTTGAAAGGTAGGGACACACTGAGAGAAACACAAAGATAGACACAGAGGGGCTGGCACTGTGGTGCAGCGGGTTTATGCCCTGGCCTGAAGCGCTGGCATCCCATATGGATGCCGGTTCTAGTCCTGGCTGCTCCATTTCCGATCCAGCTCTCTGCTATGGCCTGGGAAAACAGTAGAAGATGGCCTGAGTCCTTGGGCCCTGACCCATGTGGAAGACCCGGAAGAAGCTCCTGGCTCCTAGCTTCTGATTGGCGTAGCTCTGGCCATTGCAGCCAACTGGGGAGTGAACCATTGGATGGAAGACCTCTCTCTCTCTCTGCCTCTCCTCTCTCTGTGTAACTCTGCCTTTCAAATAAATAAATAAATCTTTTTAAAAAAAAAGACACAGAAAGACAAAGATAGACACCGAGAGATCTTCTATCCACTGGTTCAGTCCCTAAATGCCCAGGCTGGGCCAGGCAGAAGCCAGGAACAAGGAACTCCATTTGGGTCTCCCACAAGGATGATGGGGACTCATATACTTAACTCATTACCTACTGTCTCCCAGGGTACACATTAACAGGAAGCTAGGATTGAGACCTAATCCCAGGTACTCCAATATGATATGTGAGCATCCCAAACAGTACCTTAACTGCTGCACCAAATGCTCACCCTTATTTATTTTGATTTATTTGAAAGGCAGAGAGATAGACAGAGATCTCCCATCTGGTGGTTCACTCTCTGAATGCCTGCAACAGCCAAGAGTTGGGCCAGGTCAAAGCTGGGATTCAGGAGCTCAATCTGAGTCTCCCATATAGGTGGCAGAGAGACCAACTACTTAGGCCATCACCTGCTGCCTCTCAGGGTGCACATTAGCTGGAAGGGGGGTCAGGAGTGGATTTTGGGCTCTAAACCAGATACTCCGGCTGGCGCCCTGGCTCACTAGGCTAATCCTCCACCTGTGGCGCTGGCACACTGGGTACTAGTCCGGGTTGGGGCGCTGGATTCTGTCCCGGTTGCTCCTCTTCCAATCCAGCTCTCTGCTGTGGCCCGGGAGTGCAGTGGAGGATGGCCCAAGTCCTTGGGCCCTGCACCTGCATGGGAGACCAGGAGGTAACACCTGGCTCCTGGCTTTAGATCAGTGCAGCGCACCGGCCGCAATGCGCTGACCATAGCAGCCACTTTGGGGGTAAACCAACAGAAAAAGGAAGACCTTTCTTTCTCTCTGTCTCTCTCTCTCACTGTGTAACTCTGCCTATTAAAAAAAAAATCAGATACTCCAATATGGCATGTGAGTGTCCCAAACAGTGTCTTCTTCTTTTTTTATTTTTGAGAGGTAGAGTTATAGACAGAGGGAGGGAGAGACAGAGAGACGTGTCCTCCATCCTCTGGCTTACTCCCAGAATGTCTGTAATGGCTGGAGCTGGGCCAACCCAAAGCCAGGAGCCAGGAGCTTCCTATGGGTCTCCCACGTGGATGCAGGGGCCAAAGGACTTGGGCCATCTTCCACTGCTTTCCCAGGCCATAGCAGAGAGCTGGATTGGAAGAGAGGCAGCCAGGACTGGAACCAGCGCCCATACAGTATGCCGCACTGCATGGGGAGGCTTAGCCTACTATGCCATAGCGCCAGCCCCCCAGTGTCTTAACTACTACACCAAATGCCCACTTCCCTTCTTCAAATTCTTTCATCAATATTTTTATAGTTCAGAGTATAGGCGTTTCACTTTCTTAAACTATTCTTAAAAAAAAAAAAGATTTATTTTATTTATTTGAAAGAGTTCACTCCCCAAATGTCCGCAATGGCTGGAGCAGGGCCAATCCGAAGCCAGGAGCCAGGAGCTTCTTCCAGGTCTCCTACGTGGGTGCAGGGGCCTAAGGACTTGGGCCATCTTCTACTGTTTTCCCAGGCCATAGCAGAGAGCTGGATCGGAAGTGGAGCAGCTGGGACTCGAACCGGCGCCCATATGGGATGCTGGCGCTGCAGGCTGGGGCTTTAACCCACTGCACCACAGCACCAGCTTCAGTTAAACTTATTCTTAGTGGGGCTGGTATTGTGGCACAGTGGGTTAAGCTGCAGTATACAATGCTGGCACACCACCTGAGAGTCAGTTCAAGTCCCAACTGCTCCACTTCCAAACCAGCTACCTGCTAATGTGCCCGGTGAAGCAGCAGAAGATGGCCCAATTGCTCGGGCCCTTGCCACCCATGTGGGAGATCTGTATGGAGTTCCAGTCTCCTGGCTTCAGCTTACCCCAGCCCAGCATTGTGACCATTTGGGTAGTGAGCCAGTGAATGGAAGATCTCAAAAATTTATTCTTAAGTATTTAATTTTTGTGTAGCTATTCAGAATAGGATCGTTTTCTTGGTTTTTTGGATAGTTTGCTGTTATTTGTATGTTGATTTTATATCCTACAATTTTACTGAATTAACTTATTTATTTAACAGTTTTGGGTTGGAATCTTTAGGATTTTTTACATATAAAATTATGTCATCTGGGGCCGGTGCTGTGGCACAGTGGGTTAAAGCCCCAGCCTGCATCCCATATGGGCACCTGTTTGAGTCCCAGCTGCTCCACTTCTGATCCTGTTCACTGCTAGTGTGTCTGGGAAAGCAGCAGATGATGGCACAAGTCCTTGGGCCCCTGCAACTGTGTGGGAGACCTGGAAGAAGCTCCTGGCTCCTGGCTTCTGATCGGCGCAGCTCTGGCTATTGCTGCCATCTGGAGAGTGAACCAGTGGGTGGAAGACCTCTGTCTCTCTGCCTCTACCTCTCTATAAGTTTATCTTTCAAATAAATAAAATAAATCTTTTTTTAAAAGATTGTTATCTGCAAACAGGGACCATTCTTTCTTCTTTTCCAATTTAGATGCCTCTTATTTCTTTCTCTTGACTAATTGCTCTGGGTAAGATTTCCAATACTATGCTGAGTAGAAGTGGTAACAGTAGGCTTTCAATTTGTCACCATGATAATATTAGCTGTGGATTTGTCACATATGACCTTTATTGTGTTGACATATATTCCTTCCATATCTAATGTTTTTAGAGATTATTTTTATCATTCAAGAACGTTAAATTTTGTTGTTTTTTTCCCTGAATATATTGAGATACCATGTAATTTTGTTCTTCATTCTATTGATGTAGTGTATCACATTTATAGATTGTGCATGTTGAACCATCCTGGTCTTCTTGGAATAAATCCCACTTGATCATGGCGAATGATCCTTTTGATGTTCTGTTGAATTCAGTTTGCTATTATTTGGTTGAGTGTTTTTGCATGTATATTCATCATGATATTGGCATGTAATTTTCTTTTCTTATATCTTAGCCTGGCTTTGGTATAAGAGTAATGCTGGCCTCATAAAATGAATTTAGCAATATTTCCTTTCCTTCACATTTTGGAAGAGTTTAAGAAGAATTGATATTAATTTCTTAAATATTTGGTAGAATTCAGCACAGAGGCCATCAATTGCTGAGTTTTCCTTTGATGTGATATTTTTATTACTGATTCAATCTACTTACTCATTACTGAGCTATTGGGACTTTCTATTTCTTCATGATTCAATTTCAGTAGGTTGTATGTGTCATGGAATTTATCCATTTCTTCTGTTATCCAATTTGTTGATAAGTAATTGTTCATAATAGTTTCTTATGATCCTCTTTGTTTCTGTGGTATCAATTATAATGTCTCCTCTTTCATTTCTGATTTTTATTTATTTGTGCCTTCTCTGTTTTTTCTTAGTATAGCAAAAAGTTTGTCAATTTTGTTTATTTTGCCCAGAAAACCAACTGTTAGTATTGTTTATTATTTTTATTGTTTTCCTACTGTATAATTCATTTATTTCTGCCATGATCTTTATTATTTCCTTCCTCTTCCTGTCTTTGGGTTTATTTTCTTCTTTATCTAGTTACTTGAGATGTAATATTAGGTTGTTTGATAGCTTTCTTATTTTTGATGTAGATGTTTATTGCAACAGACTCCCTCTTGGACCTGCTCTTATTATTCCATCTCATAACTTTTGCTACATTGGGTTTCCATTTTTGTTTGTCTTAACATAATTTTAAATTTTCCTTTACTTTCTTCCTTGATACATTGGTTGTTCAGGAACATGTTGTTTAATTTCCATTTACTTAAGAATGTTCTGAAATTTCTCTTCTTATTTTCTATTCTCATACTATTATGGTCCAGAAAGAATCTTGATATGATTTCCTACCTTCTTAAATGTGTTAAGCTTTGTTTTAAGATCAGAAATATGATATATTCTGGAGAATGTTCCATATGTTCTTGAGAAGAATGTACATGCTGCTTCTATTGAATGGAATGTTCTGTATATGTCTTAAGCATAATTTAAGTCTCATGTTTCCTTATTGGTTTCTTGTCTCAATGATTTTTCCATCACTGAAATTGAGTATTGAAGTCACCTAATATTTTTGTTACACCATCTCTCTCTCTCTCAATGTGTATTAATATTTGTTTTATATAGTTAGATGCTCCAATGTTGAGTGTATGCATATTTACAATTGTTACGTACTCTTTTTTTAAAAAAGTTTATTTCTTTACTTGAAAGTCAGAGTTACACACAGAGAGAAGGAGAGGCAGAGAGAGAGAGAGAGAGAGAGGTCTTCCATCCTCTGGTTCACTCCCCAGATGGCCTCAACTGCCGGAGCGGCACCAATCCGAAGCCAGGAGCCAGGAGCCTCCTCTGGGTCTCCCACGTGGGTGCAGGGGCCCAAGGACTTGGACCATCCTCTGCTTATTTATAAGTAAAGGCTTACTACTATCATTTTGCTTCTTTTTTCTAGTTGTTTTGTACATTCTCTTGCTGTCTTCCTTAGTGATAAAGTGATTTTTCTCTAGTGATATGCTGTGATTCTTTGCTTCTTATCTTCATGTGTCTGTTATAGGTTTTTGTTTTATGATTACCATGAGGGTAACATAAAATATCTTGTAGTTATAACAGGTTGTTTTAAGTTGATAACAATTTAACTTTGCATTAAAAACTATACTTTTATTCTACCATCCCACATTTTATGTGTTTTAAGTGACAATTTATATTTTTATATTGTATATCCCTTAATATATTATTATACCTATTATTTTTAAGATTTATTTATTTATGTATTTGAAAGGCAGAGTTACAGAGAGGCAGAGGCAGAGAGAGCGAAGTCTTCCATCTGCTCATTCACTCCCCAAATGGCTACAAAGGCCAGAGTTGAGCTCATCCAAAGCCAGGAGCCAGGAGCTTCTTCCAGATCTCCCAAGAGTACAGGGGTCCAAACACTTTGGGTCATCTTCTACCACTTTCCCAGGCCATAGCAGAGAGTTAGATTGGAAGTGGAGCAGCTGGGACTTGAACGGGCACCCATATGGGATGGAGTTGCGCCAATCCGAAGCAGGAGCCAGGAGCTTCTTCCAGGTCTCCCACGCAGGTGTGCAGGGGCCCAAAGACTTGGGCCATTCTCTACTGCTTTCCCAGGCCATAGCAGAAAGCTGGATAGGAAGTGGAGCAGCCAGGACTCGAACTGTTGTCCATGTGAGATGCTGGTACTGCAGGTGGCAGCTTTACCCGCTACACCGCAGCGCCAGCCCTAGCCATTACTTTTAAAAGGTAGCAAGGTCTTGAGAAGCAAAGACAGAGAATTTTCCTAGACTAGAGCAGCTGGGACTAGAACAGGCGCCCGTATGGGATGTCGGCGCTTCAGGCCAGGGCGTTAACCCCCTGTGCCACAGCGCCGACCCCTCCCATCATTTTTGAAAGACATTTTCACAGGGCAAAGAATTCTGGCTTGACAGTTCTTTTCTCACAACACTTTAAAAATATTGTGCCAATTTCCTCTAGCTTCTTTGGCTTCTCATGTAAAATATATTGTCATTCATATAGTCCCCCTTCCAGAGGTAAAGTGGAATTTTTTTCTGGCTACATATGAGATTTTTTCTTTCTTTCTTTCTTTTTTTTTTGGCAGGCAGAGTTAGACAGTGAGAGAGAGAGCGAGAGAAAGGTCTTCCTTCCATTGGTTCACCCCCCAAATGGCCGCTGCGGCTGGCGCACTGCACCCATCCGAAGCCAGGAACCAGGCACTTCCTCCGGGTCTCCCATGCAGATGCAGGGCCCAAGTACTTGGGCCATCCTCCACTGCACTCCCGGACCACAGCAGAGAGCTGGCCTGGAAGAGGAGCAACCGGGACAGAATCTGGCGCCCCGACCGAGAATGGAACCTGGGTTGCCGGCGCCACAGGCGGAGGATTAGCCAAGTGAGCCCTGGCGCCGGCCTTTTTCTTTGTTTTTAGTTTTCAGAAGTTTAATTAAGATGTCTATTGGCGTGGGTTCTTTTAAGTATATCCTGTTTGGGATTTACTCAGCTTCAGAAGCTGTAGGTTTATGTTTCTTGTCAATTTTGGGACGTTTTCAGTCATTGCTTTGAGTACTTCTTAGCCCCAATGTTTTTCTTCTGTGTTTTTGAGACACCATAAATTTAGACCTTTTGTTATAGTAGCACAGGACTCTAAGGCTTAGCTCATTTTTAGAAATCTATTTTCTCTTTCTGTTGTTCAGATTGGCAACTTTTATTGATCTATACTCCAATTCATTGGTTATATTTTCTTTTGTCACTTCCATTCTGCTGTTGAGCTTCTTTCACATCTTAGTGAAATAGCTATTTTAGTGAATATCTATTTTGTTCTTTATATTCTCTATTTATTTGCTAAGACTTTCTACCTCTTCATGTGTATGAAGTGTGTTTATAATTACTTGCTGAATCATTTTTATCATGATGCCTTTAAAATATTTGTCAACTTTGGGAAGCAATGACTTTGAACAGCCCTTGTCTCAACTGTTGAGGAACAGTTTTTTCTTCATACTATTGGACTCTTTACTTAACATAGAGTTAATTGTATGTGTATAAAGTTAATTGAAAATGGATCTTAGTAAAAAATAAAAATGGGAATAGGAGAAGGAGGAGGAAGAGGGGTGGGAGAGTGGGTGGGAGGGCGGGTACGGTGGAAAGAATCACTATGTTCCTAAATTTGTAATTATGAAATGTATGAAGTTTGTATTCCTTAAATAAAAGGTTTCTGGGAAAAAATAAAATAAAATATTTATCAAATAATTGAAAGATTTCTGTCTTTCAGTGTTGGCATCTATTATGGGTTGAATATTGTTCCCAAATAAAAATGTATGTTGATGTCCTGACTACAGGTCCTGTGAATGTGACTTTACTTGGAAATAGGGTCTTTGCAGATGTAAATAATTTAAGACATGTTCATTAGGGTGGGCCCCATTACAATACATATTTTTAATATGGCCATTACAATGCCATATTTTTACGAAGAGGAGAATGGACACAGACACACAGTGAGAATGCTATCTGACAGCAGAAGACGATATTAAAGCGATACAGCAGTACAGCTAAGGAATACCAAGGATTCATGGCCACCACCAGAAGCTAGGAAGAAACAAGGAACGATTATCCCTTGCAGGTTTCACAGGGAATGCAGTCCTGCCAATACTTTGATTTCAGACTTCTAGGCTCCACAACCGTGAGACAATAAATTCTGTTGTATTTGATCCATTCAGTTTGTGATAATTTGTTAAGGCAGCCCTGGGAAATTGCCTTTTTTAAATCAGTTAGACATTTACCTGGCTTTTGATATGATAAATTATTTTTATTTGAAACTTTGCAGTATTGAGTATTTTGTAATAAGACCCTGGATCGTATTTATGCCTTTTTTTTTTTTTTTTTTTGACAGGCAGAGTGGATAGTGAGAGAGAGACAGAGAGAAAGGTCTTCCTTTTTGCCGTTGGTTCACCCTCCAATGGCCGCTGCGGCCGGCGCACTGCGCTGATCCGAAGCCAGGAGCCAGGTGCTTCTCCTGGTCTCCCATGCGGGTGCAGGGCCCAAGGACTTGGGCCATCCTCCACTGCCTTCCCGGGCCATAGCAGAGAGCTGGCCTGGAAGAGGGGCAACCGGGATAGAATCCAGCGCCCCAACCGGGACTAGAACCCAGTGTGTTGGCGCCGCAAGGCGGAGGATTAGCCTGTTAAGCCACGGCGCCGGCTTATGCCTTTTTTTTAGCTAGCTTCTTGTGACAGTGTTCTGTCAGGGGAAACAGGTGGTGGTGAAAGGGCGGGTTACTCCTTTGGCTTCCTCAGGTGTGAAAAGGAAAGACTGCTGAGTGGGGATGGAGGTTCCAGCTCCTCACTCAGGCTCCACTGAAACCTCCCTGGTTGAGAGAGATAGAAGAGCTTATGGGCCTGCGCGGTGGCGTAGCAGGTAAAGCTGCCACCTGCAGTGCCGGCATCGCATATGGTCACCAGTTCGAGTCCCAGCTGCTCCTCTTCCAATCCAGCTCTCTGCTGTGGCCTGGGAAAGCAGTAGAAGATGGCCCAAGTCCCTGGGCCCCTGCACCCATGTGGGAGACCTGGTAGAAGCTCCTGGCTCCTGGCTTCGGATCAGCACAGCTCCGGCCATTGTGCGGCCAATTGGTAAGTAAAACATCAGATGGAAGATCTCTCTCTCTCTCTCTCTCTGCCTCTGCCTCTCTATAACTCTATCTTTCAAATAAATAAATAAATCTTTTTTTTAAAAAAGCTTACTACTGTTATCCGTGTGGCTTCTATTGACACCATAAAAGGAAGTTGACTTTTTACACCTAAGCTGTGGTGAAAGTCCTCACTCTTTGAGGCCTCTTCTGATACCACCTGATGGGGTGATTGCGCTGCCTTGTTATACTTTTGCATGGGTGGAGGTCTGGGCTTGCCACTAGGCTTTTGCTGGTGTGGGTAGATGTAGTGCCCCACGTTACCTGTAGTGTCTGGCTGCAGTACAGCAGTTATTGTGTACAAGCTTTCTGTCTGGCTAGATCACTCCTTTCTGATCTTTTGGATAGAGAGAGCAGGCTTTCCTTGGGACTTCTTTTGTCTTCACTCACTGGCAGTTCTGGGTTGCTGCTTCTGCAGCTTTGGGCTGCACCTTTCATCAGCTCCAAGTCTGGATATATATGGCAAACAGAAAATTCAAAAAACTCACAACCACATCTTTTGTGGGGTCCCAAGATCCGTGGAAAGTCTGCTCTCTTTCCATCTTCAAGAGTCACTTTCTGTTTGTTTCAACATCAAGAGTTGTTCATTGCACGTAGTGAGATAAATAGCAAAACGTGTGTGTACTCCACCTTCTCAGAAGCGAAAGTCCTGAATTTCTCTTAAAAATAATGAATTTGAACAAAAATTCAGACTACTATGGTTTGCGTGTGTCCTGCAAAAGTTTGTTGGAACCTAATTCCTCAGTGTGGCCATGTTGGGAGGTGAGGCCTAGTGGGAGGCATTCAGGTCATGAAGACAGAGCCCTCATGAATTGGGAGACTGGGTTCTCACTCTTGCGAGACGAGATTAGATACTGTTAAAGTGGGTTGTGATAAAACAAGTCCATCGTTCATGTGCTTTTTGGAAGGATCTGCTTCTTTTTCCATTCTCTGCGATGAGTTAAAAAAGCCCAAGGCCCTCATCAGAAGCTGAGAAGATGACAGCACCATGCTGTCAGACTTCCCCACTTCCAGAAACACGAGCCAACATTAACTTCTTTTTAAAATTAATTACCCAGTCTTGGGTATTCTGTTATAGCAACAGAAAGCAGACTACGCCGGCGCCATGGCTTAACAGGCTAATCCTCTGCCTTGCGGCGCCGGCACACCAGGTTCTAGTCCCGGATTGGGGCGCCGGATTCTATCCCAGTTGCCCCTCTTCCAGGCCAGCTCTCTGCTATGGCCCGGGAAGGCAGTGGAGGATGGCCCAAGTGCTTGGGCCCTGCACCCGCATGGGAGACCAGGAGAAGCACCTGGCTCCTGGCTTCGGATCAGCGAGATGCACCGGCCGCAGCGGCCATTGGAGGGTGAACCAACGGCAAAAGGAAGACCTTTCTCTCTCTCTCTCTCTCTCACTATCCACTCTGCCTGTCAAAAAAAAAAAAAAAGAGTGTTTAGAGCTAAGTTTGTGCTTATCCCTATTCATCATGTTGGTTTTTTTTTTTTTCAAACTGAGATCCACAGAGCATCTTCCTCTGAATCATCTTGAAATGCCTATTTAAATTACAGATTGCCAAGTCCTTATCCCTACCTGCTAAATCAGAAGCTAGGACTGAAGACCTCTGTTCCCAAGATATTCTAATATATGCCAATCAGAATCACCGATCTATGCCATTGTTAAAATTGCCTAAATAGGGTCCGGCGCTGTGGCATAGTGGGCAAAGCCACTGCCTACAGTGCCGGTATCCCATTTGGGCACTAGTTTGAGTCCCGGCTGCTCCATTTCTGATCCAGCCCTCTGCTGTGGCCTGGGAGGGCAGTGGAGGATGGCTCAAGCCCATGGGCTACTGGCACCCACGTGAGAGACCCGGAAGAAGCTCCTGGCTCCTGGCTTCAGATGGGCGCAGCTCCAGCCGTTGTGGCCATCTGGGGAGTGGAGCGACAGATAGAAGACCTCTCTCTGTCTCTCTCTGTGTCTCTCTTCCTCTGCCTCTCTGTAGCTCTGCTTTTCAAATAAATAAATCTTTTTCTAAATAGACCAGGCCAAGGATGCGAACTTGTAACAGAACTGAAGACTGCTCTTTGGAAGCTATGAATCATTAATCCCCTGGACAGATTTGGTCAACCAGTTACTAATTCCTCTAATTAGCCCTCACAGCTAGTCCCTACTGTGCTGCTTTGTAGAAATAATACCATGAAAAGTCCTCAGGTAGTGATTTGCAAAATTTCGCTTGCTCTCTGTGTACTGAACTGCACTGACCTACCCTTGTAGTAAATAGATCAAAGATAATGAGCTAGTCTGACAGGTTGTGTTCCCAGTGAAATCATACCGGGTCCAGTGAACACACACTATCCTTTACAAATAATCCATTTTAGACTGTCTCTTGGAATCAACAGCATGCTTACTGATGTGTCCAGTTACACTTGCTCACTTATTTCCTTTTTGACATCAGTGATCACAATTGCCCTCTGGCACCTCTCTTAGTCTCCAAATTGATGAAAATAAAAATTATCCCTAAGAGTGCTTTAGGAGTCTTATTTGCATGTTCTCCCAATACCCTGAGAAATGCAATTTGTCCAAGCCAGACACTTGAACATTGTTAAAGCAATAAGAGATATTCTGTTGAGAATCATTTTACCTGACTGGACTCTTCTTCCCTGATCAATGTTTGAGCTGTACTCTCTCTCTACCTGAAGTGTGTTCTGAGGACCAGCAGCAGCACCTGGGAACTTGTCAGAAGTGTACATTCCTGGGTCCACCCACATGTAACAAATCAGAATTTTACTTTTAACAAAACCTCTACGTGATACTTGTGCACATTAAAGCTTAAAAAGCGCTGAGCTAGACTTGTCAATATGAAAATTTCTCCTTAACAGAAAATACATGTACAAAGTAAGAACAATGGAGTTCTGCTGTATTTTATCATCCATAGGTATGTCACTGTCAACTGTACCCCTTTCTAGATTGTCTTCTTGCTGTTAACATTTTAAAGGTTCTTGGGACCAGTGTTGTGGTGCAGCTGCTTAATTTGTCACTTGCTACACTTGCATCCCATGTGGGAGTGCCAGTTCAAGTCCTGGCTGCTCTGCTTCCAATCCAGCTCCCTATGGAAGACCAGGATGGAGTTCCTGGCTCTTGATTTCTGTCTGGCCCAGACCTGCCTGTTGCTTTATAATTATTGGTTTCTACTTTAATTTCCTTGTGGTCAGTGAACATATTTTTATTACTTTTATTCTTTTAAATGTATTGACAGTTCCTTCATGGTCCAGAATATGGCCCCTCGTGGTAAACATTTTTCACCCACTCAAAAAAGAGTGCGGATTGGTGGGTGGAGGAGAGTGAGCTATAAATGTCAACTGGGGGGATGGCGCTGTGGCACAGTGGGTTAATCCTCCCACATGGGCTCCAGTTCTAGTCCCGACTGATCCTCTTCCAAAGCAGCTCTCCATTATGGCCTGCGAAGGCAGTGAAAGGGTGCTTGGACCCCTACACCCACATGGGAGACCCAGTGGGGGCTCCTGGCTTCTGGCTTCGGATCTGTGCAGCTCTAGCTATTGCGGCCATTTGGGAGTGAACCAGCGGAAGGAAGATCTCTCTCTCTGTCTCTCCCTCTCTCTGTTTATAACTCTGCCTCTCAAACAGGTAAATAAATTTTAAAAAAAAGTCAATTAGAGCAAATTCATTGCTGGTGGCTTAATAACTATTAACTTGTTCTATTGATTACTGAGAGAGGAGAATTAAAGTCTCCAAATATAATTGTGGATTTTTGTATTTCTCCATTAAATTCTACCATCATTTGCTTCACATGTTTTGAAGCTCTCTTAGTCTTCTTGTGAACTGATCATTTTATTAGTATGAAATAATTCTGATCTTTGGTAATCTTCCTTATTTTGAAGTCTACTTTGTCTGACATTAATAATGTCACTAGATTTCCTATGATTAGTGTTTGGGCAGTGTATATTTTCCCCATCCTTTTGTTTGAACCTAAGTCTTTATAACTAAACTGAGCTTCTTATAGTTAGCATGAACAATTTGTACCTTTTATCTGGACTATTTCACCACATTTAGTTGACTATTACAAAATTATTTCTAAGTCTACCATCATGACAATTTTCCCATCTGTTCTTTATCCTTTTTTTCCCCTGCTTTTCTCCCTTCCTTGCCATTACGTGAACATTTTTTGAATTATATTTTGGCTTTTTATATGGCTAATATTGACCACGAATCGATTGTGCTTGTTTATACTCATGTATGATTTAATGTTGTGTCCCGCGGGTGGCTGATGCCAATTACCATTGACCAACCCACCACCATCATTTAGTCCCATGAAAAAAGGTGATTGTCTCGCCCAACTGGACTTTCAGGGGGTTTTCTTTGGAATTAGCGGACATTATGCATGAGCCCTCACGGACTTTGGGCTCCCATAGGACGACAAGTACACTTCCTTTTATTCCTCTCCTTGACATTGCACCATTGTTTTCTTTTTTCTTTATTTATTTTTTAAAGATTTATTTGAAAGAGTTACAGAGAGGCAGAGGCAGAGATGGAGGTCTTCCATCTGCTGGTTCACTCCTCAGCTGGCCACAACGGCCAGAGCTGTGCCGATCTGAACCCAGGAGCCAGGCATTTCTTTCTGGTCTCCCACGTGGGTGCAGGGGCCCAAGCACTTGCGCCATCTTCTACTGCTTTCCCAGGCTATAGCAGAGAGCTGGATCAGAAGTGGAGCAGTCAGGACTCGAACCTGTGCGCATACGGGATGCCGGCACTTGCAGGCAGCAGCTTTATCCTCTACGCCACAGCGTCGGCTCCTGAACCATTGTTTTCATGCATTTTTTTTTTTGACAGGCAGAGTTAGACAGTGAGAGAGAGACAGAGACAGAGATAAAGGTCTTCCTTCCGTTGGTTCACCCCCCAAATGGCCGCTACGGCCGGTGCACTGCACCGATCCGAAGCCAGGAGCCAGGTGCTTCCTCCTGGTCTCCCATGCCCAAGCACTTGGGCCATCCTCCACTGCCTTCCTGGGCCACTGCCTTCCAGAGAGCTGGACTGGAAAAGGAGCAACCGGGACAGAATCCGGCACCCCAACCGGGACTAGAACCCGGTGTGCCGGCGCCACAGGCAGAGGATTAGCCTAGTGAGCCACGGCACAGGCCTTTATGCCTTTTCATTTCTGTGTAGACTACAGCTTCTATGATACATTTCAATCTTTTTGCTTTGAACAATCTATTGTTTTTCAGTACATGAAGAAATAAAAAATTAAGTCTTTTATATTTATCAAGATATTTACCATTTTCATTCCTTTGTATTGCTCTGAATGTCCAGCTGGTATAATTTCCCTCTAGTCTGCAGAATTGCCTTTAATATTTCTCCAAGAGCAAATCTGCTGGCAGTAAATTGCAGAGAGAGAGAGGTCTCCCATCCACTGGTTCACTCTCCAGATGGCTGCAACGGCCAGGTCTGGGCCGATCCAGAGCCAGGAGCCAGAGTGCAGGGGCCCAAGGACTTGGCCATCTTTTACTCTTCTCCCAGGCTATAGCAGAGAGCCGGATCGGAAGTGGAGCGCTGGGACTCAAACCAGCACCCATATGGGATGCTGGCACTGCAGGTGGTGGCAGCTTTACCTGCTAAGCCACAGCACCAGCCCCAATAGCTTACTTCATATATATTGTTGATTCATTATTTAACTCATAGCCAATAACACTACAACCCATGCCTTAACAAAACTCATCAAATGCCCATATTTTCTCCATAAAGCACACCACAGCTTTCTTGCACTTGAGAATGCAAGATATTACTTCAGTACTACACTTGGGGGGCATTTTAAATAACAAGATTACCAATAAAAATGTGGCACTAAAGAGAGAGTGGATATGACAGGAGGAAGAGCATTGCTTTGTTTGGCCTCAGCTGGAAACATGCACTTCATTTTTTTTTTAAAAGATTTTATTTATTTATTTGAGAGGCAGAGTTACAGAGAGAAGGGTCTTCCATTGGTTCACACCTCAAATGGCTGCAACAGCCAGAGCTGGGCCAATCCAAAGCCAGGAGCCAGGAGCTTCTTCCCGGTCTCCTGTATGGGTTCAGGGGCTCAAGCACTTTGGCCATCTTCCACTGCTTTCCCAGGCATATTAGCAAGAAGCTGGATCAGAAGTGGAGCAAATGGGACTCAAACCGATGCCCATATGGGATACCAGTGCTGCAGGCAGAAGCTTAACCTACTATGCCATAGCACAGGCCCCAGGACATGTACTTTAGACAATTCAAATTTTTTGTCCCTCTGTGCATGTCCCTGTATGATGTTGAAATCTCCATAAGCATGTTTTAAATTTTATTTAAGGAATATAAAATTCATGAATTTGATATATACAAATTTAGGAGTGTAGTGATTCTTCCCATCCTACCTCCCTCCCACCCATACTCCCACTCTCCATAAGTATTTTTTAAAACAATACATTTACTTATGTATTTGAAAGAGTTGCAGAGAGAGAGGAGGGGACAGAGAGCTCTTTCATCTGCTGGTTCACTCCCCAGATGGCTGAGGCTGAGACAGGCCAAAGCCAGGAGCCAGGAGTTTCATCCAAGTCTCCCACATGGGTGGCAGGGGCCCAAGTACTTGGGCCATTCTCCTCTGCTTTTCCCAGGCACATTATCAGGGTGCTGGATGGGAAGTAGAGTGGCCAAGACACCAACCGGTGCCCATATGGGATGCCTGCATCACAGGTGGCAAGGTGGCTCTACTTGCTGTGCTGGCCCCTCAATATAAGTATTGATTTGGGGTTACAGGTAAGTTGTAGTGAGTAAGTGAATTTCCAGATACAGAGTCTATGAGTAATAAGAATTGACTGTATCTTATCTTTCTCTAGCTTTTTTTCATCTTCCTTTCAACAGTATTTTTTTCTGGCAGGCCATTACTTGTTCAATCCTTGAAAATAGTTGTTCCATATATTTTATTTATCTTTGTGTACAGAAAGAAGATAAGTCTAACAATCACTTCTCCATCATATCTAAATCATACCTGCAATTGGAAGTGAAATAATAAACACAATAATCAATCAGTCTGACAACAACAAAAAATGTGGGTGTTGGTGAAAAGGGGTACAGTGTGCCTTGAAAATGTTGGCTATTGTATAAGGAACTATTTTCCCGAAAGGTGCTGGGTTATAAGAAGTAAAAGACAAGAAACCAAGGTCTTCTTTCTAAGGACCTTATGCTTCATTCAGAAGACAAGGTGCCTCACAGGAAATGTCCAAAACATTTCTCTTACTCAGGCCTCACCTCAGGCCCTAACCCTGTTCCCCTATGAGTCCTTCCCCCTAAATACCAAAGTACAAATAGCTTCCAGCTAACAACTGAAGAAAACTCTCCACTGTACACACACCTTCAAAATCATTTTATGGGAGGACTTCAGAAAGTTTGTTAGCCCATGACATGAAAAGATTATTTTATTTTGGTGAAAAAAATTAAATCCATTCATAGTTTTTGCACAATATGCATTTCTTTTTTTTTGTAGTGGGTTTTTTATTTTTTTCTAAGATTTATTTATTTATGTGAAAGTGAGAGTTACAGAGAGAAGGAGAGGCAGAGAGATCAGTCTTCCATCCGCTGGTTCACTCCCCAGTTGGCAGCAATGGCCGGAGCTTCGCTGATCCGAAGCCAGGGGCAAAGAGCTTCCTCTGGGCCTCCCACGTGGGTACAAGGGCCCAGGGATTTGGGCCATCTTCCACTGCTTTCCCAGGCCATAGCAGAGAGCTGGATTGGAAGTGAAGCAGCCAGGACTCAAACTGGCGCCCATATGGGATGCCAGCACTGCAGGCAGTGGCCTTACCCACTATGCCACAGCAACAGCCCCCATAATATGCATTTCTGTGAACTTCTTGAAGATCCCTCATGTTATACTTGGGTCCTACATTTGCCATTTAGAATAACTATCTCACCTTGCTTTGCCTAGAACTTTCCTAGGAAAATCCTGTTTGAGGAATTGCATCAGTCCCAGGAAACCAGAATGGTTGGCACCTCTAGTCTGTATTGTTCTCAGACTTTTCTGTGGTTGTCATTAACTCTAAACAAAGTCTAGTGTGATATGTGGGGCACAGAAGAATGTTAGCTATCTCTCAACTATTTTTTTTTTCACCTGAACAGCCACAGTGCTCCAAATTCCTTTAGAAATAATGGCTCTGGGTTGAAGGCATTCGATCTTTTTTTTTTTAAGATTTATTTATTTATTTGAAAGTCAGAGTTACACAGAGAGAGGAGAGGCAGAGAGAGAGAGAGAGGGAGAGAGAGAGAGGTCTTCCATCCGCTGGTTCACTCCCCAATTGGCTGCAATGGCTGGAGCTACACCAATCCGAAGCCAAGAGCCAGGAGCTTCTTCCTGGTCTCCCACGTGGGTGCAGGGGCCCAAGGACTTGGGCCATCTTCCATTGATTTTCCAGGCCATAGCAGAGAGCTGGATTGGAAGTGGAGCAGCCAGGACTAGAACCGGCGTCCATATGGGATGCCAGCACTTCAGGCGGGGCCGTTAACCTGTTGCGCCACAACACCGGCCCCAAGGCATTCGATCTTTTAGAATTTCTTGTTAAGTGAAGCTATTACTGGCAGACACGACATTAAGACATTACCAATTATTACTATCAAATGGAATTTAATAGTTCAGCCAGCAAGAAGCAAGAACATGAGCGAATGGGATCTAGGAAAGATACATTTTGATAAAAGGTGTAACAGGTTTACAGAAGGCTGCCAGGCTTGTGTGGAGTGTAACACTTCCCCTGCCCAAGTATTGGGTAAGAAAAATAGTGGTTCTCCGAACAAGGTCACACAAGTGAATGCTTGTAAGATCTGTGGAAACAGATCACCTGGCCCAACCCAGACCTGGCACTTGAAGCTGGCTGACCTGCAACCAGCAACAAATGGAATGGTGCTTCTGGCACTCCACCTAGTGAACGGTTTAGATCCTGGATGATGGTGCCTTTCTCTGCTTCACACTGTTTTATGGCTTCTTGCTTTGATTCCTCTCTTTGTCTTTTAGTCTGGACACAGGAGTCATCCCAGCAGTCCCAAATGTTGCTCCATTTGCCAGGTCCAATTTCCACTCATGCTTGAGGTGCTTTTGGGCACCATTGGGGAGCCACATCCATGGGCTCCCTGGTACTAATCAGTTTGCCCTACAGAAAGAAGCTGGCCTATTTGCCTCTCAATCAGAAAACTTAATTGTAGCTTAGACAGCACCTTTCTTAGCTCCTCTAATAATGACTCTGTCCTTTGTTCTAGGCCCTGTCTAGTGCACTTGGGCCTCATTCCTTTGTCATCATAACCTCTACTCTACCACCAATGGCTCTACTCCCAACATGTGTGTACTGATGGTCCTCTTCCCCACTTAATGCTGTATAATTGTTCAAACCTGGTAAATGCTACTCTTAGGATCATTGGTTACTATCCTCACTCTGTCTTTTATGACCTTGTCTAAATATGATCAGAGTCGGCGAACTTGGAAGGCTTCCATAGCCTTGGCAACTCATGACGACAGCCTAGGGTGGTTACTGGCACCATAAACTAGAGTGTCAATTTGTTGGGTCAACAACAGGAGCCACTGTACACTTGCTCCTCAGGTGGGATCTCTGTCCTTAATGTGGTGTACATTGTGATTTAATGCTGTAACTAGTACTCAAACAGTATGTTTCACTTTGTGTTTCTATGTGGGTGCAAACTGTTGAAATCTTTATACTAAATTGATCTTCTGTATATAAAGAGAATTGAAAGTGAATCTTGATGCAAATGGAAGGTGAGAGGCAGCGGGAGAGGGGAGGGTTGTGGGTGGGAGGGAAGTTATGGGGGGGGGGGGAAGCAATTGTAATCCATAAGCTGTACACTGGAAATTTATATTCATTAAATAAAAGTTAAAAAAAAAAAAAGAAAGAAGCTGGCCTTTCATACCAGAAAGTAGTGGTTCTAGGAATACCCGTTATTCCTGACAGGCCAGGGCCATTTAGCAGATATAAGAGGGCTTCAAAAATTTCATGGAATTGTATATTATAGAAAAATGTATTCATGGATTTCCAAAGTATTTTGCACAAAAATTAACTTATCTTTTAATTCCACTTCTCCATAAACCTTTCTTAAAGATTTATTTTTATTTGAAAGTCAGAGTTACACAGAAAGAGGAGAGGCAGAAAGAGAGAGAGAGAGAGAGAGAGAGAGAGAGAGAGAGAGAGAGATTCCATCTGCTGGTTCACTCCCAAACTGGCCACAATGGCCAGAGCTGCACCAATCTGAAGCCAGAAGCCAGGAGCTTCTTCTGAGTCTCCCACATGGGTGCAGGGGCCCAAGGACTTGGGCCATCCTCCACTGCTTTCCCAGGCCATGGCAGAGAGCGGGATTGGAAGTGAAGCAGCAGGGACTCAAACCAGTGCCCATATGGGATGCCCAAATCTCATATAGGGGTGCTTGGGTTTGAGTCCCAATTCCAGCCTCCTGCTAATGTGCGCCCTGGCTGGCAGCAGGTGATGGCTCAAGTGGTTGAGTCTTTGCCATCCTGAGGACCCACATGGAGTTCCCAGCTCCCAGTTTTGGCCTGGCCCAACCCTGGTTGTTGCAGGCATTTGATGAGTGAACCAGTCCAATGGAGATCTCTGTTTATCTCTTTCTTGTTTCTCGGTCTTTAAAATAAAAAAATGAAAAAATAAATAGATCAACATTTTTGAATTTATTATAAGATTTTTTGGTAGCTATTGTGAATGGAATTTGTTTTGCAATTTATTTATCCATGAGTTTGTTATTGGTATATGTTACTGGCTTTGAGTGTTGATTTTGTATGCCACAGCTTTACTGAATTCATTTATTGGTTCTAATAGTCTCTTTTGTGGAGTTTTTTCATCTCTGTCTATATAGAATCATGTCATCTAAGCAGGAATGATTTTTCTTCCTTTATTATTTGTATGCCTTTTCTTTCTCTTGCCCAGTGGCTCTGACTAAAACTGCCAGTACTATATTGAATAGGGATGGTTAAAGTAGACACCCTTGTCTCATTACAGATCTTACGGGAAATGATTTCAACTTTCCCCTGTTTAATATTATGTTGGCTGTGGATTTGTCATATACACCCTGTACTGTGTTGAGGTATATTCCTTCTATACCTATTTGGTTCAAGGGTTTTTTTTTTATCATGAATGGATGTTGGGATTTTTATCTAATGCTTTTTCTGCATCTATTGAGATGGTCATATGCTTTTTATCCTTTGTCCTGTTGATGTGATATCTTATGTTGATTTATGTGAATGTGGTGAATCATTCCTGCATCCCTGAGATAAATCTCACTTGGTCAGAGGAATTATTTTTTTATGTGCTATGGGATTTGATTTGCTAGTATTTGGTTGAGAATTTTTGCAGGAATATTGATCTATAATTTTCTTTTTTGGTTGTATCCTTGTCTGTTTTGTAATAAGAGTAAGGCTGGACTCAAAGAATGAGTTTGTAGGGGTTCCCTTCCTTTCAGTTTTTTGGTAAATGGAAAGACCTTTCATGTGCATGGATTGAAAGAATTAATAATAATATTGTTAAAAATGTCCATATTACCCAAAGCAATTTACTGATTTAATGCAATCTCCATCAAAATACCAATGACATTCTTCACAGAATTAGGAAAAAAATCACAAAATTTATATGGAAACACAAAAGACTCTGAACGGCCAAAGCAATCTTGAACAATAAGCACAAAGCTGGAGGCACCACAATACCAGATTTTAAGTCACACTGAAGAATTATTGTAAGCAAAACAGCATGGCACTGACATAAAAATAGACATGTAGACAGATGCAATATAATAGAAACCACTGAGGCCGGCGCCGTGGCTTAACAGGCTAATCCTCCGCCTTGCGGCGCCAACACACTGGGTTCTAGTCCCGGTTGGGGCGCTGGATTCTATCCCGGTTGCCCATCTTCCAGGCCAGCTCTCTGCTATGGCCCAGGAAGGCAGTGGAGGATGGCCCAAGTGCTTGGGCCCTGCACCCGCATGGGAGACCAGGAGAAGCACCTGGCTCCTGCCTTCGGATCAGCACAATGCGCCGGCCGCAGCGGCCATTGGAGGGTGAACCAACGGCAAAAAGGAAGACCTTTCTCTCTGTCTCTCTCTCTCTCTCTTTCACTATCCACTCTGCCTGTCAAAAAAAAAAAAATAGAAACCACTGAAATACATCCACACATTTGCAGTAAGCCTGTCTTTGACAATGGAGTTTAACAGATACCCTAGAGAAGAGATGGTCTCTTCAATAATGGATTCTTGGGAAACTGGGTATCTATATGCAAAAGATTAAACTTTGACATGTCTCTTCCTGCCCCCCAAAACAAAAATAACCTCAAGATGGATCAAAGATATAAATTTATGATGTGAAACTGTCAAAAGAAAACAAAAGAAATACTTCAAGACACTGGCATAGGCAACAACTTTTTGGATAAGACCCCAAAAGCACAGGTAACAAAAGCAAAATAAACTAATGGGATTATTTCAAGCCAAGAAGCTTCTGTGCTGAGAAAACAAAAATCCATGGCATGAACTTATAGCATGGGAGAGAATATTTGCAAATGGTTCATCTGACAAAAGATTAATGTCCAGAATATTTAAGAAACTCAGAAAACAACAAAATAATAACCAATTCAGTTACAAAACTGAGCATTCAAATAGGCATTTCTCAAAAAAAAAATGCATATGGCTAACCAATCCATGAAAAGATGCTCAGTATCACTAGCCATCAGGGATTTGCAAATGAAAACCACAATGGGGTATCATCTTACTCCAGTTAAAATGACTATTATCAAAAATATAAAGAATAACAAATGCTAGTGATGATGTAGAGAAAAGGGAAATCTTACACACTGTTGGTGGGAATGCAAATTAGAATAGCCACTATGGAGAACAGTATGGAGGTTCCTTAAAAATTAAAAATAGGGGGCCGGTGCTGTGGCGCAGTAGGTTAACGCCCTGGCCTGAAGCACCAGCATCCCATATGGGTGCCAGTTCGAGACCCGGCTGCTCCACTTCTGAGCCAGCTCTCAGCTATGGCCTGGGAAAGCAGCAGAAGATGGCCCAAGTCCTTGGGCCTCTGCACCCACGTAGGAAACCTGGAAGAAGCTCCTGGCTCCTGGCTTCGAATCAGCGCAGCTCCGGCTGTTGTGGCCATCTGGGGAGTGAACCAGCAGTGGAAGACCTCTCTCTCTCTCTCTCTCTGGCTCTACCTTTCTCTGTAACTCTGTCTTTCAAATAAATAAATAAATCTTTAAAAAAATAGATTTACTACAGAACATGCCTGTGACTATAGACTTGTAGTTCAGGCCACCGAAGATTAGAGATGGGACTTGGGCACTCCCTTGACTTGCATCCTCTGGTCTGCTTTAACACAAACAAGGAGGAAAAGAAAGCTAGGCATCAGAAGCAATGGGTGGCAGGCCTATTAATGGCTGATCTGTACAGTGATCTGCCCTCAAGGAGACCCAACAGGCCAGTCCACTGCAGTGGCTTTCAATGTGGTAAGCCTGGGCTTCAGCAGAAGTCAGCTTGTGAAGAGCCCTGGCAGCTCTGCCAAGAGTTGGATCACTGGAAATGGACCTGCCCTGGAGTCGAAGGATGCCCAGGTCAGAGCCACAGATCTTATTGGCTCTAAGCTGAAAAGCCCTTCACTCAGCCCAACTTCCAAAGTGACCACTGCAGCTGAGGGGATGGTCAAGTAGGGTCAGCAACATTGCAGGCAGAACTGTAAATTTCTTGTTAGAGATGCCCCCTGCATTTACCTGGCCAGTGCTCCTCCCAGGCCAGCCAAGTAATGAAAGTCAACAGAGTGCCTTCCCCTAGGAGGTTCACACCTCCCTTAGGATATACCCCATGTGAAGAGATAGATAGGTCTGGGCCTCTTAACTTACAAGGCCTAAAGCCCACCAGATTATTATCAAGCCCCTTCTGTCAGGTTCTATTTGCCTCTCAATCAGAAAACTTAATTGTAGCTTAGACAGCACCTTTCTTAGCTCCTCTAATAATGACTCTGTCCTTTGTTCTAGACCCTGTCTAGCGTACTTGGGCCTCATTCCTTTGTAATCATAACCTCTACCACCAATGGCTCTACTCCCAACCTGTGTGTACTGATGATCCTCTTCCCCACTTAATGCTGTATAATTGTTCAAACCTGGTAAATGCCACTCTTAGGATCATTGGTTACTATCCTCACTCTGTCTTTTATGACCTTGTCTAAATATGATCAGAGTCGGCAAACTTGGAAGGCTTCCATAGCCTTGGCAAATCATGACAACAGCCTAGGGTGGTTACTGGCGCCATAAACTAGAGTGTCAATTTGTTGGGTCAACAACAGGAGCCACTGTGCACTTGCTCCTCATGCGGGATCTCTGTCCTTAATGTGCTGTACATTTTGGTTTAATGCTATAACTAGTACTCCAACAGTATGTTTCACTTTGTGTTTCTATGTGGGTGCAAACTGTTGAAATCTTTAAACTAAATTGATATTCTGTATATAAAGAGAATTGAAAAGGAATCTTGATGCAAATGGAAGGGGAGAGGGAGCGGGAGAGGGGAGGGTTGTGGGTGGGAGGGAAGTTATGGGAGAGGGAAGCCATTGTAATCTATAAGCTGTACATTGGAAATTTATATTCATTAAATAAAATTTTAAAAAAAAAGAAAAAAAAATAGATTTACCATATGACCTCTGCTATCCCCCTTCTGGGTATAAACCAGAAAGAAATGAAATAAGCATATCAAGAGGTACCTGCACTTTTATGTTTGTTGCAGCACTATTCACAATAGCCAAGATATGGAATAAACCTACATGTTCATCCAGAGGTGAATGGATAAAGAAAACATGGTAGATATCCACAATGAAATATTATTTTGTCATTACAATGAATGAAATCCTGACATTTTTGCAGAATAGGTAGAAATGGAGATCATTATATTCAGTGAAATAAGCCAGACACAGACAAGTATCACATGCAGAAGTTAATAATAATAACAACAACAATAATAAATACATTCTATCTGAATTTAAAATAGTGATTACAAGAAGCTGGTAAAGTTGGGGAGGGGAGTGAAATGGGGAGAGGCTGGTTAATAGGTACCAAAACACAGTAGCATGAGGATAACAGGTTTTGGCATTTTAAAGCGCAATGGGGTGACTACAGCTCTCGATGAGGTGTGACATTTTGTATGAAGACCTGGAAGACATGAGCTAGTAGTCTCCAAATGCAAAGATAAGGAAATCCAAAGGCTGGTTAGCCATTATGGTCAATCTAATTCATGTATATGTGTTGAAAAGTGCATTGTACTCCTTAAAATGTGCAAGTATTATGCTAATCCAAATTTTTAAAATAAAATTTAAAAAGGTAAAGAAAAACTTTTTGAACTAGAAGTTTGTACTATTGCCCTACAAGTAGCCCAGGCAGAGGGATATAGAATTGATTACGTCTCCTCCAGTGATCAAATCACACCCTTGGACTCTGCAGCCACATGTTTATTGGCTTTCAGAATGGATCTATGGACAAAACATGAAAGACAAATACCATTACCGAATGTAATGTCAATATGGAAATGATATAAACTGCAACAATGTAAAGGTAATCAAATAGCTGGCAGGAGTCTGGAGTAATTTCCTCATTTGACAAAACAATAAGCCTCAAGAAGGATCTATATATGGATGTTTAAGTACATTATGTAAAGGATTAAAGGTAAACGATTGAAGAACTAACCAAAAAAACAAAAAAGAGTAAATGAGGACCTAAATCCCTTATCTTTCATAGTGAGGAGTCAAGAATGCTTAAAAAATAATCCAATACTTTGACATGAAAGCATTTTATTAAGAATTATGGGAGTAGGCATTTAGTATAGTGGTTAAAACACCCATGTCTCTTGGGGCTTGCACTTTGGCGTAGTGGGCAAAGCCGTCACCTGCAGTGCCAGCATCCCATTTGGGCACCAGTGCGAGTTCCAGCTGCTCCACTTCCAATCCAGCTCTCTGCTATGGCCTGGGAAAGCAGTCGAGGATGGCCCAAATCCTTGGGCCCCTGCACCCACGCGAGACCCAGAAGAAGCTGCTGGCTCCTGGCTCCTCTCTCCTCTCTCTGTGTAACTCTGACTTTCAAATAAATAAATAAATCTTTAAAAATTGTTTAAAAAATAGTCAAGATGATCTCATGAGTATCAAACAAAGCTCTGATTAGTAAGACTGGGAGTAGGGGCAGGAAGAAACCTGGTACTTTTAATTTTGTAGCTCCTTACATGGCTGGCTTTGGATCAGCACAGCTCGGGCCATTGCAGCCATCTGGGGAATGAACCAGTGGATGGAAGACCTTTCTTTCTCTCTGCCTCTGCCTCTCTGTAACTCTGCCTTTCAAATAAATAGATAAATAAATCTTTGTGTTAAAAAAAAAAAAATACATGTCCCACACTGGAGTGCCTGGATTTGATTCCCAGCTCTGGCTCCTGACTCCAGCTTCTTGCTAGTGTAGACCCCAGAAGGCAGTGGGTGATGGCTCAAGTAATTGGGTTCCTGCCACCCATGTGGGAGACCTGGATTGCATTCCTCACTCTTACCTTAAGTTGGGGCAGGTTGGTGCCATTGCAGGCTTTTGGAGAGTGAACCAGTGAATATGTTTGTTTCTCTCTCTCTCTCTCTTCCCTTCCCTCCATCCCTCCCTCTCTCTCTTTCCCCCACCACACCTCTCAAATAAGCAAATCACTCTTTAAAAATCTATTTAAAAATTATGGAAATAGCCAACAGAAGAATGATAAAAATAAAAATAGTTAAGATGGGGGGGACAACGTTGTGGTGCAGTAGGTTAATGCCCTGGCCTGAAGCGCCGGCATCCCATATGGGCGCCGATTCTAGGCCCAGCTGCTCCTCTTCCTATCCAGCTCTCTGCTATGGGCTGGGAAAGCAGTAGAAGATGGCCCAAGTCCTTGGGCCCCCACACCCGCATGGGAGACCCAGAAGAAGCTCCAGGCTCCTGGCTTCGGATCGTCTCAGCTCTGGCCATTGCGGCCAATTGGGGAGTGAACCATCGGATGGAAAACCTCTCTCTCTCTCTGCCTCTCCTCTCTCCTCTCTCTGTGTAACTCTGACTTTCAAATAAATAAATAAATCTTTAAAAATTGTTTAAAAAATAGTCAAGATGATCTCATGAGTATCAAACAAAACTCTGATTAGTAAGACTGGGAGTAGGGGCAGGAAGAAACCTGGTACTTTTAATTTTGTAGCTCTTTACATGGCTGTTCCCTTCAGTTATTGATTCCTTCAGTGACTGTGTACAGAACATGTGATATTATAGCAAGTATGCTCCCAAGCACAGGCATACAGAGATGGACAGGCAGAGAATGTTCCTGAACTCAAGGAACTCACGTTTAGTGGGGGCAATTAAACAAGTGTTAGGTAGGAAGTCAGTTATGAGCTTATGTGTGTGTGACAGGCCTAAAGAGAAGACATCTATATGCATCTGCATCTCAAAGTCATCCTAACAATGTTCCAGGGGAAGCCCAGATTTTCGCATCCTGCCTGCCCTGCCCCCTTCTACCTGGTAACCTGCCAGGTGGAGGCCCTCACCCCTCCTGCTAAATCTTCCACAATCTCCCAGGTGCAGCTCAGCATCTGCATCTCAAACACCCTGCCCTTTCCTCAGGTCTGATAACATTTGCATCCATAAAGTCCTTTGTTTCAGACCTTCCACAGGAAGAAGCTTCTTAACATTTACATCCATTAAGTCTTTCTTTCCAGGTTGAAGCATGTGAAGACAAAGACCTACTTCTTTAAAAACCCCAGCCTAAATGCAGGCTGGGCACTCTCTCTCAGGTCCTGTCTGGAGAGGTGCCCATCCGTTTTTACGGATGTCCCTACCCTAATAAACTTTGCAACTTTTACCTTCCACTACTCTCTGTCTCACGCCTGAATTCTTTCTTGCGCGAAGACAAGAACCCTGCAATTTCTCCGGTAACACAAGTAAGTCTCTTCCTAAAAGAAATAAGTGCAAATAATATTAAGTGCAATGCGAGTGATAAGATAAAGTGATATGACCTTGGGCGATCATGGAAGGCCCCTCTGAAGAAGTAAATTTTGAGCTCAAATACTTCTTTATATGAAAAAAAGTATAGGATATTGGTCACTTTCTTCGCAGGAGGCTCCACGGCCCCTATGCAAATTTATACCTCCTCCCCAGCAACCAGCTCAACAAACAAAGGAATTTGGGGATGTTACCGGAGAAATTGCAGGGTTCTTGTCTTCGCTCAAGAAAGAATTCAGGCGTGAGACAGAGAGTAGTGGGAGGTAAAATAGCAAGGTTTATTAAGAAGGAACATCTGTAAGGACGGATGGGCACCTCTCCAGACAGGACCTGAGAGAGAGTGCCCAGTCCCTCAGACTGGGGGAGAGGGGGGGCTGCATGGGTGAGTGGAGAGTACACCGGCCAGGCCAGGCGGGCGGCTCAGCAAAGATGCAGAGAGCTGCGCTCGCAGTCCAGTTGAGGCTGGGGGTTTTAAGGAGATGGGTCTTGCTTCCCCACCTCTGCTCCTCTTGGAACAAAGGGCTTTTTGGATGTAAATAGAAAAACTTCTCTTGAAGGTCTGAAACAAAGGACTTTATGGATGCAAATGTTATCAGACCTGAGGAAGGCAGCAGGGTGTTTGAGATGCAGATACTGGGCTGCACCTGGGAGATTGTGGAAGATTTATCAGGCAGGAAGCAGGAGGGGTGAGGGCCTCCACCTGGCAGGTTATCAGGTAAAAGGGGGCAGGGCAGGCCGGATGCGAGATCTGGGCTTCCCCTGAAACATTGCATATAGATGTCTTCTCTTTAGGCCTGTCACACACACATAAGCTCATAACTGACTTCCTACCTAACATGTCCACAATGAGCTAACTGAAGAACGAGATACAACATCTGAAACAGATTTTGCAGGAAACTTCTGGTTATCATACCAATGAGATGACTGAACCACACACCTCCCAAATACTTAATTTGCTGGCCATACTCTGCACTCATCATTTGAGGCTTTCTGCCTCATACCCACCAGCTCTATCACAGCTCTTCGCTTTTGGTCAACATATGCTAGTTACTCACCATGCATGAGATGCCGCTGGATATGAGGGGTCATGGCTTCCAATAGGCCATGAGTTGCTTTTGTGAAAATTCTAAAAAGGCACACTGGCTTCAAACTAACACTGCTATGCAAGGGTGCATGACTTGGTGAGAGTAATGAAAGCTGAATTCCAGTCCTCACTGGTCCTCTTGTCCAGATTCCCTTGTGTGGTGAACAACTGCACCCAGCAAGCCTGTAGGAATCGAACAAAATAATAATAAAAAATAATCTTGTCATTTACCAGAAGCATTCTAGTTTCCCTGGGGAGGATGCATAAGACATTTACATGTGCCAAAGATCTTATCTAGCTCTCCTCCTACAGTGTCTGCTCCACCTGTCCCTCCACCTGTCCCTATTACATATTTATGGACTGCTCCCTGAGTCCAAGCATGTTCTGAGAGACTATGAACCCTATCGCCTTCACCTCCAGCTTCCCCTTTTCCATGCATACCTACCTGGTCTTTCACCATTCCTTACTAGACCTGGCTTGTCTCAACTCCACCTAGCACCCCACCCTGTACCCTGCATCCTTAACATCTAATACTGCAAAATAAGAAACCCAAAGACACAACAGAAAAGCCACTACCTCCAGTACTGCTCCTACTCCACCCCAATTAGCAGGCAGGGAGTGAGATAGAAGGGGTCCAACACTGCTCTTGCTTAGGCTGATAAAATCACCCTCCAACTAGATAGCTAACGTATATAAGGAGGTCTTCAAAAAGTTCGTGGAAAGTACAGTATGAAAAAAACTAACGTGTGTATTTCAAGTTTTTTGAACCAAAAAAAAGCTTAACTGCTAATTCTGTCTTCCCCCTAACTGTGTGAAGCGCCCTTGTAAGGGCAGTAGCCTCCAGGTTGCTCTGCTGTGGCCAAAGACTGTGTCCTCTTCAAGGCATCCTCAGACCAGCTGGGGCAGAACCCAGGGGAGATCACCTTTAGCATTACTAAACCGAGTACATAGCCCCAGCTTGAAGCCTCTGTTGTTCCATTTTCTCCCCACAGCACTCAAGGCTTCCTCCCAAGAACACCGGCAGGTGGTAACCAACACATGTATTATTTTTTTTTGTTTTGTTTTGTTTTGTTTTGTTTTTTTGACAGGCAGAGTGGACAGTCAGAGAGAGAGAGAGAGAGAAAGGTCCTCCTTTTTGCCGTTGGTTCACCCTCCAATGGCCGCCGCGGTTGGTGAGCTGCGGCCGGCGCACCGCGCTGATCCGATGGCAGAAGCCAGGTGCTTCTCCTGGTCTCCCATGGGGTGCAGGGCCCAAGAACTTGGGCCATCCTCTACTGCACTCCCTGGCCACAGCAGAGAGCTGGCCTGGAAGAGGGGCAACCGGGACAGAATCCGGTGCCCCGACCGGGACTAGAACCCGGTGTGCCGGTGCCGCAAGGTGGAGGATTAGCCTAGTGAGCCGTGGTGCCGGCTGCACATGTATTATTAAGAGGGCTTAGTGCAATGGTCTATCTCAGAGAAAGGGTAAATTTGCCCCCAAGACAAATTCCACATCCTCCACTTAGAACCATTGGAAGAAATGCTAAAACTACACCCAACCTAACAATGAAAACCCAAGCAGTCTTTCATCTACTGTACATCTAGACAGTTTCAGAAGTCCGTCCATCGGGAGAGGATCCCTAGGGGTTTGCTTGTACTAGAGGAACATAAACATTTACATTGCCTCTCTGCTGCTGAGAGAAGGGGGAAGGGACACATCTGGCCACTTAAAGCAATACCAGGCAGTCATTCCAAAGCCGGTTCTTTGTGTAGATATAGAGCTACACCTAGAAAGACCTGAAGGCACTGGGAGCTCAGGCTTCTGACTCAATCTGGCTTCAAATATCAGCTCTGCTAGTTAAATCTGAGCCACAGGGGAAAAAAAAAACTGTATGGTGTCATAGAAAGTATGCAGGCTCTGGACACGTGACTGCCCCATGTAAATCCCCACTATCCCATTTAACAGCTAAACAACCTTCAGCAATATAGTGTGCCTGCTAATGTGCCTGGGAAAGCAGGGTAGATGGCCCAAGTGCTTGGCCCCCTGCACCCACATTGGAGACCTGGAAGAAGCTCCTGGCTCCTGGCTTTGGACTGGTCTAGTTCCGGCCTTTGTGGCCACTTGGAAAGTGAATCAGGGAATGGAAGGATATCTCTCTCTCTCTCTCTCTGTAACTCTGCCTTTCAAATAAATAAATCTCAAAAAAAAAAGAAGTTTTCCTTACAGTGACATTTAAGAGGAATTTATTCGTGCTGCCTTTTAATATTTGTTTGGCTTTCTATCTTTTTTTTTAAGATTTGTTTATTTATTTTAAAGGAGGAATTACAGAGAGGCAGAGGCAGAGAGAGAGAGATCTTCCGTCCAGTGGGTCACTCCCCAGATGGCCGCAACAGCTGGAGCTGCGCCGATCTGAAGCCAGGAGCCAGGAGCTTCTTCCGGTCTCCCACGTGGGTGCAGGTGCTGAAGCACTTGGACCATCTTCTACTGCTTTCCCAGACCATAGCAGAGAGCTAGACCAGAGGTGGAGCAGTCAGTACCTGAACCGGTGCCCATATGGGATGTGTCAGCCCCTGGATTTCTATTTTCAGTTTGGTTCCTTGATCTATTTGGAGCCAATTCCTATATATGTGAAGGTAGGATCTCATTTTGAATTTTTTCAGGTAGCTAGTCAGTATATTCAGTACCATATATAGGTCCATCTATGTCCCAATAAAATTCATTCTTTTTTTTAAAAAAAATGTTTTTATTTGAAAGGCAGAATTACAGGGAGGCAGAGGGGTCTTCCATCCACTGGTTCACTCCCCAAATGGCCGCAACGGCCAGAGCTGGGAAGATCTGAAGCCAGGAGCCAGGAGCTTCTTCCGGGTCTCCCACATGGGTGCAGGGGCCCAAGGACTTGGGCCATCCTCTACTGCTTTCCCAGCCCATAGCAGAGAACTGGATAGGAAGTGGAGCAGCCAGGACTAGAACTGGCATCCATTTGGGATACTGGCACTACAGGCAGCAGCTTTACCTGCTGTGTCACAGCACCAACTCCAGTGGAAACATTTATTTTTTAAAAATTCTAGTGATAAATAAAGATTTGATGAATAAAAAAATCTTTATCATCCAGAGATAAAATTTTGGTGACTATACTTTCCTATCTTTCCCTATGCATGCGCACACACAGACATACACACAATCTTAAAAGGACTGGGAAATCCTGGTTTTATCAGACACGTTTATTGACACTTTTTTGTTGCTCCATCCCTCAACATAATTAACAGCCTGGTACATAACCTTAAGCACATTTAGTCATGCAGTTATTCATATATAAACTTATTCATACAAGCATAGGCTGTTTTTGTGTCTTGTCTTATAAAAATGAGATTATACATATTTCTCAATAACGGATCTTTCCCACTTAATAATACTTTGAGGAATCCCTCTAACTTTGCTGTCATTGACCAAATGCTCTCTTTTTAATGGCTAATATTCAATCATATGGATATAACATTAGTATTCCTGGGCATTCATTTTATTTCCCTTTTGTTGCCACTGTAACCTGAGCCACTTCTAGCATCTTGATATACATGTGCTTATATAGTGATGCCCTTGCTCCCATGGTACTTTTCACTTTATACTCTTCTGTACCATTTGAATGTCTACCATGAGAACGATTCATTTTATTAAAAAAAAGAAAACCTACCAGTGTATAGAACTCAGGCTTTGCAATCAGGCGCATCTGACTGCCAACCCTTCAAGACTCAGACACTGCTAAAGGGAGTGTGAGACAATGCATCCACTTTGGAAAACTTGGCAGAATCTACTAACATACACCCCCTGAGGCAGAAACTTCACTTCTAAGTGTATCCAACACAAATGCATGCACACGTGCGGCTCAGAGACATGTCCAAAGATGCTTTTACCATTTCTTTTTGTCATATCTCAACACACCATGTTCCAAATGCTTAACCATACAAAAACTAAATAAATTGTGGTAATATTCCTACAATAACATACTTTAAAATGTATGTGGACTTCTGAGGAGTTCACAGAACTCCCACAGGGGGTCCTCAAGGTCAAAGCTATTTTTGTGATGATACTAAATCGTTATTTGCCTTTTTCACCGTGTTGATATTTGCACTGATGGTGCAAAAGCAAGGTAGATTTTTAAAAACTGACAGCACCCAAGCACAAATTGAGACAGTGGTACCAATGATACTGACAATCATACCATTATTCACAGTAAACAAAGTCCTTGATGAGGCAGCAAAATTTTATCAATTTGCAATTGATATCAAATTGTAATCATTGAATACCTTGAGAAACTTATTTTCCATGTGATGGACCAGGAAGCACACAAGTCTATTACATACCAATGTGTAGTTGCTGTCTCAAGGAAAAGCACTTGTTTGAGTTATGAGCTGAACTAGGTAATTTTTTTATCCTTAAACAGTTTTTAAAATTTTAATTGACATAAAAATTGAACATATTAGACATATTTTTCATGGAATAACTCATTTCCTTGAAAGAGTGACCAACAGACACATTATGATTATTCAGATTTAGGCATTTGGCAGGCATTTTCTTGAAAATGAACAAACTGAGTCTGTCATGAAGTTAACAATATTTGCTACCAATGACATTAATGGAGTTTCAAGTAACATTTTACATTTTTAGAAAAACTACATGAGTTTTAGAATGACAGATGTCCTAAATAGCACTCTGGCCTCAGAATCAGCCCTTAAGGCAATTGGATCTGGCTGAAGAACCTATGAGAGTATTTTAGGCATGGAAAGCCAAGACACGCTGGGGAAAAAAAAATATGAAGAAGAAGAAGAAGACCCAAATGAAGGATCTCAGCAAGTGTGATCCCAGTGGAAAGAACGTAGCCATCAAAGTAGGAGGTGCTCTTCTCTGAAGGGAGGAGAGAACTTCCACTTTGACTATGGCCTTGTCGGAATGGGATCGAAGACGGCGAACCCTAAAGGCTTCCATAGCCTTGGCAACTCATGGCTAGAGCCTAGGGAGATTACTGACGCCTTAAACAAGAGTGTTAAATTGTTAAAACAACATCAGGAGTCACTGTGTACTTACGTCCCATGTGGGATCTGTCCTTAATAGGTTGCTGAAGGTGAAGTAATGATATAGCTAGTACTGAAACAATATTCTTACACTTTGTGGTTATGTGTGGGTGCAAACTGATGAAATCTTTACTTAGTATATACTGAAGCGATCTCCTGTATATAAAGATAATTGAAAATGAAAAAAAAAAACTTGGTTTTTTTAAATTGGAAATTACATAGAAAAATAATCAATCTTTTTTTTTTTAAAAAAATTATTTTGCAGAATCTCGGTCATTAATGTGATGTACACTGTTATTTAATGCTATAACTAGTACTCCAACAGTATTTTTTTCACTTTGCGTTGCTATGGGAGAGCAAACTGTTGAAATCTATATACATACTAAACTGATTTTCTATATATAAAGAGAATTGAAAATGAATCTTGATGGGAATGGAAGGGGAGAGCGAGTGGGAAAGGGGAGGGATGGGGGGGAGTTGTGGGGGGGGGAGCCTTTGTAATCCATAAGCTGTACTTTGGAAACTTATATTCACTAAATAAATTAAAAAAAGAAAAGAAAAGAAAAGAAAAGAAAAAGAAAAACTACATGAGTTTGACAGCTTCCCAAATGCTTAAAGACTTTTCTGATGAGGTCTGTAGTGATACTAAAACTGTAATTATTTTGGATAATGTATAGTAAAATGGGTTAACCCTTGGCAGATTGGCATACCTCAGTAAAACAATATTTTCCAAATGGCCAATGTATGATGTTCCATTGATGAGTAAAAGAATAATTGCCATATAATAAATTGTACATGTTCAAACGGTTATGATCTGAAAAGTTTGATGCATGCATATACCTGCAAAACCAGCACCAAGTAATTTGTAATCTCTCACTTGAATACTTCTTTCTCCTCCTCAAACCATTCCCAGGCAACTTCTGAGGTGCTCTTCATCATTATGGATTAGTTTGAATTTTCTATAAATGGAATTGTGAGGAGTCAGGTGGGTTAATAGGCAGTCAGGGTGGTCCTGGTAGATACTGAGGGTGCAAAATGCGTGCTTCCCCCAAAAGTTAGCTTTAGCGAGATCAAAGTGCTGAGTCCCACTGCATGTTTCTCCCAAAAAGCTGCCTTTAGCAAAACAAAAGTGCCTGCCCCTCTCCTAGGGGGCTTCCAATCTTATCAGGAGAATAGCAAGGGAGAGGTGATTCCACCCAGGTGAGCTCCCACTTTACCGTGAAAACAGTAGTCTCCAATCCCGCCCTTTCAATGGCTCTTTGGGGTTTTTGTTTTATTCTGAAAAGGCAGACAAGGCAAATGAGGTTACAAATCAGGTCTTTTAATGGTTATTGTCCCTGCCTTGTAACTGAGTGTTAGCTGACTGTCAGTTTCTTTCCCCAAAATTGTGGTTAAAATCCCCACTACTACCAGCCCCTCGGCTTTGCCTCTCTTGGAGCCCCCCCTCCCTTCCTGGCTGGTTTGGCAGGAGGTTTCTGACTTAAATATATCTTTGCCTTGTCCATATGGAAATTCTTCTTCCATGTGAGACAAAGAACTGAGGTAATCTGTGACACGATCATATAGTACATGCCCTTTTGTTTAGCTTCTTTTACTCAGCATAATTATTTATATATTTTTCACTTTTATTTGAAAGATACAGAAATATCTTCCATCTACTGGTTCACTCCCCCAAATGCCCATAACAGCCAGTGCTAGGTCAGGCTGAAGTCAGGAGCCCAGGACTCCATCCAGGTCCCCCACATGGGTGACAGGGACCCAACTGCTTGAGCTGTCATTTGCTACCTTCCAGAATGTACTTCATATTGTATGGATACACCACAATTTATCCATTCACTTACCGATGGATATTTGGTGTTTCTAGTTATTGGCTATCATAAACAAAGCTGCCATGAACATTCATGCCCAAATCTTTGCATACAGGCTTTCATGCCTCTTTGGTAAATACCTAAGAGTGGATCATATGGTTTAACACTTTTAGAAACAGCCAAAATGTTTTTCAAAGGGGTTGTACCATTTCATGTTCCCACTAGCAGTGTATGAAAGTTCCAGTTGCTCCAGATCGATTTGCTAAACTGTCTGAAACCAGCGGCCGGCGCTGCGGTGTAGTAGGCTAAGCCTTCACCTGCGGTGCCGGCATCCCATATGGGCGCCAGTTCCAGCCCCGGCTGCTCCTCTTCCATTCCAGCTCACTGCTTCTGGCCTGGGAGGTTTCCGGCTTCGGATCAACCTACCTCCAGCTGTTGTGGCCATTTGGGGACTGAACCAACAGATGGAAGACCTCTCCGTCTCTCCCTCTCTCTGTAACTCTGCCTCTCAAATAAATAAAATCTTAAAAAATACGAAGAAAGAAATTATCTGGAAACAGCTTTATCTTTCTGGTCTTGTTTTTATGGTTGGCGAGGTGAGTCCACAGCAGCACTTAATATTGGCTAGTTATTTCCCCACCACCACCAAGGGCAGAACTTCCTGAGCTCTACTCAGTGCCCCATGAATTATGAGTTTGTCCAGTCTGCCTGGAGGGAACAAGTACTGTTTCTGCCCAAGGGTGAGAACAAGGCATGGTTCCCACGAATCATTTCAGATGATTCTTTCCCAGCTTTAGGTAGTTCTTTCACACGTGCTGCTGATCAGCCCTCTGCTGAATACATCCTCTCTCTGCAGTTCCTTTCCTTCCTCTGTCCTGTGAACTCTACCTCCCTTGGTCTCCCTGGACTCTCAACTCTGCTACCTTAACTCAGAGGGGGTCCATCAGACTCTAAGTTCCCCTCCCTGTGCTGTAGTCTGAAATTTTGAGGATGAAATAGCCCAAGATGATATAGGGCTCACCTTGCTCGTTTTCAATCATCTGTTATCACTCTCCTACATTGCCTAATGGTCAATGTCTTAAAAAAAAAAATTGTTTCCTGTATTTCTGTCCGTTATTTTTTGTTTCAAGCAGAAAGGTAAATCTGGACCTTGTTACTCCAATCCTGGCTAAAAATCTCAGTCTCATTCTTTTTGAGTCCAGGAAACAGCCCTAGGGCATCTAACTGGCTTGCTCAGGCTCCTGCTAGTTAATGAATGAGCCATAACTAAAACCAACATCTCCTGACCTCTAATCTGAAGTTGAGATGAGGTTGATTCTTATCTTCCCAGCCATGGGGGCAACTTGACACAAATAGCTAATCAGCCACAAAGTAAAAGTGCATGACCTACCTACACTCTCTCTGGAAGGTCCAGACCACACTGCTCCATTCCTCTCTCATCCATCACCCATACGCAATACCTCATTATGACACGCTGCTAGGGACAGAGCAACAGTTGCCACTGTCTCTGAGGACAGGGTTCCTGTCTAATGGGAAGCACGGTTGCATGTGAAACACTCCCTTCATTATACTCTCATATACTGAGTCACTCAACTCAGCAGCCAAGTGAGGCTGGAGGTATTGCAATCGATGGGCTTTGCTTAGGCCAGGCTTCCCAAATGAAGGAAGATTTGAATTCCAAAGATGGGCACTGTGCCCTAACTGAAGGCAGTAAAAGCAGGACACTGTCTCCACGTGATCATTGTTCAAATGTGTGCATACCTCAGAAGGTTGATAGTTGTAGGAAAAGTCTGACCCTTGGGGTGAGAGAAAGAAGCAATGCTGTCCTTGGGCAGGACCTAAGGAATTTGGAAGAAACCCTGTGATGAGGAAGGTGGCTACTCGGGCACTGCCATTTCCTGCAGTGCTGTGACCAGGGCTGACTCGACTCTTCCTTAACAAAAACAAATACGCCCAACTAGATGAGCTTTTATATGAAAACATCATTCCATCTTTCTTTTTTGAAAAAGATCTATTGATTTATTTGAAAGGCAGAATGACAGAGAGAGGAGAGATGGGGAGTGTGTGTGGGGGAGAGAGAGAGAGAGAGAGAGAGAGAGAGAGAGACAATAGACAGGGCTGGGCCAGTGCTTAAAACCAGGAGCCAGGAGCTTCCTCCAGGGTCTCCCACATGGGTGGGAGGGGCCCAAGCACTCACTTCCTTCCCAGGTGCATTACTAGGAGTTGAACTGGGAGAAGAGCAGCCAGGCTTTGAACAGGTGCTCCAATATGGGATGCTAGTGTTGCCCATGGCAGCTGAACCTGCTGCATCACAACGCCACCCCTCTTGTTTTCTTTCTCTCTCTCCTGTCTCTGCTCATCCAGTGTTGCTTCACAACTTTCACAGGACAATCACTATTCATTTGAGAGGAGATGATATGTTACCAAACAAACACATATCTTTCCAGGTTGTGAGGAGCTGGCCTGTCCAACTGAGCTTATGGGACACACATGACAGACTGTAGTCATTCAACCACTCACTGAACATTTAGTAAATACCTACTACATGACAGAAGTTTATTACAGGCTTGGAACACACAAGCGGCTAAGACCCATGAGTTGCTCGATCTACTTCATGGTCTAGAAGGGAAGACAGACACATAGATGATGATGATGTTCCTGGGGCCAGCGTGGTGGCATATCCGGTTAAGCTACCACCTGCAATGCCGGCATCCCATTATGGCATCAGTTCGAGTTCTAGCTGCTCCACTTCCAATCCAGCTCCCTGCTAATGTGTTTGGGAGAGCAGCAGAACATGGCCCAAGTCCTTGGGCCTCTGCACCCACGTGAGAGACCCAGATGAAACTTCTGGCTCCTGGTTTTGAGCTGGCCTAGCCCTGGCCGTTGTGGCCATCTGGGGACTAAACCAGTGGATGGAAGATCTGTCTCCTTCTCCCTTTGTAATTCTGCCTTTGAAACAAATAAAATAAATCTTTTTTTAAAAAAGAGGTAGATGATGATGTCCCTCAGATAACGTCACTTGCTAGAACAGGGATGAACACAAAGTGCTATGGGATTTTGGCAGAGACAATGATTACCGGGGGTGGGGAGGAGAGACGTGGGTTGGTGCCTTGGAAAGTGCACAGGAGGAGGCATTTCAGCTGGGTCCTGAAGTGGGAGGAAGAAGAAGAGGTCACAGCAGGTCAAAGAAACAGCATGAGAAATGGTATATAGATACAGATGTACATGCATACGTGTGTGCGTGCATGTGTGTCTAGCTACAGCAGGAAATGGCTAGATAATTGAACAGAGTAGCAATGGGTTTGGAAATCAGAATGGGACCATAAGTACACACTAAGGGGTTGCTCTTTGCCCTGAAAAGTAGGTCGTCGTCGTCTTCTTCTTCTTTTAAAAAATTTATTTTATTTATTTGAAAGACAGAGTCACAAAGAGAGGCAGAGACAGAGGAGAGGTCCTCCATCTGCTGGTTCACTCCCCAGATGGCCACAACAGCTGGAACTGAGCAGATCCGAAGCCAGGAGCCAGGAGCTTCCTCTGGGGCTCTCACACAGGTGCAGGAGCCCAGGGACTTGGGCCATCTTCCACTGCTATCCCAGGCCACAGCAAAGAGCTGGATTGGAAGAGGAGCAGCTGGGACTAGAACCAGTGCCCATTATGGATGCCGGCGCCCCAAGCCAAGGCTTTAACCCGCTGTTCCACAGCATGGGCCCCTGGTCTTCTGATGCTCAAACAGATACTGCTTTCTTAACTTCCTATCCAAACTGATCCACTTTATTCATTATCATTAAATTAGTATCTTTCATTGTACTGCTGTTTTGTCTCCTTAGAGTGCTTATTTGTATCTATTGCTTGTTGAAGCATGAAACCCAAAGGTGATAGAACCGGGAGTGGTCCCCATCCTAGTACCTCCCCCTATTATCATTCCTGTGCCTTTATGGGGTTTGGCCAAAACTTCTGGAAACCAGAACATTCCAGCTGCTTACAGCATCAGACTTCTCACATATTTGTCACCAATGAACTCCAGTTCATAATGATAAGTTGATGAACAACTTAATACTTTATCTCTTTTAGTATTTTTTGTCCTACTTAATACTATTGGTTGAACTTTGTAATTAATACACAATTATTCTTAAGTGTTGCAATTTAACTGAAAAGTGATCCCTGTTAAATATAAGAGTGGAATAAGAGAGGGAGCAGATGTACAATTTGGGACATGCTCAATCGGACTTGCCCCAAATGTTAGAGTTAGAAACGTGCCAGGGGATTCCAATTCAATCCCATCAAGGTGGCATGTACCAATGCCATCTCACTAGTCCATTTGATCAATTTCTGTTCACAATCGATCATAATGATAGGTCTAAGAGTCAAAGGGATCACACAAACAAGACTAGTGTCTGCTAATACTAACTGATAGAATCAAAAAGGGAGAGAACAATCCAACATGGGAAGCGGGATGCACAGCAGACTCATAGAATGGCAGATGTCCTAAACAGCACTCTGGCCTCGGAATCAGCCCTTAAGGCATTCGGATCTGGCTGAAGAGCCCATGAGAGTATTTTAGGCATGGAAAGCCAAGACACTCTGGCAAAAAACAAAAAACAAAACAAAAAAAAAACACCTAAATGAAAGATCTCTGCGAGTGAGATCCCAGTGGAAAGAATGGGCCATCAAAGAAGGAGGTACCTTTCTCTGAAGGGAGGAGAGAACTTCCACTTTGACTATGACCTTGTCTAAATAAGATCAGAGTCAGTGAACTCAAAAGGCCTCCATAGCCTTGGCAACTCATGACTAGAGCCTAGGGTGATTACTGTCACCATAAACAAGAGTGTCAATTTGTTAAGTCAATAACAGGAGTCACTGTGCACTTACTCCTCATGTAGGATCTCTGTCCTTAATGTGTTGTCCAATGTGAAGTAATGCTATAACTAGTACTGAAACAGTATTTTACACTTTGTGTTTCTGTGTGGGTGCAAACCGTTGAAATCTTTACTTAATATATGCTAAATTGATCTTCTGTATATAAAGATAATTGAAAATAAATCTTGATGTGAATGGAAGGGGAGAGGGAGTGGGAGGGGGAGGGTTGCGGGTGGGAGGGAAGTTATGGGGGGGGGGAGCCATTGTAATCCATAAGCTGTACTTTGGAAATTTATGTTCATTAAATAAAAGTTTTTAAAAATGCCACATTTCTTACTATATTATGTTTTAGAAAATACAATTCTTTTCATTAAAATAGGCTGTTTATATTAATATGAGGTGGATTATTAATTATTTAAAATTTTCTCAGTTTTAATTTTTAATACTGGGGCTGGCACTGTTGTGTAGTAGATTAAGCCTCTATCTGGGGTGCCAGCATCCTTTATGGGCACAGGTTCAAGTCCTGGCTGTTTCTCTTCTAGTCCAGCTCTCTGCTATCGCCTGGGAAAGCAGTAGAAGATGACCCAAGTCCTTGCACCCCTGTACCCGTGTAGGAGACCTGGAAGATCTCTCTCTCTCCATCTCTGTGTAACTCTACCTCTCAAATAAATAAATAAAGCTTTTAAAAAAAACGTTAGAGAGAAAGAGAGATAGAGACCTTCCATCCACTGGTTCACTCCCCAAATGGCCACAACAGCTGAAGCCAGGAGCCAGGAACTTCTTCCATGTCTCTTGCATGTGTTTAGGGGCCCAAGCACTTCGGTCATCTTCCACTGCCTTCCCAGGCTTACTAGCACAGAGCTAGATCGGAAGTGGAGCAGCTGGGACTTGAACTGGTGACGATATGGGATGCTAGCGCTGCAGGCAGAGGCATAACCCACTGTACCACAGTGCCGCCCCCGTCTTCTTTTTAAAGATATTTTTAAATTTGCTAAATATAGAGAGCATAAAATTTACCATTTTAACCATATTTTTAAAGTAGTGTTAAATACACTCACATAGTGGTATAACCCTCACCACCACCCACTGCACAGAATATTTCTCATCTTGCAAATTGAAACTCTGTCCTCTATTCTTCTTAACATACTAGGTTATTGCCTGAATTTCTTACAACAAACATTTCTTATTATAATGTCAAAGAGCCATTTCCGTTTTGGGAACAGACTAATCGGAAATTTATATTCACTTTATAAAATGATAATTGAGAAAAGACTGTGTTCTTCTTCCTTGAGCAGATTAAATGTGAGGCTGTCCAGCTTTAAAAATGAGTCATTAACATCTTCCTCCGGGAGCTTGAATATTCAGTACCAGCTGTTTTCCTCATTAATACTGCAATTTAATATTTTATCTTAAGAAATGTGTTACCAAAGGAATAGTAAATATTTAGCTGCGTATAGTAATATTTTAATTTATTGGCAGTTTCTAAGTCTGGAATTTGTCAAATTCGCAATACTGCTACAGTGATGCAACACCATGAACCAGAGCCAGGGAAGCAGCACATAAGGAGAGCCTACTGGATGCTGGGCGCTTCGTAGAGCTGTAAAGTGGCTTCCATCTTCTCAGAGCCCTCTCACTTGGCAATGCACTCCAGGCTGACCTTCACCATAGCCATTTCCCGGCAAATGTGCTTGACAGGATCACCTGTCACTTCCCCATCACTATAAAACCAATAACACTGGGACCAGCGCTGTGGCAGAACAGGTAAAGTTACCATCTGCAGGGCTAGCATCCCATATGGGCACCAGTTCGAGTCCCAGCTTCTCCACTGATGATCCAGTTCTCTGCTATGGCCTGGGAAAGCAGTAGAAGATGGTCCAAGTGCTTGGGCCGCTGCACCCATGTGGGAGATCCAGAAGAAGCCCCTGGCTTCAGATCGGTGCAGCTCCAGCCATTGCGGCCATTTGGGGAGTGAACCATCGGATGGAAGACCTCTCTCTTTCTCTGTCTTTGCCTCTGTAACTCTGCTTTCAAATAAATAAATAAATCTTTAAAACAAACAAAAAAATAGACACTCAGACACTTCTTTTTTTTATTCACCTGCCCTCCCTGCACAGTTAGCATAAAGGACCACCTCTTTCTAATCAAAAATCAAACAGGAAAGATATTCCATTTCTTTTTGACAGGCAGAGTGGACAGTGAGAGAGAGACAGAGAGAAAGGTCTTCCTTTGCTGTTGGTTCACCCTCCAATGGCCGCTGCGGCTGGCAGACTGTGGCGGGCACACCACGCTGATCCGAAGGCAGGAGCCAGGTGCTTCTCCTAGTCTCCCATGGGGTGCAGGGCCCAAGCACTTGGGCCATCCTCCACTGCACTCCCGGGCCATAGCAGAGAGCTGGCCTGGAAGAGGGGCAACTGGGACAGAATCGGTGCCCCGACCGGGACTAGAACCTGGTGTGCCGGCGCCGCTAGGCAAAGGATTAGCCTGTTGAGCCACGCGGCGCTGGCCAGATATTCCGTTTTTAAAAATCTAGGCAACGATTTGAACCCAGTCTTCTGCATACAATTCTATAGCTTGGAAGTCCATTTTCCATGGACTAACTTCCCAGCGTGTACATTTCCAACCTCGTGTTGCCTCTACTGCCTCTACTTCCAGTAGACTCATACCACGATGTGACTCTGCTTCTCTACTGTTCTGTTGTGATGCCAGATGAGTGAGCCTAGTGGGCTGTGAGGAGTGTTCCAGGAAGCAAATCTCACACTGGTACGGCGGACAGTAAGCAAGGAAATGACTACAAATCACATAAATATATCTTAGCCATGCCCAACTAAATGTATCTCTCAATTTCACCTAAACAGGATCCCCAAAATGTCCATAGCTGCTCTAATAGCACTTAACATAAGGAGAAATGTGATGGAAGGAAATTTGGAGTGAAAAGAGACAGTAGCTTTAACTAACCTGCAGCAAAAATGTCTTGTGTTTCTAAATTCTATGAAAACATAGAGCAATGGAAAAATGTTTTTAGGCACATTTTCAGGACCTTGGACTGTGAGAGAGTCCCTGAAGTGACAAATTCATTGCTTTCAAGTAAAGCATTTGATATGGGATATGACAGAAAGAGAGACATCAAGGATGATTCTACAGCTTTGGGCCTGAGGAACGAGAAGGATGACGTTGCGTTGTTGAGATAGTGACAACTGCAGAAGGATCAGGTTGGTTAAGTGGAGACGTGGGGGAAGAAGGAGCTCAAGAGTTCTGAGCACCCCTGATACATTGAGATGCCCATTAGACAGCCAAGTGGAGATGTCAAGTAGCTCTTCTTTTTTTTTTAAATATTTATTTATTTATTTGAAAGAAGTACACACAGAGAAAAAGAGAGATTTAGAGAGAGAGAGAGAGAGAGAGAGAGAGAGGTCTTTCATCCGCTGGTTCACTCCCTAGTTGGCCGCAATGGCCGGAGCGGAACTGATCTGAAGCCAGGAGCCAGGACCCTCTTCCAGGTCTCCCATGCGGGTGCAGGGGCCCAAGGACTTGGGCCATCTCCTACTGCTTTCCCAGGCCATAGCAGAGAGCTGGATGGGAAGTGGAGCAGCTGGGACTCGAACCAGCACCCGTATGGAATGCAGCACTGCAGGCTGATGCTTAGTCTACTTTGCCGCAGCGCTGGCCCCCAGAGTATCTCTTACTACCATTGCTTTTGTGGCCTCATCCTTCTCATCGTTCACAGTTCAAAAAAGTGTCACTTCCCCACCTTGGCATCACTGGGCAAGGTTAGGTCAGCTGTTATACACTCTATAGCACCCTGTACCTCTCCCTTTGTGACACTCAACACCCCCAGGTAAGGTTTTTAATGTACTCCACTAGGCAAAGCTGGCACTTGCTTTGCATGCTTGTGCTATCCCAATGTCTAACACAGTGCCTGGCACTGGATAAGTCCTCAAGAGATGTTTGTTGAAGAAATTAAGAAAGCTCAAATAACTTTTCCAGCTCATGACCAGAAAATGGCAGAGCAAAGATATATGGTTGCATATTTTTTTCACCACTTAAAACCCAAAACAAAACACATGTACAGAAAAGTGTACAAAACCCCAATGAATTATCACAAATTGAGCATCCTTTATGCCCTCTGCACCCACGAATTCTGCATCTGGGAGTTTCAACCCAATGCGAATGGAAAATATTTGTAGAACATTTTATCTGTACTGAACACGCACAACTTTAAAAATTGTCATTATTCCCCAAACCATAAATACAGTGACATAGCCTTTACATTGCAGTCGGCTTTAGAAATGATCTACCGATGATGTAAAATGTGTGTGTATATGAAAATCGTATGCCATTTTAATAAGGAACTTGAGCATCTGCAGATTTTGGTGCCACAGCTTTCCTGAAACCCATCCCCCGCACATCCTCAGGGACGGCTGTATTCTGGAACTAGCACTGAAGCCAAGGACTAGAGCCTTGGCAGCATCCCAGAAACCCCTCGTGCCTCTGTTCTAAATTGCTACCCTTCTTTCTTCCCCCAAAATAACCACCATCTTGATTTCTACAGTCATAACTTAGTTTTTCCTATTTTTGAAATTCCTATGAATGGATCATAATGGTATGTGTGCTTGTCTGCCTGACTTTCTGCTCTGTGGAGGAAATTTCTAAATGCTGAGAGTAGCGGTACTTGCTCATTTTCATTGTTATATAGGAATGCTCAGGCTTTGTGGTCTCAGGACCCCTTTACTCTTACACAAATGATTGAGGAACCCAAAAACCTTTTGCTTATGTGGGTTCTATTTGGTATTTACAATGTTAGAATTTTTTAATTTATACATACGTATATATTTTAAAACATTGAATGCCCACTAAATACTGAACTCAGTAGAAGGACTTTTTTTAAAAACAAGATTAGACTTTTTAAAAGATTTATTTATTTATTTGAGAAGTAGAGTTACAGAGACAGAGAGAGGTCTTCCATCCACTGGTTCACTCACTAAATGGCTGCAATGGCCAGAGCTGGGCTGATCCGAAGCCAGGAGCCAGGAGCTTTTTCCGGGTCTCCCACACGGGTGCAGGGGCCCAAGCACTTGGGACATCCTCTACTACTTTCCTAGGCACATTATCAGGGAGCTGGATCAGAAGTGGAGCAACTGAGCTATGAATCAGTGCCCATAGAGGATGCCAGTGCCAACTCTCCCCCCCTCCTTTTTTTTACAGTTTCATCCATTCATTTGAAAGGCAGAGATAGAGAGAGAAAAGGAGAGAGAAATATCTTCCAACTGCTGGTTCACTCCCCCAAATGACCACAACGACTGGGGCTGGGCTAGGCTGAAGCCAGCAGCTAGGAGCTTCTTCTGGGTCTCCCATATGAGTACAGGGGCCCAAGAACTTAAGCTAATTTCCACTGCTTTCCCAGGTGAATTACCAGGGAGCAGGATAGGAAGTGGAGCAGCCAGGACTCGAACTGGCACCCATATGGGATGCTGGTGCTACAGGTGGAGGTTTAACCTTGTATGCCACAGCACCAACCACAATAAATAAATCTTAAAGAAAAAAAAAAAAGAAGATAAAGAAGACCACTGTCTGATTCCACTGTTTAAATTAACATATAGGACATAGGGTTCATTCTTCCCTCATTCATTCAACAGATACTTGTGAATGCTTGCTATATACCAAGCACATCTAGATGCTGAGAACATTTTAGTGAAGAAAACACAGTCCTTCCCTTTGCAGAGATTACTTCTAATGGGGGAGAAAGAAAATATAGACCTAAACAGGGAAGCATGTATCCTAGATGGCAAGAAGTAAAGAAAATATGATGTAGAGAAAAATAAGGCAGAGAAAGAAGACGATAAACGATGAGGAGGTTGTAATTTTATATAGTCAACCCTCTGTATCCATGCAGATTCAACTAACCGTGGATTGAAACATTTTGGGAAAAAAAGTTACATTCATTCTAAACATGTGCAGACTTTTTTCTTCTTTTTTTCTATTATTCCCCAAACAAAACAGTATAACAACTATTTACAGAATTTATATTGTATGAAGTATTATAAGTAGTCTACAGATGATATAAAGTAAATGGAGGATGTTCAGAGGTTATGTGCAAATACTAAACTGTCTTATGTAAGGGACTTGAGAATGTGCAGATTTTGAAATCCTGGGGTGGTTGGGGTGTCCTGGAACCAAGCCCCTCAAACATCTAGGGATGACTATATATGGAAAGCCTCACTGATAATGTGACATTTGAGCAGAAATCTGAAAGAAACGCGGGAGTAAGTCGTGCAGACATGGAAGAAGAACATTACAGGTGGGGGAGGCAAGTCCCAAGGCAGAAGCATGCTTGACACATTCAAGGAACAACCAGAAACCTGGGATGGCCAGAGTAGAGTGAATTAAAGAGTAGAAAAGGAGGTCAGAGGGGCTGGGAGGAACTCAGATTGTGTAAGTCTGTGAAGGTCATGAAAAGTAGGGAAAACAAAGTGGATTTTGACCACTGCAGGGACTGATACCACATGAGTTTAAGAAAAACACTCTGGAGCCAGTGATGTGGTGTAGTGGGTAAAATTGCCACCTGCAGTGCCAGCATTCCATATGGGCAGCAGTTCAACTCCCAGCGGCTCCACTTCTGATTCAGCTCCCTGATAATGTGCCGAGGAAAACAGTAGAAGATGGCCCAAGTCCTTGGGCCCCTGCACCCGTGTGGGAGACCTGGAAAAAGCTCCTGGCTCCTGGCTTCAGATCAGCTCAGCTTGAGCCATTGCAGCCATTTGGGGAATGAACCAGCAGATGGAAGACCTCTCTGTGTGTGTCTCTACCACTCGCTGTAACTCTTTTAATAAATAAAATAAATCTTAAAAAAAAAAAAAGATCACTCTGGCTTCTGTTTTGAGATTAGACTGAAAGATGGTAAGATAGGAATCAGGGGGAAAACTTAGGAGGCTATTACAACAATCCAGATAGAACCTGATGGTGGCTGAGACGGGGACAAAGGTGGTGAAGGTGGTGAGGTCTCAGAATGTGGACACATATCCAAAGCAAAGCCAACAGCATTTGCTAAAGGACTGACTCTAGACAAGGGTAGTCTAGCTTTTTTTTTTTTAAGATTTATTTGTTTATTTAAAAGGCATAGTTACAAAGAGGAAGAGGCAGAGAAAGAGAGGCCTTCCATCCACTGGTTCACTCCCCAAATGGCCGCAACAGGGAGAGCTGGGTGGATCCAAAGCCAGGAGCCAGGAGCCTCTTCTGGGTCTCCCATGCATGTGCAGGGGCCCAAGGACTTGGGCCATCTTCTACTGCTTTCCCAGGCCATAGCAGAGAGCTGGATCAGAAGTGGAGCAGCCGGGACTCGAACTGGCCCCCATATGGGATGCCAGCACTGCAGGTGGCAGCTCCACCCACTAGGCCACAGTGCTGGATCCAAAGGTGATTTATCTGGGTTGCATGTGGCCTGCAATTTGCACAATTTGGGGAGTTCTCCATTAAGAAGACATATACAAAATTAGTTTCAAAGGTTAACATTTAAGATGACAAAAGAGGTCATAATATATGATAAAACTGTAAGAGCTTACAAATATTCAAACATCTAAAAATCTAGAAAAATAATCTAACAGGGGACAGCGCTGTGGCAAAGCAGGTAAAGCCATTGCCTGAGATGCCGGCATTCTATATGGGTGCCAGTTTGAGTCCTGGCTGCTCCACTTCTGATCTAGCTCCCTGCTATGGCCTGGGAAAGCAGTGGAAGATGGCCCAAGTGCTTGGGCCTCTGCACCCATGTAGGAGACCAAGAAGAAGCTCCTGGCTCCTGGCTTCAGCCTGGTCTGGCTCTGGCCATTGTAGCCATTGTAGCCATTTGGGGAGTGAACCAGTGGATGAAAGACCTCTTTCTCTTTCTCTCTCTCTCTCTCTCTGCCTCTGCCTTTCAAATAACATAAATAAATCTTTAAAAAAATTAAAAAAAGAAAAAGAACCTAACATTAACTTCCTGACACACTCCTTTAACTTTCCTATAGTGATGATTTTATACTATTTGTTCACTGACCAAATGATGATTTTATAATATTTTCTATAAAAACATAAATATAATTTCCTCTAGTATATATACTTTTAAAGACTTACTTATTTATTTGAAAGGCAGAGTTACAGAGAGGCAGAGGCAGAGAGAGAGAGATCTCCCATCCACTGGTTCACTCCCCCATTGGCCGCAACGGCTGGTGCTGAGCCGACCTGAAGCCAGGAGTCTGGAGCTTCTTCCAGGTCTCCCATGCAGGTGCAGGGGCCCAAGGACTTGGTCCGTCTTCTACTGCTTTCCCAGGCCATAGCAGAGAGCTGGATCAGAAGTGGAGCAGCCGGGACTGGCACCCATTGGGATGCTGGTGCTGCAGACGGCAGCTTTACCCACTATGCCACAGCGCTGGCCCCTCCTCTAGTACATTTTATCAAAATTTGTATTTTACTAATGATGATTTTTGGATATTTTAAAATTACCATTATAATAATAACAAGATGTTTTTTTAACAGGCTATTCTTCTTTTGTTTTACATATTTGGCTCCCTTCCTATCATTTTTAAAAGTCGTTTCATCAAAAACTCTCAAGAGGCCAGCATTGAAGCACAGCGGGTTTGCAGCACTAATATCCCATACACTCTCAAGTTCAAGTCCTGGCTGTTCCACTTCGGATCCAACTTCCCACTAAAGTGCCTGGAAAAGTTGTGGAAGATGGCCCAAGAGCTTGGCCCCTGACACCCATGTGGGAGGATGGTGTTCCTGGCTGCTGGCCTTGTCTTGGAACATCCCTGGCTATTGTGGCCATTTGGAGAGTGAACCAGCAGATGGAAGCTTGCTTGTGTGTTCTCTCTGTCTCTGTCTCTGTCTGTCTCTCTCTCTGTCTCACTGTCTCTCCCTCTCTCTGTAACTCTGCCTTTCAAATAAATAAATAAATATATTTTTTTTAATTCTCAAAAACAATACAAAATGTATCTGGAAATAAGGCATTTATAAAAACAAATGAAATGTATTTAAAAATTAACATTGTATTGCATTGTTTTAAGTAATTATATTATCAAATCACTCTTTTTTAAAAAGATTTATTTATTTATTTGAAAGTCAGAGACATGGGGATGGGGGTCTTCCATCTGCTGGTTCACTCCCCAGATTGCCCCAACTGCTGGAGCTGCGCTGATCCGAAGCCAGGAGCCAGGAGCCAGGAGCCAGGAGCTTCTTTTGAGTCTCCCACATGAGTGCAGGGGCCCAAGGACTTGAGTCATCTTCTACTGTTTTCCCAGGCCATAGCAGAGAGCTGGATTGGAAGAGAGGCAGCCAGGACTAGAACCAGTGCCCATATGGGATGCCGGCGCTTCAGGCCAGGGTGTTAACCCACTACACCACAGCACCGGCCCCTCACTCTTAATACTTCTTATACTGAGTTACTGCCTAGTATGTTTAGGCTTTTTATGCCTGGAACACTTGCTTCCTTAGGCCGTTTTCCTGGGTCTGTGACACTTTCACATGCCATTTCATCAGTAGCTGCCAGACTTCATCAGAACATGAGTTGGTTACACCAAAACATAATCCAATATATTAGGGCACAAAACATACAAAATCATCTCTAGACACAACGTCTACTTACAGTACTGCGACAGTCTTGGCTCTGCAAACACAGGGCTTCCGATAAATACTATGGACAAGAGTCTCATTAATGGTGTAACTATTATGAAAAACAGTATAGAGTTTCATCAAAAATTAAAAGTAGAACTACCATATGATCCAGCAATCCCACTACTGGGTGTTTATCCAAAAGAATTGAAATCAAGATCTTAAAGCAGTATCTATACTTCTATGTTCATTTCAGCATCGTTCACAATACCCAAAATGTGGAAATTACATAAATGTCCATCAATGGATGAATAGATAAAGAAAATGTGGCATAGACATATGGTAGACTATTATTCAGTCTTCAAAAAAAGGAAATCTTGGGGCCGGCGCTATGGCGCAGTGGGTTAACACCCTGGCCTGAAGCGCCAGCATTCCATATGGGCGCCAGTTCTAGTCCTGGCTGCTCCACTTCCGATCCAGCTCTCTGCTATGGCCTGGAAAAGCGGTGGAAGATGGCCCAAGTCCTTGGGCTCCTGCACCCGTGTGGGAGACCCGGAAGAAGCTCCTGGCTCCTGGCTTCGGATTGGTGCAATTCTGGCTGTTGCGACCAATTGGGGAGTGGACCAGCGGATGGAAGACCTCTCTCTCTCTCTCTCTCTCTCTCTCTCTCTCTCTCTCTTTCTCTCTCTCTCTCTCTCTTTCTCTCTCTCTCTCTCTCTCTCTCTCTTTCTGCCTCTCCTTCTCTCTCTGTGTAACTCTGACTTTCAAGTAAATAAAGAAATCTTTAAAAAAAAAAAAAAAAAGGAAATCCTGCCACATGAGAAGACATGAATGAACCCTGAGATCACCATATTAAGTGAAGTAAGCCAGTCACAGGACAAACATTGCACAATTCCAATCACATGTGGTATCTAAAGTAGTCAAACCCATCAAAGAAGAGAGCAGAATGGTGGTTCCAAAGGGCTGGGGGTAGAGGGGTGAAAGAAATGAGTTGCTTTTCAATGTTTATAAATTTTAAGACCAGTAAGTTCTAAAGATCTGTCGTACAGGTCGGTGCCGTGGCTCACTAGGCTAATCCTCCACCTGTGGCGCCGGCATACTGGGTTCTAGTCCCATATGGGCATCGGGTTCTAGTCCCGGTTGCTCCTCTTCCAGTCCAGCTCTCTGCTGTGGTCCGGGAAGGCAGTGGAGGATGACACAAGTGCTTGGGCCCTGCACCCGCATGGAAGACCAGCAGGAAGCACCTGGCTCCTGGCTTTGGATCGGCGCAGCGTGCCGGCTGTAGCAGCCATTTGGGAGGTGAACCAACGGAAAGAAGACCTTTCTCTCTCTCTCTCTCTCTCTCTCTCTCTCTCTCACTGTCTAACTCTGCCTGTCAGAAAAAAAGATCTGGGCCGGCGCCATGGCTTAACAGGCTAATCCTCCGCCTTGCGGCACCGGCACACTGGGTTCTAGTCCCGGTCGGGGCGCCGGATTCTATCCCAGTTGCCCCTCTTCCAGGCCAGCTCTCTGATATGGCCCGGGAAGGCAGTGGAGGATGGCCCAAGTGCTTGGGCCCTGCACCCGCATGGGAGACCAGGAGAAGCACCTGGCTCCTGGCTTCGGATCAGCACAATGCGCCGGCCGCAGCAGCCATTGGAGGGTGAACCAATGGCTAAAAGGAAGACCTTTCTCTCTGTCTCTCTCTCTCTCACTATCCACTCTGTCTGTAAAAAAAAAAAAAAGAAAAAAAGAAAAAAAATCTGTCGTACAACATTGCACCTGAGCCAGCAATACTGTGTTGTACACCTAAAATATGTCAAGAGGGTAGATCTCATGTACAGTCTTATCACCCCAAGAATATATGCTGCTGGGGTCCGCACTGTGGTGTAGCAGGTAAAGCCGCCTCCTGCAGTGCTGGCATCCCATATGGGCGCCAGTTCAAGTCCTGGCAGCTCTACTTCCAGTCTAACTCTGTTCTGGCTTGGGATATCAGTGGAAGATGGCCCAAGTCCTTGAGCCCTTGCACCCAGATGGGAGACCTAAAGGAAACTCCTGGCTCCTGGCTTTGGATTGGCCCAGCTCCAGCCATCGTGGCCACTTGGGAAGTGACCCAGCAGAAGGAGGACCTCTCTCTCCCTGCCTCTGCCTCTCTGTAACTCAGCCTTTCAAATAAATAAATAAATCTTATGATGCATTTCTAGTAGTGTATGTTGCATTATTGAATATATTAAAGAGAAAAACGAAACCTCCATCATGATTTATGCAGTACTGAATCTTCCATACACCTATATAGTTTTACTTGGCTAGTTAAGAATTTCCCAGAGGCTAGGTTCTGGGTTTATGCATTCCAAAATTTATTTCTCCTCAACTGCACAAATTTCTAATGCCGGGCACTGTAGTGTGCATTAGGATCATGATCTTTGGCTTGTACCATTATCACAGCGTGAGAAAGTAGTATTCCTGGAAGCCACTCCTATGTTGAGGTGGCTAGCAATGTCATAGAAGTGACTGCCAGTCATGTAAACACAAGGATACTGCCAAAAGTTCATGGAAAATGGAATCAAAAGATAAGTTTGTTTTTGTGCAAAAATGTTTTAAATCCATAAACAGTTTTTTATATGTGTTTTCCATGAACTTTTTCAAGACCACTCATATATTTGACCAAATCCAAAATAACTATAAACCCAGTTTAAATTCCTCTTCGCATGACCCCAAAAATAAGCACAGCCACTCCAATGCTAAACACACCTGGAGAGAAGAGTGACAGAGGGAAATTTGGAGTGGAAAGAGACAGCTGTCTTGACTTATTGCAATTAAAATATTTGACTTCTGCAAATTTTACAAAAGCATATGACCATGTTACCCCACCATCAGGGCCTAGTAAGCAGCTGCTTCAAGAGAGGAGTTCTGATGTTTAAGTTTCATTAGCTTCACAGTATATTTAGCATCAATGTGGAATGTGAGGGGCCGGCATGGTGGAGTAGCAGGTAAAGTCGCCTCCTGCAGTGCTGGCATCCCATATGGGTGCTGGTTCAAGACCTGGCTGCTCCACTTCTAATCCAGCTCTCTGCTGTGGCCTGGGACAGCAGTAGAAGATGGCCCAAGTCCTTGGGACCCTGCACCCGCATGGGAGACCTGGAAGAAGCTCCTGGCTCCTGGCTTCAGATTGGCGTAGCTCCGGCCGTTGCAGCCATCTGGGGAGTGAACCAGCGGATGGGAGACCTCCCTCTCCCTCTCCCTCTCCCTCTCCCTCTCCCTCTCCCTCTCCCTCTCCCTCTCCCTCTCCCTCTCCCTCTCCCTCTCCGTAGCTCTGCCTTTCAAATAAATAAATAAATCTTTTTTTTTTAAAATGTGGAATGTGAGAGAACGTCACAAATGAGGTCAAGATTTTTGACCTGAATAAGTGAGTGCAGTTGTCATTTACTGAGCTGTAAAAGTTGAAAAGAAGAGTTTGCAGAGTGAAAACTCAGAAATTCATTTTGGAGCAGGAAACATTCAAGCAGTCCATGAGCCAGCTAAGAGAGATGTCAGGTGAAAAAAACTGAAGGACATACGAGTCTGGAGTTCACGGAGAGAAGGTTGACTGAAGAAGGAAATTTTGGAGACAACAGCACAGGGATTGTCTTTGAAGCCATTTGATTCGATACAGTGCTAGGGGAGAGAGGGCGAGAGCAAGAGAGAACAGATGGACAAGGGGGAGGAGAGAACCAGGACAAAGCCCTTGGGAAACTGTAATTTTTGGAGAAGTTGAAGCAAGGAAGAGGGATTAATAAAGGAGACCAATAAAAGAGTCAGTGAGGTGAAAAGAAACCAGGAGAGTTTGGGGTCCTGGATGGAAGGCAAGAGCTAAAGTGTTTCAAAGTGCAGACATAGGTCAACTATGTCAGGGAATGTGAGAACCGGGAATTGAACATTAGATTTAATATCATCAAGGTTGGTAGTCATGGAGAACTTTCCACGAGTTGGTTGAAGTAAGCCAAACAGAATGGAGGGAGTAGAACTAGAGACAGTGATCAGGCCTTATGGTTCAGAAGCTGCTTTTGTCAATAATAGTTCCTGGGATGTTTACCCAATTCCCTTTTGATGGACATTTAAGCTGTTGCCTTCTTGGCAATTATAAAAAATGCCACAAAGAATATCTTAGAAATACATATATATTTGTTTGAAAGGCAGAGATGTAGAGGTTGGGGAAGAGAGAGACAGAGATCTCCTATCTGCTAGTTCACTCCCAAAATGCCTACAACCAAAGCTGGACCAGGCTGAAACCAGGAACTTGGAACTCAATTCAGGTCTCCCACATGGGCAACAGGGACCCAAATACTTGAGCCATCACCTGCTGCCTCCCAGGGTGCACATTAACAGGAAGCTGGGATTGGGAATGGAGCTAGGATTTGAACCCAGGCACTCAAATATGGAACGCTGGCATCCCAAGTGGCATCTGAACTACTAGGCCAAACCCTCACTCCAACAATATATTTAAACATATGCTTTTGTGTACATATAAAATATAGATTTCTGAATTCTGGAACTATTCGAGAGTAGGTACATTTTCAGTTTTGACACATATTGCCAAATTGCCCTCAATTGACTTTCACATTGATAATATATAAGGATGCCTTTTCCCTACACCCCTCTTTTTTTTTTTTTTTTAAGATTTATTTATTGGAGCCGGCGCAGTGGCGCAATGGGTTAAAGCCCTGGCCTGAAGCGCCAGCATCCCATATGGGTGCCGGTTCAAGACCTGGCTGCTCCACTTCTGATCCAGCTCTCTGCTATGGCCTGGGAAAGCAGTGGGAGATGGTCCAAGTCCTTGGGCCCCTGGGCCCACGTGGGAGACCCGGAGGAAGCTCCTGGCTTCAGATCGGCGCAGCTATGGCCGTTGTGGCCAATTGGGGAATGAACCATCAGATGGAAGACCTCTCTCTGCCTGTACCTGTACCTCTACCTGTACCTCTACCTGTACCTCTACCTGTACCTCTACCTCTACCTCTACCTCTACCTCTACCTCTACCTCTCTCTGTGTAACTCTGACTTTTTTTTTAAGTTTTATTTATTTATTTGAAAGTCAGAGTTTCATAGAGGAGAGGCAGAGAGAGAGAGAGAGGTCTTCCATCTGATGGTTCACTCCCCACTTGGCCGCAATGGCCAGAGCTGCGCCGATCTGAAGCCAGCAGCCAGGAGCTTCTTCTGGTTCTCCCATGCGGGTGCAGGGGCCCAAGTCCTTGGGCCATCTTCTACTGCTTTCCCAGGCCACAGCAGAGAGCTGGATTGGAAGAGGAGCAGCTGGGACTAGAACTGGCGCCCATATGGGATGCCAGCGCTTCAGGCCAGGGCGTTAACCCGCTGAGCCACAGACTCCAGCCCCAACTCTGACTTTCAAATAAATAAATCTTTAAAAAAAATTATTTGAAAGTCAGAGTAAAACACAGAAAGGGAGAGAGGGAGACACATGCACAGAGATCTCCCACCTGATGATTCACTCCCCAAATAGCTGCAATGGCTTGGGGTGGGCCAGGCCGAAGCCATGAGTCAGGAGCTTCTTCTGGGTCTCCCACGCAGGAGGGGGTGCAGGGGCCCAAGCACTTGGACCAACTCCCACTGCTTTCCCAGGCACACTAACAGGGAGCTAGATTGTAAGTGGAGCAGTCGGGTCTCAAACTGGTGCCCATATGGGATGCCGGTGTCAGTATCATAGAAGGCCACAACACCAGCCTTCACCCTTTTAAGTACTAGATGCTAATATTCTTTTAATCTTTGCTGCCCTGATAGGCTTTTACATAACAATGTTATTTTAATCTACATTTTTTATCAGCAGTTAAGAACAGCTTCTCATATTTATTTCCATTTGTTTTCTTTTTTTGTATTACAGCTGGGTCCTTTGCTAATTTTTCTGTTTGAATGTGTGTCTTCTTTTCATTTTAATCAATTTGTTAGAATCATGTCATATATGCTGCCAATATTTGTTCTGATTATATTGTTTGTCTTTCAACATTATTCATGGTGATTTAATGGAGCTTTTTGTAATGTGGTCTAAGCTTTCATTCTTTCCTCTAATGGTTTCTGCCTTTGGTGTCACATATGATTGTCTTTTAACAAGCACCACAGAAATAGATTTTAAGATTATTAACCCAAAGCTTAGAGAGAACACGTCCCCTTTTCATACCTAATCAGACAGCTGCAATGGGAACAGAATTGCCCCTCCCAACCCCGAATTTTAATCAAGATGTTTTTCTGTTTGTATTATTGGGGAAAAAAACACTGTCTAATTGAGACTTTGGTGTATTCAATGAATGTTTCTGTGTATTTGGCCTGATAATGCCCAGGGGCTAATGAGACCATGTGCCTTCTCTAACAAAAGTACAAACATCAGTAAGAACAGCCTATTATGGGCTTTTTCAGTCCTTTTATAAAAGGCAAAATTTTCAGTATGTGAATTACATCAAATGGTGGCAACACAGTTTTTTTATTTTGAATGTATTTCAGTTCATTGCATTGAAAATGTAGAATTGAAATGAAGTAATTCTAGCCCAGAATATTTTAAAGTCATGAGTGTTTTGAAAGCTCTGCAAGTAAGATATTTTCCCTTGATGGGTTATAAATCACTGTTAGCCCATTTAATAAAGCAAGTTCCACAATATGTGAATACTGCAAATTGAACTTTCTTTGAACCTAAAAGCTGACACAAGAGAATTTTGATAGGAATGGATTGTTCAAGTATTTTTCTTAGTGATTAACAAGACAGCTCAAAAAAAAAATGCTGTCAATTACCTACAGAAATAAAGAATTCTCAATCCTTTTTTTTCCCAAAGTAGTCCAGGTGTTTTAGATGTAAATTTTGAATTCAATACGTGTCCAAAGTAAGGAAAATCACATAGAGAATGCAAACCTCAGTTACTGCAAAAAATATTTATAGAATCTTTTTTTTAAGATTTATTTATTTAGGCCGGCGCCGTGGCTCACTAGGCTAATCCTCTGCCTGTGGAAACGGTACCCTGGGTTCTAGTCCCAGTTGGGGCGCCGGATTCTGTCCCAGTTGCTCCTCTTCCAGTCCAGCTCTCTGCTGTGGCCCGGGAAGGCAGTGGAGGATGGCCCAAGTGCTTGGGCCCTGCACCACATGGGAGACCAGGAGGAAGCACCTGGCTCCTGGCTTTGGATCGGCGCAGCACACTGGCCGTAGCGGCCATTTGGGGAGTGAACCAACGGAAGGAAGACCTTTCTCTCTGTCTCTCTCTCTCACTGTCTAACTTTGTCAAAAAAAATAAAATAAAATAAAATAAATAAAGATTTATTTATTTATTTGAAAGGCAGAGTTACAGGCAGAGAGAATGAGAAACAGAGAGGTACAAACGGCCGGAGCTGAGCTGATCCGAAGCTAGGAGCCAGGAGATTCTTCCGGGGCTCCCATGCGGGTGCAGGGACCCAAGCACTTGGGTCAGTCTTTACTGCTATCCCAGGCCATAGCAGAGAGCTGGATGGGAAATGGAGCAGCCAGGACTCGAACCGGCACCCAAATGGGATGCTGGCACTCCAAGCTTCACCCGCTATGCCACAGCGTCAGCCCCACACAGAATCTTTCAAAGATCAAGAAACTATAAGTTGTTAAGTTATAAGAATGCAGAAACAGGGACCAGCGCTGTGGCACAACGGGTTAAAGCCCCGGCCTGCAGTGGTGGCATCCCATATGGGGGTTGGTTTGAGTCCCAGCTGCTCCACTTCCTGTCCAGCTACCTGATAATGCACCTAGGGAAGCAGTTGAGGGTGGCCTAAGTCCCTGGGGACTTGTATCTACATGGGAGATCCGGAAGAAGCTCCTGGCTCCTGGCTTCAGCTTGGCTCAGCTCTGGCCATTGTGGCCATTTGGGGAGTGAACGAGTAGATGGAAGACCTCTCTGTCTCCACCTCTCTCTGTAACTCTGTCTTTCAAATAAATAAAATAAATCTTTTTTTAAAAAAAACGAATGCAGAAACAAACACTTCAACTGTTTTTGTTAAAGAAGCAAAACCTTGCTCTGTTTAAAATTGTTTCCTCACACTTATTATTTGAGATGCTGAGAGGGCTGGTTATGAGAATATAGCATATAAACTCAATAACCAGCTAAATTTATATAGAACAAAATATATTGAGGGCCTCAATAAAGAATACTATGAAACTCTACTGTGGGACACTGAACATAAAATAAGACTTGAATAAATATAGAAATATCTTGTCCTCAAATAGGAAGAGTCAACATTATAATGATGTCAGTTTTCCTTAAGTTGATGGAGGAACAAACCCAACCAAAATTACAGAAAGAAATTCTCTGAAGGGAGAGATGAGGAACTTGACAAGATTATCATTAAAATTCTGGAAAAGAAGAAGTGGGATGTATTCTACCTCCTTTTTCAGTGAAATAGGAAGCAAAATTGGCTGCTAGGAATGAATATGGGGGAAGAGGTGCAGAGGCTTGAGGAGAAAGGAGAAAGGGTGTGTTGTGAGGTTAATTCTAGCAGGTCTGGAATTAGCCTGAGGTATTTTACTAAAGTTTCCCAATAACACTGGCCCCTTGTCAAGGCGTGAACATGCTAATCAATGATGTGGCTTTGTAACATGGGTCTTGAGGTGATGTAAGGTAGTTGGGGCCAGCTTGTCAGTATTATGTATGGATAATAACGAGACTGATGATTGCCACCTGCTCTCAGTGCAACACGTGCCTCTCCCCAGCGAGGGCTCTACTGTTGAGGTGGGAATATGTCGATGTGACTGGCAAAATTAAAATTAAAAATTCCAATCAACACTGTATTTTGGACTCCCAGTTCTGGGGTGCTATATACACATGTCAGTGGTTCTTGGTTCCACCCTTATAGAGGAAAATAGGATACTTTGCCTCACCTCTCCAGATCTCTTGCTGTGTCTTTTTCCTGTAATAAAGTGCACATTTGTAAGCATTTCCATTTGGGTCTCCTTCAGCAATTGAACCCTGCTCACTGCTACTGTTAATGCAGTCTGAGAAAGTCATTGAGGGGAGGGGAAGAGACCATCAGTGGGACTAAGACTCACTGTTCAAAAATGGCGCTGAGACCAATGGTGGAGTAAATGCGTGCCTGCCCAGGTCACAGTGATCCCTCCTACAGAACTTTCAACCTCTATGTCTCCAATTTTAGCCCATAAGATTTCAGGAGAGAGTCTACAACAGCCACGCTTACATTAAGTGACCCATGGTTCCAGTGTAGCTGATTGGGTCAGAGGGGAACACACCCCTGCCCAGCCCCCAAGCTAGACCAATCAGTCTCTTCTAGTGTTCAGCATTGGCAATTTGAAGTGAAGCCATTGCTGTTCAGCCTTTTGGCTAAGATCAAGAGTGAAGTGAAGCCACCTCTAACCTTAATGGTTGAGCTTGGGTAACACCAGCCTCCACCAACCAACAGGACCAAGTAGCAAAAAAGCTAATCCATAGATGAATGGAGCAGATGCTAGGAGGGCAGCAGAGCTGAGAGATGAAATAAGCCATTCTTTGCACTCCTGATACTGTTTTTCTTCTAAGACTCCAGCCATGTTGGACTTTAAGCACCATCCCACCCCTGAAGTTCCAGGGAATACTCCATATTCTCATTTAAAAAACATCTCTTTTTCCCCCATTAAGCTAGCTTGAGTTCACTCCTTTAGTAGTAGGTAAAAATCCATACCTCGCTAGTCATGTAAAAACTCATAAAGCTGGATTCCTCTCACTGTCCACAAAAAATACAATCCAGATGGCACCCAGATTTCAATTTTAAAAACAAAATAAAACAACACAGGGACTAAAATAAAATACAGGAGAACATTTTTATAATTTTAGAATCTAGAATCCAAAAAGGAAAAGAATTAAACATGTGGCTCCATGAAATTTTTAAAACTTATAAGCAGCCAAAATGTTTCATAAACAAAGCCAAAAGGCATGAAATTCAGGAAAATATTTGTAGCAAACATGAAGAGGAAATGACTGATACCAGTAATACACAATGCATGGTTTAAAAATCAGGAAAACCCACCAAGGTAGGTAAATCAACAAGGGACAGAAATTGATAAATCACACAATACAAATTACAAATGGCCAGCAAACCTTTGAAAAGATGTTCAACCTTATTCTTAATTCAGAAATGAAAACTATAGATGAGCAGATATTAAAAAGATCAATAGCCCTAGTGTTGACAAAGTTTTAGAAAAACAAACTCTCGGGCCAGCGTCATGGCTCACTTGGTTAATCCTCCGCCTGCGGCGCCAGCACCCCATATGGGCGCCAGGTTCTAGTCCCGGTTGCTCCTCTTCCAGTCCAGCTCTCTGCTGTGGCCTGGGAGGGCAGTGGAGGATGGCCCAGGTGCTTGGGCCCCTGCACCCGCTAGGGAGACCAGGAGGAAGCACCTGGCTCCTGGCTTCGGATCAGCAGAGCACCGGCCGTTGCGGCCATTTGGGGAGTGAACCAATGGAAGGAAGACCTTTCTCTCTGTCTCTCTCTCTCACTGTCTATAACTCTACCTGTTAAACAAACAAACAAACAAAAAAACCTCTCTTTTACCATTGGTAAAATATTTTGCAGTGTTGGGGCCAGTGCTGTGGCGCAGCAGGTTAATCTTCCGCCTGCGGTGCCGGCATCCCATATGGGTGCCGGTTCAAGATCCGGCTGCTCCTCTTCCAATCCAACCCTCTGCTATGGCCTGGGAAAGCAGTAGAAGATGGCCCAAGTCCTTGGGCCCCTGCACCCACGTAGGAGACCCGGAAGAAGTCCTGGCTCCTGGCTTCAGATCGGCACAGCTCCAGCTGTTGCAGCCATTTGGGGAGTGAACCAACGGACTGAAGACCTTTCTCTTTGTCTCTCCCTCTCACTGTAACTCTACCTCTCAAATAAAATAAATAAAATCTTTAAAAAAAATTGCAGTACATTTGGCAACATCATTAAAATGTAAATGTATAATACCTTTTTAAAAAAAAAAAAAAGCTTGTTTTCTTCTACTTGAATATTGGAGTGAGGGAGAGAGAAAAATTTCCATCCACTGGTTCACTCCCCAAATGCCAGGGTTGGGCCAGACTGAAGCCAGGAACTCCATTCAGGTCTCTCACTTGGGTGACAGTGTTACAGGAAAACGGGGCGGTGGAGAAATGATTGTTACCTTGGTTCTTTGTTTCACAGGGAAGAAGAATCTCCAAATGGACAGCAGAGTTACATAGATTACAGTCACAGACCACCAGCCAGAGCAGCATTGTGCAGAGGAGGGCTTCCAAGCGAAGAAAAAACTAAAGGGACTGGTAGTAGTGGGCTTTTTAAGTACAATTTTGAAGGAAAAAAAATTGATAATCAGATTGGCAGTCAGTTACCAGGCGGGAACAAAAACCTATCAAAATGCCTGATTTACAATTCTCCATCCTGTCTGGCCTGCTAAGGGTGGGATAGGTAACTTGTTTTCACAATAAATTGTGAGCTCAGGAAGAGCTCCCTTGCTATTCTCCTGGTAAATTAGGAGATTCCAAAGGAAGGAGGGCGGCCTGTTGTTCTTGCTAAGGAAGGAAGCAAATAATTTACACCCCAAATTCCATGGGGATCCCAGACTACCTATTAACCCATCTGACTCTTCACAACAAGGGCCCAGGCACTTGTGCCATCACCTGCTGCCTCCCAGGATGTATTAAGAGGAAGCTGGGGGCCAGTGCCGTGGCTCACTTGGTTAATCCTCCGCCTGCGGCGCCGGCATCCCATATGGGCGCCAGGTTCTAGTCCCGGCTGCTCCTCTTCCAGTCCAGCAGCTCTCTGCTGTGGCCCGGGAGGGCAGTGGAGGATGGCCCAAGTTCTTGGGCCCCTGCACCCCATGGGAGACCAGGAGAAGCACCTGGCTCCTGGCTTCAGATCAGCAGAGCACCAGCCGTTGCGGCCATTTGGGGAGTGAACCAATGGAAGGAAGACCTTTCTCTCTGTCTCTCTCTCTCTCACTGTCTATAACTCTACCTGTCAAATAAACAAAAAAAAAAAAAAGGAAAGAAAAAAAAAAAGAGGAAGCTGGACAGGAAGCAGATTAGCTGGGACTTGAACTGGCACATCCATATGGAATGTGGGCAACACAAGTGGTGGCTACTCTGCTGCACCACAATGCTCGTACTTCACAATATCTTAAAAAAAAAAAAGATTTATTTTATTTGAAAAGCAGAGTTAGAGAAAGAGAAGGAGAGACGTCTTCCATCTGCTGGTTCACTCCCCAAATGGCCACAATGGCGAAAGCTGGGACATTCTGAAGCCAGGAGCCAGGAGCTTCTGGTGGGTCTCCCAGGCAGTTGCAGGGGCTCAAGGACTTGGGCCGTCTTCTACTGCTTTCCCAGGCCACAGCAGAGAGCTGGATCGGAAGTGGAGCAGCCTGGACTCAAATCGGTGCCCATATGGGATGCCGGCATTGCAGGCGGCAGCTTTACCAGGTACACCACAGCGCTGGCCTCGCACAATATCTTTTTTTATTTCATTTTATTTTTTTTACTTATTTGAAAGAGTTAGAGAAGTAGAGACACAGAGAGAGGTCTTCCAACCACTGGTTCACTCCCCAGATGGCTGCAATGCTGCACAATACCTTTTGACAGCAGTAATTCCACTGCTAGGAATTAATCCTAGAGAAATATTCAAGGAATATGTGTGATGATATATACTAAGGTTGATTCTTATTAAATGGTTTATAGCAGTAACATTTGGATTTACCCAAATGTCTATCACAGGGCATTGCATTTTTTTTTAATGTGGTATATCCCAGAGTGCAATATGCAGTTTAAAAATATTGGGAGAGCATTATATATGGGGCCGTGTATGTTGAACCTCCATATACTTGAATGTGGTCTTTTTACTGGTGCATCAGCACATGACATCCTTCCTTCCTTCCTTTCTCCCTTCTTCCTTTTCTTCCTTCCTTCCTCCACCCTTCATTCATTCATCTGAGTACTGGGCACTAGCAATCTGCCAGCTACTGTTTTGGGCAATGCAAACACATCTGTGAACAGGAAACAAGATCCCTTCCTTTGTGGATCTCACATCCTCATAGGTAGAAACAGGTGTTAAAATAACAGATCTTAAAATAGTGGATAAGGAGGCTGGTACTGTGGCATAGTGGGTAAAGCCACCGCCTGCATTGCTGGCATCCATATGGGCACCAGTTCAAGTCCCAGCTGCTCCACTTCCTATCTAGCTCTCTGCAATGATCTGGGAAAGCAGTAGAAGATGGCCCAAGTTCTTGGGGCCCTTGGCCGGCGCCGTGGCTTAACAGGCTAATCCTCCGCCTTGCGGCGCCGGCACACCGGGTTCTTGTCCTGGTCGGGGCGCCGGATTCTATCCCGGTTGCCCCTCTTCCAGGCCAGCTCTCTGCTATGGCCCGGGAAGGCAGTGGAGGATGGCCCAAGTTCCTGGGCCCTGCACCCGCATGGGAGACCAGGAGAAGCACCTGGCTCCTGGCTTCGGATCAGCGAGATGTGCCGGCCGCAGTGGCCATTGGAGGGTGAACCAACGGCAAAAAGGAAGACCTTTCTCTCTGTCTCTCTCTCTCTCACTATCCACTCTGCCTCTCAAAAAGAAAAAAAAAAGTCCTTGGGCCCCTGCACCCGTGTGGGAGACCTGGAAGAAGCTCCTAGCTCCTGCTTTTGGATCGGAGCAGCTCTCGCCGTTGTGGCCAATTGGGGAGTAAACCAGCGGTGGAAGACCTCTCTCTCCCTCTCTCCCTCTCTCTCTCTCTGCCTCTCCTTCTCTCTCTGTGTAACTCTGACTTTCAAATAAAAAATTACATCTGAAAAAAAGAAAGTAGCAAAATGAAAGTTCTGGAATTTAAAAAAAAATACCCACAATGAGCTATCACCTTATCCCTGTCAGAAGGGCTAAAATCCAAAACACAGAGAATAACAAATGCTGGCGAGGATGTGGAGAAAGGGGAACACTTATACACTGTTGGTGGGACTATAAATTAACGCAGCCACTGTGGAAAACAGTGTGGAGTTTTCTTTAACAACTAGAAATAGATGTGCCATATGATCCAGCAATCCCATTACTGGATATATACCCCCAAAGACTTTAACACAGTGTATCCAAGAGATATCTGCATCACCTTGTTCATAGTAGCACTGTTCACAATAGCCAAATTTTGGAATCAACCAAGGTATCCATCATCAGATGAATGAATGGATAAAGAAAATGTGGTGTATAAATACACATTGGAATAGTATTCAGCTATAAAAAAAAAAGTGAAATTCTACATTTGCAACAAATGGATGCAACCAGAGATGATGTTGAGTGAAATAAGCTGGACCCAGAAAGACAAATATCACATGTTCTCTTTTATGTGTGGGAGCTAAAATTTAAAAAAACAAAGACAAAAAAGTAAGAAAAAGAAAGAAATGTCTGTGTATATCAGTATTGCTGCAAATACAGTTTTGTAAAACATTGCTTTATAACTTTGTCAAATCAATGGTTAAGAATGCTATACTGGGGCCGGCGCTGTGGCACAGCGGGTTAACGCCCTGGCCTGAAGCACTGGCATCCCATATGGATGCTGGTTCTAGTCCCGGCTGCTTCTCTTCCGATCCAGCTCTCTACTATGGTCTGGGAAAGCAGAAGATGGCCCAAGCCCTTGGGCCCCTGCACCCGCGTGGGAGACCCGGAGCAAGCTCCTGGCTCCTGGCTTCGGATTGGCATAGCTCTAGCCGTTGCGACCAATTGGGGCATGAACCATAGGATGAAACACCTCTCTCTCTCTCTCTCTCTCTCTCTCTACCTCTCCTCTGTGTAACTCTGACTTTCAAATAAATAAATAAATCTTTAAAAAAAAAAAGAATGCTATACTACTATAGTTTTAGTGATCTGTGATTACTTTAAAATGTACTGTATATTAGGCCGGTGCCGTGGCTTAACAGGCTAATCCTCCGCCTTGCAGAGCTGGCACACCAGGTTCTAGTCCCGGTTGGGGCACCGGATTCTATCCCGGTTGCCCCTCTTCCAGGCCAGCTCTCTGCTATGGCCCGGGAGTACAGTGGAGGATGGCCCAAGTCCTTGTGCCCTGCACCCGCATGGGAGACCAGGAGAAGCGCCTGGTTCCTGGCTTCGGATCAGCATGATGCATGCGCTGGCCGCAGCGGCCATTGGAGGGTGAACCAATGGCAAAAAGGAAGACCTTTCTCTCTGTCTCTCTCTCACTATCCACTCTGCCTGTCAAAAAAAATGTACTGTATATAGGTGAGATGGTCATTTTTCCATTCAATTATTGTTTATAGCCATTGTCTATATTCCCATTAAACTAGGGTCTTTTTGCTTTGTACTTGTTAAACTTCTTATTCGGTGAAGTATTAAGCCTTTTTACTATAATGTAATTTTAAAAATATGTAATCTCAAAAACTAAAAGAAGAGGAAAGAAAGGTATAAGGAAGGAGAATGGGAGAGAGGGAGGTAATATTATTATGTTCTTAGAATTGTATCTGCAAGTCACATTGAATCTGTTTTGTTAAAAACTAATGAAGAATTAAAATACAAAAAATTTTAAATATATATATTGGATGTCCATGTTGTGGAACACTAAGAAATCAATTACAATAATGAGGTTGCTATACTGGTGTGGAAAAATGATTCATAATATTTTGTTAAAGTCCAAAAAGGAAAGTTGCAGAACAATAAATTTAATGTAATCCCATTCCTGTAAGAAAGGTATACACACATATGTACACACACATACATTGTTATGTATGGAAATGCATGTAAACTAGATGGGAATTGTGCTCACTGAGTTGGCAGCAATGATTTGTTCCAAGGAGAGGCGTGGGATTCAGTGTGTAGTGGTAGGAGGGTAACAAGGATTTTGTACTGTATACTTTTATAATGTTTGAATCTTTTATGAGACAAAGGTATTCTTAAATTTTTAAAAATTTATTGTAAATGGCCAGTGCTGTGGCATAGCAGGTAAAGCTGCCACCTGCAGTGCCGGCATCTCATGTGGGCACCAGTTGGAGTCCTGGCTGCTCCTCTTCTGATCCAGCTCTCTGCTGTGGTCCGGGAAGGCAGTGGAGGATGGCCTAAGTGCTTGGGTCCCTGCACGTGTGTGTGAGACCCAGAAGAAGCTCCTGGCTCCTGGCTTCGGATCGGCCCAGCTCTGGCCATTTGTGGCCCTTTGGGGAGTGAACCATCGGATGGAGGACCGCTCTATCTGTTTTTTACTCTCTGCCTGTAACTCTGCCTTTCAAATAAATAAATCTTTTTTTTTTTTTTGGACAGGCAGAGTGGACAGTAGAGGGGGACAGAGAGAAAGGTCTTCCTTTGCCGTTGGTTTACCCTCCAATGGCCGCCGCGGTAGTGCGCTGCGGCCGGCGCACCGCGCTGTTCCGATGGCAGGAGCCAGGTGCTTATCCTGGTCTCCCATGGGGTGCAGGGCCCAAGAACTTGGGCCATCCTCCACTGCACTCCCTGGCCACAGCAGAGAGCTGGCCTGGAAGAGGGGCAACCGGGACAGGATTGGTGCCCCGACCGGGACTAGAATCCGGTGTGCCGGTGCCACAAGGCGGAGGATTAGCCTACTGAGCCGCGGCGCCGCTTAATAAATCTTTTTTTTTTTTTTTAAAGTTCATTTAAAATATTTATTTTTGAGAAGTAGAGAGACAGAGACGGGAGTGGGGGTGATGGAAATAGTACTTCCATCCTCTGGTTCATTCCTCAAATGCCTGAAACAGTCACTGGCTGGGGCAGAAGCCAAGAGCCAGGAGCTCAATTTGGGTCTCCCACATGGGTGACAGGGACCCAGTCACTTGAGCCTATCACTTGCTGCCTTCCAGGGTGTGCATTAGCAGGAAACTGTCAGGTGTGCAACCAGGTATCAAACTCAGGCGCTCTGATATGGGATGTGGCAGTCTTAACATCTAGGCCCAAAACCTACCACATGTTTTACAAATAATTTTTTTTTAAATTTTGGGTTAACATGTAATACTTGCATATTTTTTTTACTTGCAAGCATTATTTTATTATTTTTTATTAAACTTTTATTTAATGAATATAAATTTCCAAAATACAGCTTATGGGTTACAATGGCTTCCCCCCTCCCAAAACTTCCCTCCCACCCACAACCCTCCCCTTTCCCGCTCCCTCTCCCCTTCCAATCACATCAAGATTCATTTTCAATTCTCTTTATATACAGAAGATCAGTTTAGTATATATTAGGTAAAGATTTCAACAGTTTGCCCCCATATAGCAACACAAAGTGAAAAAAAATACTGTTGGAGTACTAGTTATAGCATTAAATAAGAGTGTACAGCACATTAAAGACAGAGATCCTACATAATATTTTTTTAAAAATTATTTAGTTTTCTATGCCATTTCCAATTTAACACCAGGTTTTTTTTTCATTTCCAATTATCTTTATATACAGAAGATTGATTCAGTATATAATTAGTAAAGATCTCATCAGTTTGTACCCACGCAGAAACACAAAGTGTAAAAATACTGTTTCAGTACTAGTTATAGCATCACTGCACATTAGACAACACATTAAGGAGAGAACTTCCACTTTAACTATGACCCTATCGGAATAAGATCAAAGTCAGCGAACTCTAAAGGCTTCCATAGCCCTGGCAACTCATGACTAGAGCCTAGGGAGATTACTGACGCCATGAACAGGAGTGTCAAATTGTTAAGTCAGCAACAGGAGTCACTGTGTACTTACATCCCATGTGGGATCTGTCCTTAATGTGTTGTCTAATGTGCAGTGATGCTATAACTAGTACTGAAACAGTATTTTTACACTTTGTGTTTCTGTGTGGGTACAAACTGATGAGATCTTTACTAATTATATACTGAATCAATCTTCTGTATATAAAGATAATTGGAAATGAATACTTGCATATTTTTATGTGGTTCAGCACAATATCCCAACACATACACACAGCATAAATTGATCCAATCAAGCAAGTAGCCTTTGCATTGCCTCATCTTTTCTTTGTGTTAAGAGCCTAAAGGGGCAGCACTCTGGTGTAGCCAGTAAAGCCGCCACCTGCAGTGCCGGCATCTCATACGGGCACCGGTTCAAGTCCTGGCAGCTCCACTTCCGATCCAGCTCTCTGTGTGGCCTGGGAAAACAGTAGAAGATGGCCCAAGTTCTTGGGCCCCTGCACCCACGTGGGGGACCCAGAAGAAGCTCCTGGCTCCTGGCTTTGGATCAGCGCAGCTCTGGCCGTTGCGGCCAATTGGGGAGTGAAACAGAGTATGGAAGACCTCTCTCTCTCTCTCTCTCTCTCTTTCTCTCTCTGCCTCTCCTTCTCTGTGTAACTCTTTCAAATAAATAAATAAATCTTTTTTAAAAAAAGAGAGAGAGAGCCTAAGTACTCCCTTCTTCTGTTCTTGTAGAGTACAGGATACACCGCTGTGAACTCTACACATTCCACTATGCTGTGGGACACTAGAACTTCTAACTTCTTATTAAAAAATTTATTTGACACAGAGAGGTCTTCCATCCACTGGTTTACTCCCCAAATGTCTATAATGGCCAGGGCCAGGCCAGGCTGAAGCCAGGAGCCAGGAGCTTCTTCGGGGTACAGGGCCCAAGCATTTGGGCCATCCTCTGCTGCGCTGCTTTCCCAGGTACATTAGCAGGGAGCTGGATTGGAAGTGGAGCAGGCGAGACTCAAACCAGTGCCCACGTGGGATGCTGGCACTACAAGCAGAGGCTTAACCTTTTATGCCACCAGCCCCAGAACTTGTTACTTCTAAGTAACTATGTTTTAATGCCCCTTATCCAACCTCCCTCTATCTCCCTTACTCTTCTTAGCCTTCAGTAATCACTATTCTAAGTCAGATCGATTAGTTTTTTAACTTCCACACATGAGAGAGAATATGTAGAATTTGTATTCATGCATTTACCTTCACAGTTAGAAAAGACAACAGCTTTTCTGTAAGAGCTTTCTTATGAAATTCTCTCCTCACTTTCCCCATTCTGTCCTGTGAACTCAATTCAGGACATTGGCTTTCCTACTGGAGCCTTGGCCCTTCTCCACCTTGGCTCTCTGCCTCAGGTTGTCTGAAGCAAAAGCCTGAGACAAATCCAGGCCCTGAGACCCAGCTACCCAAAAGTCAAGCCTGTGGCCAGCACTCCTTCCCCATTTGCCCTGGTCTCTTTGGTAGGGGGTGCAAAGGTAAGGATGAAGATGCTGGGCATGAGAATGTCACCAGCAGACTCCTGGCAAGGTCCTCTTTGAGCCCCCCACCCCCACCCCTTGCTCCCTGGTTGCAACACTTGGCAGGCACATTTCTCAGTGTAAATCTCCAAATTGGTATTCCGGATTAGCAAGCAACTGCTTGTAAATTTACGCAGGGCTGTTCTGTCCCTAGGCCTGAGGACTCCCGGAGAAGCCAACAAGCCAAAGTTTTCAGAAGCCTGACATTGGAGAAAAAACAGCCCCTAGGCCCCAGAGAGGACCTGCTCAGACATCCAGCCCGTTTCTGCCTTTACCCACCTCATTATGGCAACAAGCAGAGTTCAAGAGATGATTCTGAAATACAGGACTTTGTGTGGGGAGGCAGACTGGAAGAGTCCCTCCTGGGAAGAACCTTGGGTAAACCCCACAGGCTATGCAGGCCTATGTTTGGCATAGAAAGGGTCAAAAGCAATAAGGTAGATGCAGAATGGCAGAGTAGTTAAGAATGAAGGCTCTGCCTATTTTTGCATCTCAGCCCAATCTCTTACAAGCTGCAAGATTCGGGGAAAATTCATGAGCCTCTCTGAAGCTCAGTTTCCACATCTGTAAAATGGGATCATAAAAGCATTTACCACTATATTATGAGAATGAAGTAAGATGGTGCCCTAGAAGACTTAGCACAGTGGCCAGTGCACAGGCATTCAGTAAATACCACCTGTTCCTAGAGGACAGAGTGAGCCCAGGGAATTTCCAACAGGAAGGGAAGAGAGAACAAAAGGAGGTATGAAAGACTCAGATAAACTTTTCCCCTAGGGTCAAATTTGAGTGTTTTAGGTGTTTAACTATAAGCATATTTACTCGCTTTGCAAATTTCCCTGTCATTACTGATTTCCAGCCTTAGCTCTGTCTGTGCCTAATTGTGTGGTCCCTGGCAAGTCTATTAATGTTGCTCTGTCTCAATTTCTCCAGACATAAAAGGAGGTAGTTATTGTACAAATTGTTAAGATCTTTCCTATTCTAACATTTTGGTTTTATCTTACATTTCTTTTTCTTTGGGTGTTATGAGTTGAATTGTGTCCCCACCCCCTCTTCCAAAAACAATCTGTTACAGTCTTAACTCACAGTACCTATGAATGCCACCTTATTTGGAATTAATTACAGATGTAATCAAGTTAAGATAAAGTCATTAGGATGGGCTCTAATACAATATGACTGATGTCTTTGCAAGAATAGTAAATGACACACAGCTATGCACAGGAAGAAAACAGCCACTTGATGATATAGGCAAGAGAGAGACTGATACACCTACAAACCAAGGAATACCAATGATATACCTACAAACCAAGGATTACCAATGAAGCTAGGACGAGGCCAGGAAGGATTCCCTCCTGCGGGTTTCAGAAGTAGCAGACCCTGAAGACACCTCAATTTTTAATTTCCAGCCTCCAAAACTGTGAGAGAGTAGATTTTTGTTGTGTTAAGCCACCCACTTTCTGGTACGTTGTTAGGACAAACCCTAGAAAACTAATCCAGAAAGTCTTCCCCAAAATGTGTCTATCTAGTGCTATCAGACTGTTGTTTCTGAAGGCCCTATCTGCTTTTTATATCTCCCTCTCTAATTAAAATGTAAGCACAGCATTCTAAATTCCTGATTTAGCAATTTCATTAAAAGATAAAAATTAATGCATGATATACTAGGTATTTGGGCAATGTAAATTGCTGGAAGATTATTATAGCAACATTCATACTAATTAACATGTCTTCAGAAAGGCCATGCGTGTTTACCAACTAATTAGAATCATACAATGAAAAGAATAAAGAGCACTTCCTTGGGGGATAGAAAATAAATAAATAACTACAACATTTTCATTAGAGTTGGTAATGTTCCTTTGAACCTAGCTGAGTGCTAGAAATTGATGTAGAAATTAAATGGCTGATAGCTCAGATCCTTAGAAGAGATTTAGACCACCAGAGAACATTATTTGAAAATGTGTGTTTTAAAAATACTGCAATGCCTGCATATAGTGTTATGTGAACAAAATGAGCTGTACTTCATTTCAAGTCTTGAAGAAAAGAATGTTTTACAGACTCACTTCCATATTCTGATGAAACATTAAAATTCTCAAAACTTCAGAGAGTTTAAAAAACCACACCAATTTCTAGATCAAGGGTGTCCAACTGTAACACGCAGGCCAAAATCATCCCACTACAGTTTTTTTGTATAGCACACAAGTTGGAATGGTTTCTATGTATTTAAATCGATGGGAAAAATAGAAGAATATTTTGTGACACATTAAAACTACATGAAATTCAAATTTCAGTGTCCTCAAAGTTTTATTGAAATATAGCCTCCCTCACGCTTTCTTTTTAAAGCAGAGTTCACCCACTGGTTCACTTTTTTTTAAAGATTTAATTGAAAGGCAGAGTTACTGAGAGGCAGAGGCAGAGGGACCGGTCCACTCCCCAGATGGCCACAAGGACCGCAGCTGAGCTGATCCAAAGTCAGGAGCCATTGACGATGCATGGGTGGTACAGCGGTAGAATACTCGCCTGCCAAAGTCAGGAGCCAGGAGCTTCTTCCAGGTCTCCCACATGGGAGCAGGGGCCCAAGGACTGGGCCATCTTTCACTGCTTTCCCAGGCCATAGCAGAGAGCCAGATGGGAAGTGGAGCAGCCGGGATTCAAGCCGGAGCCCATATATCTTGGACTGTTTGCATCAGTTTGCTATTGCTAAGTAACAAATTATCAAGGCCTTCATCATGGCTTACAACAAGACAAATTTGTTGTCTTCTGTAGATCAGAAGTCCAGGTAGGCTTTAACTAGGCTCTCTGTTCTGTAGCTCACCAGGTGTTGCCTGGGGCAGTAGTCTTATCTGAGGATCAGATACCTCTTTCAAGCTCATGTGACTGTTGCCAGAATTCAGTTCCTTGCGGTTCTCGAACTGATGCTTGCACTCTTATCCTGCTCATCAGCCAAGCACTCCCCTTTAGCTCCCAGATGCCACCTACATTCCCTGCCACTTTGCACCTCCCTCTTCAGTCGCCTTCACATGGACCCTCTTTAAGACTTTGAATCTCTCTTACTGGGAAGAATCCCATCCCTTTTAAAGTCCACCAAGGACAATCTCCCTTACTTAAGGCCTATTGATTTGGGACATAGTTATACCTCCCAAATCTCTTCACAATGGCACCTAGATTAGCATTAGATTGAATCACTGAGATAAAGTGTGTATATATCTGGGGCCAGGAATCTTGGGGTTCATCTTAGAATTATTCCTTTCACACTGTTTTCCCACTACAATGGATTTGGGCAGCTGCAACAGAGACCAAATGGCCCATACAACTGATTATACTTACCAATTGATCCTTGAAAGAAAAAGCTTTCTCACCTCTGTCTAGAATTAAGCTGAGTTCAAACTCAAGAACTGTGGGATCCCTATTCAGAAAATGACCCTAAATCTAGGATGGTGTAAACAGAAAGAAGAGGCCATGAGGGTGGAAAAATAAGGGCATCACCAAATTGTTACAGCTCCTTAATTATTATTTTTTTTTTTGACAGGCAGAATGGATAGTGAGAGAGAGAGACAGAGAGAAAGGTCTTCCTTTTTGCCATTGGTTCACCCTCCAATGGCCGCTGCGGCCGGCGCATCTCGCTGATCCGAAGCCAGGAGCCAGGTGCTTCTCCTGGTCTCCCATGCGGAGAGCAGGGCCCAGGGACTTGGGCCATCCTCCACTGCCTTCCCGGGCCATAGCAGAGAGCTGGCCTGGAAGAGGGGCAACCGGGATAGAATCCGGCGCCCCGACCGGGACTAGAACCCGGTGTGCCAGCGCTGCAAGGTGGAGGATTAGCCTGTTAAGCCACGGCGCCAGCCGCTCCTTAATTCTTAATTCTCTCTCTCTCTCTCTCTCTCTCTCTCTCACTCACTCACACACACTCACACACACACTCACACACACTCACACAAATAGATGGCACTGAAGTCACAGTACTTTTTCAAAGAATCATTTATTTCAAGGACACACTACAGGAGTAATAAAATAGCCATGACATGCTGTGGTGTTATCACTACTCATCTTTGTCAAATCCTAGAAGAGCTGCTTCTTTTTGAAGTGCTAAAATACAGGGGTCTGCGCTGTAATGTAGTGAGTAAAGCCACTGTCTGCAGTGCTGGCATCCCATATGGGCGCCGGTTCGAGACTGGCTGTTCCACTTCTGATCCAGCTCTCTGCTGTGACCTGGGAAAGCAGTAGAAGATGGTCTAAGCTCTGGGCCCCTGCACCTGTGTGGGAGACCCAGAAGAAGCTCCTGCCTCCTGGCTTCGGATTGGTGAAGCTCTGGCCATTGCGGCCATCTAGGGAGTGAAACAGCAGATGGAGGACCTCTCAGTTGCTGTCTCTGTCTCTGTCTCTCTGTCTGTCTCTCTCTCTGCCTCTGCCTCTCTGTAACTCTGCCTTTCAAATAAGTAAATAAATCTTTAAAAGAAAAATACACGTAGTTGCAAGTCCCTGTTATGGCCTCCTCCAATCCCATGCCGGGCTCTGCTACTCCATAGACAAACACTACCCTTTGGCCACATACTCATGTAATCATTGATAATTTAAATGAAATTATACCACATGTATTCTGCAATTTGCTTCTTTTTCTCAGTGTGTTTATCAAATTTACACATGTTGATGTGTGTATTTATAATTTATTCATTTTACTGCCATATGGTATCCTGTTGTGTGACTACACTTTGGGTATATTTTGAGTATATCCAATTGTTTGCTATTATGATCAATGCTGCTATTAACAATCTTGTGTAGGCACTTGACTCAAATATGAAAAAATATCTCCAGCATACTAACCTGGGAGTAGAATTTTTGGATACTGGATATGTGTATCTTTATTAGACATATCTTTATTAGGTATTACTAAATTCTTCTCCAAGACAGTTATGCCAATTTACACTCCAATAGTGAACAGTTCTCTTTTCCCTAGGTCCTTACCATTAATTAGAATTATCAGACTTTTCATTTTTGCCAGTCTCTTGGGTATGAAGTGTTAGTTTCATTATTGTTTAATTTTGCATTTCATTAATTGCAAATTATGTCAAATGCATTTCCATAATTTTATGGCTCATTCAGGTTTCCTCTTCTGTGAACTGCCTATTCATAGCCCTTGACAATTTTCCCATTTGGCCATTCATTGCTTTTTAATTGATCTGTAGTTCTTTACATATTCTGAATGCTAATATTTATTACATATATTCATTCATTCATCCAACAAGTATTTCATATATACCATGTGCCAGACATTGTTTGAGGGCCACAGAGTATGGCAGCTAACAAAACCAAGTCTGTGCTATCAATTTGCTTGAATTGTATTGAGGAGATGGACAATAAATAGAAGAGCAAATAACTATAGAATATCAAGTAGAAACAAGACAGAAGATAAAATGCTAAGGGTTGAAGATAGGAATAAGCATGTCACAAGTACTTTTTCCTAGTCTGTAGCTTGTTCTTGTTTTTAATTTTGTTTTTGATTAGTTTTCTTGTACACAAGCTCTAAAATTTTAAAGTAGCAACATTTACCAAGCTTTCACATTATAGTTTATCTGTTTACCAAGCTTTCACGTTATAGTTTATCTGTTTGTGTTTTGTTATGAAATTCTTCCTTACCACAAGGTCATAAAGATGTTTGTTTATGTTAGCTTCCCAAAATTTCCAAGTGTTTATCACATTGAGATCATGAAACCACATGGACTTCGTTGTTGTAGATGATGTGTGGTTGAAATCTACTTTTATTTTTTCTGTATGGATAACCAATGGTTCCAGCAACATTTATTAAATAGTTCCTGTTGCCACACTAATCTTCTATCAAGTTTCTACTTCCTTGTGGGTTTGTTTTACAGCTCTCTATATTCTCTTCTTCTGCTCTATTTTCTCTGCGCTGTTTTTTTCTAAAAGATTCATTTATTTATTTGAAAGGCAGAGTTACAGAGAGGCAGAAAGAGAGAGAGAGAGAGAGAGAGAGAGAGAGAGAGAGAGAATCTTCCATCCACTGGTTCACTCCCCAGATGGCTCCAATGGCTGGAGCTGGGCCAATCCAAAGACAGGAGCCAGGAGCTTCTTCCAGGTCTCCCACGTGGGTGCAGGGGCCCAAGGACTTGGGCCTTCTTCTACTGCTTTCCCAGGCCACAACAGAGAGCTGGATTGAAAGTGGAGCAGCCAGGACTCGAACCAGCACCCATATGTGATGCCAGCACTGTAGGTGGCAGCCTTACCCACTATGCCACAGCACTGGCCACTCTCGGCACTGTCTTAATCTCTATAGCTTACAAAAGGTATTGACATCTGATAGGGTATATTGTGTGGCTTTATATAGTCTTGACTATTCTTGGCCTTATTTAGAATCTCTAGATGAATTAAGGGAGACTTACATTATTACAATATTAAGCATTCCTATAAATGAACATACTTCATCCCTCCACTAACTTAGGTTTTAATGTCATTCAATAAATATTTATACTTTTCTGTAGAGAAGTCTTACACATTTTTGTTGGATTTATGCCTGAATGTCCTTTAGTTTTCATTGTTACTGTTAGTTTTTGTTGTTACTGTTACTATTAGATTTTGTTGTTACTGTTACTGTGTTTGTTGTTACTGTTATTACTGATTTTTTAATATTCTCCTTATATTCTCAAACCCTGCTAACTATTCCTATTTGCTTCAATAATGTATATATAACCTTTCAAATTTAAACAGGCAATCATGTCATTTGCAAATAACAAGCTTTGTTTCTTTTTTTGCAATCCCTAGTTTTTCTTTATTTTGCTTTTCTTATCACATTTATTGGGAACCACAGTACAAGGTTTGCTTTTTGGTTCTGTTATTGTGGGAAATTAATTTTTATGATGTTAAATCACTCATTACTGCAATAAATTCAACTTTGTCATAATGTGTTCTGATTGCTAGTATTTTATCTTGCATTTTTCCATGTATGTTCATAAGTGCTTTTCTTTTCTGTTAATATCCTTGCCCAGTTTTTCATCTCAAGGTTATACTAATCTTAAAAAATAATTAGGGAGGTGGATTTAGTGTAATGGTCCTTATAGTTCTGAGATCATCTGTCCTTTGAATGTTTGACTGATGCATCCTCACGAGTTTAGTATTTAGTATTTTCATTGTCATTCAGTTCTAAATATTTTCTAGTTTCTAGTACAATTTCTTCCTTGACCCATGTGATAGATAATTATAAATATCCAATCATGAATGACTTTAAAATTATTCTCTTGGGACAAGCATTTGGTACAGTGGTTAAGATACTAATTGGGATTTTGCATCCCTCAACAGAATGTTTGAGTTCAAGTCCTGGCTCTGCTCCCAATTCTAGCTTTCTGCTAATGCACACACTGGGAAGCAGCAAGTGATGGTGTTGGTTCAAGCATTTGGGTGCATGCATCCAAGTGGGAGACCTGGATTGAGTTCTGTGCTCCTGACTTCAGTCTGGCCCAGTCTGGCCATTCTGGGCATTTGGGGAGTGAACCAGCAGATGGGAGAGCATTTTCTCCATCTCCCACTCAGAGAGGTGTCTTCCATCCACTGGTTCACTCCCCAAGTGGCTGCAGTGGGTCTCCCACGTGGGTGCAGGGACCCAAGCACTTGTACCATCTTCTATTGCTTTCCCAGGCCATAGCAGAGAGAGCTGGATTGGAAGTGGAGCAGCTAGGACTCAAATCAGCGCCCATATAGGATGCTAGCACTGCAAGTGGTGGCTTTACCCACTATACCACAGCACTGGCCCCTCTATCTGACTTTCAAATAAGCAAAATTAATTCATTAATTAAGATCATAATTTCTATATATTATTTCTAATGTATTAATTATTTTTTAGAATTTAGAATTCTAAATTTAGAATTTAGAATCATTGGGGCCAGCACTGTGGCACAGCAGGTTAACGCCCTGGCCTGAAGCACCAGCATCCCATATGGGTGCCGGTTCTAGTTCCAGCTGCTCCTCTTCCAATCCAGCTCTCTGCTATGGCTTGGGATAGCAGTGAAAGATGGCCCAAGTCCTTGGGCCCCTGCACCCATGTGGGAGACCCGGAAGAAGCTCCTGGCTCTTGGCTTCGGATCAGCGCAGCTCCGGCCATTGCGGCTATCTGGGGAACAAACTTTACCTGCTGCACCACAATGCCAGCCCAAGAAATCTTTTTTTAAAATAAAAGTTGCTTTTTAAAATTGAATTGCCATCATTCTTGGCAAACAAGTAAAGAAAATAGGTCATTTTTTTCATAAAGGGTTTATTAAAATTTATATATATTATTGAAAAAGATAGAAATCTCCCATTTGCTGGTTCACTCCCCAAATGCCCACAACAGCTAGGTCTGGGCCAGGTCAAGGCCAGAAACCAGGAACTTAACCTTGATCTCCCATGTGAGTGGCAGGGACCTAAATACATGAGTCATCAATGCTGCCTCCCAGGGTACACGTTAGTAGGAAGCTTGATTGGAAGTGGAGGAGCCAGTACTAAAATCAGGCACTCTGATATGAAATGTGGGCATCCCAAGTGTCATCTTAACCACCAACCAAATGCCTACCCCAGCAGTCATTTTTAAATCCATATAAGGGTTAGTTTAGCTAAAGCAAGATCGTGTTATATGTAAATTGATTTGGCAGAGTAAACAGCAAAATAGCGCGATACACTTGAAGAGAATGTCACCCTTGCTGTCCTCTGTGTTGTGGAACTCCCAGTCTTCTTCCAGGGAACTGTGTATCCTGTTTCTGACCATTGATGGTCAGCAAGACGAGGTGCGCATGCCCAGGATGTCAATCTTTACATTAAATATTGATGTCTTATCTACAGTTTAGAAATATAAATCATGGAGCAGGCATTGTGGCGCTGAGGATAAAGCCACTGCCTGTGATGCTAGCATCTTATATAGGCACCAGTTCAAGTCCCAGCTGCTCTAGTTCCAATCTAGCTCTCTGATAATGGCCTGGGAAAAGCAGCAGAAGATAGCCCAAGTGGTTGGGCCCCTGCCACCCACATGGGAGACCCAGATGGAATTCCTGGCTCCTGGCTTCGGCCTGGCCCAGCCTTGGCCATTGTGACCCTCTGGAGAGTGAACCAGCTGATGAAAGATCTCTCTCTCATACTGTCTCACTCTCCCTCCTTCTCTCTGTAACTCTTTCAAATAAATAAATCTTTAAAAATATAACTCATATTCTATTATATTTTTATTACCCTAGTCAAAAAGTTTGGTGTTATGAGTTAAACTGTATCAATAGGATAGTAGCAGAGGTAATCAAGTTCCAATGAGGTCATTGGGGTGGGCCCTAATTCAGCTTTACTGGTACCTAATGCAAAGGGAACATTTAGAGACAGAAATAGGAACACCAGGAGAGACCTACAGAAAGACAAAGGCAGAGACTGCAGCAATGCCCCTACAAGCAAACAATGCCAAAGACTGGCAGCAAACTTCCAGAAGCACAGAAAGAAGCATACGGAGAGCCTCCCTCACAATCTTCACCAGAAACAAACCCTGCTGGCCCCTTGGTTTCAGACTTCTAGTCCCAAGAACTATGAGTTTGTAGTACTATGTGATAGTATCCCTAAGGCCAAAGCGACTTGCTAATACTAGTAGAGGCCAAAGTAACAAGGGCCATGTGGCTGTGTTTAACTGGCCCAAAGCCAGGAGGCTGCAATCAGAGGGGCAAGCAAGGAAACTTGACCCTCAGGGATTCAAGATAATTAATAGAATTAAAAGAACATGCTGTCCCTAGAGGCAAAATAGATGGACAACCAACAAGAACATTCTTTCATTATACAATTTTTAAAGTAGTAATGAATAATCAGGAGGCTCAGGGTCAAAATCCCAGTAAAAGGCCATGATCCCCTGCCCACTTCTTGGACATGAGTGAGCAGAACCAGAACCCACTAGCTGAAGAGGTGACTAGGTACCCAGGAAGAACCTTACATCACCATGGCAATTATGTATATAATAGTTCAAGTGCTTCCCTGAAGACACCCTTGACCATGTGCTTGGGTGATCTACACCAAAGAGAGATATTTAGAGGATTGCTGGGATTGCTATCTAGAGACTAAAATGTCTCTCTAGCAAGGGGTTCCAGGTAATAGGTAGGGAAGTGGAACACAAACTTTTGGCTAAGAGATAGTTTACCAATATAGGAGTATTCTCCTGGGCTATAGGATTGATGCAAACACACTACTAGGATGGAGAAAACATTGATTGATACTGAGTCAGGTAGAGATGACTGAATTGCCCTGGAAGATGGTGAAAAGGAGTTAAAGTCTTGGGAAGGGGGCATACTGGAGAGGATATGCTATATGTGAGGCCACAAGACCCACTAGAGGACTGTATTGCACAGAAGGCCTCAGGACACTTGCAGTTCACCCGGTCCACGAGGAATGTGCTGGTGAGAGGGACACTAGCATCGCTAGGATGTTCAATGTGGCTCTCCTCTGCAGGCCAGGGTGGATGATGGAAGGGGCCGATCACAGAGCTGGGTTCACAACTAGCAATGGGGATGATGAGTCCTCTTCCATCCTGGAAGGGCCAGTAATTCATTGTCATGGGAGTGGATATTTATTCCAGGTATGGTTTTGCCTTTCTTGCCCACAGAACCTCATCCAGTACCACTACCCAGGGGCTTAAGAAATGCCTGATCCACACCCTGGAACCCAATGCAGCAGAGCAGCTGACCAAAGGACTTCTTTCATAGTGAAGGAAGTGTGGAAATGTGCTCAGGACCACAGGATCCCCAGCATGTCACATGTTACACTGTTCCTAAATAGCTGGCCTATCAGACTGGCAGAATGGCCTGCTGAAGGCACAAATGAAGCATCAGCTCAGAAGTGATACTCGGCGAGGATGTGGCATCATCCTCCAGGATGCAGTGTGAACATAAGTAAAGGCTTCTACATGGAACCCTGTCCCCAACAGGAAATGTCCATGAGTTCAGGAACCAAGGAGTGGAAGCAGAGTACCATCACTCCCAGTAACCAATAAAGAGACACTGTGCTTTCAGTCTCCGTAACTGGATTCTGCAGTGTAAGAGGTTCTTACTTGCCAGGGGGACAGCGGAAGTCTCACTGACCTATAAGCTATATCTGCTACCAGAGGATTTTGCAGGTCAGAGGGGTAGGAGGTAATAATTAGAAATATCCTGTTATAAGGTATCTGCAATCAACCCAAATGCCTGTCAACTGAAGATTGGATAAAGAAATTATGGGACATGTACATCATGAAATACTACACAGTGGAAAGAGAGAGAGAGAGAGAGAGAGAGAGAGAGAATGAATGAATGAATGAATCTGGTCATTTGCAACAAAATGGTTGAAAGTGGAAAACATCATAGTGAAATAAGCCAGTCCCAGGGCTGGTGCTGTGGCTTGGTGGGTAAAGCCGCCACCTGCAGTGCCAACATCCAATATGCATACCATTTCGAGTTCCGAATGCTCCACTTCCAATCCAGCTCTCCACTACGGCCTGGGAAAGCAGAAGATGGTCCAAGTGCTTGGTCCCCTGTACCCACGTGGGAAACCTAGAAGAAGCTCCAGGATCCTGGCCTCGGATTGGCTCAGCTCTGGCCTTTGCAGCCATTTAGGGAGTAAACCAAAAGATGGAAGACTCCCCTCCACCCCTGCCTCTGCTTCTCTGTAACTATGCCTTTCAAATAAATAAATAAATACTTAAAAAAAGAAGCCAGTCCCAAAAGGACAAATACCATATGTTCTCCCTGACCTGTGATAGCTAATAGAGCATCTAAAAAGCAATCTATAGGAGTGAAATTGACACTTTGAGAAGCAACATCTTTGAACAGCCCTTGTCTTGACTGTTGAGGAAGTTTTTTTTTTTTAATATACTAATTGTTGAACTCTTTACTTAACACAGAGTTAATCATATGTGTACATATGTGTATAAAGTTAATTGAAAACAAATGCTAGTAAAAAATAAGAATGGGAATAGGAAAGGGAGGAGAAAGAAGGGTGAGAAGAATCATCATGTTCTTCAGGGTTGGGTTGAGCACCCCCTTGACTGACATAGAGGCTGCCTCCTTGGTCTACTTTATTAGAGACCAGGAGAATGAGGAGCAAGCTAGCAGCAGGAGCGATATAAGGATAGGCAACAGGCCAATCAACGGCTTTCTGCACGGTGATCTGCCGTCAAGGAGACCCAGCAAGGCCAGTGCACCCCAAACAGCACCTGTTGCTGATATAAGGAGCCAGGGCATTGGGCAAGCAGCTGTCGTGACAGAAACTGCCTTCTGTCAGCTCTGCCAAGAGCACGGCCACTGGACACAGAACGCCCTGGGTGTCGAAGGACTCCTGGGTCAGAACCGCAGACCTTGTGGCCCCGAGCTAAAAAGCCTTTGGCTCTGCCCAGCCTCTGCCCAGCTTCTAGCTCCAGCCACTGCTATTGAGGGGATGGCCTAGGGTCAGTGAAACGCAAGTTGCCTATTTCTACCAGCCTCCTATTAAAGCTCTCCTCCTATTCCAGCCAGGTAATGCAAGTCAACAGGGTGCCTCCCTTAAAGGAGATTCGCATCTCTTGCAATTCTCTTCCAGCACCCCCTGGATAGGTCTGGGCCTCACACACCCACCCAGGCCTTAAACGTCTATCCAATAGTATTAAGCTTAGAGAAAGTCCTCCCTGCCAGTTCCTAAAAACAGGGCTTTTAGTAACAGCTATCTCAGTCATGCACCTATTTGGACAGGTCCTCACTGAGGACTTAAAGGGCCTATCTCTTGAGGGGGGTGCACAATAATCCATAATATAGATGATTAAATGTAAATGATTTGTTAGTCTGTCTCCTTTCCCAGCCTGAGACTCTAGTCTTGTACATTGGCTTAACTTCCTAGCAAAACTAGCTACTAGATATCCAGAGGAAAAAAAGCATTACTAGTCCATTAGAGTGTTAATTATTTAACCCTTATCCTCTCCCCTGGGGAGAGAAAACCAGCCCCAGAGAGGATATGGGCCATGCAGCAAATTCCTACTTCTGCAAACTTCAGGCAGTCCCAGCTTTTCTCTATCAGGTTACAGGTTCCTAGGTACAGGGAAATGGCACAGTTCCTAAACCAGGCTCTTGACAGGCAGCCAAAGCAGAGCCCCCTCCTTTGGGGGAAAGAACAAACCATAGCCTTTGCTCAGCTAAAGGATGCTATGATAAAGCCCCTGTGCTAGGACTGCCAAGCCCAGAGAAACCCTCCCAGCTGTACATCATTGGGAGGCAGGGAGTCACCTTAGGAGGGTTAACTCAGGATCTGGGACCTGTTAAGCAACCTGTGGGCTACTTTTCTAAAACCTTAGACATGGTTACACAAGGATGGCCTCAGTGCCTAAAGACAATGGCAGCAGCTGCCTTGCTGACAGAGGAGGTATCTAGAATTACACTGGGGAAAGATACCGCCCTTTATACCTCACATCAAATAAATTCTCTATTAGAGCAAAAGGGCTCTCACTGGCTCACAGATAGTAGAATACTAAAATATCAGGTCCTCCTTCTAGAAAACCCCCAGGTAAAAATAAGGCATTGCTCTACACTAAACCCAGTTACTTTAATGCCAGTTCCAGGGGAAAGTGGTCCCCTCCACTCCTGTACTGAGACTATAGATCAAGTCTATAGTCTTGATCTATGCCAGCAGAAGGGACCTAAAAGCCCCCTGACTAATGCAGATGAGGTTTGGTTCACAGACAGAAACAGTTTTGTCAGACAGGACCCCCTTCTCAGGGTATGCAACAGTTACAGCATGGCACGTTATTGAAACGTGCTCTGCCCCCAGGAACTTTTGCTCAGCTAGCAGAACTAATTGCCTTAACCAGAGCTCTAGATCACACAAGGGATTTTTAAGGCATCTTCATTCTGCATGGAGACCTTAGTCTTCTGGTAAGGTAAGAAGAGCCAACCAGGCTCTATGGAAAACATCAAGTATAGAAATGTGTGCTTGGTAAGAAAGGCTTAGAAGGAAAGAGTGTTGTTGGTAAGAAGGGCTAAAAAGGAAAGAGCTTTTTAAATAAGGAAAGGACATTCTTACAAACCAAGAATGACTTTATCCTGATGGCTAGTTTACTCTAGACTGGAATGGAAATGGTGAAATGTTTAAAGTAAGTTGAAGAGGGTGTGTGGAAGTCACAAAAGGTTATAAGAAAAAGAAGTGTTAAACATGCTAACTGCTGCTCCAGGGGGTATCTGTGCCATGCTCCGGGAAGAATGTTGTTTCTGGGTCAATCAGACTGGACAGGTACAAACCCAAATTCGTACTTTCCTGGACAATTCCAAACAGCTCCAGGACCAGGCCAAGCAGGGCTGGGATTTCTGGCCTAACATCTGGTCATGGAAATCTTGGCTATTTCCTCTCCTTGGCCCAATAACTTCTGTAATCTTGCTGCTTCTCTTTGGACCCTGTGTTTTTAATGCCTTTGTGCGTTTTGTCTCTAGCAGACTAAGAGCTGTTGAACTCCAAATTGTCGTCAGACAAAGCTTCCAGCCCATCCCACTGGACGACCTGAGCAGCCCCCTGGACCGAACAGCACAGCCTTTCTAAGGCTACTGTCACACACCATAAGACAGATAGCAAGAGGAAATACCCAAATCTCCCTCGACGCCCACATGCCAGCTTTGAAGAAGTTACAGAAGACGGAACTCCATCCATAATCCCAAAAAGAATTTTTTTTTCCTCTTGAGGGGGGAATGTTAGGTAGGAAGTCAGTTATGAGCTTATGTGTGTGTGACAGGCCTAAAGAGAAGACATCTATATGCATCTGCATCTCAAAGTCATCCTAACAATGTTTCAGGGGAAGCCCAGATTTCGCATCCTGCCTGCCCTGCCCCCTTTTACCTGATAACCTGCCAGGTGGAGGCCCTCACCCCTCCTGCTTCCTGCCTGACAATCTTCCTCAATCTCCCAGGTACAGCCCAGCATCTGCATCTCAAACACCCTGCTCCCTTCCTCAGGTCTGATAACATTTGCATCCATAAAGTCCTTTGTTTCAGACCTTCAAGAGAAGTTTTTCTATTTACATCCAAAAAGCCCTTTGTTCCAAGAGGAGCAGAGGTGGGGAAGCAAGACCCATCTCCTTAAAACCCCCAGCCTCAACTGGACTGCGAGCGCAGCTCTCTGCATCTTTGCTGAGCCGCCCGCCTGGCCTGGCCGGGTGTACTCCCCACTCACCCATGCAGCCCCCCCCCCGTCTCCCCCAGTCTGAGGGACTGGGCACTCTCAGGTCCTGTCTGGAGAGGTGCCCATCCATCCTTACAGATGTTCCTTCTTAATAAACCTTGCTATTTTACCTCCCCCCCAAAAAAAAAAAAGAAATGTATGAACTTTGGGTTTGGCGCTGTTGCACAGAGGGTAAAGCTGCCGCCTACAGTGCCAGCACTCCATATGGGTACTAGTTCAGGTCCCAGTTGCTCCACTTCCGATCCAGCTCTCTACTGTGGCCTAGGAAAGCAGTAGAAGATGGGATAAGTCCTTGGGCCCCTGCACCCATCTGGGGGACCCAGAAGAAGCTCCTGGCTTCAGCTCAGCTCAGCTCTGCCCGTTGTGGCCATGTGGGGATTGAACTAGTGAACGAAAGACTCTCTCTCTCTCTCTCTCTCTCTCTCTCCCTTCTTCCCTCCCTCCCTCCCTCCTTCCCTCCCTCCCCTTCTATGTCTGTGTAACTCTTTCAAATAAATAAATAGATCTTTAAAAAAAAAGGAAATGTATGAAGTTTGTATTCCTTAAATAAAAGGTTTCTGGGGGAAAAATAAGGTACCTGCATTATACATGAAGTTGTACATGTTAGTTGGAGGTAAATTTAACTTAGTTTAAAATGTATATTATAGGGGACAGCACTGTGGCGCAGCAGGTTAAAGCCCTGGCCTGAAGCACCAGCATCCCAAAATGGCGCCAGTTCTAGTCCTAGCTGCTCCTCTTCTGATCCAGCTCTCTGCTATGACCTGGGATAGCAGTGGAGGATGACCCAGGTCCTTGGGCCCCTGTGCCCATGTGGGAGAGCTGGAGGAGGCTCCTGGCTTTGGATCAGTGCAGCTCTGGCCATTGCGGCCATCTAGGGAATGAACCAGTGGATGGGAAGACCTCTCTCCTCTGTCTCTACCTCTCTCTGCAACTCTTTTAAATAAATAAAATAAATCTTTAAAAATGTATATTATAAACTCTAGGGCAACCATTATCATTGATATGATTAAGAGAGGAGATAAAATATGATCATACAAAAAGCCCAGTTAAAACTAAGGAAGGCAGAAAAAGAGGATGGGGAAGAAATGGAGAACAAGGATAATACATAGAAAACAGTTATAAACATAGTAGATATCTAACTGTATTAGGCAGCTTTTTAATACTATACAGGCTACTTCGGAAGGAAAGAGGTTTATTTTGGCTCATGGTTCCAGAGGTTCACAGTTCAAGATCAGGCAGGCCCCACTGGTTCAGTCTCCAGTAATGGCATTCTGGCTGGCAGTGTCCTAAGGTGCCACAAAACATCACAAGGCAAAAGTCAGGGAGCTGTCTCTACTGTTGAGGCATGGTGTTTTTTTCTAACTATTTGTTGAACTCTTTACTTAGTGTAGGGTTAGTCTTGTGAGTATAAAATAAACTGAAAGTAGATCACTGCAAAAATTAAAAGAGGGACTGAGAGAGGAAGGAGGAGGAAGGGTGGGAACGTGGGCAGGAGGGAGGGTAGGGTGGGAAGTGTCACTATATTCTTTAATCTGTACATATGAAATACATGAAATCTGTTTGCCTTAAATAAAATTTTTAAAAAAGAAAATGGAAGACACAGGATTGGATGATTGCTAAAATCCCTTCTGGTTCTCACATTTTATATTTTAAATAAAGCTATACACTTTCTTTTTTTTAACTTTTATTTAATGAATATAAATTTCCAAAGTACATCTTATGGATTACAATGGCTTCCCGCCCCCATAACTTCCCTCCCACCCGCAACCCTCCCATTTCCCTCTCCCTCCCCTCTTCCATTCACATCAAGATTCATTTTAAATTCTTTTTATATACAGAAAATCGATTTAGTATATATTAAGTAAAGATTTCAATAGTTTGCACCCACACAGAAACACAAAGTGAAACATACTGTTTGAGTACAAGTTATAGCATTAAATCACAACGTATAGCACATTCAGGACAGAGATCCCACATGAGGAGCAAGTGCACAGTGACTCCTGTTGTTGATCCAACAAATTGACACTCTAGTTTATGGCGCCAGTAACCACCCTAGGCTCCCGTCATGAGTTGCCAAGTCTATGGAAGCCTTCCGAGTTCACCGACTCTGATCATATTTAGACAAGGTCATAGTCAAAGTGGAAGTTCTCTCCTCCCTTCAGAGAAAGGCACCTCCCTCTTTTTTTTTTTTTAAGGGAAAGGGTTTACTGGGGAACACCCAACAGACCAGAAAGCTGATTCCAGCCAAGACTGGGAGAAAAGTCACTCATCTTTTGTAGCTAGAGGGGTTTGTCTGTAGAGAAATTTTGAACAATTATACAGCATTAAGTGGGGAAGAGGACCATCAGTATACACAGGTTGGGAGTAGAGCCATTGGTGGTAGAGTAGAGGTTATGATTACAAAGAAATGAGGCCCAAGTGCGCTAGACAGGGTCTAGAACAAAGGACAGAGTCATTATTAGAGGAGCTAAGAAAGGTGCTGTCTAAGCTACAATTAAGTTTTCTGATTGAGAGGCAAACAGAACCTGACAGAAGGGGCTTGATAATAATCTGTTGGGGTTTAGGCCTTGTAAGTTAAGAACTTTCAAAAAAAAAAGTCAGGGAGCATGCTGGCTGACTCTGTCCATATGGTCTCTTATAAAGCACCAGAATTCAACTATGGGTGTTTCACCCCCAGTGACCCAATCCAATCCAATCGCTTCCCAAAGGCTCCACCTACCAACACCATAATTGAACTAAGTTTCCATCCTCTTAGTACCACTAACATAAGATTTTAGGGATCAAGCCTTTAACACATGCGCCTTCAGGGAACATTCAGCACCCAAACTGATATCCAAACCACAGCATTAACTATATCAAGAATCAGTCTAAATGTACCAGTTAAAAGATAGACTGGCTGGCGCCGTGGCTTAACAGGCTAATCCTCCACCTTGCGGCACCGGCACACCGGGTTCTAGTCCCGGTTGGGGCGCCGGATTCTGTCCAGGTTGCCCCTCTTCCAGGTCAGCTCTCTGCTATGGCCCAGGAAGGCAGTGGAGGATGGCCCAAGTGCTTGGGCCCTGCACCCGCATGGGAGACCAGGAGAAGCACCTGGCTCCTGGCTTCGGATCAGCGTGATGAGCCAGCCACAGCGGCCATTGGAGGGTGAACCAACGGCAAAAATGAAGACCTTTCTCTCTCTCTCTCTCACTATCCACTCTGCCTGTCCAAAAAAAAAAAAAAAAAGATAGACTGTAGACTGTCCAAATGGATTTAAAAAATAAGACCAATTAAATATTGTCTACAAGAAACCCACTTTAAATAAAAAGACACCATAGGTTAAAAAGTAAAAGGATGGCCACAAATATACCAAGGAAACACAAATCAAAAGAAAGCTAGAGTAGCTTTATTTCTATCAGACACAGTAGACTACAGAACAAGGAATGTTATGAAGAATAGAAGACAATGCATGATGATAAAAGGATCAGCTGTCAAAAGGACAATACACTCTTTATCATGCATGCACCTAATATCAGAGCATAAAATAAATGAGGCAAGACCTGACAGAACTGCAAGGAAAAAATAGATACATCCATTATCATCATTGGAGACCTAAACATCTGTCAGTAACTGGTAGATCCAGCAGGCAAAATAATTATTACAAATCTAGAACGGATAGTAGAGAAGGGAGATGAGAACCAGCTATACCCCAAGACCATGGGCTGTAGTCCTTCCCACTGATTTCCTCTTCGAAGCTTCCCCTCAGAGAGAAAAGTTCACAGAGACTCTGGACATGTTTGGAGAAGCTCATCCATGCAATAAAAAGAGTGACTTAGGGGTCAGCTCTGTGGCAGGGCGGGTAAAGCCACTGCCTGCGGTGCCATTATCCCATACGGGCGCCGGTTTGAGTCCCAGCTGCTCCACTTCCGATCCAGCTCTCTGCTATGGCCTGGGAAAGCAGTAGAAGATGGCCCAAATCCTTGGGTCCCTGCACTTGTGTGGGAGACCCCGAAGAAGCTCCTGGCTCCTGGGTTTGGATCAGCACAGCTGTGGCCATTGCAGCCAATTAGGGAATGAACCAGCAGATAGAAGACCGACCGACTTCTCTCTCCCTCTTCCTCTCCCTCTCCCTCTCCCTCTCCTCTCTCCGTGTAACTCTGACTTTCAAATAAATAAATAAATAAATCATTTTTAAAAAAAAAAGGAGTGACTTCTGGCAGGCATGAAGGTACACAGCTCAGAACTTGCTTCGAGAAAGAATTTGTCAAATATTCGTGAGCAGTGCAGTTAGCTGACAGCCTCTGGCTACGGCACCTTCCAAGATCAGCCACAACTTCTTGACAAGGCCATGCTTTCCCTAAGCAGATTCCAGCCATGGACTAAGCATGGTGGCAGTACTAAGGCCTGGCCATTTCTGCCCAATGTGGTACTCTTCTAATAGGAACTCTTTCCTCCAGAACTCCCCACTGGATCGACCAAGATTTTGTCACATCTGTCTCATGGTCTAAGACAATGCTGCCCCATTCTGCCCCTCCTCTCATCCTTCCACATGGACCAGAGCTGCATTATGATCTGACGACTCTCCCTGCTCATTCTTGCTCCTTGTCCTTTTCTCTCTCACAGGCATCATCCCCAGTCACCATCTTGCATTCCTAACTCTACATTCCCATCTGCTTCCTGCAGGATACAAATTGGTACAATTAGCTACTCACTACTGCCATCCACGTTGGGGAAATTCTTCAGAAGACACTTAATCAAGCATTTCAAGAGGCTCTTCATTATGATCAACATGTTTACAGCAAGTTCTTCAATTGAATTCACTTCTAGGTAATTCAGACAATGAAAACTGCTTAGTACCCCCGTTTCACAATCCCTACCATGCATGTGTGCAGTCACTGCATTCAGGTTCTTTCGCATAGTAGAATACTGATAAAGCTTGTCATACACGCATCAATTTGGAGCAAAGTCAATCCCAATCCTGCTTATGATTATTCAGATTGAAAGTTCTTGTCCAGGCCAGTGCTGTGGCTCAACAGGCTAATCCTCCACCTTGCGGCACCAGCACACCGGGTTCTAGTCCCGGTCGGAGCACCAGATTCTGTCCCGGTTGCTCCTCTTCCAGGCCAGCTCTCTGCTATGGCCTGGGAGTACAGTGGAGGATGGCCCAAGTCCTTGGGCCCTGCACCCCATAGGAGACCAGGAGAAGCACCTGGCTCTTGCCTTCGGATCAGCGCAGTGCGCCGGCTGCAGCGCGCTGGCCACGGCGGCCATTGGAGGGTGAACCAATGGCAAAGGAAGACCTTTCTCTCTGTCTCTCTCTCTCACTGTCCACTCTGCCTGTCAAAAAAATAAATAAATAAATAAAAAGAAAGTTCTTGTCCAGAAAGATAGAAATTTTTCCTGAAACTCAGTCAAGTGATGACTTTCCCTTACAGAAGTCAGTGACTTCCTTGAGTGAAAGTAGTTATTTGTGGTCATTGCCTGTCTCATTTTGAAGCTGAGGGGGAAGGAGACTTAAAATAATGGACAAGCATTAAATACTTCCCATAATCTTCATGAAGAACTCAAGTGGAGCTTTCTTATAGACAAAAGTGTATAGTGCTGTTAGGATGAACTAGACACTGCTGTGGTAACAAAGAAACCCTGGCACTTGAATGCCTTAACCAAACTCATACCAAGTCCCATGGGGTGATTCCAGTCTGAGCAATTCTCCAGAACGGCTTTCCTGAGTGCTGAATTCGGGCAGCCAGGTGTCTTGCCTTGTACTGTACCATTTCATAATCCTTTTCTTCCAGCTGCAACAACAGCAGAGAGATTAGCATGAAAACTCTTGAGGGATATCCCATAAGGAAGGCCTGGAAGTGCAAGTTATTGATTCCAAACTCCTCCCATTGCCAGAAGGAAACAATGCAGTGCTACTTAGCTAAAAGGAAAGCTGAAAAATGTAGCAGAGCATGTGGATATTATAGCCAATATCTGTGCTGTGTTGTATGTGATCTCTGCCATACTAGACTTTGCTTTTGGTGTAACAACTTGAACACGTGAAACAAGCCCTCAGGTTGGATCTAGCCTATGTTGGACACTCTTCTTACTTTATCTTGATACACTTTTTTTCAGTCTAAATTACTTTCTTTTTTTATAAACTTTCTTTTTTCTAAAATATTTATTTATTTATTTGAAAGTCAGAGTTACACAGAGAGGAGAGGAGAGGAGAGGAGAGGGAGGGGGGGGAGAGAGAGAGAGAGAGAGAGAGGTCTTCCATCTGCTAGTTCACTCCCCAATTGGCTGCAACAGCCAGAGCTGGGCTGATCCAAAGCCAGGAGCCAGGAATTCTTCCAGGTCTCCCACGTGGGTGCAGGGGCCCAAGGACTTGGGCCATCTTCTACTGCTTTCCCAGGCCATAGCAGAGAACTGGATCCGAAGTGAAGCAGCCAGGTCTTGAACCGGCGCCCATATGGGATGCTGATGCTTCAGGCCAGGGTGTTAACCCGCTGAGCCACAGCACCGGCCCCCCAGTCTAAATTACTTTAATAAATCATCAGTAAGTTTAAAATTCTTCCCTATCTCAGTTAACTGTGTCTCCATCTACCCATTTGGTCAAGTCCAAAATTAAGAAGTTATCCTTGCTTCCTCCACATGGAAACTAGATGAAAAAGAGCTCCCAAATCCCTGTGTATGGCTGACCCCAGAGCAGCTTCCATGAATACTAGGGTCCAGTTGGATGGCATATCCCTAAAGCAGACAGCTTGATAGAATTACTTGTAGGGGCCAGCGCTGAGGCACAGAGGGTAAAGCCACTGCCTGCAGTGCCAGCATGCCACATGGGTACCAGTTCGAGTACCATCTGCTCCACTTCCAATCCAGCTCCCTGCTAATGCACCTGGGAAAACAGTGGAAGATGGTCCAAGTGCTTGGGCCCTGCACCCATGTGGGAGATCCAGAAGAAGCTCCTGGCTCCTGCTCCTGGCTCCTGGCTCCAGATCAGCCCAGCTCCAGCTGTTGCTGCCATGGGGGGTGGGGGATGAACCAGTGGATGGAGAACCTCTCTCTCTGCGTCTGCCTCTCTATAACTCTGCCTTTCAAATAAATAAATAAAAATCTTTAAAAAAAAAAAAAGATTGGGTGGGAAAAGCCAGCAAGACTTGTCTGTCCAGATTCATCACCATTCTTCATGTCAAGCATGGGCCAGGACCCCTTTTAAATGGGGTCTTATCATCTACTATCAGATGAAGTAGGTGAGAGGGTTTAAGAATAGAGTTTTGACCGCCTGCCTTGGGGAGAAAAAGAAGCAGGTATAAGGACAGCAGGAGGTCAGAGACTGCATTCTGAAGCTTGTTTCTGAGGCCTAGAGTGCCCCCAACGTTATTCTAACCAATTAAGGGAACAAGAAGAACTGTGGAAGTAATGAGCCTGGAACCAGGGATTAAAAGCAAAAAATTATCACAAGACTCAATTCTAATACTATAGATGACAGATGATAATTCTTTAAAGAGAAACATGACTGTCAAGCAGGACTCCAAGATTTTTGACCTGAATTATCAAATGAATGAAGAGTGTGTTTGCTGAGATGGGTAGGGAAAGATTTGAGGGAAAGATCAGAGGTTTGGTCTGAGACACTTTAGGCTAGAAACACCCGTGGCATGTCAAGTGGAGTTGCTGAGAAGGTGTCGGGGTATGAGAATCTGAAGTTTAGAGAAGAGCAGGCTGGAGATAACGTGAGTATGACAGTATTCAAAATGTTCATGGAAAATAAAATTAAAAGACGGTTTATTTTGGTGCAAAGATATTGAAATCATATATATGGGCGGCCTTCAAAAAGGCCTATATATATTGTAGAAATGTGTATTAAAAAAAAACTATGGATTTCAAAATGTTTTGCACCAAAACGAACATATATTTTAATTCCATTTTCCCATAACCTTTCTGAAGTACCCTCATATATGACAGAGGACATAGATGACATTTAAAGCCAGGGACTGGGACAGACATTTGGCACAGCAGTTAAGACACTGCTTGGAATGTCCACTTCCACTTCCAATCTAGCTTCCTACTAATGTGCACCTTGGGAAACAGCAAATGATGAGTTAAGTATTTGGGTCCCTGCCATCCACGTTGGAGACCCAGGTTGAATTCCTGGCTTCAGCCTGGTCCAGCCCTGGTAGTTGTGGGCATTTGGGATGAGAACTAGTAGATGGAACATCTCTCTCTCCTTTTCAAATAAAAAAAAATTAAAAATTAAAAAAAGAGAGTCATGAGACTGAAAAGCAAGCAGTTTAAATAATAGAAAAGGCTCAAGGACCAAGTCTAGAGCACTGTAATATTTTTTAGAATTTGTGGACAGAAGGAAGCACCAGCAAAGGATATAGAAGAGTGGTCAGCAGTTAACAAGAATCAGCCCTGAGGCAACTCACTGCAGGGCACCTGATAAAGGTGAACCTAAATAGGCAGCAAGGGACGCTCCACTCCAAGTACAGCTGTCTTATGAAGCCTGGCTTGGTAGTCAGACAGCCTTTCCTTTCAGTCTCTCTTAAACACAACAAATCTCTTGCAAATTATTTGTAAAATTGCAGTAGCACAGCAATATTGTGCTAGATGTGGCCCGTGTCTGGTTTGGGATTATTAAACTTCAGAACCATGCATGTCCAATCTTGCGACCTTCCCACCAGGCCCTCTGGCCAGCGTCGGAGAACACCCAGCAGATGCCCAAAAAACCACTCCCAGTGCCCCAGTAACAAAAGGCTACATAGGTCATTACAACCAGCTGCTGCTACTTTTCATTGCTGCAGCCAGCACCAGCTGACACAGAAGTAAGAGAACATGGTGCATGACAACACCAGGATAGAGTACGTTCAGGGTTCAGTTAGGGTCAGCACTCCCAACCTGTGATGAGTTAAGTCCCAAGCCACATCTCTCCTCTTGCTGCAATTGCAACCCTGGCTTTCTGTTGACCCCTTTCAGGTGTGTGCTGTTTATTCTCTCATCTCTCCATTGCTGACTGACTTGAGAAGTGTCAGGAGGTGCATTTGGAACTCTCTTTAGAGCCCATTCTGATCTTTGTTCTTCCTCCTTCCTGAGAAATTTCCGGCTCCACCTTGACTCACACCAGAGAGTTGTATCACCCTCTCTCCATCCTGGGCAATTTTCTTTCATCTTTCTACTGACTGCCCTCATTAGTTCTTTTTTTTTCCTCATCAGTTCTTGATTGACAGTTTGTCCTCCTTGTCCCAACTTTTCCTGTCATTCTAGCAACTTCAACATTCACATGGCCAACTACCTAATGCCCTCATCCCGTTTTCCTTGCTCTACCTGTTACCAATGACCACAGCCATTTTAGGCAATCTTTTACAACCTGAGCACCAGCATGGCACCATGTATGTTGAACCTCCATATACTTGAATGTGGTCTTTTTATTGGTGCATCAGCACATGACATCCTTCCTTCCTCCACCCTTCGTTCATTCATCTAACTAATGAGTACTGGGCACTAGCAATCTGCCAGCCACTGTTTTGGGCAATGCAAACACATCTGTGAACAGGAAACAAGATCCCTTCCCTCGTGGATCTCACATCCTCATAGGTAGAAATAGACGCTAAAACAACAGAACATAAAAATAGTGGATAGGGAGGCTGGCACTGTGGCATAGTGGGTAAAGCCACCGCCTGCAGTGCTGGCATCCATATGGGCACCGGTTCAAGTCCCGGCTGCTCCACTTGCAATCCAGCTCTCTGCTATGGCCTGGGAAAGCAGTAGAAGATGGCTCAAGTGCTTAGGCCCCTGAACCTGCACGGGAGAGCCAGAAGAAACTCCTGGCTTCGGATTGGCACAGCTCTGGCCGTTGCGGCCAATTGGGGAGTGAACTAGTGGATGGAAGACCTCTCCTCTCTCTGTGTAACTCTTTCTAATAAATAAATCTTCAAAAAATAGTGGATAGGAATAAATGCGATACAGAAAATTGAAATAGAGCAAAGTGGCCGGGTGAATGGGGCACAACAGATTGGATGGTCAGACAAGGTCTGGCAGAGGAGATAACATCAAAGCTGAACTCTGATGAAAAAAGGAACCAACTCTGCAAACATCTGGGGAACGAATGTGCTAAACAGTGGGGAGCAATTAGAGCAGTGGCTGTCAACAAGAATACTGGATGCTGGGGGGCCCGCAATGGAGCATTCTACTAGCACTCAGTGGATAAAAGTCAGGGACTCTGCTATCTGTAATGCACGAGACCACTCTGCAACACTCAGGGCTTTCAAAGCTCCCACCAGGCATTCATGGAGGTAGAAAATCTCTATGCAATGATCTGAGTCAATAACTAACTCTGCTTTACTCCTAAAAAACAAAGCATTTTTGCAGTGTTGATGTACATGGCACTTTCCAGGAATACAAGCACCATATCAAAAGAAGGAAGAGTGAATTTTTGTTCCATTTATAATTCCATCAAGAGTTGTTTTCCATCTTTGAAAAAAAAAACCACCTCACTAATGGCAAGGCAGTGTCACAGAACACACCGCACTGATGGAAATACTTCAGAGAAAATCGATAGAAGACAGGGATGTTGTCATTGATAATACATGCCCGTAGTAAAAAGGCAAGAGAGAAAACGGGAATAGTACAAAAGGGCACACAATCAAAACTCAACCTCCTTTCTGCCTCTGTTCCCAAGTCTCTCAGCTTCCCTCCCACTAAGAAAACTTGATTGTCGGTTTGGGGACATCTTTCCAGAGAAATGATTTCATTTTTTATTTTAAAGGAAAAAAGAGAGACAGAGGGAAACAGAGAGTGAGTTAAAAAGGAAGGAGAGGGTAGGGGGGAAGAGAGGGGAGTGAAGAGGGATCCCATCTGAATGAATATTGATTTGAGCACGAAAAAAGGTGAGGAAAGGCACGCACATACACACACACACACACACACCAAGCTCTTAACTGTGGTTACCTCAGAACATAGGCAGGGGGACTTAACTTTCTTCAGCACACGGCTGTACTATTTGTCTTGGTAAAGCAAGTGTATACTGTTTTTGCAATTTACCAAATCCCATAAGAATAAAGAATAAAAGAAAAATTAGCAGAGCAGGAATCATTCCATAAAGATAAACATAGCAAGCTAAGCGATAATCTAAGAAATATTCACAAGCTACACTACGGTAATGTGCTGTTAGAAGATTTCCATTAGTGAGAAGAGAAACAGACAATGGGAGTTAGAGCGTTATAAATGTGTTAGTCAGGGCCTGTGTTGTGTTACAGCAGGTTAAGCTGCCACTTGTAACACCAGCATCTCATTCGGGTTCAAGTCCTGGCTGTTCAGCTTCTGATCCAGCATCCTGCTAACATACCTGGGAAGTCCAAGCAACAAGTACCCTACTCTACCCGTGTGGGAGACCAGGATAGAGTTCCTGGCTCCTGACTTCTGCCTGACCCAGCTCTGCCTGTTGCAGCCATTTAGGGAGTGAATCTGTACATGGAAGCACTATCTAATTCTCTCTCTCTCTCTCTGCCTTTCAAATAAATAAATCAATATTGAAAACAAAACCTGTTGGTAAATCTCAGGCCTGCCTAGGGTGACAGGAGGCTGTTCACTGGCTGGAATCAAGCTAGCCACCTTTCTCCATCTCTCACTTCTAAGATTTCCTGACTCTTTTTGTGTTGTAGATATCACACATTAATTTTTAACATAGCACCCCAATTTTATGTCATGGACATTTGCCAAAGTTCAAGATCCTTAACCCACAATGTTCTTCACAGGCTTTTCAACAAGTAGGAAAAAGGGGCAGTAAGGTTAGTTTGAGTCTACAAGTCATAATCCAAACATGGGACACCCTGAGGGATTTCTGTTTCAGATCAATATATAGTGTGCCCAATGCTTAGCAAACCCATGTGACTCTGGCTGAGCCAGTATAAACAACACTTCCTTAGCACCTTCTCTTGTAAAGACACAAGCCATCAGGGATATGCTGTGCTGTTACTCATTTGACCCTTCAATGTACCTGTAGCGAAAACATACATTTCACTTTCAAAGTTGAAACACACGGGGGTCAACATGCTGGCATAGTGCCGGCATCCCATATGGGTGCCAGTTCAAGTCCCAGCTTCTCCACTTCTGATCCAGCTCTCTGCTATGGCCTGAGAAAGCAGTAGAAGACGGCCCAAGTCCTTGGACCCCTGCACTCATGTGGGACACCCAGAAGAGCCTCCTGGCTTCTGATCAGCACAGCTCCAGCCATTGTGGCCAACTGAGGACTGAACCAGCGGATAGAAGCTAGCTCGCTCGCGCGCTCTCTCTCTCTCTCTCTCTCTGCCTCTTCCTCTCTGACTTTCAAGTAAATAAATAAATTTAAATAAAAACATGCCATCAGCTCATCCTTTCTCTTGATCAACAGGTATGAAGACTAACATGACTGCCTGCCTCTGACTCACATGAAAATCTTACTTGTGCTAAAGAAAAAAGAACAGCAGGGCTTGACAAAAAAGCATACCCAGTTCCCAAGATGCTACAGTTGAAGCTGTCCTATGGGTTGCCTTAAAGCAAAACAGAACAATACAGCTCAGTTGATCCAGTCTGCATACAATGGGTTATTGTATCAACTGTTCCCAGTCCCAGAGTGGAGCTCCCACAAGGAGCCTTAGGATTTAGTCCTGTTGTCCGTCCAATAGAGTTCTTTAGCACAGAGCTGGTACCTAGAGGTTTCCTTACTATAGTCCCCAAACTCCAGTTAAAGTCCCTTTTAAAGTCTGGTCTTCAGAGTCAGAAATCTACTTTACCCTACTTCCCATAGCCATAAAACGAGCTTTCTGCAAAAAAGAATTCACAAAACATGAAAAATAAGCATCCTGGGCCGGTGCTGTGGCGCAGCAGCTTAAAGCCCTGGCCTGCAGTGCCAGCATCCCATAGGGATGACAATTCAAGTCCCAGCTGCTCCACTTCCAATCCAGCTCTCTGTTATGGCCTGGGAAAGCAGTGGAAGACGGCCCAAGTCTTGTGCCCCTGCACCTGTGTGGGAGACCCGGAAGAAGCTCCTGGCTTCAGATGGGTTCAGCTCTGGCCATTGCAGTCAATTGGGGAGTGAACCAGCAGATGGAAGACCTCTCTCTTTCTGGCTCTACATCTCTCTGTAACTCTTTCAAATGAATAAAATAACTCTAAAGGGAAAAAAAAAATAAGCATGCCCTAGTTGTGGAGGGCAGAACAAGGCTTCTGTAACTAGAAAAAACTCTTCTAATCAAAAGCCTGCAATACCTTTTTTAAAAATTTATGTATTATTTGAAAGTCAGAGTTACACACAGAGAGAGGGAGAGGGAGAGGGAGAGGGAGAGGGAGAGGGAGAGGGAGAGGGAGAGAGAGAGAGAGAGAGAGAAAGAGTCTTCATCTGCTAGTTCACTCCCCAGTTGGCTGCAATGGCCAGAGCTGTGCCGATCCAAAGGCAGGAACCAGGAGCTTCTTCTGGGTTTCCCACATGGGTGCAGGGGACCTAAGGACTTGGGCCATCTTCTATTGCTTTCCCAGGCCATAGCAGAGAGCTGGATCAGAAGTGGAGCAGGCCGGTGCTGCGGCTCAATAGGCTAATCCTCCACCTGCAGCGCCCGCACACCAGGTTCTAGTCCCGGTCGGAGCGCCGGATTCTGTCCCGGTCGCCCCTCTTCCAGGCCAGCTCTCTGCTGTGGCCGGGAGGGCAGTGGAGGATGACCCAAGGCCTTGGGCCCTGCACCCGCATGGGAGACCAGGAGAAGAACCTGGCTCCTGGCTTCGGATCAGCACGATGCGCTGGCCATTGCAGGGTGAACCAATGGCAAAGGAAGACCTTTCTCTCTGTCTCTCTCTCTCACTGTCCACTCTGCCTGTCAAAAATAAATAAATAAATAAAATAAAATAAAAAGAAGTAGAGCAGCCAGGACTTGAACCAGCACCCATACGGGATGCGGGCACTGCAGGCGGTGGCTTTACTCGCTACACCACAGCGCCGGCGCCTTGACTTTCTGTGTTAGAACCATTCAAAATCCTTTCTTCTAGCTAATCTGAAAATACAATAATCTGAAATATATAATAAATTACTACAAATGTTTAAGGTAATGGTTATGTTAATCACACTAATTTGATCATTGCCCATTGCATATATGTGTAAAAATAACACACCATACCCCATGAGTATGTACAATTATTGTGGCAAATAAAAAACATGCTTAAGTTAAAAAAGGCTCCTTTATCATTGTCTGTTAGTAAATGTGGAAAATAACTATAAGCAACTATGTACCTGAGATGTCTTGCTCAACCTCATGACTACTGACAATTCCTTTCTTTGTACTCACTACTATTGAAATGGCTTTTTAAAGAGATAGGAAAATGGAATTTTAAAAATATAATGGGGGCCGGCGCCGTGGCTCACTAGGCTAATCCTCTGCCTGCGGTGCCGGCACACCGGTTCTAGTCCCGGTCGGGGTGCTGGATTCTGTCCCGGTTGCCCCTCTTCCAGTCCAGCTCTCTGCTGTGGCCCGGGAGGGCAGTGGAGGATGGCCCAAATCCTTGGGCCCTGAACCCCATGGGAGACCAGGAGGAAGCACCTGGCTCCTGGCTTCGGATCGGCACAGTGCCGGTCGTGGCGGCCATTTGGGGGGTGAACAAACGGAAAAGGAAGACCTTTCTCTCTCTCTCTCTCTCTCTCTCTCTCTCTCTCTCTCTCTCTCTCACTGTCTAACTCTGCCTGTCAAAAAATATATATATAATAGGGGCCAGTGTTGTAGTGTAAGGGTTAAAGCTGCCTGCTGTGACGCTAGCATCTCATATGGGTGCCGGTCCTAGCTGCTCCATTTCCAATCCAGCTCCCTGCTTATGTGCCTGGGGAAAGTAGAAGATGGCCCAAGTTCTTGAGCCCCTGCCACCCACATGGGAGACCCTGATGAAGCTCCTGGTTCCTGGCTTTGGTTGGGTCCAGCCCTGGCCGATGTGGCCATTTGGGAAGTGAACCACTGCATGGAAGAGCTCGCTCTCTCTTTCTGTAACTCTTTCAAATAAATAAAATATTTTTTAAAAAAATCTTATTTAAAAAGCCTTCCTTCTGGGGGCCGACACTGTGGTTTAGTGGGCTAAGCCTCTGCAGTGCCAGCATCCCATATGGGCGCCAGTTCTAATCCTGGCTGTTCTACTTCTGATCTAGCACTCTGCTATGGCCTGGGAAAGCAGTAGAAGATGGTCCAAGTCCTTGAGCCCCTGCACCTGCCTGGGAGACCCAGAAGAAGCTCCTGGCTCCTGGCTTCAGATCGGCCCAGCTCTGGCCGTTGTGGCCATTTGGGGAGTGAACCAGTGGATGAACCTTAATGTTTGTCTCTCCCTCTCTGTCTGTAACTCTACCTCTGAGGTAAATAAATAAAATCTTTAAAAAAAAAAAAGCTTTTGATTCTGGTCAAGTCTCTCTTGGCCCTTCTTCGTGCCTATGGTCTTCTTAGCTAACAGAGGTACTGCAAATGCCCCTACTGGAGTTACACTCTGCAGCCCGAGGACATGCATGCTACACATGGAGTGTAGCCCGTAGTGGATGCTACTCTGCTTTGTAGTAGCTGTGTGATCTGGAGCAAGCCCATTTCTATGTCATGGTTTCCTCTTCTGTAAAATGATATCTAATCATAACACATACATACTGCTTACCTCTACCAGTCTCTGTTCATGTAATCCTTACAGCCGCGCCTACGGGAAAGAAACCATAATCTGAGGCACAGAGAGGTTGAGTGACTTCCCAAAGATCACACAGCTGGTAAACTGCAGAACCAAGACTCTACGGCAGGTTCCAGAATCTAGTTCTAGCCACCACACCTTCAGCTTCTCCAAAGGAAGACATGCCCACAGTGTTGAGGACTAACTGAGATAATATATGCAAGGCCCTGGACTTCACAAGTGTGAGAGGCAGCAGCTATAGTTGTTATGGAAGGATTTTCTGTACCGCACTGAGAGAGCCGCAAGGTTTTTCCTTTGAGCAGAGGGAATAAGAGGGTAAAGGAGAAGAGGAGCACTGAACACCTAGGACACAAGAAGTCTACCTGGCTGGGCCTTGGAGAGAACATGGTGACGCTTTCCGAACTCAAAGTCGAAAAGTCGAGCCTCGGCAGCTGAGCAGCAGACCTATGGTACCGCGGCGAGGCCGCAGAGCCCGCGCGGTCGGCCCTCCACCCACCTGCAGCCCCCGCGGCCCAGCTCGGGCGTGAGCCGGGCTCCCAGTCCCTCCCGCGGGCCCGCCCCACGCCGGGCGGGGCCTGGGCCGCCCTCGCCGCCGATGGCCGCAGAGCCCCGGGCCGAGGCGCGCGCGGGGTGCCGGGCCGGGCCGGGCCGGATGGCGACGTGGAGGCGGGACGTGCGGCTGACCGGCAGCCAGCGGCTGCTGTGCGCCGGCCTGGCGGGCGCGCTCAGCCTCAGCCTCACCGCGCCCCTGGAGCTCGCTAGCGTGCTGGCCCAGGTCGGCGTGGCGCGAGGCCGCGCCCGGGGGCCGTGGGCCACAGGGCGCTGGGTGTGGCGGGCCGAGGGGCCCCGGGCCCTGTGGAAGGGGAACGCGGTGGCGTGCCTGCGCCTCTTCCCCTGCAGCGCCGTGCAGCTCGCTGCCTACCGCAAGTAAGAGCCGGGAAGCCGGGAAGTTGGGAAGCCGCACTGAGTCGGGGCCCTGTGGTGGGGACGGCCCCTTCCGGGTCACGTGGGAGCCCCTTGCAGCAGCTGGGCCAGGAGGCCACCTCTATGGCCCCTAAAGTGCAGTCCCCCAGCTTTGTGTTCTTTGATGTTGTCTTGGGATTCATGCCCTACAAACCGCAGTTATATGGCACACAGCCTGGCCCTGAGAGGCTCGCTAGGTTGCACGGGGCGAGGAGGTGGAATGGAACAGGCAAGGAGGTTTGGGGCAAAGGAATGAAGACTTCTCCATAGGGATGACTCCTGAGACCATGCCCACCGTCCCCCAATTTGGCAAATGTTCTTTGGCCGGCTTAGGTGGAAAGAGACCCTTTTGAAAGGGTGTGTGTGTGTGTGTGTAGCTGTGCGTGACCAATGCCCCAAGAAGAAAAGTGCTTGGTAAGGGGAAAGGGCCCCAGGGAGGCCACCAGATTGTGCCCACTCACTCCCCCAACCTAAACTCGAGGACCAAACCAGGGGCTGCAGACTCCCCTCTCCAAGCTACAAGCAGCCCCTCCAGCCTATGATGTCACCCCACCCCCAGCTGCCCACCCGGACTCTCCTTTGAGCTTCTCCTACCTTTGCCCACATCCACAGCTGCTCCTTGGGGAAAGAGAGAAATGCGTTGGAGCTAGATAAGATGCATAAAAGCAGAAAGGCTAGGGATGGCATTTCTGGAACAGGAAGTGGCTGTCTGTGAGGGCCGGTGGTCCCTGGGTCTCTCACTCCTGGGGCACTATGCCAACTCTGAAGATTGGCCTTGGCTCTGAATTAGACAAACAGCTCACAGCTGCTGGGCAGATAGATGCACTCTATCTTGACCACAGAGCTCAGCCTTGGTGGCTAACAGTCAAAGCATTTTGCCTTGACACTCACTTGGAAGACCAGAGCTGATAAAGGCTCCTTGGCGGCTGGCAAGTTGAATGGAATCATCCTGACCACTGAGCACTCTAGGCCAGCACTCATTTTGTCTCTGCCTGGGAGTGGCATCCCCTTCTCTCTCTTCTGGAGAGAGACGCATGGGTAGGGTCACGTGGTATTTGTGTCAAGGCTCTTCTCCCTTGCCCTGGCAGTCTGTGACCAGTTGTCCTCTGACTTCCTCCCTGTTTCACCCTGTTCTCCACAAAGTGGAATGCAAATCTTTCTGCGGATGGAATAGAATGTGTGTGGGTGTGGGGGAAGAACTAAACAGGCTGGTTGAAGTGCCCTAGCCGTTCTGCTAGCCAACTAATAGATATATATCATTTGATTTCTACAACTCTGCTTCCTGCCCTGTGAGGTCCATAGCAGAATTGGGCTCAGACCACTCATGCAACTCCTCTGTGACTGAGCTGAGCTCCACCACCTGGCCTTGACTCCAAATCTTAGATTGTTTCTAGTGCATCACTCTGCCTTCCTCTCTGTATTCATTTGACATGAATGTCATTAAGCTACATGAGGTGCCCAGTGTGTGCATGATGCTCAGGGCATTGCAGGGATGAAAGGGGCACAATCCCGGTGCCCCCAGGAGCTTACAGGGGAATAGAGCAATAAAACCAGTGCGCCCACAAGAAGAGAACCGTGCTACCTTGTTTGCCATGGATAAAATGCTGTGGCAGTTTACATTTCTGATGAGGGATGAAGAGGAGGAAGTGTGCAGACTGCACAGAGGAGTAAACACAAATGTTGGCTTGGCCTTGGGAGAATGAGTAGGAGTCTGCTAGGCAAAGATGGGGAGAAAGATGTTGCAGATCGTGTCAGGAAGGGCACAGAGGTGGGCAGCCATGTGGCATGACTGGAAATACAGCCAGAAAAGCAGCTTGGAATGAGAGCTTGGGGGTTCAGCTCAAAGAAGTTTAGACTTGACTTGGTATGCAAGGGTAGCTGTGGGAGTTTTTTTTTTTTTTTGCAAGAAGGGGGCGGGGTAACTGTGATTAAAGCAATTCAAGGGGAATTAGTGTCACATGATAGCAGGATAGGATGACTAGAGAGGAGGAAGATTGGGGGTGGTAGGACCAGTTAGGAACCTGTTACACTAGTCCATGTGGCAACAGAGGGTACCTGAAACAGGCTGATGGCAGTGGGAGGAGAAAAGAGATGTGTGGGAGAGGAAGAACCGAAAGTGACCTTAGCTAGGTTTGCTAATAAATTGTTTTCCTGAAGGATTATTTTCTCTCTGGAAACAAAAAGCAAGTATTTCAATGAGTGGCAAAGCATAGTTAGGAAACAAAGTGCTTTCCTTGCAACATAAAAATTATATTCTTGGTTTATCATTCTACTAATTCATTTGTACTCTTGCCTGACCCTGCATTTGCAACTTGGCTGTGGGTAATGGGACAGCTTATGATCTTCAGTTTGAGCAAAGCATATACATCCCACATGATCAGGGAATGGAGTGGTTAAATGCCTTGTCCGTGAATACAACTAATGGCAGAGCTGGAACTTGAATCCAGGTCTGCTGGCTCCTTCATCCGGGACTCTCTCTGCCATTGCATGGCTGAAATGTCTGCTTACTTGGATCATGATCAAGAGTCCACTCAGTAGTCTACTGGGGAGCTAAGACCTTTTTAAAAAAAAGATTTATTTATTTGAAATAGAGACAGACATGGGGTAGGGGAAGCTGGGATCTTGTAATAATTATTACCTGACATAACAGGTGGCTTTCAAATGCATCAAATAGAAAAAACACCTCCCCCCAACTTTATTCCACAGCTTCTTGTCTACCTGTGTGTAAACATAGCTTTGGGTCCCTGAAGCTCTGAAATTGTTCATAATCAACACCATTTCCTTATTGCATAGCCTTCTTGAGTTTGTGTTTGGCTGCATTGGCTGCTAACCTGTGCTAGATTGAAATGTTGGCAGTTCTGATCACATATACCCAGGGTGTTTGTAATATCTGCAGTGACTGTAAGGAAGGGTAGCTTATCCCCTCTCCCTGGGAAAAGCTCAGTACATGGATGTGTGGGGGTGAGGAGGAGCAGGTTTGGAAACACTGGTGCTCTACCAAATCAGACAAGAGTTTAAGATATAGATACCATAGAGCTGGCATAGTGATATAGCCGGTTAGGCCACCACCTAGGACACTAGCATCCTATATGGGCACTAGTTTGAGTCCCAGCTGCTCCCTTTCTGATCTGGCTCCCTGCTAATGTGCCTGGGAAACCAGCAGAGAATGGCCCAAATCTTTGGACCCCTGTACCCATGCAAAAGAGCCAGATGGAGTTCTAGACTCCTGGCTTCGGCCTGGCCCATCCCCAGCCATTGAAGCCATTTGGGGAGTGAACCATCAGATGGAAGATCTCCCCCCAACACACACACCTGTCTGTCACTCTGCCTTTCAAATAAATAAATCTTTTAAAAAAAAAGAGAGAGAGAGAGACCAGGATGATGTCATTGGTGGCCTACCTTGATTCTAAGGGAAAGGATTAGTTGTCCTGTCTCTTATCAGATGGTAGGAGTCTGAGAAAAAAGGATTCCCTGTGACTCTTCTCTTTTATATATTTATCATAAGACCTTACTTCATAAGATGAACTGATACAAGATAGAATTCTTCCTACTTCAAATCATTCAATGAGCCAAGAGCCTATTTCTCATTCAATTGCCCCTGTCACATACTTCCTTGTCTGTTGTCAGGACTGTAAAACTCTCTTATGCCCTATGCTGAGTGCTAGTGCAGTGCCTGGCACATTCAGTAAACAAATCGTGAATTAACTAATGCCCTGGAAGTGGCCAACTGGAATGGGGAATGGGGGGAATGAATGGCATTTCTTTCAGCACTTAAGACTCCACCTTCTACGTTGTTCCAGCTTGCTGCAGACCACCCCTCCAGCCAAGCATTTGCAGTTCCTTTAATTCCCTTGTACCTCCTAAGGTTCCTCTCCAATGTGACTGGCCAGGGGATGCAGTGGGGAGCAACTAGGAAGTATGCAGACACTAAAACTGAGGCACTGGGGAATGGTAGCTTTACTTACCTGCATCTTAAAAGTAGCTGCTTAGAGGCTGGCGCTGCGTTGTAGCGGGTAAAGCTGCTGTCTGCAGTGCTGTCATCCCATATGGGTGCTGGTTCAAGTCTCGGCTACTCCACTTCCAATTCAGCTCTCTGCTATGGCCTGGGAAAGCGGTAGAAGATGGTCCAAGTCCTTGGGCTCCTGCACCCCCGTGGGAGACCCGGAAGAAGCTCCTGGCTTCTGGCTTCGGATCTGCGCAGCTCCAGCTATTGCGGCCACTTGGGGAGTAAACCAGCGGATGGAAGACCTCTCTCTCTCTCTCTCTCTCTCTGCCTCTCTGCCTCTCTGTAACTCTGTCTTTCAAACAAAGAAATAAATCTTTAAAAAAAAAAAGGAGCTGGTTAACTAAAATAACTGTTCCAGTTGAGACAGTTGAGGTGGGATGACAAAGTGAAGTCAAGGTTCTCCTACAGCTTGAAGGAAATGGTTTTGATGCAGAATATTTAGGAGCAAAAAAAAAAAAAACAAAAAACAAACAAACAAAAAGCTGTCCTAGGATGCTTCAGATGGTGGTGGTGGGGGGTGTCTTTCATCTGATGGTTCACTCCCCAATTTGCAGCTATGGCCAGAGCTGCGCTGGTCCGAAGCCAGGAGCCAGGAGCTCCCTCTGGGTCTCCCATGTGGGTGCAGGGGCCCAACACTTGGTCATCTTCTACTGCTTTCCTAGGCCACAGCAGAGAGCTAGATCGGAAGTGGAGCAGCCGGGTCTCGAACTGGCGCCCATATGGTATGCCGGCAGTTCAGGCCACGGCGTTAACCCACTTCGCCACAGCACCAGCCCCCAGACTACTCACTCTTATCATTCAGATGATCCAGGCCTGCTGACAGCTGGAGGAACAGCAAATGCACCTCTTCACCAGAGGTTTGAAAGCCAAAGAACTGGCAATGTTCCCCTCTTTCAAAAGATAAAATACTTCTGTTTGGCCTAGCTCTGTTGACTTACGTTGTAGTCTAAACTGTCACTGTTCCTCTCCTCCTCTCCCTACCCCTACTCTCTGACAAATACTGTTCTTATTTTCCCTCGTTTCTGAACCCTTTTGGATTTTGTTCTCATGAGCAAGAAGGAATAAAATTCCTTTACTTCCTGGCCAGGGAACTTAAAAAGAATCCCCTTAGAATGATTTCTGCCCAGTAGGCTCTTGTGGCTAAGGATGCCCTGCTTCTGAAAGGAGGAATTGTAACAGAGTGGCTTCCATTTTCCATTTGGGAAAGTACTCCCCCCAAGCCATTTTTGGTGAAATTGTAAAAAGAGCAACACAGACTAGATGAGAAAAACTCACGTACCCACATCCCAAATTTGACGGCGTAAATGGTAGACAGTATGAAAGATACTTCAAATATCTCTTTTTTTAATACAAAAAATAAAACATTATAGATAAAGCCCAGTCTCTTCTCTACTTTCCCAGTGGCCTATTTTTACATTTCTTCATGTATATTTTTATCTATGTCTATCCATTAATAATACTGTTTGCAGAATGCATTTTTAAAAAGATTTATTTTATTTATTTGAAAGACAGAGTTACAGAGAGAAGTAGAGACAAGAGAAAGAGAAAGGTCTCCCATCTACTGGTTCACTCCCCAAATGGCCACAACAGCCAGAGCTGAGCTGATCCGAAGCCAGGAGCTTCTTCCAGGTCTCTTACATGGGTGCAGGGGCCCAAGCACTTGGTCATCTTCTACTGCTTTCTGAGGACATAGCAGAGAGCTGGATTGGAAGTGGAGCAGCAGGGACTCAAGCCAGCACCCATATGGGATGCCAACGCTGCAGGTCAAGGCTTTAATCCACTGCACCACAGCATCAGCCCTCCAGAATGAGTTTCTAAGTTAGAGGTTTTCATACACAATAGATCACTCTGTAGGTTGCGGTTTTCACTAGACATTATGCTTTTGTGATTTATCCATGTCGATATATATGTCTGTGCTCATTCATTTTAACCAGATAATATCCATTGTATGATGCTACTGCAATGTATTCTTTCCCCCATCAGTGAACATTTAAGTTGTTCACATTTTTCATACTTACTGACAATGCTGTATATGTTTCCATGTGTACACATGCAAGAATTTCCCTAGGGTGTGCACCTAGAAATGGAATTGCTTGCATAAAGGTAGGTGTTTTTTTTTTTTTTTACAATTTTACTAGCTACTGCAAAGTGGTTGTACCAATTTACATTTCTGCCAGCAGTGGGTGAGAATTCGTTTTTACACATCCTCACCATCACTTGATATTATCAGGCTTTTTAATCTTTGCCAGTCTACTGTGTGAGAAATAGTATCTTGTTATTGTTTGTAGTTGCCATTTTGGGGGGCTAACTAAGTGAGGCTGGCCTCTTATAATCATTAAACCAATACATTTTTTAAATTCAATGACTGGAATGTTCAAAATCAGTGTCTTAAAAAATTTCATTCTTTCCATGTTTCAATGAAACAAAAAGAGTGCATTGCAACTTGGTATTGACCAAGTACTTCTGTGTATTTACATCCCACAGGCAAGCCAAGATTGACATTTATACAGATAAAAGGGGGAACTGCTTAAAGTAAAGTGGGAAGGACTTGGGGTAGATAGAAGAAGGTTGGACAGCGTGATATAAATATAGTAGCATTTAAATGTGTTATTCATCAATACTAGTATGAGGAGACTTCAAAAACTCATGAAAAAAAGAAAGCAAAAGAGAAGTTTACTTTTGTGCAAAAATGTTTTAAATCCATGCATATTTTTATAGTATGTATTTTCCATGACCTTTGTCAAGACCCCTCATACAGTACTATAATAGTCTTTGCTTGCAAAGCACTTCCAATCCTGGAAAATACTTCTAGGAGCATAGAAAACTTGGACACAACCAGTAGCTGATTCCTTTGGGCTTTATCCCTATTTTCTCCCAGGTTTGTCGTGCTGTTCACGGATGATCTAGGCCGTATTTCCCAGTGGAGTTCCATCATGGCTGGGAGTCTCGCAGGCATGGTTTCCACCATTGTGACATATCCTACAGACCTCATCAAAACCCGGTTGATGGTTCAGAATATCCTGGAACCATCTTACAGGGGGCTCCTCCATGCTTTTTCTACTATTTATCAACAGGAAGGGTTCCTGGCCTTTTATCGAGGGGTTTCCCTCACTGTCTTAGGTAAGATGGAATTTTTCACGTTATTCAAGAAAGGGTTGTGTTTTGGTTTTTTTTTATATATATATAGCAATATATCATATACCTACCTTTGTGACAATGTAAATAAGTTTTGCTGAGGCCAAATTGTGTAGACTCAATCTAGATGGAGCCTGTTAGCTTCATATGATTCCACAGCTATAAGCCCCACCACCACCACCAAACTTTGGTCAGTGACATGCCAGGGAGGGGAGTGGGACAGAGAGTGGAGAGCTCAGGGCAAACTGATAGGAAAGCAAACCTAAACACACACCCCTCCCACTGACTGCAGAAGGAGTCTGCAGTGCGCATGCGTACATGTAGGAACACAACTAGGGTTGAGACCATCCATGGTATTTGTGACCTTTGCCAGAACTACACACACATGAGAGGGCTTTTAACAGTTCATGGGAAACGTGCATCATTCTTGTAATTTCATTGTTCCATGAACATTTTGCAGGCACCTGGGGCGGGGGGCAATTGCTAACTCTAGTAGACTGTCACCCTTTATCTGCTATTTGTTGCAGCACTTGATTATATCGATCACCTCTTCCAGCAACTTGGCGTCTGGGACCTCCCTTCCCCAATCACCTGGGTGTCTCCAGCTCTCTGGCAGTTCGTTCTTCTCTGGTCTATCTATCTGGGCCATCTGATATTGCCAGTCCCTAAGTGTTGTTCTTCCCCGAAGCTGCTTCCTTGGCTTCCTTTTCACCCTCTGCTTTAGCTTTCTTCTCACCATACTCTCCATTAGGGAAAGCTAATGGCTTCAATCTGCAACACTGTGCTTTATGACTCCCAATCTCTACCTCATAAATCATAACGACGAACATTTTGGAGGGTGCTTACTGTGTGCCAGGAACTGTGCTGAGTGCTTTGCATCCAGTTTCTCAGTTAAGCCTCATTGTATTTTACTTCTTCAAGTCTGATTTTTAATTGACACATAATCATTGTACATATTTGCAATGTGCCATGTGATGTTTCAATGCATGTAAATATTGTATCATGTTAAAATCAGGGTACCTAGCGTGTCACCTCAAACAACTATCATTTCTTTGTGGTGAAAATAGTCAAAATGCTCTCTTCTAGCAATTTTGAAGTACATAACACGTTATGTGCAGTCACTCTACTGTGCAATAAAATACTAGAACCTATTCCTCCTATAGCTAACTGTAACTTTGTACCCATTGACCAACCTCTAAAGGTCTGATTTTACAGACCAGGTTAGGGAAGCAAAGCGACTTACTCAAGGTCGCATAAATAGAAAATAGGAGAACCTATATCACTATATCACTCCAGAGCCCTGGCTTTCAGCTACTGGCTTATACCAATTTTCAATGGCAGAATGAGAACCTGTTATTGGACACCTTGTAAGTGTCCATGCTGCCTAGGCACATCGATCGCAAGATGCACTCAGCGTCCTCATTCGACTCCCACCTCCTCTTCTGTGTCCTCTAATGAATGAGACCACCTTTCTTTCACCCAGAGAAGCCTCAGGATCTCTTCAACTCCTCCTCTCCCTCCATTTCTGTCAGGCACCAAATCCTGTCACTGTGACCTCTTCTAATTCTCAAGTCTGGCCCTTCTTCTCCGTGCTCATCTCCTCTGTCCTGTCTCACGCCCTCATCACCTGTCCTGTAGACCCTTGCAACTCACATTCATAGTTTCAGGCTGCCATCCGCTCCCAGCATGGGGCCTCTCCTGCCCCAGCTGGCCCTGCACGCTGCTGCCACGCTGGAGGGACCTTTCCACGTGCACTATGATTGTTTCACTGGTTTCCTTAAAAGCTTTCAGTGACCCCTTCTGGGCTGTGGCAGAAAGCCCAAATTCCTTCTGGCATGCCCCTCCCCACCCCAGTCTATCCTACTTCATCTCCTGCCACACCTCCACCTGCTCTCTTTCTCCAGCCACACACAAAAAACTCCTGCCAATGCCACTCCTTCTGTGCATGCTGTTCCCTCCACTTGCACTGCCTTTCCGCTCTCACTGTCTGATGAATTCCTACTCATTCCTCAAGTCCGGTTCTAGAGTCTACCCTTCTGTCAAGTTCTTCCTGACCGCCCCCAGGCAAAATTAATCCCGCGGATCTCTGTGTACCCAAAGTATTTTGTATAGCACCCTATTCTGGCACACATATGGGGCTATACTTAGCAGTTTCTCCTGGCTGTCTCCTTCCCGAGATGGTGAGCATCTCCAGGAATTAGCCTGCTCCTCTTTGTATCCCCAGCACCCAGCATAGGGCCCAGCACATAGCATAAGCTCCCCAGATGTTTTCTAAATGAAGGTAAATGGGAGAATTGTGAGTCATTGTAAACATATGTTCTCTAAATAAATACAGCCACATATTGCTTAATGGCGGAGACCTGTTCTGAGAAATTCAGCACTAGACAGTTTCATCACTGTGCCAACATCATCAAGTGTGCTTACACAAACTTAGATGATGTAGGTCAGTCACTCGATGTGGACTCTTTTTTTTTTTTTTTAAAGATTATTTATTTGAAAGGCAGAGTGACGCAGAGAGAGGGAGAGACGAGAGAGAAAGAGATCTTCTTTCCACTAGTTGCTGAAATGGCCACAAAGACTAGGCCTGGACCAAGCCAAAGCCACAAGCCAGGAACACCATCTCTGTCTCCTAAATGGGTGGCAGGGGCCCAAGTACTCAGGCCATCTGCTGCTGCTTTTCCAGGCACACTAGCAGGAATGCTGGATCAGAAGCAGAGCAGCCAGGACTGGTGCTCCAATGTGGGATGCCAGTGTTGCAGGCAGTGGCTTAATATTACTGTGCCACAACACCAGTCCCTTGATGTCTCTTGATGAAATCATGAGACACAATAAACACAGGATGTATGAAGTGGCTGCTGGCATAACATGGCACACTGTTTCACAGTAAACTTTTAAAAAAAAAAAGATTATTTGAAAGGCAGAGTTACAGAGAGAGAGAGGTAGAGGCAGATCTTCCATCTACTGGTTCACTCTCCAAATGGTCTCAACAGCCAGGGCTGGGCCAGACTGAAGCCAGGAGCCAGGAGCTTCTTCTGGGTCTCCCATGTGGGAGCAGAGGCCCTAGCTCTTGGGCCATTGTCCACTGCTTTCCCAGGCCAGAGCAGAGAGCTGGGTTGGAAGAGGAGCAGCCGAGATTCAAACTGGCACCCATATGGGACGCCTGGCATCGCAGGCGGCAGCTTTACCTTTTATGCCACAGCTCCAGCCCCTGTAAACTTTTTTTTTGTAAGTAGAAGTACCCATACACACACTATCTAGATGCCATAATGAACATCTTGTTACAATTAATGTTTTATACTCAAAAATCCCAATAAAAAATACAGTAACTATATCAGCCAGTAACAGGCATTTATTATCATTATCACATACTGTGTTCTGCACACAATTGAGTGTGTAATACTTTCAGCTGACTGACAGCACAGTAGGTTTGTGTACACCAGGATCACCACAAACATCCAAATAACGTATTGCACTATGATGTCACTCGGAATGTTTCAGTTCCATTATAATCATATGGCACTGCTGTCATGTATGTGGTCTATTACTGACCAAAACATAACTGCATTGCATTTTTCTAAGCAACCTTATGTGTGTTATCTTCCCTTTTATATATCATTTTGAGGGAGAAATCTAGCCCCTCTATAAAATGAAGATGGTCCCTGAAGTTTCTGGAAGTTTATGAAAGTGCCACCTTCTACATTACTTGCTCAACATCATAATTACTAGAAAGAGTAGGAAAGCACACAGTGTAGGATGCTCACTGGGCCCTGATATGGCTGTGCCATTTTCAAATGCAAGGTCAGGACATTTCCCTCTTCTCTCACCACTCAAAGTCTCTCACTTTCCAGTTTTCGTAGAATGTTTCATTCTTAGCTAGAAAAAAAAGTCCTTCCTAGTCCCCAAACTTGCTTAGGTGCTTCCCATTAACTTTTTTCTTGGGAGTGATTTTTTTTCCCAACATTAGGTGTTTGGTTGTTGGTTTTTGGTTTTTTTTTTTGTTTTTTTTTTGTTTTTTTTTACATTTCAAACACCCAGAACAATTAAGAGAATTGTAAACACACATACATAGACCCACCATTTAGATGCTACAAATTAGTGTTTTGCTTTATGACATATTTATCCATCTATTCATTGCTCTAGCCATTCATCAATCCATCTCTTTTTGGACAAAGATGTCAGTGTAAGGTGTGAACATTAGTACACTTCACCCCTAAACCCTTCAATGTTTGTGTCATTAACTGGAGTTCAGTATTTGTTTATGATTCTTTTTAAAGCATAATGTATGTGAAGTACACATATCTTTAGAGAACCATTTGATGCATTTTGACAAATAAGAAAACCCCTATCAAAATACAGTACATTATCACTCTCAGAAGTTCCCTCATCCTCCTTCAGTTGGATCAGTGTTTGCAAGGCCAGAATCCCAGCTGATTATTGCCAGGCTCCCCTGCAGACATTTCTGTTCTCATGCCACTGTTTTCCCAGAGGCATCAGCAGTGTCTCCGGCCTTGCCTTGCAGGTGCTCTTCCGTTCTCTGCTGGTTCCCTTCTGGTCTACATGAACCTGGAGAAAATCTGGAATGGACCCCGCGATCGGTTCTCTGTCCTGCAGAACTTTGCCAATGTCTGCCTGGCTGCGGTGGTCACACAGACCATCTCCTTTCCCTTTGACACCGTCAAGAGAAAGATGCAGGTGAGGAGCTGGGGTGAGGGGATGCCTTGGAATGCTTGTGACCGGGTAGCAGAAGCAAAATTACCCTGAAGGAAGCCAAGTTGCCAAGGAGTTGGTGACTGCTCATACAAATACAACGCAAACCCCTACTCCATGGCATTTCCGCTGCTAACCACAGGGCTATTGGCTGGGGTTCAAGCTGCTCTTCATCCCAGTACTCTGTTTTCTTTTATAAAGCCTTCAGGTGAGGCCCCTCTTCTTTCTTGCTGGTTGCAACACTAGTGATTCTCCCTCCTCCAAGACCAGCAGGTGGGTAGAACAAGCCCAGCTGCCCGCCAGCCCTCCCTCTCTCCCCCTCCCCCTCCCCCTCCCCCTCCCCCTCCCCCTCCCCCTCCCTCTCCCTCTCCCTCTCTTAGGAGTGAAGATGCAGTACTCTGGCTTTCTTCCCTGCACCTCACCTCATTGGAACTTGCAGGCTAGAACTCACATAAGCCAGGAACTACAGCTTAACAAGGGTCCGGTAGCCTCTGACTCCCCTGCTGAGGAAGTAACTGCATTTAAAATGCATCTCCCTAGGCCAGCGCCATGGCTTAACAGGCTAATCCTCCGCCTTGCGGCACCAGCACACCATGTTCTAGTCCCAGTTGGGGCGCCGGATTCTATCCCAGTTGCCCCTCTTCCAGACCAGCTCTCTGCTATGGCCTGGGAAGGCAGTGGAGGATGGCCCAAGTCCTTGGGCCCCTGTACCCACGTGGGAGACCAGGAGAAGCACCTGGCTCCTGCCTTCGGATCAGCGAGATGCGCCGGCCACAGCGGCCATTGGAGGGTGAACCAATGGCAAAAAGGAAGACCTTTCTCTCTGTCTCTCTCTCTCTCACTATCCACTCTGCCTGTCAAAAAAATAAATAAATAAAAAGTAAAAAAATAAATAAAATAAAATAAAATGCATCTCCCTAGGGAACTCATCTTTTCTCTAGTGAGCACAGAGGCAAAAGCCTATTAACCAGAGGCTTCAAAATGAGTAATTGGCTTAGCCTAGAAGAAGCCCATTTTGATAAAAAGAAAAAAATCAAACTGGTTCAATAAGATCACGGGAGTCACAGCCACATCGTACAGTGGGAGCAGGCTCAGAATCCAAGGCTGAGGCCTTGTGTCTTCCCTTAACCCTGCTCACTCCCTTAACATTCTACTTCTGTAGGTTCCCCTGGCTCTCTGGCCTCTTCTGCACAAATCTCGATTCATGCAATTGCTATTTCCCTGAAGAGCTATATGGAAATTAATTTCAGATCAGTTAAATCCAATGTTAAAAAAATCAGCTTTTGCTGACTTTGTTGTCCTTTGTTCTTTCCTTTTTTAAAAAGATTTATTTATTTATTTGAGGCAGAGAGACAGAGAGATCTTCCATCCACTGGCCCATTCCCCAAATAGCTGCAACAGCCGGAGCTGGGCCAATCCAAAGCCAGGAGCCTGAAGCTTCTTCCAGGTCTCCTATGTGGGTACAGGGGCCCAAGGACTTGGAACATCTTTCACTACTTTCCGAGGCCATAGCAGAGAGCTGGATTGGAAGTGGAGCAGGTGGGACTTGAACCGGCGCCCATATGGGATGCCAGCACTTCAGGCAGAGGCTTTATCTGCTACTCCACAGTGCAGGCCCCTGATAACTTTGTTTCTCATGTGGCTCTCACTTGTGCATCTGCTTTTTCAATGCTTCTTCCCTATCCCACTCCCAAGTCCCCTCCCTAGTACTCTTGGCTAGTCTGGGCCATCACTTACCCCAGCACTATAAAAACCTGCAGGTAGGTTAAACAAATGTAAATATACATCACTACAACACTCAAGTCTGCCAGCACCAATCCATGAAATTTTCATCTGTCTGGGTTCATGTGCAAATAGATAAATAACTGTCATATTGTTATAATTGTAGTATAGGTACAAATTTAGAGCCTGCTAATGCATGCTTCTTTATGTAAAAGACATTTCTAATTTTAAAAGTAATACACATGGGGCTGATGCTGTGACAAAGCAGGTTAAGCTGCCACATGGGATGCCTATATCTCATATCAGAGTGCATAGGATCAAGTCCTGCCTCTGCTTCTGATCCAGCTTCCTGCTAATGCACCTGAGAAGGCAGTAGGTGACAGCTCAATACTTGGGTTCCTGCCATCCATGTGGGAGACCCTGATGGAGTTCCTGTCTCCTTCTGAGCCCCAGCTGTTATGGATATTTGGGGATGTCCAAACACCCATTTATTTTCCAGCAGATGGAAAAATCTCTCTTTCTCTCTCCCTTTGTCTTTCCTTCTCTACCTACCTTTCAAATAAACAAAGTGTCACTCTGCCTTTCAAATAAATAAAACTTAAAAAGAGTAATATATATACCATATTTTTAAAATTTTATGCAATTATACCTATTATTATTGTTTTTATTTCTAACTTTGCTTTTCTGCTTATAAATCATTTTTTTTAGAAAGAGAGGGAGGGAGAGGGAGGGAGAGGGAGGGAGAGGGAGGGAGGGAAAGAGAGTGAGAGGGAGTGTGTGTGTGTGAGAGAGAGAAAGTGTTTCTTTTATTATTATTATTATTATTATTATTATTATTATTATTTTGACAGGCAGAGTGGACAGTGTGAGAGAGAGAGACAGAAAGAAAGGTCTTTCTTTGCTGTTGGTTCACCATCCAATGGCCACCATGGCTGGCGCGCTGTGGCTGGTGCACTTCGCTGATCCAAAGGCAGGAACCAGGTGCTTATCCTGGTCTCCCATGCGGGTGCAGGGCCCAAGCACTTGGGCCATCCTCCACTGCACTCCCAGGCCACAGCAGAGAGCTGGCCTAGAAGAGGGGCAACCAGGACAGAATCCGGTGCCCCGACCGGGACTAGAACCCGGTGTGCCTACGCCACAGGCAGAGGATTAGCCTATTGAGCCACAGCACCGGCCCTGCTTATAAATCGTATCCCATCCCACAATCCTATGGTTATTTGCTTTTCTGCTTATAAATCGTATCCCATCCCACAATCCTATGGTTATTCACTTATATGTTCTTTAAATATCTTTTGTTATACTTTTAAAGATGTATTTATTTGAAAGGCAGAATGATAAGAGATGGAGGGAAAGACACAGAGGGAGATATTTTCCATCTGCTGGTTCTCTTCCCCAAATGCTCACAACAGCCAGGGCTGGCCTAGGCCAAAGCCAGGAGCCTGGAACTCCAACTGAGTCTCCCATGTGGGTGACCACATGTACATTAGCAGGAAGCTGGATAGCAAGTGAAGTAGCCGGGAATTGAACCGGCATTCCAACATAGTTTGTGGGTGTTCCAAGTGGTGTTTATTCTGCTGTACCACAACACCAGTCCCTTTTGGTATAAATTTTACAATTAACATTTTAATACCTTTAGAATTTAACTAGTGGCCGGCGCCACGGCTCACTAGGCTAATCCTCCGCCTGCGGCGCCGGCGCCGGCACCCCAGGTTCTAGTCCCGGTCGGGGCGCCAGATTCTGTCCCGGTTGCTCCTCTTCCAGGCCAGCTCTCTGCTATGGCCCCGGGAAGGCAGTGGAGGATGGCCCAGGTCCTTGGGCCCTGCACCCGCATGGGAGACCAGGAGAAGCACCTGGCTCCTGGCAACACGCCGGCCGTAGCGGCCATTTGGTGGGTGAACCAATGGAAAAGGAAGACCTTTCTCTCTCTCTCTCACTGTCTAACTCTGCCTGTCCAAAAAGAAAGAATTTAACTAGTATGTGATGTGAAAAAATCCTCTAACTTTTAACAAATAGTTTACCAATTGGTTAAGCACCATATTTTGAATAATCTTTGTTTTTGCCACTTCTTTGTGATGCAGCTTTCATCACATAGTAAGTGTTTCTGTATCTTCTATGGTCTCTATCCCCAGGCTACATATTCTATTCTGTTCTGTTCTGTTGATATGTCAGTCTGTTCTTAGGTCAGTACTGTAACTGTTTCAATTACTGTAACTTTATAATACTTTTTAACTCTCATCTCTCTTATTTGCAACATTTCTATGATTAGCCTGTCATATGTCCTTCTGGCAAATTTTAGAATTGCCTTGTGATTAGGGTTGGGATTATATTTTTTTAAAGATATATTTATTTATTTAAAAGTCAGAGTTACACAGAGAGAGAAGGAGAGGCAGAGAAAGAGGTGTCTTCCATCCACTGGTTCACTTCCCAATTGGCCGCAATGGCCAGAGCTGAGCCTATTCAAAGCCAGGAGCCACAGCAGAGAGCCAGATCAGGAGTGGAGCAACCGGGACATGAATCCGTGCTCATATGGGATGCTGGCACTGTAGGCAGTGACTTTACCCACTACACCACAGAGCCGGCCCCAAAATATTCCGTTTTTTCTTCAGGAGCATGATATATCTCTTCTTTACTTTGTGATTGCCAATGTCCAATCTTTTTGGTATACTCAAATGGCAATTTCATATGGTTCAACCTTTAGAAAAGTTGCTTTTATTTATATGGTATTCATTTTCTTCCTTAAAAAGATACCTTCTTTGAAAAGAAAAGCTGGGCAGAGGAGGGATAGGAAGAAGGTATAACATATGAGGCTACTTCCCAAAGTTTGTGGAAAATGGAATTAAAAGATAAGTTTATTTTGATGTTAAAAAATTTGAAATCCATGCATATTTTTCATAATTTGTATTTCCTATGAACTTTTTGAAGACCCTTCATACTACATTTTTTTATTCATTAAAAAAGATCCTAGCCTTAAGACTTTCTCACTGCCATGGGCATCTTTCCAGCACTTTCTGGAGTGTTATTTATACATAATTCAAGGTTTGGTGAGCTCAGCTTCTTCCCCTTTGGTCCAAAACTAGGCCTTTGAGCCTGGGTGTGAGGATAGGGTCTAGAGCTAGTCGGTGAGAAAGGGTTTCAGATGAAGTTCAATGACTTCTAAATGTGAGGTTGAGTGGTATTAGTCATCTTTCTCCATCAGTCTTTAACTTTCCTTTCTCTTCATGGGAGCTTGAATAATTACACCCCATGCCATACTAGATTACTTGTATATCCTTACCATAGCAATCTACTACAAATCAGAGTGAGATACACTAGAAGTGGGTATGTGAAGGTAATTCTGATCAGCTTTACCCCTTGTGTGGAAACTTTCTAGATAATGCATATACAGAGCTTCAAGAAAAAGCTTTCAAGTAAATTCAAAGTCATAATGGTTGTGAAAAAAAAAACCTGAAGTAATTGTGCTGTATTCACAAAATAGGATCAGCATCTAATTATGAATAACATCATAAATGTCATGTAAGGACCGGTGCCGCCATAGCTCAATAGGCTAATCCTCTACCTGCGGCGCCGGCACACCAGGTTCTAGTCCCGGTCGGGGCACCAGATTCTGTCCCAGTTGCCCCTCTTCCAGTCCAGCTCTCTGCTGTGGCCCAGGAGTGCAGTGGAGGATGGCCCAAGTGCTTGGGCCCTGCACCCCATGGGAGACCAGGAGAAGCACCTGGCTCCTGCCTTCGGATCAGCGCAGTGCGCCGGCCATAGCGCACCGGCCTCAGCGGCCATTTGGAGGGTGAACCAACGGCAAAGGAAGACCTTTCTCTCTGTCTCTCTCTCTCTCACTGTACACTCTGCATGTCAAAAAAAAAGTCATGTAAAGATATAGAAAGTAAATTCTTGAGGTTGCAGTCAAAGTGTTATTTCACAGGGGTTAATAAACATAATATCATGTCCACTCTATATTAAAAAGTATTTAAGCCTAAGACAACCACAGACTGCTTCTTAAGTGTAAACATGGCATTGTCTTTACTGACCATTAGATGTCGCTGCAGTAAATAGAGAGTACCTGCACACGCCGAGGGTATTGGAGCCTGTAGTTCAGTGATCTCTGTCCAGTTCCTAACCTTATAATCCCTCCTTGAAATCCATCTTCAGCTTGGAGGATAAGGAGCCTTGAAACAACAGGCTTAACCCTAAAGTTGTTGTTGTTCCTAAAAAGTAAACAATGCAAGTTCACCAGGTAGAGAGTGCTTTAAAAACAGCCTGCTCCCAGTGGAGCAGGCAGGGTTTGCCAGCAGAATTTGTAATGAGGAACCTCTGCAGGGCAGCCAGGCTGCTGTGGCCTGAACACACTTAATGGTGCCATTTGTATTCCTTTGGCTTTCTCATTGTACTGCCCATCATGAAGCAAATCAATGACAGGTGTTCGGCAGATAACCAACTGGACAGGGAATTTTGCTTAACCTCTACACTGACTGGCCCCTTTGTCTGACTGTCTCATTCTCCTACTATGCATTTATCCAGATACACACACGTGCACACACACACATACAATCTGCCCATTTAATGCCACATCAGGTTGGAACTCTTGTGAATATTAATGACAGTAATCAGAAGTCTTGTTTAGCCACCTGAGCCCTTCCTTCACCATGCTTACACTCATTTTATTCCCTTTTCTTTTTCTTGCCTTGGCTCCTAGCTGGCATGCTAGACAGTGGAGAGGTAAATTATGCACGTGCATGTTTTGATGGAAGGGTTTCTGGTGAGAAGGGGGTAGATCAGTCTTGCACACAAATGGAATGAGGTGCTCCCCACCTGGTGTGCTTTCCCAGGCCCAAAGACCACCCTGCCTGAAATCTCCTTCTCTACATTTCAGTGCATTTTGGCTCAAGCTATTCCAGGTACAACCTGGCCCTTTTATCTTTGTATCTCACATACCTGGACAGACTGGCAGCATTTAGTGAATTGCGACAACAAATAGGAAGAGTAAAATACTGTCAGAGATTAATTTTTTATGATTAACCTGTGGGCTTCTAATAAGGACCACAGATTCCTAAAGAAAGGGTTCTCTAGACAGGTGCATATGGAAGACAGAGGGGGACAGGCTGGGAATACTGCCCGGAAAATGCAAGAAACATCTGGGATCATGGAAGCCTTAGAATCTGCTAGGCCTTCTGAGAGGATTGGGCATCAGGCCCAAGCTTGGTTCCCCCATGGCTCTGCTTGACACCCTCCCCCGTTGCCCATATCAGTGTCTCCATTTCGTCAAATATAAAACCAAGTCTCAGCCTGTTGCTTTATTCCCTACACGGACTTTGACCCCTACTCTGTGGCTCACAAGGTAAGCAGGATTGGGCCAGGTCAGCATTTGAACTGAAAGCATCTAAGATGAAGGACAAAGGTGGCATCTGAGTGGCACCGCTGACTGAGCAGAATACAGATGGTTGGTGCATAAACAGAGGCCCTAGCCTGCTCAGAGAGAGGCCAAGTCCACCCGAGATGCTTACCACCTTGAGCTGCCTTGGCTGAACTGGACATAGTGGCTTGGTCACTCATCCCTGTCATGTTTTCTCCTGCTCAAATCCACTTCCACATCTTCAGCCCTGACCTCCCACCTGAGCCTATGGCACTTCCACTGTTACCTCAGATTTAATATGTATCAAACTGAGTTCCCTTGCCCCTAAAACTTTCTTCCCAGAGTTTTGCATTTCGATACCATCATTGCCCCAGTTACCCAGGCTCAAAATCCAGAAGTTACTAAGATTTATTTATTTGAAAGAGTTACAGAGGAGCAGAGGCAGAGAGAGAGAGAGAGAGAGAGAGAGAGAGATTTTCCATCCTCTGATTCACTCCCCAAATGGCTGCAATGGCCAGGGCCCAAAGCCAGGAGCCAGGAGCTTCTTCCTGGTCTCCCACATGGGTGTAGGGGCCCAAGCACTTGGACCATCTGCTGCTGCTTTTCCCAGGTGCATTAGCAGGGAGCTGGATCAGAAGTGGAGCAGCCAGGGCTTGAACCAACACCCATAAGGAATGCTGGGCCTGCAGATGGTGGCTTTACCAGTGCTGTGCCACAGCACTGGCCCCGAGAAGTTGTATTTGACTGTTCTCACCCCCTGTCAGCCTTGAGAACACTTGCTTCTTCATTCCTAATGCTCCCACACTGGTCTTTTTGTCACTGACCCCTGACCTAATCTAGGACCTTATCAGGTCATTCCTAGGCTATTACAGTAATCCTTTAATTGGTCTCCAGGATTTAAAAAACTTTTTCTTTTAATTATTTGTTGGAGAGGCAGAGAAAGGGAGGGAGGGAGGGAAGGGGGAGAGAGACACACACACAGAGACAGAGAGACAGAGATGGAGATAGAGATGGAAAAAGAGCTGGCCCATCTACTGGTTCATTGCAAAATGCCTGGATCAGTCAGGGCTGAAATCAGGGAGCCAGGAAGTCAATTCAGGTCTCCCACGTGGGTGACAGGAATGCAGTTACTTGAGGTATTGCTGCTGCTTTCCAGGGAAGCATTACAGACAGCTGAAGTCATGGGTTGGAGCAGGATGCAGAATCCAGATACTCCTATATGACAGGAAGGCATTGCTTTTTTTAATTTCAATTTTTAATTAGTTCTTAACAGATTCAATATGACACACAGAGAAAGACAAAGATAGACACAGAGGGGCCTGTGCTGTGGCGCAGTGGGTTAACGCCCTGGCCTGAAACGCCGGCATCCCATATGTGCGCTGGTTCGGGACCTGGCTGCTCCACTTCCGATCTGGCTCTCTGCTGTGGCCTGGGAAACCAGTAGAAGATGGCCCGGGTCCTTGGGCTCCTGCGCCCATGTGTGAGACCTGGAAGGAGCTCCTGGCTCCTGGCTTCGGATCGGCACAGCTCCAGCCATTGTGGCCAATTGGGAAGTGAACCATCGGATGGAAGATTCTCTCTCTCTCTCTCTCTCTCTCTCTCTCTCTCTCTCTCTCTGCCTCTCCTCTCTCTGTGTAACTCTGACTTTCAAATAAATAAATCTTTTATTAATAAAAAAAGAAGATAATGAGGGGCTGGCACTGTGGCATATTGGGTAAAGCCGTTGCCTGCAGTGCCGGCATCCCATATGGGTGCCAGTTCGAGTCCTGGCTGCTGCACTTCTGATCCAGCTCTCTGCTCTGGCCTGGGAAAGTAGTAGAAGGACCCCTGCACCTGTGTGGGAGACCCAGAGGAAGCTCCTGGCTCCTGTGGCCAATTGAGGAGAGAACCAATGGGTAGAAAACCTCTCTCTATCTCTCTGCCTCTCCTTCTCTCTCTGTGTAACTTTGACTTTCAAATAAATAAATAAATCTTTTTTTTTAAAGAACATAATGATATTCCCTTCCTCCCTCCCTCCCACCCTCAGCAGGAAGGTGTTTTAACCACTAAGCCTACCCTGAATTCTAAACCTGAGCATGAGCATTGATGTACCAGGCACTGTGCTAAGAGCTTTATGTCCTTTATCGTTTGATTTTTACAACAGCCCTCCAAAGTGGGCACTGTTATTATTAAGCCTATAGCACGCAAGTTCATCTGTCCATAACTGAGCTGGGATAGAAACCCAGGTAGCTTGACTCCAAGGTCAATGCTAATTTCAGTCCCCTGACACCCAGCCCGTTTTAAGATCTTTTCTTACTTTATTTTTAGTTTTTGACAGGCAGAGTGGACAGTGAGAGACAGAAAGGTCTTCCTTTTTGCCGTTGGTTCACCCTCCAATGGCCGCCATGGCCAGCGCGCTGCGGCCGGCGCACCGCGCTGATCCGATGGCAGGAGCCAGGTGTTTATCCTGGTCTCCCATGGGGTGCAGGGCCCAAGGACTTGGGCCATCCTCCACTGCACTCCCTGGCCACAGCAGAGAGCTGGCCTGGAAGAGGGGCAACCGGGACAGAATCCAGTGCCCCGACCGGGACTAGAACCCGGTGTGCTGGTGCCGCAAGGCGGAGGATTAGCCTATTGAGCCACGGCGCCAGCCAAGATCTTTTCTTGAGATCTGCCAGTACTGTGTCCTTCTACATTGCTCCTAGAGAATAGAAGCTGAGCCCCTTGGCCTGGCGTATTTCCTTTACCAACTTTGCCATCTGCCTTGTGCAGAGGCCCCTCATGTCAGGAGTTACAAAATCAAATGTCCACAAAACTTGGAAGTATCATAAAAGCAGAGAACACAAGGAAACCCGGATAACATAGACTCAGTCCCTAGAGAGTGAGCTTTCCAATGCAGCCTGAGCCATCCATCCTGGCTTCTTACAGAAAGCATTCTGGAGAGCTGAGCTTCACTGTGCTCACCAATGTGCTTAGCATCTAAATATGGATAACAGAAAGGAATAAAGAGAGTCAGTGGAGGATGAATGCCATTCAGAGATGTAGGCCCAGTTTTCAAGGGAGCCTAAAAGTCCAGATTGTTTTGGTAAAATGTCCCAATTTTTCAGTGTTGGCAAGTAAAAATTGATAAATGCTCCCTTTGCTAAATAAAACATAACTTTTTTATGACCTCTGCTCCATTCAAGCCTCCAATTCCATCAAAATAATCTTAGTCCCCTTCCATCAACCCCTGAAGACAAAGTGTATTTCATATTCTAGTCCCAGACCTTTGTTCCTGCAGTTACCCCTACCTACCTGCAGCATCTATCCCCGCCCACTAAAAGGCTCAACTGAGGTTTGCCTCAGTGATGGCTGTCTCATCTGACCTGCACATACCAGGGTCCTTCAGAAAGCTCATGGGGAAAATAGAATTAAAGACAAGGTTATTTTGGTCCAAAAATTTGAGGGGTGAGTGTTTGATGTAGCAGTTTAAACCCTCTCTTGAGACTCTCACATCCCATATCAGAGTGCCTGGGTTTGAGTTCTGGCTGTGCTCCCAGTTCCAGCTTCCTGCTAATGCACACCTGAGAAGGCGGATGTAATAGCTCAAGTGGTCGAGTTATTGCCACATATGTAGGAGACTTAGATTGAGTTCCTGGCTCCTGGCTTCGGCCTGGCCCAGTCTCCTTGGCTGTTACAGAAATTTGAGGAATGAACCAATAGACAGGAAATTCTCTCTCTCTCTCTCTCTCTCTCTCTCTCTGTCCCTCCCTTTCAAAACAAATAAAAATAAAAGTTTCAAAAAACTCAAGTGAGTATAAATATCTAGAGATACCTAGCAGAGGCATATATAACCAATGAATACATTTATTAAAATAATTTTTTGAAATGCATTCATTGTTCACAATGTGCATTCTCCATGAACTTTTTGGAGACACCCCCCCCCATAGCTGTTGGCTTTTGTTTGATAAATGAGTTGGCTTTTCCCACCCCCAAAACAACTATCTTGTCTTGATGGATAAAGGGGGATGTTTTCCCTTTGTAGTGCCACAATGAGTGTTCCAGACCACTTTGTAGGGAATTCTGGGGCAAGAGAAGGTGAGTTAACAGCAGTGTGCTCTATCCATAATTGCAGGTGCTGAGTTCTCACCATATCTTCCATCCCAGGGCCAGAGTTATTTTCTCCAAGAGCTTTGTGAGTGAATAACCCCTTTTTAAATGAATGCTGTTAGCCTATATGTGCTCTCTGATCCAGCCAGTTTTCTTTTCCATATCATGGCTCTCCTTGCCCCTTTTCCCATCTCAAGCACCATCACTCTGCTATCTCCTCTTTATCAAATCACTTCCTGAAGCCTTCTCCCACCACCCCAAGCAGAAGAAATCTCCTCTTCTGAATGTCCGTAGCTCATCCTCGCTATAGCTCTCTGATGGCCCACGTCACAGACTTCCGTGTATTATAATCTTTTGTGCCCCTTATTTCCTGTTGATTGCAAGCTCTTTGCTATGGAAGGGTATGCCTTACACATTTGTAGATCCCCAGGGCATGTGTCTTTGAGTAGTGGGTGCTTGATACTTGTTAAAAAAAAAATGGATGAAGTCCAGGGTCCGCTTAGGCGATCTTACTGCCTGTGAGTATAGACCTGAATCATAGCTGGCACTGAGTAAGCCCCAAGTCCGTGTGGTTACTCATCCAAGATGAGGATAAGAACACCCAAGCCTGGCACACTCTCCAGCCTGCTGCCGTAAAGAATCCTCTGCTTATCCCCTGTCTAAAACTGCCTAAGCACATGGCTCTGAGAATGCACCAGTCTTCCATCTCCTACCCTAGCAGTCAGATGCAATGTATCTCAGGGCAAACAGCTGTAAACTTTTTTTTAAAAGATTGATTGATTTGAAAGAGTTACACAGAGAAGAAGAAGCAGAGAGAAGCAGAGAAAGAGAGAGAGAGAGAGGTCTTCTATCCACTAATTCACTCCCCAATTGGCCACCACGGCTGGAGCTGCACCAATCTGAAGCCAAGAGCCAGGAGCCAGTGCAGAGACCCAAGGACTTGGACCATCTTCTACTGCTTTTCCCAGGCCATAGCAGAGAGCTGGATAGGAAGTGGAGCAGCCAGAACTCAAACAGGCGCCAGCACTACAGGCCAGGGCTTTAACCTGCCACACCACAGCGCAGGCCCCAGCTGTTAACATTTTAAGATAGGCAAATGTGCAAAAGGGACAGAGTAAAAAAAAAATGGCACCATTTTGATTTACACCCCTCTCTTCATTGCAACCTCTCACTGCTTTGCATGGTTCCTGGAAGTGCTTGGCAAATCCTAACGCCCTCACATTTATAATTGGTTTTCTGGTTGCTCTCAGTAACTGTGACTGGGTCTAAATGGATCTATGTAAATTTGTGCTCTTCCTGGCTGGGAAGGCTTTTGTCAGGGATAAGGATGGGGATAAACTAGGTTCAGGGGTGGTGATGACAATGAAAGCCTTCCACAGGACTAAGAAATTGCAAGAATATAAGAACAGTGATCATTTATTGGCCACTTAGTACAATCAAGGCCGTTTCTTATTTTTATTTGCTCTTTTAAAAATTTTAATTGACGGCCGGTGCCGTGGCTCAACAGGCTAATCCTCCGCCTTGCAGCGCCGGCACACGGGGTTCTAGTCCCGGTTGGGGCACCGGATTCTATCCCGGTTGCCCCTCTTCCAGACCAGCTCTCTGCTATGGCCCGGGAAGGCAGTGGAGGATGGCCCAAGTCCTTGGGCCCTGCACCCACATGGGAGACCAGGAGAAGCACCTGGCTCCTGGCTTCGGATCAGCGTGATGCGCCAGCCACAGTGGCCATTGGAGGGTGAACCAGCGGCAAAAAGGAAGACCTTTCTCTCTGTATCTCTCTCTCACTATCCACTCTGCTTGTCCAAAAAAAAAAAAAAAGAAAAAGAAAAAGAAAAAAATTTTAATTGACATACAATGATTGTATTCTTACCCCCATTTAATCCTCTTTATCAAGCCTAGGAAATAAGTACCATTATTAATCTCAAGGAGGAAACAAAACACAGGAGGGCAGGTCGCTTGCCCAGCAGCCTAGTTAACTAGCACCAAGTACTAGTTACTTGGTGCCTCTGGGACTTAAACCCAGGTCTCTCCTTTCTCCGGCCCTTCCTTGATTCACCAGGAATGCATGGGACTCTTTGCAGAAGTAATCCCTTCATGTTATCTTCAGTCTCCTTGCGCCCCCAGGGTGGGAGTAGAGGATGCAGGAAAGGGAAGCTGAACCTGGAGAACTGGAAGCTCACAGCTGCAGTGTTGAGAAAAGCAACAACTTCAGAGTTGAAAAAAAGAACAGTGTGCAGGCTGAGAAACTGACAGGCAAGAGCCTTGGCTTAACCCATTCCACCTGCTATCACAAAATACCAGCATTGAGGTCGTTTGTAAACAAGAGAAATTTCTCTCTCCTAGTTCTGGAGGCTGCGAAGCCCTGGCTCGAGGCAGATTTGGTGTCTGCTGAGGGCCGGGTTTCTGGTTCCCAGATGCCGCCTTCTCCCTGTAACCTCACAGCACAGAGAGGGCGGGGCAGCTCTCCTGGGCCTCCTGTACCAGGGCACTAATCCCACTTTTGAGACCCCTGCCCTCTAGCCTCATCACCTCCCACAGGCCCCTCCTCCTAGAAGCATCACCTTGGGGAGCAGGATTTCAACGGATGAATTTTAAGGGAATGCATTTATAGAGAGCAGAGTAAGCCTGGCTTTGGCCAGGGAATGGTTAACTTAAGTGAGAGAAGAAAAAAAAAAAAAACCTCTTAGGAACACTGAGCTGTCCTGGGGCTCGCTTTAGTCCTTGGCAACCTGGCAACCGAAAGCGGTATTCACAGCCCTGACTTGAAGCCACTGAGGAATAGTGAGCCACGGGTGGCTGATCATTCAGCAGCCACTGACCCTTTGGGTAGCCGCAAACTGACCATTGCTGCTCAGAGAGCCTGGGGAGAAAGCCGCGCTGGCTGGCTGAGCGCCTGGGGGAGTAGAGGGAAAGCCGCAGGTGGGGAAGGCGAAGTGGCCTCAGCACCCCTGCCAGGAGGCGCTGACAGCTTCAGGTTTTCTGCCTACTTCAACATTTCTTGGTTGGCACAGCATCTATCCTCACTAAGAATAGAGCTCTCTTTTTCTCAAGGAGCCGGCTCACCTGTGCAGAAGTAAAAACACTGCTGGGTTCTGTGCTCCCTGAGTGATAGGGGTAGAGGGGGAGCCTTAGGTTTGGTTTGTTGCACTTGTTGATACCTTGCTTTCATTTTACTTTGATGTGTAGCCCCTTTGGAGACTAACTTCTACCTAGATGAGCAGCATTGCCATGGCAGTCAAGGGGGAAAAAAGGATGTTTTTCAAACATAGGTAGATGTCTGGATATCCTTTAGGCAAGCTAGCTTGAAATTCTCCCCTCTGCTATTTTCAAAATGTATGGGTCTGTAAATTCCTTAGGGATGGCAGTTGTTGATCCTGGAAACAAAACTGCCCATAGAGGGCAGGCAAGAAGGGAATAGGGAGGAGCCTTCCTAATTCCACTGAATGTGAAACCACGCTGCCCTTTTCTCCGACCAGAGCTGGCTTATTCCTTCGAAAAGATAACGGTCTGGAAATCCACGTGGCCAGCCTGTGCTCAGCAGGCTTCTTTGAGCTCCAGCTAAAGAGTAACAGAGAAGTGGGGGAAAGGGAAAGGAGGGGCTGGGAGAAGGCAGGCTGTCAAGCAGGGAAAAGACAGGGCTGGCTGTGAGCATGCGCATGCGCATGCAGCCTGGGACTGCAGTTTGCTGACCCTGCCGCTGGCTTCCCGCCAGCTCGGGAAATGAACACCAATTGTCCCGTCTTTTTTTGTCCCCCCACCCCACCCCACGGAGTTGTCACTTATTTTTGATAGCTGTATACATCCTGGGACTTTAATAGGCAGACTAGCTCAGTGGGTAACAGGTGGGGGCTTTGGATCCCCCACCCCGCCCCTTACTCCTGCGTGAATGAGGATTAGGCACAGGACCTCCTGGAGCCTCATCTTCCTCCCCTATAAAACGTGGGCCTCAGAACAGTGCCTGCCTCGTACCTGTAGAGAAGACTGGTGTTAACACAGATATGGAGCAGGGAGCAGGGCACATAATAAATATTCTCCGTGCTATTTTTATTGTCCTTGAAGTATCTCTTGAGAATCTATGCATAACACAAAAGATCGGAGTAGACTGATGGAAGCCAGCCGCAGTGTTTTTCTGTGTTTCCTGTGATCACCGTACACACGCAGACAAGCCGGGATCACAGAACCTCAGTAGACCTTTGGTGTGTGTAGCTAATGATGAGCAAGAATGGTAGGAGAGTTCGTTATTCTTGTGCTTGGTGAGTGTAACAGGCATTTCCTGGGAGGCCAGCATGTGCAAGCAGTGCACATAGGTATCGCTGTGTTCCCAGCCTTCTGAAAACTGCCACCTTCCAAAGCTTTTGCCTCACCCTTTGGTGCTCTGCCTGCAGCTCTGGCAGGCTGGGCCTGGACCTCAGCAGCTCTGCTCACTTGCATCTCAGTTGCTCTCTCAGGGGGCCCAGCTGCGCAGCTCTGGGTTTCTCCACCCTCCCGCCCCTACGCAGTGGCCACGCAGGAGCTGACTATCGTCTCTTCTCTCTGTCCAAGCAGACTACTAACCTGCTGCTGTTTGTTCGCTCCCCCCATGCTGATGGCAAGCTTTCTGAATGGCTGCTCATCCCCTGGTCTGCTGCAGTGTGAGGCCTGCACTGTGGTGGTGACCAAGGGTAGCTTGCAGGCATGGCATGCTGGGGGCACCTGCCGGAATCACTTGTGCAGGTGTCCCCTCTGCAGAGCCCAGGTGCTTCCCAGATGTGTGAGGCTAGCTATTTGGATCCCAGCTATGCCAAGAGAAACATATGTCATGTGGCTCATAGGACAGAAAGGTCCTTTTACTCCAATATGATGGAGTTTTCTGATTTGGTTGGGGGTGGGTGTTTGCCAGAAGGTTCAAGCCTCCTACCACAATTGCCTTCAGGCAAAGAGGAATGGACTTCAAAAAGTTCATGGAAAAGATAAGTTTTGGTGCACACACATTTTGAAATCTGGGCTTACAAGGGGCCTTCAAAAAACCTGTAGAAAATGCATACTGGGAAAACGCTAGGAATGGCAGAGGACATGGCAGGTTTGAAGTCCTAGAGACAGGAAGGGAGGTTGAGTTGGCCGCAGGAAGGATTATAGGAACTGGAAAGGGTCGTCAGGGTCATGTCATTTCAATCTCCTCACTTGAGGACGTGTGAGAAAACTAAGGTGAAAAGTACATGGCGTGGCCAAAGTTATATAGATAGTAGGAGAGCCAGGCCTGGCTCCCCTGAGAAGGGCTGTCTAGCACTACAGTCTAGTGAGTCAGTATGGTCTTCAGCATACTTGTCTCTTCTCTAAGTTTAGGTAATCAGAGCAGTGACATTAATAACAGCAGCTACTTATGTAGTGCTTACTGTATGTCAAACAAGGTTCTGAGGACTTTACATGTGGTAAATCATTTAATCAGAGCATCTGTAAGGTAGGTATTATTGTTACCCCATTTTATAGATGAGGCAACTGAGGCTCAGAAAGGTCAAGGCACTTGCTGAAGGTCACAGAACTAGTGAGTGGCAAAGCAGGGACTCAGCCTAAGCTGTCTGGCTTTCGGGTCTCTGTGCTTTCCCCAGGAACGTTCAGTGTCATCAGCAGGCTGACGGACTCCAGTATCAGCCCGGAGCTGCCTTGTGCTGTGGATGGCCTATACCAGTAGGTCTCAGTACTGGCTGCACATCAAAATCATGTGGACTGGGGGGGGGGGGGCGCGGAGGGACGGGGAAGCCACTTTGTAAAAATGCTGGCTGAGGGGCCAGTGCTGTGGTGTGTTGGGTTGGGCAGCCACCTGCAATGCGGGCATCCCATACGGGTGCTGGTTTGAGTCCCAGCTGTTCCACTTCCAATGCAGCTCCCTGCTAATGCACTTGCGGGGGCAGCAGAGTATGGCCTGAGTTCTTGGGTCCCTGCCATCCACATGGGGCACCTGGATAGAGTCCCAGGCGCCTGGCTTGAGGCTGGCGCAGCCCTGGCCATTGAGGTCATTTGGGAAGTGAACTAGCGGATGGAACATCAATCGTGCTCTCTCTCTCTCCCTGTTTCTCTATAACTCTGGCTTTTAAATAAATACATAAATAAATCTTAAAAAAAAAAAAGCTGGCTAATGTCCAGGCCTTGTCCTAGGTCAGTTAAATTGTATTCTCCAGGGTTGAATCCCTTCATTGACGGTTTCTAAAAGCTCCCTGCTTAGTCTAATATGCAGCTAAGGGTCAACGAGCACTGATATGTAGCTTAACCATTCCTTCTTGTTTTGGGAGTGACCATCTGTAGTACCTGTCCTTGTGTTCTGGACACTCATTTAGTATGACATGTGTAGAGGCACTTATTCATTCCACACCATAAGCTCCAGTCTTTGCTTAGAGAATCCATTCAGTGTACATACTGCGGCGGCCATGCCTACCAATGGTGTTCGGTAGGTCACAAGTTTGCAAAGGACCCAGATAGTATTTGCAGCCCTGAGTGTCAAGCGACAGTTTAGCTGGTGAAGTCCAGCTTGACTCTGAATCAAACAGACCTATGCTCAAGTTGCTGCTTTCCCCCTTGTTCTGTGATTTCGGACGCTGGTGTTGATCCTTTCACAGACTCCACTTTGCCACCCGTGAAGTGGGGCTAGTAAGATAATACTACCCATTTTGTGAGGAATGAGTGAGATGGTGCGTACATTCAAAGCACTCAGCGCTACACCTGACACGTGGCAGTCAGCATTGGCCATTTCTGTATTTCGTGACCATCCATGTGGCTTATCTGAGCCTGCTCCCAGGAAAACAGCTCTATTGGGGAAAGCTACTAGTGGCAGTGATATTAAGAGGAATTTGATTTGACAGTTAGTGAGTACCTGGTATGTGTGATGAAGAGTGTTAGCAGGGCTAAATGGACAAGGAAGGCCCTGTGCCTGCTCCCATACGTTTGCTGGCTGGGAGGAAGCATAAAAGATATGCTCCTTCATAAAAATGACTCATCTAAGGTAGACAGCCATAGCAGAGGCCTCGACAAAAGCTAAGGCAGTACAAGACACGGAGGGAAACCAGATTTCAAGAAAGAAGTGAGAAAACAATTAGAAAACAAAGGAATGTGAATCCTGACTTTACATATTGATGATAATAGAGAATTATGAGTTTTTACATATGAAAATGATATATATTTTTAAGGAGCCACTATACTTTAGAGAACTGTAATTAAATATTTACAGATGAATTAAAATATCTTGTGGGAGTGGAGATGAAGAAAGGCTGGCCTCATGTTGCTAATTGTTGGCTCTGGGTGATGGGACTTTGTGTTCATTTTACTTGTCTCTCTACTTTTGTATATATTTGAAATGTCCCACAATGAGATGTTTTTGAGAGACAAAGAACAAGTTTTAGAAAAGAAGACAAGTGCCAGCCCTATAGCATAGTGAGTAAAGCTGCCGCCTACAGTGCCGGCATCCCATATGGGCGCCAGTTCAAGTCCTGGCTGCTCCACTTCCGATCCAGCTCTCTGCTGTGGCCTGGGAAAGCAGTGGAAGATGGCCCAAGTCCTTGGGTCCCTGCACCCATGCGAGAGACCTGGAAAAAGATCCTGGCTCCTGGCTTCGGATTGGTGCAGCTCCAGCTGTTCCAGCCAATTGGGGAGTAAACCAGCAGATGGGAGACCTTTCTCTCTGTCCCTCTCTAGCTCTACCTCTCTCTTTCTAACTCTGTCTTTCAAATAAATAAATAAATCTGAAAAAAAGGAAAAGAAGGAAGAGAGAGAAGGATGGGAGGAGAAAAGGAAGAGAGGGAGGCGTTGAGGGAGGAAGGGAAGGAGGAGGAAGGAAGGGGACAAGCAGGAAACATTTCTTTAAAAAAAAAAGATTTATTTATTTATTTGAAAGTCAGAGTTACACAGAGAGAAGGAGAGGCACAGAGAAGGTCCTCCATCTGCTGGTTCACTCCCCAGTTGGCTGCCATGGCCAGAGCTATGCCAATCTGAAGCCAGGAGCCAGGAGCCTCTTCTGGGTCTCCCATGCGGGTGCAGGGGCCCAAGGACTTGGGCCATCTTCTACTGCTTTCCCAGATCATAGCAGAGAGCTGGATCAGAAGTGGAGCAGCCAGGTCTCGAGCCAGCACCCATGTGGGATGCCAGCACTGCAGGCAGTGGCTTTACCCACTATGCCACAGTGCCGGCCCCAAGCAGGAAACATTTTAAGATGACCTGTGCCTGAGTAATTAGGATTTTATCTGTCAGAAAAGGTATTCATAGTATTCAGGAGGTAAGAAGTGTTACTAGATGTAAGGTTCCTGAGAGTGTCAGTGTATATTAGCCAGAATTCTCATACACCCAATACATATATAGAGATAGAGATTTATTTTTTCTTAAATATTTACTTATTTTATTTGAAAGGCAGAATTATAGAGAGAGAAGGAGTATGTGTGTCAGGAGAGATCTTCCATCTTATGGTTCATTCCCCAAATGGCCTCAATGGCCAGGCCAAGCCAGGAGCCAGGAGCTTTATCTGGGTCTTCCATGTGGGTGCAGGGGTCCAGGCACTTGGACTGTCTTCTTTTTTTTTTAAGATTTATTTATTTATTTAAAAGAGTTACAGAGAGGCAGAGACAGAGAGAGAGAGGTCTTCCATCTGCTGGTTCACTCCCCATTTGGCCGCCATGGCTGGAGCTACGCCAATCCAAAGCCAAGAGCCAGGAGCCAGGAGCCTCTTCTGGGTCTCCTACGTGGGTGCAGGGGCCCAAGGACTTGGGCCATCCTCCAGTGCTTTCCCAGGCTACAGCAGAAGGTTGGATTGGAAGTGGAGCAGCCGGGTCTCAAACCAGCGCCCGTATGGGATGTTAGCGTTGCAGGCAGCAGCTGTACCTGCTATGCCACAGTGCTGGCAGGGAGCTAGATCAGAAGCAGAGCAGCCAGGACTTGATCCAGTGCCTATATGGGATGCGGGTGTCACAGGTGGCAGCTTTACCTGCTATGCCATAACACTGGCCCCAAGATTTATTTTTAAGGAATTGACCCATGGAACTGTGGGGAATGGCACATTCCACAATCCACGGGATGGCCTGACAGGCTGCAGAACCAGGGAAGAGCTGATGTTGCACTTCAAGTCCTAGGAGGATTTCCTTTTCCTTGAGGAACCTCGGTCTTTTGTCTTTGACGGCCTTTAGTTCATTGGATGAGGCCCACCCATATTACCAAAGTCAATTTTTTTTATTCACCATTTACTGGTTTAAATGTTAAACTTAGGGACAGGAGTTTGGCCTAGCATTAGGATGCTCACATTCCACACCAAAGTGCCTGTGCTCCACTCCCAGCTCTGGCTCACGATTCTGGTCTCCTGCTGATGCAGACTCCAGGGACTGCAGTGATCACACAAGTACTTGGGTTCCTGCCACCCATGTGGGAGACCTGGATTGTATGTCCAGCTTTGACCCCAGCCCAGCCCTGGCCATTGTGGACTTTTGAGGAGTGAACCAGTGGATGGGAGATCTCTCTCTCTCTATCTCTCCCTCCCTCTCTCTCTCTCTGCCTCTCAGATAAATTAATGAATTAAAAATAAATATTAAACTCATCTTAAAAATACTTTCACAACTTCTAGACTGGTATTTGATCAAATATTTGGATAGTATGGCCTGACCAAGGTGACATGTAATAATATTAATCATTATGAAGTGGCAGTGGGAAATGACACTAGGAAAACAGGTGTGAAGGGTGTTGAATTTTGTGACATTTTTCTTTATCAAATGCCTTTTAAAAACTTTTCTCCGAGAAGTTTTTCTTTGGAAAATTGTGAATGAGCCAAGCCAGTGGCAGCATCCAGTGAATTGGAAAGGTGGCCATCTGCAGTATGAAGGCAGAACTGGAGAGGGCAGAGACTGGAAGCCAGGGGATGGGTAAGGAAACTGTGAGAAGTAGGTAGAGACCAGGTCATGGAAGGCCTGGTATGCAAAAGTAAGAAGCCAGGCCTCTGCTGAGGACTGTGGGGACCTACTGAAGAGTTGAAGAAACCCTGTTACATCACGTTGGTTGCTATATGGGGAACAAGTGCCAGTAGGCCAGCTAGAAACAGTTGTAGTAGAGGTAAAAGAAGATGATGGCTTGAACAATGATGATGATAGTACAACAAAAGAATAGTAGACAGGGGCCAGTGCTGTGGCTTAGCAGGTAAAGCTGCCACCTGCAGTGCCGCCATCTCATATGGGTGCTGGTTCAAGTCCTGGCTGCTCCACTTCCAATCCAGCTCTCTGCTATGGCTTGGGAAAGCAGTAGAAGATGGCCCAAGTGCTTGGGCTCCTGCATCCACATGGGAGACCTGGAAGAAGTTCCTGGATCCTGGCTTCAGATTGGTGCAGCTCCGGCTGTTGCGGCCAACTGGGGAATGAACCAGCGGAGAGAAGACTCTCTCTCTCTCTCTCTCTCTCTCTCTCTGCCTCTCTTTCCCTCTCTGTGTAACTCTGACTTTCAAACAAATAAATAAATCTTTTTAAAAAAATCACTGTAGAAGAAGGGTCCAAAGAGGGAGAAGGCAAAGAGACCACCAAAGATGAACAAGGATGGCAGCTTGTCGGGGGATGCCGAGAGAAGTAAAGATAGCTGGAAGATTGGGAAGGTCCAAAGACTTTATATAGATGGCCTGGACTTACCCCAAGTTAATGATAATTGACCTGTCATGTAACTCATGTAAACTTAGTGGATTTTTTTTTTTTTGGACAGGCAGAGTTAGACAGTGAGAGAGAGAGAGACAGAGAGAAAGGTCTTCCTTTTCCGTTGGTTTACCCCCCAAATGGCCGCTATGGCCAGCATGCTGCAGCTGGTATGCTGTGCCAATCCAAAGCCAGGAGCCAGGTGCTTCTCCTGGTCTCCCATGCGGGTGCAGGGCCCAAGGACTTGGGCCATCCTCCCCTGCTTTCCCGGGCCACAACAGAGAGCTGGCCTGGAAGAGGGGCAACCGGGATAGAATCCAGCGCCCCAGCCGGGACTAGAACCCGGTGTGCCGGCGCCACAGGCAGAGGATTAGCCAAGTGAGCCATGGTGCCTGCCAGTGTATGTTTGTTTTCATTGGGAAGGAGGCAAGCAAGAGATTGCAGAATGATCACCTTGACTCACAACTAGGGACTTTGTGCAGTTTCTCCAGAAAGTGGCAGTAGATAAACTAATAATATTTCTTAACAGAATAAGATGATGACTTTCCTGCATGAGCATAATTTCTTCTTTTCAAGATTTCAGTGGTACAATAGCAGGAGAAAGTTGAAGTCTTGTGTTTAGGCAGGTTCTTTCTAAAGGGATGGGGGCTTACGGTCTGTCTGGCACAGTTCTTTACTGATTGGATAAGAAGGAAAGGAGGCTGAGTCTGAACAATGTGAAGCAAAACACCATAAAGTAGGGCATTTCACCAAAGACCCCTGACCATTTTGGCTACTGTCACTCTAGACTACGAGACACCTTGTCCACTTCATGTTCTGTTTCTCCTAGTTTCGTCTGGGATTAGTTGTTACTGCAGCTCAAAGGGAAAGCCTAACTCAGAAGTTTCATCCTTCATCCAGCTGGAGAACTCTGTATTTTTTAAAGATTTATTTATTTATTTATTTGAAAGGCAGAGTTACAGAGAGAGAAATCTTCCACCCGCTGGTTTACTCCCCAAATGGCCGCAATGACTAGGGCTGGGCCAGGCCACAGCTGGGAGACAGGAGCTTCTTCCAGGTCTTCCATGTGGGTGCAGGGGCCGAAGCACTTGGGCCATTTTCTGCTGCTTTCCCAGGTGCATTATCAGGGAGCTGGATCAGAAGTGGGACATCTGGGACTGGAACCGGTGTCCATATGAGATGCTGGCCAGCACTGCAGGCCATGGCTTAACCACTGTGCCATAGCACTGGCCTCAAACTCTGTATTTCTTTTTTTTTTTTTTTTAAGATTTATTTTTACTTGAAAGTCACAGTTACACAGATAGAAGGATAGGCAGAGAGAGAGAGAGAGAAAGAGAGAGAAAGGTCTTCCGTCCGCTGGTTCACCACCCAATTGGCTGCATTAGCCGAAGTGGTGCTGATCCGAAGTCAGGAGCTTCTTCCGGGTCCCCCACATGAGTGTAGGGGCCCAAGGACTTGGGCCATCTTCTACTGCTTTCCCAGGTGCATTAGCATGGACCTGGATCAGAACTGGAGCAGCTGGGACTCAAGTCAGCACTCATATGTGATACCAACCCCTATCTGCTCAGAGAAGTTAAGGATCTTGCGTTAACATCATATAGCTCGTGAGTGAAAGAGAGAAAGTTTTGAATCCAGGTCTGTGTGATGCTAAATCCTACAGGCAAAACATGTGTGCCTTACTTAGGCTTCCACAAACCACTCAACTCGGCATGCAAGTAGGGCCTGAAAAGTTTCTCTAACAGCCTGCCCTTCATTAATCTAATTCCTGATATATAATAATGGAATATCTTTCCAAAATTTCATAATTCAAACTTCACCAATTTATATCCATATACCCAGTAGTTGGAATTAGTGATATTGTACTGTATGCTATAGTTAGAAATCACAAGGAAAACTAAAGGCTAACTTGGGCATGATGATGACTGTCATTGCTAGGTCCACACAGCAACAGGTAGTGAAGCAGGTGCCCTGTAGAGGCCAAGGTCAGGGAGTTGGTAGAAGGGAAGACCCTGCAGTGCAGATGGCAGTGGACCAGGAGGCAGATCATTTGGCTTCCAGTGCTGCCCATGCTACACTAACCGGGGGGTTTTATTAAATACTCTCCCTCTCGAGTTTTTAGTTTGCATAAAGAAAATGAAGCAATTGTCCTGGAAGATCCTAAAGTCCCTGTCTATTTGAGTCTGTGGTTTGGAGACTCTGGGTTCTCAGACCTGTCAGTAATCAAGGCCTCAAAGATCTAGGAATCAGAATGGGTGCAAGAAACAGCCACGTCGGAGTCCAGAGGCCTGGTTTGCATCACTACAACTGAGTTGTAGCACTGTTACTGATATAATGTGTTGTGTTCATATATTCCTTTTTAAAGGTTATTTTATTTGTTTGAAAGGCAGAGTAACAGGGTGAGAACAAGAGAGATGGATCTCTTCCATCTGCTGCTTCACTCCCCAGATGCCCATAGCAGTCAGGCTGAAGCCAGGAGCCAGGAACTCCATCCATATATCCCACATGCGCGGCAGAGGGACAAGCACTTGGGCCACCTTTCGCAGGCATGTTACCAGGGAGATGGATCGGAAATGGAGCAGCCAAGACTCAAATCGGTGCTCACATGGGATGGTGGCATTCCAAGGGGTGACTTAAGCCACTGTGCCACAATGCCAGCCAGCCTTGGGACCCACCATCTTTATAATTTGTGCATAAAACTGTATCCCAATGCCTTAGAGGTTTTGGTCTGCTCATACACTGAGCATATTATGCATTCATTCAGCAAACCATACAGTGAACAGCAGCCACATGTCAGCTGCTGGTTAAGGCACTAGAGATTCACAAATTAACGAGACCTGGGTCCCACAACATGAACATCATTGTGAAAAAGGATGTGGACATTAGACATGGTGGTAATAGGGTTGTTAAAAAGGCCTCCTTGAAAGAGTTGTCTATCTTCACTGTCTCCAGTATTTCCCTTCTCTCTTGGATCCATTCCAGTCAGACTTTTGCCCCCACCATTCAATAGAAACTTCACTTCTCATGGTAGACAGTGACCTCCATGCCTCAAAATCCGACAGGCAGTTCTCAGTCCTCAGTCCTCATGCTACTCTGGCTATCAGCAGCTTGTTATTCACTCCTCCTTGGTGTACCACCTTCCCTTGGCTTCCTGGCTACCACACACTCCTGGTTTTCCTTTTGTTCCACTGACTGTTCTTTGCCAATCTTCTTTGGCAATCCTCCTCTCTCCCCAACTCTACTGTTGGAATTTCCCTGGGATCAAGCCCTGAGCGATTTTACCCAGTCTCCGGGCTTTAATACCATCTCCATGTGGATGACTCTCAAATTTTATCTCCAGCCCTGACCTCTCCCTGTGAACTCCAGACTTCTGTTCAACTCCCCATCTCCATTTGAATGTCTAACATTTGAGAGCTTCCACTCACCCTCAAAATACAAACAAAAAAACCAATCTGCTTCTGCCACAGGTTCCCCCGCCCTTGGTCAATGCTGTATCTATCCACCTGGAAACTTTGGAGTCACTCTTGACTTTCCCTCTCACATCCTTATCCAGTCCATCAGCCAATCCTGTTAATTCTACCTGCAGAATATTTCCAGAACCTGACCACTGCCCATCACCCCACTACCAGCATCCCAGTCCAACCCACCATCATCTCTTGCCTAAATGATTGTAGTAGCCTTCTAACCAGCCTGCCTTCTTCTACCCTCTCGGCACCCCTTGAGTCTTTCTCAATAAAGCAGCCAAAGTGATCTTGTTGGGATATAAATTAGGTCATGCTACTCTCATGTTCGTAACTGCCCAGCAACTCCTCATCTCTGTAAAAACAAAAATGCTTGAATTGGTCTTACACAATCTAGTAACCAATTTTTTTTTCATTCTATTCCCACTACATTGGCTTCCTTGTAGCCTTTTCATTTTTTTCTAAAGATTTCTAAAATGTATTTGAAAAGCAGAGTTACAGAGAGAAGGAGAGACAGAGATAGATCTTCTTTCTATCTGCTGGTTCACTCTCCAAATGGCTGCAACAGACAGGGCTGAGCCTATCTGAAGCCAGAGCCAGGAGCTTCATGTGAGTCTCCCACGTGGGTGCGGGGCTCAAGCACTTGGGCCATCTTCTACTGCTTTCCCAGGCCATAGCAGAGAGCTGGATTGGAAGTGGAACAGCCAGGACACACGAACGGGCATCCATGTGGAATGCCAGTGCCACAGGTGGAGGCTTAGCCCACTACGCCACAGTGACGGTCCCTGTTATAGCCTCTTCAATACCCCAGAAATACTCCTGTATCAGGCCCTTTGCCAATATCTGTATAACTCATCAGATCTTAGTCGAAAGGTCATATCCTTGGTAGCATCTTCCATGACCACCCTAATAAGAACTTCAGCATCCTCTAGAAACTCCTTATATCTTTTCCCTGCTTTTATTCTCTCCAGAGCACTCACTGCCTTTTAATATTGGGTGTAATTTATGTATTTTCTCTATTTGCCTGCTCTTCCCTCGCAACTAGAATTTTAGCTCCATGGGAACAGGGGCTTTCTTCTGTCTGGTGCACTGCTGTATCTTGAGTGGCACCTTGAAGGTACTCAATAAACACTTGAGTCCAAGAAAAGTCTTCAGAGAGGATAATGGAA